>NC_132911.1:75379025-76085607 GCF_047675955.1 Chlorocebus sabaeus
GCTTTGGTGTTTCTGGAAGAAGTTTTGGAATGGTCTGAGGAGGTTTTTCTTCACACACCATTGACAAAGCTGATGCAGATGAGTTAGCTGAATGGCTGGGTGTGGATGGACAGAGTGTGCCTGGAGACCCTTGGGTCAGTTCTGCAAAAAATATGTTTTTACTGCTGCTTACCAATCAAAGGGCACTGGCCACAAGAGTGAAACTGGGTGTCGTGTGTGAGTTTGTGTGTGTGTGCACGCATGCATGAAAGGTAAGAAAACTGCTTAGCAGAAGCAACTTTGGCTTCTGATTGCTTTCACAGAATATCTCCCCAGTGTGTCACAAATAACCTTTATTCTCCTTTTATGTAAAAAAAACCAACTAACTTGAAATCAAATCTTTAAAAATGCAAGGTCTGCACCTATCGTCACCATCCATTTAACTCCACATACAATATAGATTTATGGTTCCATCTACTACAGAAAACACTGAACTATCTTTATAATGGTGGTACCCAATCATATGAGGAAAATAAAATTTTGTTTAGCAATTTGACTGAGGTAAGGAAGTGTAGAGTTCACTTGCAGAAGATTTTCACACACCTACAAAACAAAACCATTAAAATTAAGTTGTTACTTAACTGGTTAAGCCTCAGCTCTGTGGAAAACCCAGCTTTCCATAATAGCTTAGTTCTAGTGATTCTAGACTATTAAAGGTAATGAATATCTTTAGTCATATTTTAATCTCTAGTATCTAGTATTATGTCTAAAATATACAAATGTTTGTTAGAAATGGGGAGGTCTATGTCACAATGAATGTTAGAAATTAAGGTTCATAAAAAACTCTGATTTTCTTCATCTGGGGAAATAGATTTGGAATGTAGCATAATAAAAATTCAGTTAATTCACCATTTACAAGAGCAAAGACAAAGACATGGAATCAACCTAAATGCCCATCAATGGTAAACTGGATAAAGAAAATGTAGTGCATATACACCATGGAAAACTATGCAACTGTAAAAAAAGAATGAGATCATGTCCTTTGCAGGAACATGGATGGAGCTGGAGGCCATTATCCTTAGCAAACTGACACAGGAACAGAAAACCAGATACCGTATGTTCTCACCTATAAGTGGGAGCTAAATAATGAGAACATATGGACATATAGAGGGGAACAGCACACACTGGGACCTGTCAGAGAGTGAAGGGTGGGAAGAAAGAGGGGATCAGGAAAAATAACTAATGTGGCTTAATACCTGGGTGATGAAATAATCTGTACACCAAACCTCCATGACACAAGTTTACATAACAAACCTGCACATGCACCTCTGAACTTAAAAAATATAAAACATAAATAAGACGTTTCAGTTAATTTATTGTCATTGTATGGTTAATGCCATCTTTCCTTGTGTTAATACTCATAGATAGAGCTGGTTGGAGACATCACAGAATCATCACAATGGTGGTATAGAATGCCTTTCTGAGTGTTTTATTGTCCTAGAATATCAATAATGGTATAGGACACTCTCATCATCCTACACCAGGGAAGGTGTCAGGATCTGCCATGATAGATCGAAGGGTCTGCACAGATGTACATGTACTAAACCCAGAGGGCCCTGGAAACCCTGCTTTGTTTATTTTCCTTTAGGTTTTATTGCTCTCACGTAGAGAAGAAAATAACACAAATTCTCACTCCCTCTTTGTATATAATGTTGTTTGTTCTGTTAAAGAGATTGGGGTTCAAACTAGTAAGGAAAGACAATAAATCAGGCAAAGGTTTGTTAAAGGGTATGTGGAAGAGACACAGCTCTACCACCATCACACCTCATGCATCCCTGCCTCATTATGAAGTGGGAATGATCCAGTAACATCACCCTTGTTTCCTTTGATCTGCCTCTCTGTAGCTTTTCAAATGTATGCCTGAACCATTTCAGTTTATTAGTCATTTAGAATCTAAAAATTGCTTAACTAAATGTGCTGTTATACTTTAAAATTTTTTTATTATCTATAGAAAATGTATTTTTACTTTAAAAGATAGTGGTTTTAGGAAAATATACGTTAAACTTAAACAATTAATCTGTTATACAGCGTTTGAGATTTGCACTTTCTGGCATAAAGTGAAATTGA
Organism: Chlorocebus sabaeus; assembly: GCF_047675955.1. Taxonomy (NCBI): domain Eukaryota; kingdom Metazoa; phylum Chordata; class Mammalia; order Primates; family Cercopithecidae; genus Chlorocebus; species Chlorocebus sabaeus. The sequence continues at coordinate 75,381,132 of NC_132911.1, forward strand.
AGAATAGCTTTTGAAGCTTGCACTGATGTGCCAAATTGCCCCTTAGCTACTTTGCCACTCTTCTCATATTTATTTTTTAGTTCTTGGCATTTTATGTTCTAGATTTTTTTTTTTCTTAAATTGATTTTATAAGTAATACTTTGTTTCACTTCTTTTGGCATCTTGTATATTTCAGGTGTTAAACATTGGATAAAAATGTCTGGAAATCTAGGCACAGCAATAATTAGTGACCCATACCAGTATTGTTTTCTTCATGAGTTGTTTTTAGTTAAAATGTATAGAAATATATCAAGACAGGTAAATGTAAAGGCTTTGCAGTCTTTATAACCTGTGTTAAAAGTTCTATTTGGAAATAAAAACTATTACTGGGATAAAGGAAAACTTGGTCATTTAAAATCTATCTTCTAAGGAAGGGGAAAAAATCCTGATTTTAAATAGCCCATCTGGCCTTCGAAAGCTTTTCCCCAGGGAGCTGCACTAACTTCTGCCACATAGATCGCGCTTGATGATGGACATAGCCCATGGCAAAGAGGCCAGAGATGGAAAGCAAATGGACTTCTGTGAAAATACACAAGGGACAAACAGCATCCTGCTTGCCCAGTAAGTGCTAGAAAATGCTCTAAAACATGGCAAGTACAGACAGGCCCCAGCAGGTTCCAGCATTCTTATGTTGGCTGGGATTCTGGTTTTTAATGTGAGTCCTTGTTCTCTGTGAAGTAGACCTTTGACCTACTTGTTACTCCTTCTTTTTTTTTTTCTTGAAAAAAAAAAAAAGCTTTTTGAAGTTATAGCTGGGCAGTATTATCCAGGTTAAATCATACACAAAACTTTGATTTAATATTTTAAGTAACATTTAAATAGACACAGGGTGTGCTCTTAACTACGAAGAGGTAGTGAAGATGTATTAAGAGAAGTTTTGAGGGATGGATTTGTTTTAAAACTAAAATTGCTTAGCACTTACAGAACTGCATGTCCCATACAGGATCTTCAAGCAAGACTGTTTCTTGTTTGCTATGGTTGACAGGGCCACCACTCTTTCTCTGTAGGAACCCAACATTGACAAGAAGAAAGCAAAGCAAAATCTTTACGACACCCTGTCCCTGGGACACTTTATTTAGTTTACTTTTAAATTTACTATCCTAAAACAGTTACAATGAAGAGGTCCTTTAAAAATGGGATCATTTGATTCCAAATGTATTGGTTAAATTTCTTAGGTATGATTATTTCTGCCCTTAGTGTGTCTATGATTTTTGTGTAGCCAAAAATTAATACCACTTAATACCAATTTGCTTTCAACATTACCGATTCAGGAAATCTACAAGGTAGATTTGGCATGACAGATTAGAAAACAATAAGCTGGCACCAGAGATAATGGTCACCTTATGCATCCTCTACTTTTTGAATGAGGATGAGGACCCTCCCTCAGCCACCTCACATGATGATGTTGAAAGTAACCTCAGAAAATGGATGTGGAAAGTTTGAACTATAAATGTACTCTAAAGCCATAGGATGTTACTGCATTCTGAATTTGAAGTTTTTCTTACACAAGCAAGACTTCTTTTCTTTAATATACCTGTGATATGCCAATCTCTGAGCTATGAGAGTGAATAGCCTCTTAGGAGGGCAGAATCTGGACCATGGGTCAGTGTTCTGTTAGGATCCTAACAGCTGGACTAACAAGGTTAACATCCTGTCGGCATGCCCCGATGATATGTGGATGTGAAGTCCTTGTACCATCTCTGGGGTCCGGTGGTATTCATAGCTCAAATAAGTGAGATTTTATGAGGTAAAAATCCATGGATACTTAATCAACTTAAAATTTTATTTGATTTAAAGTCTGCTGGACTATTTACTGGGGATTCAAAAGTATTTTGACTCCTTTCAGAAGGTGCTTACGGGTCCAGAATTTGACTTTCTTTATATAATTTAAATCTAAAGTGATTATAATCTGATTTCTAAGATAATCCTTTATACGTCATGTAGCTTGAAAGAAACCAGTCAGCCGAATGTGATAGGACACACCTGTAATCCCAGCTACTCAGGATGCTGAGGCACGAGAATCGCTTGAACCTGGGAGGTGGAGGCTGTGGTGAGCCAAGATTGTGCCACTGCACTGCAGCCTGGGTGACAAAGTAAGACACTGTCTCTAAAAAATAAATAACCCTAGCAAAGTGTTCAGATAAAATCTGTTAAAAATCAGAGTCCTCCAGATAAAGTCTGAGAAATAAGCTCTATTATTATTTATCTTTTCTTTCCCTACTCACTTTTTTTAAACTGATGAAAAAATAAAGTTGAGAGACCTTCTTTGCTCTCTTAAAATGTTTTGTGAGCCTTAAAGTCATTCTTCCAAACTGTCCCCCTCCCCACCAACAAAAATCTATGGAAAGGTCCTCAGCTGTCCCCATACCTAATACTTTATGACAATCGTGTTCTCACTAAATCCTTTAGTCACTTCCCACCTGAATTGAAATTCTTAAGCAACGGTTCAGTTCTGGCTCCCACTCGAGCCTAGATGAAGCCCTTCAAAGGCATGAGTCAGACACGGTTTATCCATCTCTATGTGAGGCAGACAGATAAATAGAGCAAATGAGCTTAAGGAACTTATGGTCAGAATGAAAACAAGACTAAGGGGGACTTGCTTAGTACTGGTCTAACAAAGAGGTCAATTACATGGCATCAATTAATAGTGAGATCAGGTTTCCAGAAGATAAACTCCGTACAAAGAGTAACAGTCAGGGGAAGCTTATTGAACAGATGAGACTTGGGTGAGGGCTTGAAGGATGGAAAATGTGGGGTGAGGGAGGGAAGCATTAAGTAAGAGGAGCAAGATTGAGCAAGGTGAGTTTCCGATATAACAGTGATTGCATCCTAAAGTACCATGGTGAGCTGTGCATGGGGAGCTGTAGGCAACAGCCTGGTTAGAATATTCTTCTCCTGAGCACCCCCGTCCCAGACCCCAAGTGGCATCTACAGGCCCAGATAAACATTTGTGTCCTTGCATTTGTAACGGTTCTCTAGCTTTTCCCCCAGCCCCAGCAATTCAGAATCGTAACATTTCTTTGGTCTCAGTATACTAATGATTTTGTTGGACATTCAGATTCTTGCATTTTGCCATTAAAGATTGCCATTTCTTTTCCTGAACTCTTTTTCTTAAATGATCAAGAAACTTCCATCAACCACGCTCAGCCACACTCCTCACCCAACTTCCCATAACCTTTCTATTCTCTCATCTTCTTTGGAGAGTTTATTCTCCCCCTATGCCAGGAGTGAGTACACTTCTTCCCTTTTTGGGGAAGCATGTGCTTTCCTTACCAGTCTAACCAGGCAGGTGTCTTCATGTCATTTTGCTGAGCACCTCCCTAGCAGGGCTGTGGCACTTAAGTAAGTAATGCAGTGAGAGCTCTGACACCTGAGTGGGTGATGCAAGCTGATGTTCTTTGCATCATCTTCATCAGTGTGTGGGATTTTCTAACTTTCTTCAAGGGATAGATTGATGATGCCCACTTCTTTTGGATCACAACAACCTCTAGAGTTGTACCTATAAAGAATGCCAGTAGATGCTGTTCATGAAACTAACTTGAAAAACTGTGTGTGTGTGTGTGTGTGTGTGTGTGTGTGTGTGTGTGTTTTGTGATTAGAGATAAATTATCTTCCCACTTGGAATATACAAATAATCAACTTTAAAAAAGAGCAGTGGAAGGACAAATAATGCTGTATCTTAAGAGATGTTGTGAAGGGAAACATTTTCCAGTTTCCTGTTGTGGAAATGAGTGTCCCCCCTCCATGTCAAAAAAAAATAACCATGGCTATGATTGTTCACAATCTTTTTATTATTTATTTGTTTATTTTTGAGATAGAGTTTCGCTCTTGTCACCCAGGGTGGAGCGCAATGGCATGATCTCAGCTCACTGAAACTTCAGGCTCTTGGGTTCAAGCGATTCTCCTGCCTCAGCCTCCCAAGTAGCTGAGATTACACATCTGGCTACTTTTTGTATTTTTAGTAGAGACAGGGTTTTACCATATTGGCCAATAGTTATTTAACTAGGTAAGTTTTTCCTTTTAACCAATGAGTAAGAAGGTATCCCCACTCCCACCCCAAACTCTTATCGAGAATTATTGAAGCTTCACATGAAGCAATCTCTGCCAAACTTATTGATTGAGAAATAATGGGTCATAATGGGAATTCTTTCTACTTTGAGGAATTTTCACGATATAATGTGATGTAAAACCTTTCATCATAGGATGTAACTGCTCTATTTTATTTATCTGGAGGTGTCTTTTAAGTAAAGTCATTTGTTTCTAGAAAAGAAAATACTTCTATATTATTTTGATTAAAGAATCCCAAACTTTACAAATAATTCTGTGACTGAAAGTTGTAAGTGAAGACCCTTGTAAATCCAACAGAAACTCTCAACGGATTGATCTTAAGGGAAGAAAGTCTGTTTTATTCTGATCATGTCTTGTCCTGTCTCTCTCTAGCATCCAGGTTCAAGCCTGGTGTATGACAGCCTTCTACACAAATGTGCCTCTTTTGCTAGGCCTGTATGCGAGTCTAGCAGCCCATACACTGAAGCTTTCTGGGGAGCATGAGCATTGCTATTTTGCCTTTGCTTTGTGGTGTTCTAAACTTCAGTGAAATCCATCTGGTAGTGTTGGCACTGAAGTCTCTATTGAATTAGCTATCAAAGTGGAACCCCTTATTCCAGATGATCTTTAGCTCAGCTCAAGAACCAGAAATATCCCACACAGATAGGCTCTGAATGCTTGAAGAGCATGATTACTTTCTTAGTGTACCAAGAAAGGTTATACTGGTTACATATTTTTGAAACAATTACTGAAACACCTACTGAATTGGTACTAAAAATCAGACACTTACAGGTGTTTGGTAAACACATGGATTTTCAGATCATACCCTAGTCCTTCTGCCTAGACTGATTTCTGTGTTTGAAGGGAGGCCCAGGTATTAGCCTAGGTAGAACAAGCACTTGCTAATGACTCTGAGGCAGTTTGTCAGGCATATTTTGGAAATGGTCATAAAAAAAAAAAAAAAAAGGGAAATAACTCACAGACAAAAACCTTGCCATTCTGAGATGCAATTTACTATAGAGATTAAGAGCTTCAGCTCTGGAGCCAGGTGACTGGGACTGAATCCCAGCTCTGCCACACTTGCTTATTACCGCAGGCAGTTTCTTCATCTGTAACATGGGATGTAACAGCATCTACCTCCTGGGGTGGTTGTGAGGAATCAGTGAGCTCTAATAGGCGAAATGCTTTATTTGGTCCTGGCTCAATGTAAGCACTCAAAAATTTTTAAGTGTTATTATTTGTTTTTGTCACTTCTATTTTGCTTCAAACACTTTTTAATGTAATTATAAAATAATCCCTGTGATTATAAACTATAATAAATATAAATTATTTTAATATAATTATTTTATAAAATAATGCCTGGGAAAACTAGTGTATTTCAGAACTTCCCATTATACAATATAAACTCGAGCAAGAGGAGGCAAGAGAGCTTGTATAGACCTTAAAGCCAGACAGATCTGTGTTTGTGTTTCAACCTTCATTCGTTGGAAGCTGTTACTGTAACCTGACCCTCTGGTTCCTTTTCTGCAAAATGGGAATGATCATAGACCCTGTAGTACCAAGTTGTTGTGTAGTATAGATGAAGCATATGCGGGCGAGCCTACTTCCTAACATACAGAGTATTCAGTGGGTCTTTTCTGTTTTATTGTTATTATATTTTGCACTCTGGGGATATTTGTATGTTCCAGTCTTGGAAGTAGCATTTAGTCTGGAAAGTCACTTGGGTGCCATTTGGAGTACCAAACTGTGATTTACTTGGTCAGACCCTAAGTCCTATGTGAAGGCAGGTGGAGCGGCCCTAGGAACTTGATTCTGGTGGTGAAAAATTAATATTGTCTGAGCCTGATTCTCTAGTAAGTACACCTCTAGTATGGTTATTATATTTTGCCTTCTGGGGATATTTGTATGGGTTAGGTGTAAATATCCAATTTTTTGTAGGAATGTCAGAGTTTGTTGTTGTTATCCTGTTTTATAGGCGAAGGACTAGTTAGTTTACATATAATTAGTATTTGTTAGTTTACAGGTCAATTAGTACTTGGCTTAAAATACTGATTAGTAAGTCGTGTGTGTGTGTGTGTGTATATATATCAAACGTACGTACATCAGAGAGATTGACACATATATCATGGAGATGGACAGATGATAGATGGATTGATTCAGCAACCCAGGTTTAGAGGGAAAAAGGAGAGATTGGGGATTCAGGAGGCTTTTCTGAGAAAGGGGGTTTCGAATTCTGCTGAATTGTGAAGTGCAATCGAAGTTAACCTGGATTTGAAAGCAGGAAGTAGGAGCTATAAGGAGTAACATTAGAAATCCTACATGTTGGTTTACTAGGATTAGGCTAGAATGTATGCCCAGGTGCATTGGAGTCACAGTTGCTGGGAAAAGACCAAAGAAGTTCTAAAGATAAACTGGGTTTAGTTCAGCTAAGGCCTAATACATAAACCCTAGTAAGCAGTTTGAATATTATCCTGAGGGCAACAGGGAGCCATTAGAGGTTACTTTTTTAAGCAGGGGAGTGACAAGGTCAGTCATGCACATTAGAGAGTCTACTGACTTTGCAGAAAATGGGCTGGACAGTACCCAAAGATGGGTAAAGAAACCAGTACAGGAGTCTGTTGCAGAAGTCCCCTGCTGTGGCCTGGTCTGAGTTAGCAGCTCTGTTTGCCTAAGTCCTATGTGAAGGCAGGTGGAGTGGCCCTGCGAACTTGATTCTGGTGGTGAAAAATTAATATTGCCTGAGCCTGATTCTCTAGTATGTACACCTCTCCCTAAAGTAAGATCCTTTTGGAAGTTGCATTAAGTCTCCAAAGCCACTGGGGTGCCATTAAACTCCTGTTTCGGCATACTAAATGGAATGGAATCTCAGCCTGCAGTCAGCCAGCAAATGAGTATAACTTATGTTGAATTCCAGCTAATGCACAGTCTTGGAAGTAGCATTTAGTCTGGAAAGTCACTTGGGTGCCATTGGGAGTACCGAACTGTGATTTACTTGGTCAGACCCTCGTGGCCTGTGTGTGCCAATATAACCTCCATGGTCTTTCCTACTTCATTTCAGGGGATAACTTATGGAATGAAAACATCCATTTTAAAAATGTATTTTCTATATCTTATTCATTTTCTTGGTGGATAGGGATTATTGAGGTCAGTATTTATTGCTCAAAAAGGTGTCATTTAAATGAAAATAGCAAGTCGTAACCTAAAATTGTATAGTTTAAATGAAAGTAACGGATCATAACCCAAGGTAATTTTTCCTCTTAAATGCGTATAATAGCTAAGGTTTTTTAAAAAGCATTGATATCTACACCTTTATCCAAAAGTAATTTAAAATTTCTTTTACAAGGCATTTTTAAATGTTCATCCCGTGTAAGTTTGCTTTATATATAATATCAATAATAAATTGTTCACTGATATGCACATAAAGAGTGAGTCATATAACCATAAGAGACAATGTTTAAAAAAAAAAAAAACTGATAGTCTGATAAGCCCTGCGAGGTCTGAGACTATGTCTTAGTCATCCTTTTAGCCCCATGTAATTGTCACTATGAGCCTGGCATTGGATACATGTTTCCCTTGTATGTGATTACCACATGCAAATGAACATTAATATGTGAAGTCTGTCTATTGATAGCTAATTGTGGTGGCTACCAGCACTGTGAGAGCTCTCTGCCTGTCTAAGATAGGTGTTCTGGGAACTTGGAACAATTGATATTCCTGAAATGTGCAAATGAAGAAACCTCAAATAGAGTCTATGTGATAACTAAATTTGACACTATTTTAGGAAACAGATTCCCTTCTTAATAAAAATAATTCTTGGCTCAAGCTTTTAAAGTTGATAGATGCTTGATAAGTAAATAGGAATTGAATTTTAGATACGTAAAGAGATTAAGTCATATTTATCTAATTTGGGAAAGTAAAAAGAGGGAAAAGATACATAAATAGAGAATTTTAGAAGTGCTTGCTGCAATAAACCATAATGTGCCTAACATTTATGTGATGTTGTAGAGTGTCCATTATGCTTTCCAAAACATTACCTCATCTGATCTGTTGGGAACACTGCAAAGTAGAGTTTTTGCAGATAAGGAAATTATGTTTTAGAGTGGCTAGGAGACTTGTCCAAAGTCCAAACAGCTCATAAATGATGAACTGAAAACTGTTTTCTGACTCTTAAGCCAATACTTAAAGGTTTAGTAGCAAGTAAATAATTGGCATATACTACCACATTTTATACCTGAAGCCATCTGAATAGTGAGTTCACGTTGAAGAGATTCCTTCTTGAACTGCCAACACATTTATGGCCTTTACCACTCATTTGCCATAAAACTGTAACTTTTAAAAAAATGACTTTTATATCTAATTATAGAAGCAACATGGGTTCCGAGTAGGAAACTTAAAAATGTACATTGGCTTAATGAATGCTATGTGACCATACATCAAATCCTTCAGAGACAGCATTTCCAAGAATTTTGTGCTTTTAGAAAATTTGTTATGCTTTAAAAATTATTTTAAATGAGATCATCAAAAATACTTTTTGTTATTTTAGTTTTTACTTTCACAAAATAATATGAAAATTTTTCTCATGTCATTAAACATCATTATAACACCATTTTAACAGCTTCATAGTATTCCATTTTCTGAATAATACCTGTTAAGGACTTGGGGCTGCTTCCCTAGGTTTTTTTATTAGAAGCAACACTGAAGAACATCTTTGCTATCTCTTTGTATAAATCTATAATTTTTTTTTTCTTAGAGTAAATACCTGACATAAAATTGCTGGGTTAAATGGCATACAGAATTTCTCAATCATAAGCCAAATAGCCAAACAGAAAGATTGTGCCTATGTAAATTCCCATTTTGCAGTGTATGAATGCCATTTTTTATATATTTCCAAATCCCTGATCTTATCTTCTTAAAAAAATCTTTGCCAATATGATTATCTATGGTAACATATTATTGTTTTGCATAGCTTAATAACAAAAGAGTAAATCATGTGAAAGAGGGAGCTCAGCTTTGCTCTTGTGTTATATCTTACACAGTGCCTACTATTCATTGTTTAACAATGTGGACATTCAACAGAACATTATCTTGACAGCACATGTAATAGATAAAACATTAATCATATTCCTCTTTCATCTTTGTTGTATCAAATTTATCAAGTGCTGCCATTCATTCTTCTGTGAAATGAAATGGCTTTTTCAGTATGCCATTTTAATGACCATATAATACAAGTCTGAAAGCATTTTAAATTCTTGGAAGTAGTATCATAGTTTTTGAGCTTGCAAGAACCTTAAAGATCATCTAATCTCACCCCATCATTTTACGTTATGTGAATTTAATATAAATACATGAAAAATCTTGATGTGTTTTGCAAATTGAAAAGTTCAGTGTCTAATATTTCTACACAAATGTATAATTTTGTCCTTAGTCTATATAAGTTACTAACATCCTTGGAAATTGAAACCTCTTTATTTTTTAATTTTGTAGTAAAAATATCAACTATGTTAAGAAAACTACATTTTGGACATGACAGCGGATTCTAGTGTTGAAGATAAACCCAAATGCCAATTCTGCCTTATCTAAATGCTGTTTTCCTGGACCCACATTATTCCACATAGCCTGATGTAACCATATTTCTTTTCATTCTGTTTTAGGTAGCAGTTTTACAACATCATCAGGATTATATACAGGAAATAATTCACTCACAAATTCCTCTGGATTTAATAGTTCACAGCAGGTAATTTAAAAAGCCAGTTTAACTTCTGAAAAATATCTTTAAATACAACATGATTTTCTTATATAAATAAAGATCTGTTTATATTATAAGTGAGAGTTTTCCTAAGGCTTTTAGCAGTTTTCTTTTAAAATTCACTTTAGCAGTCTTTTGTGGTGAGTTGTTTGGTTTTCAGATTGGTTTAATTTTACCTAGTATTGCATCATAGAAGAGCAAAAATAAGAGGAATGTATATAATCTTACATAAAATTTGTTTTCAAGTCTGAGCTCTTTAGTTAATGTGTACTTGTATGCCCTCCTGTGTGAATTCAGAAAAGCCTCAGAAACCCAAACATACAGTTACACTTTGATATGTAAGAGATAAGCAGCAGTATTTTGACAGACAATTCTTGTGTGGTTTGATTTCGTAGGACTATCCGTCTTACCCCAGTTTTGGCCAGGGTCAGTACGCACAGTATTATAACAGCTCACCGTATCCAGCACATTATATGACCAGCAGCAACACCAGCCCAACGACACCATCCACCAATGCCACTTACCAGCTTCAAGAACCACCATCTGGCATCACCAGCCAAGCAGTTACAGATCCCACAGCAGGTAATTATGCGAATATTATTAGTCCTCCAGGTGATATTTTCAATGGTTTTAATGCATTTTTCTACAGTCATATATTCATGCAGTGGTTGCACGATTTTGGCAGCTTTTGGCAAGGACTAAATATAAGTCAAGCAGCATGACTGTGGCATTCATTTTTATTTACTTTTTTTATTTGCTTGAAATTTTAAAATAAAGTATATAAACATCAAAAGCACATGAAATAGAGATTTTATTTGTAAATATACTCAATTTTTAAGATGTATGTCGTTTTCAAGATGCATAACTATACTTAGCTGTAACTATAATTCGTTGGCACCACATATTGAGCATGAAACGGCAATGCCTAGAATTTAGCCTTTATCATTATTCAATATTTAATGTTTTTCATCAAAGTAATATCTTGCTGAAAGTTTAAAAAACAATCAAAAGTGAGCCTCTGCTTTCCCACATGTGGCCCACTGTGAATTTCATGACGATGTGTCATGAGTGTGGGCATTTGTTATACTTCTGCACAACCCTTGCTGGTCTCTTTCAAATGCCAGCCTCTCCATGTGGAAATCTTCCTACATGATGTCTTTGATACCTCTTCCCCTCATTGATTCTTTCTTTCTTGAACTCTAAATGGTGTCTGCTTAATTTCCTGAATTGGTCTTTACTTAACATTTCCTATACTTTTACATACTTCTCACCTCCTTGCCTTAACTTTTTAAAGATGTAATCATACCTTTCATGGATTACAAACTAAGCTGTCATCCTCAAAAAGTCAAAGTTTCCTTCCTCTTGCCTGTTTCCAGAGCTAAAACCCACTCTATTGCTACAAGTCAGGTTAAAATGGTCTTAACAATGAAAAAATTCCCTCTCTGATGTTATAATCAGTGTTCATTCTAGGTTATCCTAAATCATGAAAGAGTTCTGTGTCATAAATGCTAATGTAATTTTTGACTATAGAATTATATTTTAAATACTAATGGGTGATTGCTCCCCTAAAAATCTTCCAAATTTTTCATGTTCCAGGTTTTTTCCCTTTTAAAAAAGTATTCAGACATTGCTTTATTCTAAAGTTTCATCATTCTTGTCTTTCAGTTAACTTCTCATGCTCATTATTTCTGCTGCACATTTTAACTTTAAATGTTTTTGTCTTTGATAATTGTATTCCTTGTGTCTTTATTTTCCAAACACTAAGTTGATATTATATTCCTCATTCAGTTTACATGTGTATATACAGTGTTCATAGAACCGAGTATACATGTCTGTCCCTTCCTTTAATTAGATTTCACATCTATATAATCACACTGAAGATAAATTTTATTGTAGCACGCATTGAATCTATTGTAGGAGTTTTTATAGAATTTTCTCTACTTACATAAACTTCGTATAGGCATCATGAGGAAAGGTAATGGTTTGTCGCAACCTTAGGGAGATCTTGTCTTTTCATTTGTACCACCTGTGTCATTCAAGCTTCCTGAGAACTAAAAGGAGTTTTGAAATGAGGATCGTTATGTGAATGAGATGTAGCAAACCTCTTTTAGGGTCTAGAGAGTCATAGAATGAGAAAAGGAGACTTCAGAATAATTTTATTTAATTTATGACATTTTGGTTGTGAAGACTACATTATAAATAAACTGGTGAAGACTTAATTGTGTTTCTTAAATTAAGGTTGGTTAGAGCTTTTTTGAAAAGGCCATCTGGTCAGATATAAGTGTTTGTCTCTGAAACCAGACATTGTTCTAAGTGAGTTTTTTTCCTAAAAGGGATGCTGTGTTAAAGAGTGGGGATGGTGGAGTTCAAAGCCAGGCCACATGGAAAACAATGAAAAATTCTAATTTCAAAATCTGTCCATGGTTTTAAGAGTGAATGATGTATTTTAGTTTGTACTGTAAAAGTAAAAGTGCTTAGTGTTTTAGGTACTTATTTTAATTTCATTATCTTATGAGAAAAGAATAAGAATGAGTTGAACTGAGGAAAAAATAATACTTTTCAGATTTCTTATTCATACCTCTTCCAACTAAAGCAAGTATGTCTGGATTAGCCTTTCTTGTGTTTCATAATTAGAAGTGGAAAGTTCACTGAGTTTCCACGTTGAAAAAGAAATGGCTTTCTTAAAAAATTCAAGGAAGATCTAGTCTGGGTATTTTGTTTTCATTCTTCAATTTGTGATAAGACCACAAATTCAGCCTGTTTTTTGGCATTAACTTGTCTTTCTTAGTAGTCGTATATAAAATAATAGACTCACTATTCTTGATGAAAAGGAAATTTTGATGGTAAAGTACATAAAACAGAAGAATTTATTAAACTAAAGGCTTAGAAATGATTTATTAAAAACAATTTCTGTTTTGAGGTAGAATTTTTTACATCATTAAAATAATGAATGTCTCTTTTTGTTGGAATAATTTTGTGTCTTTTTTTTTCTTTTAGTCTATTGGGCTTAAAGTCAGTCTTTTATAATACTGAAGAGTTAGACTCTAGTCATTTTCTTATCTTATGTATGACCTGGTTTCTGCCTTTCAATTTCATGATATTATGCAGTAGGGTCAAATCTAGGTATATGTGATATTTCTCTCATGCTTCATGATTTCTGTTCCTGCATTGTTGTTTGAATTGTTATGTCACAATGGACATATAAAGATAATTTTGTAAGGATTTTTCAGGGCAAACATGTAAGGACTCATTTGTGGGTTTTTTTGTGCCTTTTACAAGTTACTTTTTAAGTCTGTGATGATATGCAGTGTTACTTGTAAACATGTAATTCCTCATGAATTTTGAGTTCAAAAATTATTTTCAAGTGTTTATAATGAAATATTCAAAGCTGTATTACCCTTTGGATGGATATTTTAGTGCGTTAAAAATAATATAACTTGAATCTGAAAGCTTCCAAAATTTTACTCTTATTTTAAAAACTAAAAACAGTGCCTTTACATTCATTTTTTTAAAAATGAATTTGTTAGCTCTTTCTTCACTATCTTAATTTAAAAATTCACGTCATCTGCACAAATGTTAGAATCTGTCTACCTTGAGAAATATAGATATTTTCTAGTCACTCAATGAGATTTTAATTTGTTTATTGTATTAAAAAAAACTCATGCCTACTCTTCAACTAGCCATGCCAATCACCCCTTACCCCCAATTAAAGGACATCTTGGTTGCTTTGAGTTTTGGGCCATTATGAATGAAGTTGCTATAAACATTTGTGTGCAGTTTTTAAATAGATTTAAGTTTTCAACTCCTGTGGGTAAATACTTAGGAGTGTGATTGCTGGATCATATGGCAGCACCACGTTTAGCTTTGGAAGAAACTTCCTAATCATCTTTCAAAGTGGCTCTACCATTTTGTGTTCTCATCAGCAATGAATGAGAGTTCCTGTTGCTCCATATTCTTGCCATAATTTGGTGTTGTCATGTTGTAGATTTTGGCCATTCTAATTGAGGAGTAGTGCTATCTTGTTGTTTGTTTCCTAATGACATATGATGTGAAGCATCTTTTCACATGCTTATTTGCCACCTGTATTTCTGAAGTGTCTGTTCAGATATTTTGCCCACTTCTTAAACAGGTTGTTTACTTATTGTTGGGTTTTAGGAGTTCTTTGTTTATTCTGATACACATCTTTTATCAGATAGGTGTTTTGCAAATATTTTCTCCCAGTCTATGGATTTTCTTTTCTCTTAGCAGTGTCTTTTGCAGAGAAGTTTTTAATTTTAATCGTCCAGTTTATCAGTTTTTCCCTCATGGATTATGTATGCCTTTGCTCCCGTATCTAAAAACTTATTGCCAAAACCAAGGCCATCTAGATTTTTCTCCTGTGTTACTATGTAGAAGTTTCATAATTTTGCATTTTACTTTTAGGTCTCTGATACATTTTGAATTCATTTTTGTGAAAAATGTAAGGTCAGGGTCTGGATTCATTTTTGCATATGGATGTGCAGTGGTTCCAAATTAACTTTTGAAAAACTGTCTTTTCTCCATTGTGTTGTCTTTGCTGCTATTGGGGCTGTTTCAGGGCTCTCTCTTCTGTTCCATTGATCCATTTGTCTATTTTTTCACCAATACCACTCTGTCTTGATTACTATAGCTTCATAGTAAGTCCTAAAGTCAGTGTCTGTCTTTCAACTTTTTGCTTCTCCTTCAGCATTGTGTTGGCTATTCTGAGTCTTTTTTCTCTCCATATAATCTTTAGAATCAATTTGTGAGTATCCACAAAATAAATTTCTGGGATTTTGGCTGGAATCATATTGAATTTATAGATCAAATTGGGACAAACTGATGTCTTGACAATATTGAATCTATCCATGTGCATGGAATATCTCTCCGTTTATTTATATCTTCTTTGATTTCTTTTATAGTTTTTCTCATATAAAGTTTATGTATAATTTTTAGAGTTACACCTAAGTATTTCTCTCTCTGTCTCTCTCTCTGTCTCTGTTTCTCTCTCTTTCCCTTTCTAATGTTGATGGAAATAGTGGTGTGTTTTTAATTTCAAATTCCAACTGCTCATTGCTGTTATATAGAGAAGCATTTGACTTTTATCTATTATGTTATTTCCTGAAATCTTCCTCATTGGTTTCAGGAGTTGTTTGGTTTTGGGGGTGAATATTTGTTGATTTTTAAAAATATTTTCTACATGGACAATCATGTTTTTTTGTGAATAAAGACAGTTGTATTTCTTCCTTCTCAATCTATATACCTTTTATTTTCTTATTGTATCAGTAAGGACTTCTAGTACAATGTTGAACAGGAGTGGTAGAGGGGACAGCTTTGCTTTGTTCCTTATCTTAGAAAGGAAACATCTAGTTTCTCACCATTAAGTATGATGTCAGCTGTAAGTTGTTTTTGGTGTTCTTTGTCAACTTTAGGAAGCTCTCTCTTCTTTCCTAGATTACTGAGAGTTTTTTTTTTTTTTTTTTTTTTTTTTTTCTGAATGGGCATTGGACTTTGTCAAATGCTTTTTATGCATCTGATGATTTGATCATATGGTTTTTCTTCATTAGCCCATTGATGTGATGGATTACATAAATTTTCAAATGTTGAACCAGCCTTATATATTTTGGATTAATCCTACTTGGTCATGACATACAATTTTTATACATTGTTGGATTCAGTTTCCTAATATTTTGTTGAGGATCTTAGCATTTATGTTCATGAGAAATACTGTTCTAGTTTTCACATCTTGTAATGCCTTTATCTTGTTTCAGTATTAGGGTAATGCTGGCCTCACTGATGAAGTTGCAAAATATTCCCTCTGCTTCTCTTTTCTGGAACAGATTGCAGAGAATTGGAATCAATTTTTTTCTTAAGTATTTTGATGGAATTTACCAGGGAACCCATCCTGGTCTACTGCTTTCTGTTTTGAAAGACTAATTGTTGACTCAATTTCTTTAATAGGTACAGGCCTATTCATATTATCTATTTTTCCTTCTGTGAGTTTGGGTAGACTGTCTTTCAAGAAATTGGTCCATTTCATCTAATTTTGTCTAATTTGTGGAAATAGAATTGTTCATAACATTTCTTTATCATCCTTTTAATGTTCATGAGATTGCTAATGATGTCTATCTTTGATTTGTGATATTAGTAATTTGTGTATTCTCTTTTTATCTTGGTTAGCCTGCCTAGAGGTTTGTCAATTTTACTGATATTCTCAAAAAGCCAATTTCATTGATTTTCTCTTGTTTTCCTGGTTTTAATTTTATTAACTTTTCTGATTTTCACAATTTCATTACTTTTTTTTCTGATTGCTTTTGAGTTAACTTGCTTTTCTTTTTATAGTTTCCTAAGAGTGGAGCTTAGATGATTGATTTTAGATCTTTCTTTTCTAATATATATGTTCAGTGCTGTTAATTTTCTCCTGAGCACTGTTTGTGTGGCATTTCACAAAATTCGATGAGTTCTTCTTTTTCATTTTCATTTACTTCCCAATATTTTAATAGTTATTTTTGTTTTCATTACCATTGGAATCCTCCCTTTTAATGAGGTATATATTTATAAACATTTTATTGGAGACAAAAATCTTAGAAATTTCATAGTTTACAATAAATATCATTAGTTACAGTTA
The DNA here is from genome assembly GCF_047675955.1 of Chlorocebus sabaeus. Taxonomy (NCBI): domain Eukaryota; kingdom Metazoa; phylum Chordata; class Mammalia; order Primates; family Cercopithecidae; genus Chlorocebus; species Chlorocebus sabaeus. The sequence continues at coordinate 75,397,589 of NC_132911.1, forward strand.
CCCAGATATTCACATCTTACAGATTAAATGGCTATCTCTTATTAGAAAATATGTGTAATTTCTGAGTAGAAGGGTATTCCATGGTAAATTCAGATTTCACTCTCTATAAAATAAAATTTTGATCATAATCAACTAGTTTTCCTTGTTCAAAGACTGTACGACAGTGTCACAATTAAATCCATGATTACTTTAAATAATAAATTATGGATTTCACTCATTTTTATTTTTAAGAAACCATCTTTTACAAAGCCAATGATTTCTATGTTCAAAATAGAGGTAGGGAAAAAATAAATTTGAAGGTGTTTTCCTTTTGTGCTAATATCTAAACTAGCATTTTATCATCCCCTAGCCACTGAGGTATAGAGTAAGTTATCATCTTGTACTGATCCCTAAAAGCTTAAGTTATATTACTACTAATCTAACTCAATATATTCTTTCAAAAGAGTGATAAAAATAATTTTTTGAGTATTAAGAAAATTTTAATTGACTTTTCTCAAAAGATCACTTAAGCCATTCCTATGAAGATATTTTTTATCATATGATTCATGTGTATAATCAAAATTTAAACAATCATCTATAATCCAACTACTGTGCTATATTTCAATAATTTGGCCTGACAACATATGTTTTATACCAAATCTCTTAGAATCTCATAATAGTTATGATAGCTATCATCACAATACATAATAAAATACAATCGAACACAATTGTTGAGCTTAGATCTCTACATTCATTACCACATGTAATCTTACAATATACCATGAGACAGGTACTATTTGTTCCATTTTGCAGATGAGGAAAATGAGGCACGTCACTCTTAAATGCTCAATAAGTGTTAGGTATCATTAAGTTAATCAGGAATGTTGAGGCTAAATTCTTACAAAAGCACTGTTTACTGATAATATTGTATTTTTAAAATAATACAAATACAAAGCAGTGAGGGACAAAAGTAAAAGTGAATGGTGAATGAAACATTTTAGATTAATGCGAAATAAAAGATAATTAGTTCTTAGGAATAAGATTTAGTATGAATGCTGTAGAAAAGTTTGTTTTTCAAAGGATTTGTTCGTTTGAATTTCTGACAGCAACTTGATGTTGAAATCTGCCTTCACGTGCGCTGATCGCATGCAGACAATTTACTGGTTAAGGTGATGGACGGGAATCTTGCCAATATTGAATTTCAAGTGACAGAGGAAAAATCAGTATAAGAGGGAATTCAATATGCATGGGAAACCATTTGTTCCCTCTGCTGCTTTGATCCCTGCCAAGGCACAAGAAAGTAGAGCAAAGCGCCTGAAAAAGAGGGGAATGTTCGTGTTCAAAGTTGCAGAACTCTGAGCCCTCAGAGGAACTCAGTGTGACAGAATAAAAAAACTAAACTCCCGGCTCTCTTTGCTGTCATGCAGGATATTTGGGTCTCATCTGTACTCACTAACATGCTTATGTCTGTTCATTGTGGAAATGATTCTGAGGTTTGCAATAGCAAGCATCTTGATGCCTCCATTTTGCCAAGTGAACAGTTTGAAAAATCTGCAGGCCATACTTGCTCATTTTCACAGATGCCTTGTGGACTTTGGAAAAGTTTGCAGTTTGTTCGGCTCAAAAATAAACTATTTCAGCAAAACAATTTTAACTAATGTTTTGGAAACATTTGTCAGCAAAACAAATATTTGTATCTAAAATAGCCAGGCTACCAAGATGTGAGAAAACAAAACAGATGTTTGTTTTGGGTTTGTCGGGTTTGTTTGTCTTGATGGCATTTGTTTTCTTTCTTTCTTTCTTTCTTTCTTTTTTCCCAGAGGATATATAGTGTTATAATGAGATGATAAAATTCATGGAAATAAAGTTCACTCTTTTATGCTGTGAGGAACATTATAAAAATGAGCTTTGTTACCTGTGATTTTTGGACTTTATTTCCAAGAAAAGAAAGATTAAGTCTCCTAAGCACTTACCCCTTTTGTGCCTCATTACTGGTTTCCCTAATTTTTTCAATTACTTAGCCATATGTCAGGATGCCTTTTAGAGTCAATTTTAGCCCATTGGCTTTTAATATGTAATTCTTTCTTATATTTAAACATAACATATGATTTGTATATTAATCAAAATAAGAATGCATATATTATTGAGCTAATTAAATTAGTTTATTAACCCTCCCAAACATTTATTATCTTCTTTTGTAACTGATTGATTCATTATTTGAAAAACTGTTACATACTAAGTGTCCTATGGGACCAACACAAATCAATGTAATAAGTTCTTGTGTTTAAGTTGGAGGACATCAGCATTTACTGATTCAGTTTTTTAATTGGAGATAGTTGCAAAGAGGACAAAGTTTTAAATGTTTGCCATCTCTTCACCTAATTTAATTGCGATTGCATCATTTAGTAATGGCTTTTGGATTAAGTTTTAAATAAAGGCAGAATTGATGGATTAATGGGGCTACCAGTGTTATTTCTATGTTGATAGTAAATATTGTTTGATAATTTTTTTTAATTTGCTGGATAATAATACATGAACATGGGACAAAATTATAAAGGCACAGATGTGTTTACAGATACCCAGCACCTTGGTTTCCTTCAGCAATGTTTCAAGGATATTATTTGCTTATATAAACATATACTTAACAACTGTCCCCCTCCTCTCTTTTTTTCCACATTCAAGTACGTTTAGCTTTTTGGTCCTTCACAAATAATAGAGTACTATCCATGCTGTTCTGCACCTTACTTTTTCACTAGACAATATACAGAGAAAATTTCAATAAGTATTTTTGTTGTGGATTATATATACAAATTTAATAGTGGCTAATTTTTTTTGAATACTTACTAGTGCCAGGTATTGTTCTAAGCACTGTTCATCCATTAACTTAGATAATTCCCACCCAGTTCCATGAGATAGAGTTGTGTTGTCATTGTCCCCATTTTACAGATGGGAAAACTAAGGAAAGGTCAGTGGCAACACTGAAATTAAACCTCTGGAAGCTTGACTTCAAATCTGAGTTTTTAATCAGTAAAGCATGCTGCTGCTTGAAACCACTGTGTCTGAAGTTTCAAAGGAGCAGAAAAAATGAAAATGTAAACAGAGTCCTAAAGGTAGTAGCTGTGTAGTAATCATCTTCTGTAATCAGCACTCAGCAAAAGCATATATTATGAGGCATTCAGTTAAATATGTGTTAAATGTTTGAACTTTACTTGCTGATAAAATAATGTAGGTCTGAAATTATAGGGAAGAGGTATGTAGTATATTTTGGGTTATTATGTCATAAGTATTCACTGAATTATAAAAGCAGTTTGTGGCTATCTTGGATAATCCAATAGCTGTTTGCTCCTGTTCTCTCTCATTTTCCACTTCCTGAATCAGTTCACTCCCTGCTTCCCCTGTATCCTATTTGAATAGTCACCTGTCATGGACCTGCCTAGGGAACAACTTGCCATCTCTCTTTACCATTTCCCTCCCCTTCCTTCCAGGGACCTCTTCGCATCTTGTCCTCCTTTTTATCCTTATCTTTTAAAAAAAATTTTAAATAATTCAAATGGCAGCTCATGATTGATGGACACTAGATGTAGGAATGGTGACGATTCTATCAAGCAAAAGGGAAGCCATTCATTTTAAAGTGAAATTGGGGGTCTGAATCCAATACCATCACCTTCTAACACTTTTGAAAATCCTGATCTGACTCCTTCAGAAACTTCTGGGACCTCTTCGTTAATTTAAATTTCATTTTCTTCATTACCATTATTTAAGATAAGTTTTAACTCTTTCACTTTTATGTGACTGCTGATATTTAAGGTTATAATTCTTTGCTATTTTGCGTTATATTTGTGCAGTATTTCACCTGGTTATTGATTGATTAGGTCAGCATGAATTGGTTTGGAAATCATGTCTGCCATCTGTGAGAAAATAGCTTCTGAATTTCAAACAACTGATTTAAACATATTTAGAACATAGCCTATTTGTAAATAGACTACTCTCTTTTATGTACAAATACACTTGCATAACCTTAGCATAAAACAGCTGGGCAATAGGAAAGCTTTTAATTTTCGGTTAGCATCGACTGTATAGATTATTTTGCTGAAGACCTTCACCTTACTGAATAAAAGTAAGGAATCCAGAAAGATTAAATTTTTCCTAAGCAGCACAGCCTGCCATTGGTGACATCTCTTGACGGGACACTAGAATGGCAGCCTTGGGAGACAGAAGGGTGTAGTGTGGCCTTTCCCATACTTCCCTGGGTAGCACAACTGTCTCCCAAAGATGGAGATGGATATCCTTTTATCCTGTAATGAGTTCCCAGGTAGGAGCAGTTAGGGATACAAGTTATCAGATTTAAAGTTGTTGGAGTTTCTCTACTTTAAGTCTTTTTTGATTTTTGATATGACAGTACTCATTGAGAACTGAGTGTAATGTCCAGTGCTTCCCAGTCATATCTGGCTGAGGCTGGGTACCACTTTCCACCTGTGCTTCCCCCACCACCCCGTCTGAGAATGTCTAGGAGTGTCTCTTGGCCACCACCCTCCCTTTGAATACAATTAGGAAAAACTGGAGTGGTGACTAGGGATTTGGAGTTGGGCTAACCTGGGTTTGAATTCTGGCTCTGCCACTCACTTGGGAAGGCCACTTAGCTCCTCAGTGTATTATTTCCCTATGGAATGAGCATAATACCACTCTTGTGCATGGGATGACTATGAGAATGAAATGACTAGCAAGTGGCTAGCAAAGTGACTGATACATATTAGGCGCTCACATGTCCATTTCTTCCATTCGGACATTCAGTAGATATTTATCAATGCTTGCTGTGTGCCAGGCACTGTGCTTGGTGCTGGGAATATGCGGGTGACAAGAAAGGCAAGGCCCCTGGCCTCAGGAAGCTGATGTGTTCTTCCCTCTTGAAGTTCACTATTGTACACTGGGGATTGTGGTTGTTTCAGACACTGAAGCCTCAAAAGTGTGGCTCACCAGTTTCTTTCATGTAGAATGACTGAGGGAAACTTAAACCAGTGGTTGAAATGTGTAAGAAGAATAATTAGAGGTTTCTACCAGGTCATCCAGAGATTACTGGAGAGTGGATAATGGTCATATTCTAGGGGTGACGAAGCTGTCTTAATTGGGTTACTAGACCTTGACTGATGAATTAATTTACCTAGAAACCTTGAGTAGTGCCTGCGTGAACAGGGAATCATGGCTATGGAATATAGGTAGAGAAGTCAAAGCAATTCTCTAAGATTAATTCAGTTAATGTTTATTGGTCCCAGACTACTGGTTAATCCTGTAAGGCTAGTCAGCAAATTTACTTGCCTTTAGTTTATTTTACAAGTTTTTTGTGGGAGATTTCTATGACTGAAAACAAAATTATTACAATTCCTTTGCATTAAATCTTTTATTCTGCTAAGGTAATAGTCACCGAGAATCTAAACTAATATAATGTAATTTATTCTAGGTTTTGCTGAGGTCATTTTTTTTCCCTTTTTGCCAAAATCTAAAAAAAAAAAAATTAGGCCATGCTGGGTGCCTGTAATCCCAGCACTTTGGGAGGCCAAAGCGGGTAGATCACAAGGTCAGGAGTCCAAGACCAGCCTGGCCAAGATGGTGAAATCCTGTCTCTCCTAAAAATACAAAAATTAGCCAGGCGTGGTAGCAGGCACCTGTAATCCCAGCTACTCAGGAGGCTGAGGCGGGGAATTGCTTGAACCCGGGAGGCAGAGGTTGCAGTGAGCTGAGATCGTGCCACTGCACCCCAGCCTGGCAGAGAGAGTAAGACTCCGTTTCAAAAAAAAATCTCCCAGTATAAAATTATCATGGTCACACTATCACGTGTAACTTTGAAGGTTTGATGGCCCGTAACTTCATGGTCTGTGTGGAACCCAGGCGATTTTTAAGGAATATCATTGGCCTTCCCTCAGGACTGTGGCCTTCTACATGGGAATCTTCCCTGATTGGGCCTGTAATTTTCATTAGAGAATGTCTATTTCTATTATCGGCACTGTTAACTTAGTAAAGCCTATGAGTCTCCCCCCTCCCCCACTCAACCCAGCAAATAACACCTTCGCGCACCCTCTTACCTCACTGCCGCTTAAAACTCAAAGGAGAAACTTGTTACCGTCAGCTGACATAAGAATATGTCATGGCTGCATGCCTCCAGATATTTTCAGTTTTACCCTCAAGATGTCTTATTCCAGGGTTCTGCACTCAGAAGTAGTGAACTGCAGAGTTACAGAGTCAGCAATAATCAGCCTTAGAAGAAAGAATCTTGTGACACTTGCTGTTTTGTTTACCATGAGGGTGTGCCCTGGCATTCCACAGTATTCCTCAGTGAGCAGTTCTGTGAGGTGTTTCCTTCTCATCTCTATAATGGGAACACCTACATTTTTTATTTTAAGTTCTGAGTTACATGTGCAGGATGTGCAGGTTTGTACCTGGGTGAATGGGGAACACCTCCATTATTGTGAAGAAGTTCTTTGTCACATCTTATGCACACCATGAGCCATAGAACTGTTCCTGCCTTTGCCCTGCATGGACTGCAAGAAGACCCGTGTGGTCTATTTCCTCACGGGCTCCATTTTCCCCATCTGATCCACATTTTTCTTCTAATGTACTCATTCATTTTTTAAAAAAAGATGACTGTTATTATGGATATATTTGGTGGGTTATCTTAAACCCTTCTTTTAGAAAAGTGGGATATCAATTATTCAGAAACTAAAATTAAAAATTAAAAGGTTGGGCTGGACGTGGTGGCTCATGCCTGTAATCCCAGCACTTTGGGAGGCCGAGGCAGGCGGGTCACAAGGTCGGGAGATCCAGATCATCCTGGCTAACACGGTGAAACCCTGTCTCTACTAAAAATACAAAAAATTAGCCAGGCATGGTAGCAGGCGCCTGCAGTCCCAGCTACTCGGGAGGCCGAGGCAGGAGAATGGCGTGAACCCGGGAGGCAGAGCTTGCAGTGAGCTGAGATGGTGCCACTGCACTCCAGCCTGGGTGACAGGGCGAGACTCCGTCTCAGAAAAAAAAAAAAAAAGGGGAATTAAAATGTTGTATTCAACAAGAATAAGAACCAGAGAACAGACATGCTCAGGAAGCACTTTGTTACAACAACAGTTTTGGAAACTTTTTGGTTAATATTTGCATGAAAACCTGATATGCACAAAAAAAACCTTTTGGGTTAATATGCACACAACAATCTCTTCAGTATTTTCATATAACTGTAGTCTCCCAAGAGCACATACCTCTTTATCATTTCTTCTCTTTGCTCAAAGTTCCAAACCTACCTGTTTAATGAATAGGCAGGCATGTTATTCATTTCAGTTCAGCTATTTCATATTTTTTTTAAAAAGCATGCTGCCCATGGTAAAATCTCTCCCAATGTAAGGAATTCACTTTCTCTATCATGAATATTGTTTTCAGTTTCTGCAATTTATTTTTTTCCCCATGCCTACCACTTCTTAAATGTTCTGCCTTCAAACATTCTAAGAACTACAGGGTTTTCATGGGGTCTCTCCTTTCTAGTTTCTCATTTAGTGTTTTTCCTAAAGTATATGTTTCCCCTACACTTGTTCATCTAATTAATTCCCTTGATTCAGCTTTTATATTGATAAAGGTTACCAAGAAAGCACACTTCTCTTGAGATATATTTCTTAATTGTGCTATTAAATTGCATCCCATGGTTCCCTAATTGAAGGAAAAGTAGAAAACGCAGTTTCTCCTACTGACATATGGAAATGAGATTTTAATGATGTTCGTCAATGTTTCATTACCCAGCCATTGAGCATCTCTTACTTTCAAAGTACTATTGGGTTCTGTGGAGATACAGAAGACAAGAGGGTCATTCACTGTCCTCAGGAGCATTTTGCCACTAAAGACAACTAGGTATACAGCCAAACCTAATAAAAGTTCCATTTTTAAAATGCCATGCTAGAAGAAACAAAGTCCTCAGGAGGAGTGCAAGAACAGATTTCTTACATAAGTGTTTGAAGAAGAAATTAACAAAGGTGAAATTCTCAGCATTGGAGGATGTGAAAGTGTGAGGGACAGAGGATAGGGAAGGGATATTTATTTGAGGCTAGAGAAATAGACCACTTTAAATGGGCTTAATGACAGGATATCCTTTCCATCAAAACTCCGTTAAGTTATATTTAAATTTTTTAAAGGATTAAAGCATTTTTGAACTGGAATATCACTTTATGGTCTTCTTTATAAATAAGGTAACAGCCCAGAGGGGTGATTTTGAACTACTGACTTAGAGCAACAACACAAATACACTTGTATAAAAACACTTTAGCATGCATTATTTGATACAGTCTTCACAATGGTGCTGTTCCCATTTTACTGTTGAGGAAACTGAAGTCCAGAAAAAGTCCAGATAACTCAATAAATTACAAGCTGTCAAGGCTGCTCTGGAAGGTATGCAACCCTAATGTGTTAATTTATAGGTTATGCTGTCCACTATGGTGAAATTTGAATGAATCCATTTTCCATGTTAGTCCGGTAAGTTAGGGAGGATATGCAAATGCACCAAAATTTGCAAGATTCAGCTTCTCTGCAGGTGGGTTATTTCCCAAACAGTGAAAGGAAAGAAGTTCCCCTTACTAGAGTCAGTGGGGGTTCCATCACCCATGCAGCCAAGCTTTGGTTGTGGGCAGCCCCTCTCCTTTAGGCCCAAACCTCCTGAAGAAGGTGGCAGCCAAGAGTCCCCAGGCAGGTACCCATGAGAGGCTGCACAGCCTGTCTCTGGCCTCCTCATTGACAATGAGACTTACGGCTTGGAGAAATGATGCTGTTTCTGAGACCACTCAGATCTGGAGGGTGTCTGAGGTGGGGTTGGAGGCTTTAGAGAAGACAGGCCTGGCTGGGTTCAGATCCTGACAGTGGTACAGCCTAGCTGGTAGCCCTTCATTTTGATTAACTTCAATCTTTTTATCTATTAACTGGGGACAGTAATATATCCCTAAACAGATCTGGGTAGAAACAATCCCAAACCTAGAAGAAGCCCTGTTCTCTCCACTCTTCCATTTCTCAACCCTGACCCCAGCCTCAAGTTTCTTTTGCTTTGATATCTCTTCCTGGCTTTGCACTGTTTCAATCAGTTGAGCCCAGAGGACGGGACGGGATAGTGAACTGAGTGTGTCTGAGTTCTCCTGTCAGAGAAATGCTGTCCCCTAATGAACATGAAGCACATTGATAAGTATTTCCCTGTGACACATCCCTCAAGAGAGTGACTAAACAGACCCTTGGGGATTATCAGTGATCATGTGCATTTTGCTGTGTGAACCAGAGATGCTCCACATGCCAGGTTGTGAGAAAAAAAAAGTTTATTGAGCCTCTGATATGTTCCAGGCACTGTTCTAGGCACATGGGACTCTGCAGTGAACAAAAATCAAGCCTCCACCCTCAGGGAACTTACGTTCTATTGGAGGCACAGATGATAAGTACATGTAAAATGCATCCGGCAGAGTGCCTGGAAGGATGAACAGCTGAGTAAGGAGAATAGCGTTAGGGCAGGTAAACTGTTTCGGAAGAGTTGTCCATCAGGTGACACTTGAGCAGAGGCCTTCGGGAAAGGAGGGGAGAGCCACCTTGATATCTGGGGAAAGAATTCTGGGGAGAGGAAACAGTGGTTGCCAACGCCTGGAGGTGGGGCTGTGCTTTGTGGATTCAGCAAGAGCAAAGAAGGCCCATAAGGCATTGGAGCCTCTGGGAAAAGAAAGTGGGAAGGTGAAGGCAGGGAGGAAGAGAAGCTGTAGTAGAAGGCCTTGTGGGCATGAGAAGGATTTGGGGTTTTATTTTGAATGACATGAGCAGTGTTTAAGCAGAAGCATGGCATGATTTCATTACACTTGAAAATAATCTCTCTGGTCATGGACAGAGAATAAGTTGCAACAAGGCAAAAGATGGGAACAAGGCAGTCAACTAAGAGATGATGCCTGTGTCCAGGTGGTAAGTGAAGGTGGCCAGGCTCAGGGGTAGAGGCTGAGGTGGTGAAAGTGGTCAGATTCTAAAGACACTAGAAGGTGGAACTACCAGGATTTGTCAATATATTGAATGTAAAGGGGAGGAGAAGAGAAGAATCGGTGGATGACACCAAGGATTTTGGCCCAAACAGCCAGAAAAGTGCACTTGCCATTTACTGAGGTGGGAAAAAGGAAAACAAGGTGGTGTTGAAGAGATCAGAGCTTCTGCTTAGCACATGTGAAGTTTGAGCTGCCTGTTAGAAATCTAACAGGAGGTGGTGATTCAGTTGTTTGATAAGTAAGTCTAATGTTTACAAGACAGGTTAGGGCCTAAACTTGTGAGTCTTCAACATCTGGAAGCCACTGAAAGCTGTGCGTGTGGATGAGTTAACTAGGACTGTAGGAGCAAACACAGAAGGGGAGTCAAGGACTGAGCCCAGGGCCTTCCCAAACTTTAGCCAACTGGGAAAAGAGGAAGAGCTAGAGAAGGAGATTGGGAAAGAGCACCCAGGGAGTCAGGAGGAGAACTGAGAACAGGGCCTTTCAGAGGCCAAGGAACGTAAGTATTGCAGAAGGAAGCCATGATTGACTGTGAGTGGCACTGGCAAAAGGCAGAGAAATATGGAAATTGAGACTTGACTGTTTCGTTTGACAGAGTGGATGTTGTTGGTGATCTTGACAAAGAGCAACATTAGAGAAAATAGCATGATGGAAGTGGGTTCGAGAGAAAATGGGATAAGAGGAAGTTTAAGCAGTAGGGATTCTCAATTCTTTCAGTGACTTTTCCTGTACACTATAAGGCAATAGAGAAAGAGGGCAGAACCTAGAGGAAGAGGTGGGAGATGCTTTTTAGGCAAGAAATCTATCTAGCTTGTGTTCACATTGCAGGTCATCTAGAGTAAAACGAACGTGGACTGGAGTCAGTGACAGGGCACTGGAGTCTCATGCCAAAAGGAGGGGTTGGCCCTAGGAATACAGAAGGTCCACCCATCATAACCTGAGGGGAGGCAGACTGCATACAGAGTACTTACAGGTGGGGAGAGCCTGGCAAGGAGAGTAGAGAGAGTGGTTGCTTCTGTTTTCTCAATGAATGGGAAGCCAGGTTCCTTGGTAATGAGAGAGCAGCAAGCTGTGTCATGGTATTGCTCATGACACCCCTGGTGCATAATAAATATAGGCAGGGCCAATATTCTACAAGGTCAGGGACCATCATCCTGCTCAGTCACATCCCTGGTGATGAGTGTGTTGCCTGGCACATAGGTGCTTTGTCATACCACAGAATCCAAAAGTAGCGCTTGTTGCCCTGGCCTAGGAATTTGTGATAGCCGCAGGCAAGACCAACTGCAAAACTGGGCCCCTTGTTGAAAAATAAAGAATTTTAAGACAGCACAGCAGACTACTGAACCAAGTGGCAGGCCCAGCTGAACACAAAGCCCTGTGGGAGTGCACAGGCTGCACCTCCAGGAGACTGGCCCTAGCCACAGGTACTTGTTAAATCTGACCAAACCCCAGTGATGCATGAATCACAGTCAGCAGGCCCATGGCAGTGGCCAGAGATAAAACCCTGCAGAGACAAACTGCTTATTTTCCTCTTTCAGATGTTTGAGACTGAGTCCAAGCAGCAGTCACCATCTTCACAGATTAGCAGAGATGGAGGTTTAAAGATTCTTGTAAGAAAATGAACAGAAAGATTCATCAGAGATATTCAGAAACTTTTAGGAGCAAAATGTTCACTAGCGATATCTCTTAAATGACGATACCAGAAATCCCTCTGTAGGAAAAGAAAGGTACACAATGGTGAGACAGAGGGAACTTCAGCAGTGTTGGAGGTTGCAGCCCATTGTGAGTATGAGGTGGCATTAATGACCATCAATGACCAAAGAAAAAAAAATTCTCAGAAAAAACAAAATAACATAAGAAAACCTCCCCATTCGTTCCCAAAACTGCAACAGTAAAGAGTCGTATGGGTAGATTAGATCCAGTGCAAAGGGAGGATGACCTGTTTTGTAGCTGCTTTAAATTGAGTCGTTTCAAAGATTATTTTTAAAAAACTACTATATAGAGACCTTTTTAATGGAGTTTTTCACTGGGGATGGTGGCTCATGCCTATAATCGCAGCACTTCTGGTAGCCCAAGCAGGCAGATCGCTTGATCCCAGGAGTTCAAGACCAGCCTGGCAACGTGGCGGAACCCCATCTCTATAAAAATTACAAAAAATTAAAAAATTAGCTGGGCATGGTGGTGCTCACTTGTAGACTCAGCTACATGGGAGGCTAAGGTGGGAGGATCACCTAAGCCCAGGAGGTCGAGGCTGCAGTGAACTGTGATTATGCCACAGTATTGCAGCCTAGGTGACAGAGACCTTGTCTCCAAAAAAAAAAAAAAAAAAACGGGAAAACAAAAAGTTTCCCAACACTGTTCTCCTTTTATCAGGAAAAAAAGCAAGTTAGCTGAATGAATGTGTGCACATGTATACATTCCGTGTTGTGAGCATTTGGTTTCAATGGCATTGTACTCAGTCACGTGAGAATTCAAACGTGAAGTTTAGGCCACCACTGCAATTGCTTTAGACATTTTAAGAATAAAAGGAATTTTGGTTTTCACTCTGAGGATATCTGACTGTAGAGGTTGAACATTGGCCAGCCCTTCCCTCTAACTGCCTTACAGGAGAGGAGAGTGCATTTTATGCAATGTTGTCTAGAAGACTAGAGGTGGGTTTTTAAGAAACATCCATCAGATTCAGCTATGGGAGGTCACTTTAAGTCAGATAAAATCCAAGTGTTCATTGTAAAGGCCTACATATCCTTTTTTCATTCACCTTTTCACTTGAATTTCCTGGTTTTCTTACATAACAAACAGCATGGCTTGACAGTGGTAGGGTCTTTGAGTTTTTCTTTTCTCAGAAACTCAGCTTAGCTCATTTTCTGGAGTCACTGGTATGCTTGCCTGCTCAAGTAAGTTGAGTTTGTGTCCCCTAGATTCAGCTGACTATAAAAAGCCTGGTAAACAAGTATGGCCAGGGACCCAGACCTGGGGCAGCAGACTTGGTGCCTACACCTGGTCTTTATGTTAGAGATGAAATCAAAAAATCACTCACAAGATGTATATTTCTGGTACATGTATCAACCCAAGCAGAATTCATAGCCTGTCATGCATTTCTGTATGCTGCTATGAAGGCAGAGTGGAATGGTTGCAACAGAGACCGTGTAGCCCAGAAAGCCTAAAATATTTACTGTATGACTCTTGACAGGAAAAATTTACTGAGCCTTGCTCTAGAGTATAGGAACTCTCCCCCCCCCCACCCCACCCCCACACACAAAGGAGAATTAAATGTTTATAGCATTGGCAAGTTAGTCTCCATGCCCCATCATACACCTGTGACCTGTACCCACACCGTCCCATGGGTTAGTTTCAATGCCTTTGACTTTCACAGTGCAGCTGGTTTAGAGAAGTTCTGGGTAATTTTGATTATATTTGTTTTATACCTTGTCCATCCCTGGAGTAAGGGTCAATCCCACTCACTTTCTTTAAAGTAATTCAGTTCAGCTTCACCAGTGTTTTCCCCCATAGGAAAATTAATTTTAAAATCATAACCAAAAATATGCCCAATGGATGTATATGATTCTTTTCACCAATGTCATCAAATTTGATGCATCTCCTTCCCTATGAGGAATGCCAAGGAGGAACCATAATATCCTTTCCTTCTTGACTTAGAATTCAACCTCTCTACAGTCTGTCTTCCTGATCTGGCCTTGGTATACCTCTGTTAAGATGACTTTTGCATATACTTGTGTTGGTTTTGCGAGTCTCAAAGTTCAGGGGTGCCTTAGTGTCAGTTGTTTTCTGACATCTACTTCGTGCTCACGTATACTGTGCGCTTTAAGGCTTCAGTCTTGAACATGATGGTATCTGCATTTAGGGAAGTGATATGCTCTGTTCTTTTTATGTGAGTCTCCCATAAGGGCAAATAGAATATGATTATTGATTAGCCTGTCTCATGTTCACTAAATTCAGATCATCTTTCTAAGGATTTCATGAAAAGCTCTGCACTTTATGTCGTAAGCTATATTGTCTTAGCAGACAGATTCAGGGTCTTGCCAGAGATCGTAGCTGCCCTGGCCTCAGTCCAATGTCATTGTACATGTGGTGAGAGCTTCCTCTCGGCTAGGAGTTCAATTACTTACTTCTGTTTAGGGAGAGTAGTCTTTCACCTCACTTAGACTTCGATATGAGTGAGGAGGGCCTCCACCCTCCCAAAGCACAGAGAAGGGAACCTGCTGGAACTGTGTATTCTACTTCCCTTGCAACCACTACTGGCATATGTAGTCCCAGGGGTGTAAAGCTGGATCAGAAATCCCCTACTACCCTTAGAATAAATGTGAACACTTATCCCTAAATCTTCAAGGAGCCAACCAGGCCTTCATGTCGTACAGCAAGACTCCATAAAAATAAAATACTTCTGTGAAGGAAAGCATAATTTAAGGAAATATCAGGCTGGGAAAAGTATCAGCAGATATGAAAAAAGGGTTAAAACTATTTTGTATAAATCAATAAAGGAATATTTAAAAATTGGCAAAGGATTTGGATAGTTCACAGAGGGAATATAATTTTTAAGCAAATATATAAAGCATCTTTAATATGTGCAAATTAAAAATTATGCACTGTTATTCTGTGTATGATAAATAGCAATGACTTTAAAATGATGACAGCCAATGTGTATATGGTTATGGTTAGACAGACACAATTTAAATTGATACAATCCTTTGAAAGCTATTTGGCAATATGTATAAGAAAACAGCATGTTAAGGGAGGCATGAGAAATAAAACCAGATAAGGAATTTGGGCTAGATATAGTAGGCAACAAACCCTGATGGGTTTTGAGGGTTGGAGTTTGCCTGAGGTCTTTTATATAGATTAATATGAAGGTAACTAATCTACTTAAGAGAGAGAGAGACAAAGAACTAATCATTATGAGGCTTTGGTAAGTGTTGTACATCCACAGGTAATAGAATTTTAAAGCTAAGTAATCTAGGCTGTCATCGATTTGATAAACAAGGAGAGTGGGAACCGAGAAAAAATGGAAGTAACTTCCCCAAGGCTCAAGGAGGAGTTACTAGCTCAGGGAAACTAAATGGATTCTTTTGAGTTCCAGTTCTTTGTTTTTCTTTTTAATATTGAAGAATTTATGGGAATCTGTAGTATTTACAAATGTAAAATTTTAATTATCTTATGTGGATTTTAATATTTTATGACTTAATATTTAAACATTAACTTTTAAATGAGCTTTTAATTATAGCTGTTTCTCATTTGTAAATATTTTTGCTGTCTTGTAGAAATAGATTACCTTTATAGCTTTAATAGAGTAAATGCTAGACTGAAGAAACATTCTTCCCATCGCCAATTTCTTAATGTTTGCCTTGCACTCTAGACACTTACTGTGTTCTCAGTATGCAAACATGAATACCACTGTGTTCTGTTTTCCCAGAGTAGGAATGATGGACATTTGCTCAAAATAATTCCATCAAATTATTTATCCACCACAAATGTAAATAATTGCAAAAATTTTATAATCCTATAATAGAGATAAGAGTACATAATTACAAAGAAGGTACCAGAAGTTAGAGAATTCACAAGGATTGTTGAGTTTGACCTTCAGAGGCTAATAGGAATTTCTCAGACAGGGGACAGGGTAAGGAGCTGAGAAAAGGAGACAAGGGCCAGGTACATTGGCTCATGCCTGTAAAAGTGCTTTGGGGGGCTGAGGCAGGAGGACTGCTTGAGGCCAGGAGTTCAAGACCAGCCTGGGCAACATAGCAGGACCCCCATCTCTACAAAAGATTTTTTAAAAAAATTAGCCTGGTGTCACGGCATGTGCCTGTAGTCCTAGCTCCTTGAAAGATATATATTACAGGTCCCTTGAACCAAGGAATTCAAGGCTGCAGTGAGCTATGGTTGTACCACTACACTTCATCCTCAGTGACAAAGCAAGGTCTTGTCTCTAAAAACTAAAAAGAAGCATGTGAGAAAGCGAGAAATAGCATGGCACTTTCAGAGAAATGAGATGACTAAGTTTGTCTATCTGAAGTGGACTATGAAAAGAGAGTAGAGATAAGGTTGTTGAAGGAGACTTTTTTCAGGTAGCTAACATCGTAGAGTGCTAGCGACACGTGCAGCTGCAAGTACCTTTACATGTATATTAGTTTTACCCCATTTATTCCCGTTTTACAAATGAAAAAACCGAGTCATGTAAAGGCTAAATAACGAGCAAGCAATACTACTAGTAAGTAGTACAGTCAAGACTCAGAATGTGGCAGTTGAGGGCATAGCTCAGTGCCCTAAAATCTAGACTGTCTTTCCACACTGTAAGGCTGGAGCAGAAGAGTCTTACCACTCTCTGTGATGGCAGTGCAGAACACAGGTGGAAGACAGAGCCTATCAATCCTGGAAATAGCCTATCACAAGAATTAAGGCAAGAGATAATGAGAGCCTGAACTTAGAGCAGAAGTATTTAGGAGTAAAAAACACAGAACTGAGTCTTAATTTGATGGAGACACTAAGGAGTTTCTGGATTGGAAAAGTGGATAGTTACTGGTACCATTAATTCAACTTGTTAATAGGGAGGATTTCTTTTGGTACAAGTTTCATTATGGTATCCATGGAATATTTGGGTAGAGAGGTCTAGAAATAGTGGAATACTCAGGTCAGGAGATCAAAAGGTTATGCTTTAGAATTTATCAGCTTGGAGGGCATCATTAAGTTCCTCCTACAGATATTACCAAGCACTAAGAGCCTGCAGTGAGATAAGAGGGCCATGGAAGAAACTCCAGTGAACTGCTGCTCAAAAGATAGTCCATCAGCTGGCTGCCTGTACACTGACTGTTTATTATTAGCGCAGGATAACAAAGGATTTGCTTCAGAATGTAATCGACCATGTTACTAAGTAATCGACCATGTTACATACTGTTTTCTTCAGCTGACTATATTTTTAATATTAGCAAGACTTTTAGATGAAGGAAACATTGTGTTGATTAATATCCTGATGCAAAATCTGTATCTTGTCCCAGATCAGCACTTCCAATAACAGGATGTAGAAAACACCAATATTCACACTTTGGTCAGAGCAGAAGCCCTCCAAAGAGACTGATGAGGGATAGTGTAAAGCAGGAGAAAGGGAAGTCAAGACATTCTGATGTGGACATGATTTAAAGGAGCAAGTGGTCAGTGCAGCTGCAGAGGGGTCAAACAAGATTGAACACTAAAAAAATAATTATTGGATTTGGCCATTAGAGGGTCATCAGTAACAGTTTAAGGTTTTACCCCCTTTTCTTTCACTCTTCTGCCTTCTTGAATCTGTATTATTGCCATGTAGACCAAATGCCTCTTGACTCTAAATCTAAAGTACTCAGATTCAGTCTTTATTTAACCTGTTTCTTGAGTAATCTGAAGTTATTGATCACTCTCTCCTTCCTGACATACTTTTTCATCTGCAATACACTGACTTTGGTTTTCCTCTTCACACCTCACCCGTCTTTCTCTGCCCATCCCTTGTACACACACTGCATTTCTTTAACAACACTCATTTCCTTAATTACATATGGTATCAGTTTCCAATCCTAAACCCAGCCCATATTTTTTTCTGGAGATTCAGAGCAGTCTAGCAGCCTACTGGGCATCTCTACTTGGATGCACACAGCCCATCCAAATTCAACATGTTCAAAGCTGGACTGAATCCTCACCTATATTCTTCCCTATAATGCCGCCTTCTTCCTAAGTCCCGTACCTTGTATTACAATCTTCACCCAGTTGTGAAACCACTGACATGGGCATGATGTTTTACTACATCTTTCTTCCTTATCCACTTAGTTGTTGATTTTACCTCCTAATGACACTTCAGATCTCCTTATGCCCAGCACCTACATCACCATCCCTCACCTGGATCACTGAATTATCCTCCTGGCTGGTCTCCCGTTCTCAGTCTCCTCTCCAGCACCCTGCCACGTGGAGTGGGAGCCCCCACTCCCTTGTTGAATTCTTTACCTGCCACTCCAGCCTCATCTCTGTGTTCTTCTGTAGACTCAGGTCAGATTGAATTTTTATTTTCATTTCTTAAACATGACATGCGCTCTCACACGCGCTTGCTCTTGTTCACTCACTTGCTGTCGCGCTCTTGCTTTCTTTCTCTCTCTCTCTCCCGCTTTACCTTCACACATACTTACGCCCCGTCTGACGCGGTCATATTCCCTCTTCACTGCTGCATTTGTCCTCTGTCTTCAGGAAGCTTCTGTAAGCCTGCAAATCTGAGTTATGTGGACTTCCTCTGTGTACTCCTAGCATTCTGCCTTTCCTGTATTGTGACCTTTTCCACATTACTTTGTAATTTCTCATTTTTGTCCACAAGTCAATGCCTTCCTCTGAATTTTAAGCTGCAAGTAGGCAGGAACCATTTCTGTTTGCTACATCATCATATTTCATGCTCCTGGTACAGAGCCTGCATGGTGTGAACGTGACATCCACTCCACGTTTGTTAAAATCAGTGAATGCCCTCCAAAGTATTTTCACATCCAGTATCTCAGTGGGGGTAAACTTGAACAATTTGGAGAAGATTTTAATGAAACATGAGCTGTCGGTGGATTAGAAGATTAAATTATTTGAGTATTTGAGTTGTTTTGCACTAGGAGGAGGAAGGAGAAGTTAGAGTCTGGAAAGCTGGTTAAGATAGTAGAAGCATTTAATTCCACCTCGTAGAAAAGGAAGGGATTTTGAAAAATAGCTTGTGTCACGTTTATCTTCATCTTCCTTCTATGAGTGGAGGCCTGCAAGGTAGGAGTGTGGGTGTATTTTAATATTTAAAGGTGTCAGGTTGTCTATCTTTTAGAGTTTTTTTCCCTTCACCTGGAAAAACTTTAGATAACATGATTTAAAACTTTCACTTTATACTTTGCGGAATGAATTTATTTTCTTTTGGAAGAAGCTTACAAAAGTAACTCATTTCATTATAGCTGGTCTGTGTCCAAAAAAAGTAATAATAATAAAGATGAAATATATTTTAAAAGATTGAGTTTTTAAAGCAGGGATAGAGTAAACATTAAGAAATAAAGGAATGAGCCATCAATAGGAAATCTAGGCTAAGATAATCTAGGAAAGATAAACGACTTTTAGGACAAAATTATACTGTCGGTAAGTCAAGGAAAAACGTGTAACATACTAACTTACATTGCTCGATGTCTTTTAGCTTCTCTTCAAATATGAACTTCCAAAAGCCGGAGAGCTCCCAATTTAAGAGAGATTTTGTAGTAAAGTACTTGAAGTGCAGGTTGAATTAGATAGTGACTGTACTGGTTGTAAAATGAATGCTTTTTATCGAAATACGTTGAAGAGATTAATATGTGTTTTGTCTCAGATGGTGAATATCTGGTTCTGCATGGAGACGTACATTGCAGAATATTTTTTAAAAAGGAAGGCCAAGGCTTTTTCCTTAAAGAACAGCTTTGAATCCACTTGACTGCTTAAAATTCTACTCATTTGGAGCTGCTGATTCTCTTTAAAGCATGGAAGAGAGAGGCTCAGTTTGGAACATCTTAAGGAGAGGATGCCCTAGTTATCTGCCTCTGTAATAAAAGACTATTAATATAGATTTAGAGAATGATAGCTGACTAGCCAGCATTGTATTGTAATGGTTCTGTGAGATGAGTCAGCTTAAAAATGCATCCCAAATAATAAACTAACCCATGGGGTGGCGTCGATTTGGACTTTCTGACTGTAATTAATAAGCTTATAGGTCGTCATGGTGGTTTCTGGGTGTGAGAATCACATGACTAGTTTAGATGAGGAAGTTTGCCATCTTGTTTGTTACAGAAGAAGACTCTTGCATGTTTTCTATAAGTAATAGGAATCTATTTAGGTTGTAAGATTAAATAGGAGGTATAGTGCTGTCTCCTGTGATTTACAAACAGAAGTTTATTCTGTCAAAGCCTTTTCCTATCTACTCTGACTCAAGGTTTTGGAGAAGCACTTAAGTGTGGAGGTAATCCTGAGACCATGCAGTTTGACACGTGGATGGCCTTTTTGGTAGAATTGAGGCCAATAGTGTGTTAATTAAAGGCTACCAGGCCTTTAGTTGTTCTCAGTGGTTTTCTGTTTGGTGAAATAGACCAACCTCAAAAACATCATAGTGAGAATAATCATTCCTCATCTTAGATGGGAAGATTCCAAATCAAATCTGGTACAGAAATCTGGAAAAGAGTTTGTGGGGTGAGCCAACTTTTTGGACATCTGGAATTTGGGAAAAGAGGAGATATTCTGATGTATGTTTTGGATAGACTAAAAAGTACTAAATTGGTTCGAGTAAATGGCTTTTTGTTCAGTCTGAACCCAGGATAAGCATCTTCCCTAGCTCCACATCCACTGCCAGACTCCTCCTTCGAGCCTTTTGGGGGTTGTTCTTCATTTTGTGGTTTCTATGTAATTATTTCAATGGCTTCTCTGAGTTACCCAGATGAGTACTTTTAATATGCTGCCTGGTTTTGGATGTTTGGTTCAAAGAGACTAGGACGGAGGACAAGTCGGTGATGGACAGTGTGTGGAGTATGGGTATTGTCCATGTATCTGCCCTCCTTTTATCTTGTCACCCACTGCTTCTCACATAAAATGAGGGAGAAAATGGAGAATGTAAAATTTTCAAAGAAAAGTCTACCTGATGATTCAGTTTTCCCTGCCCCAGAGCTGGTTTTTCTTTTCACCTCTTTGCATGCACCAGAAGCCTTTTTGTAGCTGAGAGAGCCGCAGCTGAGGCAAATGTGTGAGCCTCTCCGTATGGCCAGGTGCTGTGATTGGAATGAATGAGAGAAGCGGGGAAAGGCGTGAGGAGCATTCTCTAATCACAGAGAACCACATGGAAGATGCAGGCAACCTTGTACAACCTGTTGCCTCTCACCTTCAATTAAATTTTAATTGCTCCTGATCACACTTTCTTTCAAAACAAATCTTGTAATCAGATATCTTATAAATTATTTACCAGTGCAAGTAAAAGACGATGTAGGATTTCAGCAGAATGAAATGTGCTTTACTATTGAAACTCCCCTTATGAATTTAAACAAGATTAATCTTGGCACCATGGTGATAGAAATAAAAGATGAAAGTCCTTCCTATATTCCTACAGAGTACAACACAATCCACAGCCCTTCAACACCCATTAAAGATTCAGATTCTGATCGATTGCGTCGAGGTTCAGATGGGAAATCACGTGGACGGGGCCGAAGAAACAATAATCCTTCACCTCCCCCAGATTCTGATCTTGAGGTATGTCATTGCCAACACCCAAGGAAATAGCAAGGTGTCTTGATAGCTAACTGGTGGTTTTACATACCTGCTATGTAAACAGCAGTGGCTAAGGTATCAGATGCTTTTATTACTGCTTTCTTTTTTATGTTAACAATAGATAAAGTAGTATTTTCTCTCTTCTTTATTAACTATAGGTTAAGCAATAATTTGTTTTTTTCTTCCCTATGAACTCTATGGCAAAGCATCTGTTTATTTCTCTCTAAAGAAATATAGTAAATTATGCAATTCTACTTGAACAAAATTCTGTTATGCTGCTCTGTCTCATTGCCTTTTTAATTAAGTGTCATACTAAAAATACTTAGTAAAATCCACTTGTTAAAAGGCACAAAAAAAAAGAATGGGTAAGACCTACTATTTGATAGCACAACAGGGTGACTATAGTCAATAATAACTTATTGTACATTTTCAAATAACGAAAAAAGTGTACCTGGATTGTTTGTAACACAAAGAACAAATGCTTGAGGGGATAGAGACCCCATTCTCTGTGATGTGCTTATTTTGCATTGCATGCCTGTGTCAAAACATCTCATGTACCCCGTAATTATAGATACCTACTAAGTATCCACAAAAATTAAAAATACAAACAATAAAATAAAATAAAATCCTTTTTTTTTTTTTTTTTTTTTTTTTTTGAAACGGAGACTTGCTTTGTCACCCAGACTAGAGTGTAGTGGCATGATCTCGGCTCACTGCAACCTCTGCCTCCCAGTTCAAGCTATTCTCCTGCCCCAGCCTCCCGAGTAGCTGGGACTACAGGCACGAGCCACCAAGCCCAGCTAATTTTGTATTTTTAGTAGACACGGGGTTTCATCGTATTTGCCAGGATGGTCTCGATCTCCTGACCTCGTGGTCCACCTGCCTCGGCCTTCCAAAGTGCTGGGATTACAGGCATGAGCCACCACACCCAGCCATAAAATCCACTTTGAAATGAAAGACACACTTGTATATATTGAGAAAGGAAAACCTGGAATGTTCTAAACTGAAATAGTAGTCATCTAATGAGACATATTTTGGTAGAGTTCAAAAGCAGGAGGGATTAAGTAAGAACTTAAAGGGTGGTAGATTTCATAGCCTTCAATCCACTGCAACTAAGTTTCTGCTTTTTGCCAGAGTGAAATCTGATGGTTGGAAAACATGATTATTTTGACTAAAAAAAAATGAAAAATTTCCAGCAGAATCTATGTATATGAATATGTACTGTTGTGAGTGGGAATGGGAAGAAGTAAAACAGGCTTGGGAGGCTTTTTTGTGTTACCCCAAAGACCTTTTGGAAATGAATTCCTTCAGATCCCATTTTAAATACCTCAAGAGTATGTCTAAGAGCATGAGTAATGTGTCTGCTTATGTTGTTAAATACCTAAACCCTGAAGACTTAAAAAACCTGGCAAGAACAATGTATATCCCATCCCTTTGATAACAGTTCAATAGGTAACATAAGGTGAATCGATTATGTAAGGTTTTAGTCTTTTGGTGCAATTTTAATACTTGGCTTGCTAAGAGTAAAACATAAGATTCATTATATTAGTACTTCTCAATGAACAGAGATCAGAGGTAATGAAAAGATAAATGATATTTGATCAGTTGCTCATCTCTATCTCAAGTTATAAACAGACTAGTTATAACTCATTTTTTTTCGTTTATTCAAAGCTGAGACTGAAATTCTATTACAGAATTAGAAAGGACATAGCTTATTATCTCTTTCTTATATTTATATTGACATTATAAATGTAATTATCCTCTTGTACCTCATCTGAAGTTATATCTGGAGAAAAATTAGGAGATACTCTTTGAAACAGTTGTAGTTTTTTGGAAATAATAAATTCAGATTTTTCATTCATCTTCCATTTCAAGATGACTTTTTCATGTTGCAGTTAACTGAATAACAGCTTTCTCAGCCAAGGCAAAGACACATTGATTTGGTTCTTCCTTTGTAGAGAGTGTTCATCTGGGACTTGGATGAGACAATCATTGTTTTCCACTCCTTGCTTACTGGGTCCTACGCCAACAGATATGGGAGGGTGAGTACCAAGAGGCATCAGTTTTTAATTTCTTTGGAGTAAATATACCTCTAATTTGTTTATTGTCCAAATGAATATAATTTAACTTTAAGTAACAAACTTAAAATATAAATGGAAAAAAGCTATATAGTCAAATATATATGTAAGGTAAAAAATATGTAAATGAGCCAAAGAAGAGATTATTTTTAGGTCTTTGGCAATAAGATACACTTTATACAATTAAAGTCATGCTTATTCAGACCCCAGTGAATAAAAGTGATTAAATATTATCCTAGGATGAAACATTAAAATACATAAGTGATGTAGAAAGATGTTTTCTGTTCTCTTTTTTACTTTTCCTGTCTTTTTATTCCCTAACATTTAGTGGAGCAAATATTTCACTTTCTGTTGTCCTCAGTGATTAGCAGCTTTGGTATTTTATCTTCAAAGCAACTGCTACAAATGTCTCTATATGTCCTTTGCTACTTGGGTTAAATTTATTTGAATGGTATGTAAGATTGATTCTCTGAAAGGCAGTAGAACCAATATGCCCATATTAGAGTTGTACAGTACGTATATTGGTGTTATAGATAAAGAATAATATTATAGACCACTTTCTGTGAGTAGAACTTTGGTTTCCATGTTGTACATTTGGGTATCCCAAAAGTTTGGAATTTCCTTTCTGGCATATTGATGATTTCATAAGTCTTTCCCAGGTAAAAATGTTATTTAAAGTAGCTATAGGTAATTTCTCAAGTTATTCTGCTAATATTTCATTTCTCTTGTTTTAATCATTAAAGAAAAAATAAGTCTTAGTTTTTTTAAGTTATTTGGAGCATTAGAGACTGAATTCTTATTATGTCTCAGTGACTTCAGCAGTTTATCACAATTAAGTGTTAGAATTAATACCATTAAAATGCACATACTGTTATTACAGATTTGACCACGTAGTTTGTTCTTTCAACAAATACTTATTTCAACAAATACACACTGAGTATCTGCTATGGATATACAGTCTGAGGAATTTAGCTTCACAGCCTAGGTTTCCTTTTCATCATCTTAAAGGTACACCTAATCAAAAATAGGCTCGAGCAATAATATCCCACCATCTTACTTTCTGTTCCGAGATAAGATATCGGTAAAACACAATATGTCCCATCTTATTGTTCAGCAAATTCTCTATGAGAAGACAACAAAAATGCAGATTATAAAATATAAGGCTATAGAATCAATCAGCCAAATGGTCTCTACTGTGTGATTAGCACATAGTAGGAATTCAAGAAACATTAGCTCTGCTTTTTCTTGTATTATTTCTTCTGTCAATACTATCACTGTTCATATTTCTAGAAAAACTACTTAAAAACTAAAGATTAATATCTGAAATATCAACATGTAGTTAGTGGGCAGAACCTTGAAGATCTCCTTAACTGAGCCATTATAAAACCCCTACAACTGTCTGCTAAGGAGAACACTGGTGCGTGTAACTCACACAAGAGTGTTGAAAAGAGTAGGCACTTAGAAAAGGAGCATTTGAAAACCACCCAGAAAGTCTCAAATCTTTAAAAGCTCCCACTAAGGGCCAAATTGACACAAAAGAGAGTTATCTAAGAGTGTTCTATTAGCCAATGAAAGAGGCCAGCTTAGAGTTAAGGAGTTAGGCATTCCATGACCTACTGACCTCTCAGTCTTTGGCCGTAAATTATTGGCTTACACATGGAATTTACACTTAAACTAGAAATACCTGGCTTCATGTAATTTCTCATTCATGTCTAGACCAAACACTCTCTGAATAATGTATTATAAATACCATGAGTTTAATTTTTTAACGTGTCATGGAACTTTGAGGTTTCATCAAATAGTAGTTAGTTTGTTTGTTTGTTTAGCTTAGTTTTCCCATTCTAGGTCATGTGATAAAAAGGTTTATCTCATATAATTTCCAAAAGCCAAATTTATATATTCTCCGAAGTACAGACTATTTGAGTTTCTTAAATATAAGCTTATTCTTCATTGATAAGTTTATGGGGCTGAGGAAGAACTTCAGAAAGCCAGGTTTCTGAGGAAGGTCTTCCTGCGTGTCACTTTGGGTCTGAATTCTGAATGGCCTGAAGTTACTGTGCAGTCATCAGGAGAAAGGGTGTTCTAAGCAGAAGAAACAGGAAGTGCAGAGGCAAGAAAGGCTTTGCTGTTTGATGGACAGAGGCTGGTGGGACCACACTTAGTGGTGGAGATGGAGAGTCAATGAGATGTGGTCAGGGATGAAGGCAGGTTCCAAAGGGCCTCCCCAGCCGCACAGGGTCATCGGGGGACCACAACGGAGGAGATGAGAAGATCTGATTTACATTTTTAGATTGCTTTAGCTAAGTGTTAAGAATTAATGGTAAGAGAAGAGAAATGGGAGTCCAGTTAGGAGGTGATAGCAGTGATCTGATGCACCAGCAGTAGAGAGGAAAAGAATTTATTGGACTCTGGATTACATTGCAGGTAGAGAACTGGATTTAAAAATGATTTGGATTGATTGGAGTGGTGGGTGGTAAACAAGACAGAGAAGTGAAAGATGATTCCCACATTTTTGTCCTGGGCAACTGAGAAAATAGTCATATATTTGTTGAAATAGTATATTTGTTGAAATAGTAAAGAATTCAATTTGGAGGGAAAAGGGAAAGTTCAGTGTTGGACAAGTTTGAGATGCTTATTATAGAGAACTGCTTGGACCAGGCAAGGAAACCACTGGAAGGTGAGCCCAGGGTACTTGGGGGACTAGTCAGTACAGGAAATGGCAGATTCACAGTCAACATTGCATAGATTAGGGTTAGAGGCTCCCCGGAGTCTCTGAGCTTGGTTTCTTCCTAAACATTTTTTGAGCAACTTCCTTGTACTGAACACTTGTGGTCAGCCTGTTGTCTCATTGCCTGGAGGTGTCTTTTCCTGGCTGGGTGACTTTTGAAGATGTATGGCTTAGGATGTTGAATTATAGCTGGAAGCATGCAAGGAAGTCTACTTAATGCTCTCCTCATTAGAAATCATTAGAGTTGAGAAGAATTGGCTCTCAAATCTGATTATCAAGCTTTGTAAAAATGTGGTTCAACAAGGATTCTTCCAAACAGTAATAATAACCTCACTGATCAGAATGTCTTGAATTCCTTTTGTTTCCCCCAGGGTACTGACGAGAAAAGTCTTAAGGGAGTTCAGTGGCAAGACTTCTTTTTAGGAGCACAGATTTGGTGGTGTTCCTGGGCATTGTCAAGGGGAGCATGTGGCTGAGCCTTACTCTACACATATATAAAGAATGAATGCCTGACAATGTGATCGCTGTTCTGTTTCTTAGGGAACCAGATATTTGAGAAGTAGCTTAGTCACAGTAGCTTAGGCAACTCAATGAGTAGGCCATTCAGTAAGAGGACACAGGATCTGGTTGATATAATGCAAAATTAGGGCATGTTACAGCAATGTGTACAAAAAAAAAGTTTGAGAATGTCCCACCTTCCATGTAATCCTAGCTGTGGGAAGAAGGCATGTTGGGTGTTATAAGAAAGTCTTGTTTTATAACAAAGGTGATAGGGACAAAGAAAGGGTGCTGGATATAGTACAGCCATGGCTGAGGAAAACAAATAACATGTCAGGAAATTGAAGAGCCTGTGAGTGCTATGTAAATTAGGATGTTTTAAATAGTATCTGTCCTAGCTGTTTTTGTTTAATGCATTTTTCAAAGTTGCTTTAAAACTAATAACAAATTCCAGAATTTCATTGAAGAAAACTAGTCTTGGGTTATTTTTCATTGAATAGTCTCCTTATAAGAAACAATGTAATTCAATTATTGTTATCAAAGTATATACCCAAAACTTATATTTCAAATCAAAATTGTGCTGATGTCTCAGGCATGATCCCCCTCCTGTGGGAGGATTACCCAAGATATCTACACCCAAGGGCCTGATTGTTTCAACACTATCGTTTTATTATTGTTTAACGCCTGTGTCTCATAGTGATTTGGGCTAGAATGGATCTTAAAAATATAGATGTTCACTTTTCATTTTCAACAAAAACCAAAACATAAACACTTAGATAGCGTAAAGCTTAACATGTTTAATCATAGGCCTTATTAAGAACATTCTATATGCCCGGCATTCATTCGATTCAACATTAATGCTCCAAAGGTGCTGTTATCAAGCCTATTTTATAGATGAGAAAATTGAAACTTGGGAGAGGTTAGAGACCCAATGTAAAAATTACTCAGCAGCATGTCTAGCATAAAAAAAGTTCAATAAATACCAGTTATATTTGAATGTAGGTGAAACTGTACTGTCAAAAAAAAAAAAAAACTTCCTGTGTAGTGGCCAGTGAGTAAAATGGTGGCAGTGTCCTCAAATTTATGAATTACAAGTATACGCTATGCCTAACAGTATGATAGAAAGAGGATCAGATTTGAATTCAAGTAGATCTAGACTCAATTCCGAGCTCTGACTTTTTACCTGTTTCACCTTAGGCAAATTATTGATTCTTACTGAGCCTCAATTTTCTTATCCATAAAGCCAGCTACTTGACTTGTGGAATTGTTTTAAAAATTAAATTGTATCATGAATTTGGCCCGGCATGGTGGTTTATGTGTGTAATCCCAGCACTTTGGGAGGCTGAGATGGGTAGATCACTTGAGCTCAGGAGTTCAAGACAAGCCTGGGCAACATGGTGAGAGTCCATCTCTACAAAAAAATTACAAAAATTAGCTAGGTGTGGTGGCATGTGCCTGTAGTCCCAGCTACTTAGGAGGGCTGAGGTAGGAGGATCGCTTTAGCCTGGGAGGTCAAGGCTGCAGTGAACTGTGATTGCACTACCGCATTCCAGCCTGGGTGACAGAGTAAGATTCTGTCTCAAAAAAAAAAAAAAATTAAATTGCTCATAAATGTAAAAGTCCACGCACAGAGTTGTATTAATGGCAACAACCGATAGTTAGAAAAGCATGTGTCACCTAACGAACTTGTAGTTGTTCTCTTGAGTATTTGTTTTATAACTTACTAGGCTTCTAAGAGGATCTCACTTGTCATAGTGAGTTTAGATAAACAGCGTCCCTTGTGGGTGTGTTTCTGTGATCATTCAGTACCTTGAGGAAAGAAAAACTGAAAGCAGTTTATATTGCCCATTTCATCAGAACAGTCCAGTTCGCCGGTAGA
Source organism: Chlorocebus sabaeus (assembly GCF_047675955.1). Lineage (NCBI taxonomy): Eukaryota > Metazoa > Chordata > Mammalia > Primates > Cercopithecidae > Chlorocebus > Chlorocebus sabaeus. The sequence continues at coordinate 75,426,029 of NC_132911.1, forward strand.
GATTGTTGTTCCTACTCTGCTTTAGCGGACAACACTGAACTCCAAGCTCTTTTGGTGGAGGATATTCTTCCATGGTGGTTGATGCAGAAGCTAAACTCTTAGCATGGCACCAAAGCAGCCAGACACCGGTGTCCTCACTGAGTTGCCGAAGATCTGGTTACTTAACCAGGATAATCTCCCTTTTGGAACCTCCAGACCAAGGGTTGGCAAACATTTTTTGTGAAGCAACAGATAGTAAATATTTTAGGCTTCATGGGCCATATGCTTGCCGTAACTACACAGTTCTGCCTTAGTAGTGCAAAAGCAACCATAGACAGTATCTAAATAAATAAATGTGGCTGCGTTCCAATGAAACTTGATTTAATGCTCCTAAATTTGAATTTTATATACCGTTCGTGTCTTATGAAATATTTTTCTTTTGGTTTTAAAAACTCTAGACTGAGAATTGACAGACGATACCCCATAGGTCAAATCTGGTTTATAGTCTGCTTCTGTCAGGCCTTTAAGAATGTTGTTTAAGTTTTTAAAGTGTAATTAAAAACAATAAAAACACAAGGAAGAATGTGTGTCAGAGATGATATGGCCTGCAAAGCCGGAAATACTCCCTGTCCCTTTACAGAGAAAGGCTGTCTGCCTGCCCCTGCTCTGTGTGATGCTCTGAGCTTTGCTTTTGTTCATTTTCCTCCTGCCTTCCAGGACAATTCAATGACAGCAACACTGTGAGTAGACTGTGAACTCAATGCAGGCAGTGCATATATGCACCTGGGGCCCCAAGGAAACACAGACCCTCACATGAATTCATTAGGATAGGTGAAATAGCTGTTACAAACAGGTCTAAATTATAATGGCACAAACACAATAGAAATCTATCTCTTGTTTAAGAGTGGGGATATTCCAGGGTGCTTGGTTTGGGCATGGTTTGGGTACAAATAATAGTAGTGCCATTTTCATCATGCGGCTTTTGAAGCTTCTGGGATCATTAGCATTCATTCCCTGGTGGAGGGAGCGGGGAAAGGCAGGGGCAGTGTGAATGGGAGGCTTTGTAAGCTAAGCTGAGACAGGCACACACCTCTGCCTGTGCCATTGACCTCAGTCACATGACCCAGTGCAGGGGAGGCTGGGCGATGCAGCCTTCTGTGTGCCCAGAAAGAAACAGAGAATGGGTTTTGGTGAGCAGGTAGCACTCACAGCCCAGTTCTCAACTATTTGACCAATGAGTGAAACCCAAAGCATGCTTTCAACCTACCTTGCAGCTCTAGCCACACTGACAGAGCCAAGCCCCAGGCTATGTGAGTGGTGGCTCTGGAGTGATGATGGCCAATCTAATCCCAAAGGACAGAGCCCTGATTTTATTTCCTTCCTTGCATATCAATGCCAAGTTAGATAAAAAGGATGAAATAATGTATGTGTCCATATATAAAACCTCTGGATTCTGTAGAGTGACATAGAACCTAAACTCTCAAAACAAACAGAAGCACATTTTTTCGAATACCAGCTAAACAGGCATCTTCATCTCTCTTCTTTGGCCATATCTTGAAGGTTTCTCTTTTTTCCTTTAACAGCCAGCCCCTTCTGCCTCGCTACCAGTAATATACGGCTGAAATGTACATTCTTGCTGTTTAATTGAACACAGCCTTATTGTTCTTGTTCATGAATATAAAAGGGAATGCAGTGAATGAACAGGAATCATCACAGCTCCTTAACCACTGCACTGGCCTGCCAACCTCCAACTTTGGACTTCCCTTACTCTGTGACCTGGGAAAAAGCACCCTATAAAATGGGAGCAATTACAGGGCAGTTAGGGGAACAACGTGAACCACCTAGAAAAATGCTCATAAGTACTTCATGAACAAGAGCCATCATTTATTGCTTACTTTGGAGGTTTAGAGGAGGAAGCAGGAAATCGTGCAGACTTTGTTGTTCCAGGTAGCAAAGAGGGAGTGGGAAACAGAGAATTCCAAGTGGCAGAAATCATAAGCAAAAAGGGTAAATAGTGATAAAGTATACTTAGGGGATTAGACTTGGAGAAGAAGAGTAGCAGAAAATGTGTTGAATTAGTAATAAAAAGACTACACCTTTATTCAACTTTTGTGGTTTACACTGCTCTCTCACACTTATTATCCAGTGAGCTCCTTCTTTTTGCCAATTAGAAAAGTATAGCTCAGAAAAATTATTTGTCCAAAAGGTATACGCATCAACTGGCAACACCAGTCTTCTAATGGGTCCAGGCTTCGAGAGAACATTGAGTGCCAGGATTTCGTTCTGTGGGCGTGGGAATGCCATGAATTAGGGACGTGGTGGAAGGATATGATGGCAATGGAGGGACATGCTGGAAGTGTGCATTTGGAAGACCAGTTTAATAGCAAGGAAAATTATTGTGCAGTCCTCTGGTATAAAATAATAAAGGCCCAAAAAGTGGCCAGAACACTCTATAGAAAGGAGGGAGGTAGGAGAGTGGTTACAAATGAAATCCTGATAGATTTTTCAACTGGATTTAGCTGTTTAGCCTTTCCCTTGGCACCACATGGGTCCCTTGGTATTGAAGCCAATTTGGCCGGGTCCATCCTGACTTGATTCTTCTTCCTCCCTCTTTGTACCACTTCTTGGCAGTTGGCACATGTTTGAGATTCATTGGGTTTTCTCCACAGTCAAAATTAATCTTTGGAATGGTGAAGTTCTTTCTCTTATTCTATACTTGAGTATCATTTTCATGGTGTTGAAAGGGAGTCTCTCAAGTAAGGAGAAAATTAACACAATCAAGTGTCACGTATCTAATCAGTAAAAATGACCTGATTAGCCCCACCACAAGTTTGAGGATTTTGGGGGTTTTTTCCAGATCATTCAGGCAGTAGTTTAACCATGATTTATTTTTTATGTGTATACCATCTCTCTTGGTAATCCATATTATTTCTTAATTGGCAAGAGAATCACATCCAACTCCCAAAATCTGATATTTCATATCTAAGCAGCCCAGTAATAGGGCCTTAAACCTTGAAAAAAGTTAGTATTTTATTGATGGTATTGTTCCCTTTAGACAGGAGAAAACACAATAATGGAACCTTTGGGTCTCATAAGTTGTATAGATCATTTGGATAACACTTTTGGTTATGTGTTTATGTGTTGTTGTTGTTTTATTTTTTTAAAAAAACAATGTTTCAGCATAGTTTTTCCTTTCAAGATAGGAGGCTAATTTGCAAAGCTTAACCTTAATCCTTTCCCGGTGAGCAGCCAGCATGGGGTCTTAAAACTAAACCACTCATGTATTCGGAGTGCCCGTTCCTGTTTTTCAGCTTATTTTCCCCCCAAAACAAAAGATCTTGGGTGGGGAGAATTTTTAAATGACATTCAGGTCCTGTTTGTGGCTGTAATATTAGCATTCTAAGTAAGGAATTGTTTAAGGTGCCCTGAATGGGTATTTTTCTTTCATTTGATTTATACTGCCCAAAGAGTTGTCCTTGATTTGAGCATACTTAACAAGATATTCACATGGACCAACAAATCTCATAAATCTGCTCGCATTGTTAGCAACACACCTCACTGGGCCCCCACAACTCCCAGTAATTGCTTGCCAGGGAGGCTTAGCTGTCCATGTAGGATTAGTACAGAGAGACGTTAGGAACCTTATTTTCTTTTATTCCAGAAATTCAAAATGTAGGTAGCATATCCTGAGGAACTAGTCATGCTTTCTGAAATAGTTGCACTGTCTTCTAGGAGCTCCTAGCTCAAGATTAATTATTTAAATAGCACTTTTTTAAAAGATAATATATTCTTTGTGATTCAAAGTAGAATAGCAATTGCTAGGAGTTTGTGTGGAGTATGATCTCATGGATATAAGTGAGTATATATTCAGAGGGGAGAGATACAAAAGACATACATCATGTATTTAATGTACTTATAAATTAAAAATAATAGGACAATAATTAAAAGGCAAAATAATTCCCTTTCCTTTTTATTTTTAGTAAGAACACCATAAGTACTTTGTAGAGACCAAGTCAGGACGCTGAAGCTACTTAAAATTGGAACAATGACTTAGCCATTAAAATAGTTCTTAAATGTTGACTTAAAGCATTTAAATTAGACAATTTATATTATGTGCTTGCTTGGTTTGTTTTACTGTTAAATTTTTGCTTTTCAATTTAGAAAAATAGCATGGCCCAAGAAAATAGAGCTAAATGTGCAAGGGTGCATAAATAAAAACTAGAGCTACATTAAAAATAGGAGCAATTTTTCTTTTGGTGCTTTACTGGTATATCTAGCAATAAAGAGAATCTGCTTCCTCATTAATATTTGATGCTATTTTTAGTGGTTCTTATAATAAAACTAAAGTGACTTGTTAGACAACATAAAATCTAATGTAATATTTGTCACTTGTGGCATTATTAAATGAACAACGAAAATCTTGGGAAGTATCTTTTAAACATAGTTATGTAAAAGGGAGAGATACTTTCACGGTTAGAAACTGGTTACCTTTAATGTTCCTAGAGAAAGGAGAAGAGATATTTTGTTTTTATACTCAGAAATATATTCTGGATCCATCCTAAAAGCCCCAAAAGAGATAAACAACAGGTTTTCCTTCAACTTTCTGTTTTGAGTCTCAAAAGACCGTGAACTCTGTGAACTGAAAGTAAATAATAATGGGTCAAGAGGATCATTCTGTGAGGGGTTGGTGTTTGCCACTAAAAATAGACTACATTGTCATTTGAAGCCAGGAAGTGAGAAGTGTTCATTTTTCTTGCCTCTTTCCGATCGTTTTAGTTCAATGAATAACTCTATACCTTTCTCCAGCAGGCTGAATTGTGGGACTTTCATGAGTCTTACGTGTTTCTTTCATGCATTTTGCCAGAATACTGTGCTTAAATGGTGCAGGGCCAGTAGAGAGCTCCAGGAATGAGAACTTACTGAATTGGTAAATGACAGCAAGAGAAGTTAGGACAGATACCAGTGTGTCCACAGGTGACTCTTGGTGCTCTTTGGCATCTGTGTAATAATGTGACATGAACTGTGGTGGGCGGACATCTCTAGTCTGCTGTGCAGGAGAAGGAAGCTTGATTGTAGAAAGTCCTCAGTGGTACCAAAAGAATGTGATAAGACTGTGGCTTGGTTGGCCATAGACAGAGTTCAGGGTTTTTTTTTTGTTATAGGGAGAAAGCTGCTGAATTTATAGGAAAAATAATGTGTGCTTATACAATACTATCAGTAAAATAGTGCCTGACTGCTTTACATTTTTCTTTAAAACGCACTATAAACTCCACATTCCAGTCCTTTTCTCAAACACTCTGAATGTGGTCACTAAGAAACTTTGTGACACAATTGGCTTCAGCTATCCAGTTGGTCAAATTAGATTTTACCTCTTCTGCCTTCCTCAATGTTTGTAAACTGCCTCACGAACATGACTACATCATAAAACATTTAACTTTCTGAAGAGGTCAAAAGAATTGAGGATAAATACATATCCCCTTCAAAACAGTTTTCACAGTGCTTATTTCCAAGATAGTTAAGATCAAATACCATGTACAAACACTAGAATTAGCAGTGCAAATGTGACTATAATAATTCTCCACATAAATGGGCAACAAAATAAAATGAGCAGCATAAATTTTAACCTGGTCACTAGAATAAAGCAAAATGGCATGTGAGAATGTACTCCCTGTCCCTCCTTCCTGGTGACCTAGAAAAATTTCTGATAGTTTCTGTAGTGGGTAAGATCCACTGCTAATACCATGTGGTCTCCATGTTAGGACTACCCAAAGTGTAAGACTCCATCAAAAGAATTTGTGAGAAGTATCAGGTGGTACTCAGAACCTTAGCCTTCTAGCAGAGATGAGTTTCGCTGTGGGTAAATGATCATTAAAAACATCCATGAAGTAATTCAGAAAATTGTACCACCAAATGGCACCCTTCTCAAGTTGCACACACAAAACCTCCAGGGTTACATGGACTCCAGTACCCAGAACACATGCCTGACTGCACACCCCTCTCCTGCCTGAGACACCATTTGTTTCCTGGCCTGACATTAATGAGTCATTCAGAAAGTCATTCTTTTATGATTTATAGAATGCATACACAGTAATGTAGTAGGTGCCTAGCCAAAATTTCTGCCTTCAGGGAGCTTATAAATTAATAGAGGAGGCTGTTGGTAGGGGATGAATGAATCTTCAACAATAGTCTGTCGTTAGGGTAAAACTATTCTAAACTAATGCCACTCTAAATCCACTAAGGATAAAACTGCAGAATCGCTAAAGAAATAACAGTGCTAAGAAGGCAACAAGTCTCTCTGTATTATTCATGACAGCCATTCCCTAGTAGCTACATCATTTAACTAGTAAGAAATAGCCAGTAATAGGATGTCAGATGGTAACACTAGCATTGTGAATCAGAAAAAAAAAAAAAAAAAAAAAAAAAAAAAATCAGCATCCACAGGAGCCATACAACCAAAAAATAAATGCCAGGGGCCTTAAATGAAATGTTTCTAGGGTTACTGCTCTTCTTAAATTACACTGGGATTTCTCCTTTGCAGCTGATCAACATTGCAATTCAACACCGCTATTCCTAAATGTATGAGATGATCTTGGTTTCAAAAATGGAGGAGTTCCTCTGGGTTCCTAGAAAAGAACATCCCATATGGTAAAAATGAATAGAGTGAATAGAGGCCAAGCATCATCTGACATACATTCTTGTGTGTATTCCAAATTCTCATTTATATCTGGGTACAGATTACCCAAGTAGGCCCTCACACCTTCTTTTCAATAAAAGGTGATATGCTGAGGAACTTTGGCAGGCTTTTGCATTATGGCCTTTAAAATGTTTTTGGCATTTTAAAAGTATGACTTGCATGTGTTTTAAATTTTCAGGATAAATATTTTTAATCCATAGTTTCACTACCAAAAACAGCCAATCTTGTATTAGTGAATATTTATATATATATTTTTAAGTTTTCATTATAGAAATTTGCAAACATAGAAAAGTAGATAGAATAGTATGTATAACGAAACCCAAGGTAACCTCTCCAGCTTTAACAAATATTAAGTCCTAGCCAATCTTGTTTTATCTGTATCTTTATCATATCCCTCTGTTTCCTGGTTCTTTCTAAGAATGATTTTTCAAAACAAATCCCAGATATCACATTATTTAATTTGTATAGAGTTGACTATGTGTTTAGGAAATCACTAAAAGAATTGTTTAGAATAGAAATAATAAATAGTATTCAGCACCTTAGCCATGTAGTGAAATTAAAAATAATTTTGTAATATCATTAAATGTTTAACCAACAGTTATATTTTAAATTATTGTTTATTTTATTTTTATTTTATTTTTTTGAGATGGAGTTTAGCTCTTGTTGCCCAGGCTGGAGTGCAATGGTGTGATCTCAGCTCATTGCAACCTCCATCTCCCAGGTTCAGGTGATTCTCCTGCCTCAGCCTCCCAAGTAGCTGGGATTAGAGGCATGTGCCACCACGCCCAGCTAATTTTGTATTTTTAGTAGAGATGGAGTTTCACCACGTTGGTCAGGCTGGTCTCGAACTCCTGACCTCAGGTGATCCACCCACCTTGGCCTCCCAAAGTATTGGAATTATAGGTGTGAGCCACCGTGCCTGGCCAATTTTTATTTTTAATTGTGATATACACATAAAAAACTTTACCTTCTTAACCATTTTAAGTATACAGTTCAGTAGTTTTAAGTACATTCACATTGTTGTGAAACCAATCTCCAAAAGTTTTTTATCTCTCAAAATTGAAAGTCTAAACCCATTAAACAACTCCCCATTCTCCCCTCTCCCCAATTCCTGGCAGCATCTATTCTTCTTTCTGTCTCTGTGTATTGGAGGTACCCTCATATAAGTGGAATCATATAGTACTTTACTTTTTGTGACTGGCTGATTTCACTCAGCACAAGGTCCTCAAGGTTCATCCATGTTGTAACAAGTAAGAATTTCCTCCCTTTTTAAGGTTAAATAATATTCCATTGTATGTATATGCCACATTTTATTTATCTATATATCTATCAATGGACATTTCAGTTGCTTCCACCTATGACTGTTTTAAATAATGCTGCTATGAATATGAGTATGCAAAATGTCTTCCCTGCTTTTAGTATTTTTGGGGTATATAACCAGAAGGGGAATTGCAGGATCATATAGTAATTACATACTTAATTTTTTGAGAAACTGCTGTACTGTTTATCTTAGCACTATAGCATTTTATGTTCCCACCAGCTGTGTACAGGGATTCCAGTTTCTCCACATCCTCATCAACATTTATTATTTTCTGTTTTTTTGTTTTCTGATAGTAGCCATTCTAATGGCTGTGAGATAATAACTCAGAGTGGTTTGGGTTCACATTTCCGACATGAATAATGATGATGAGCATATTTCATGTGCTTTTTGACCATTTGTATAACTTCAGATGATCCTTTTCCCATTTTTTAAATCAGGATTTTTTTTTATTATTGAGTCATAGGAAGTCTTTACATATTCTGGATATTGACCCCTTATTAAATATATGATTTTCAATTATTTTCTCCCATTCTGTAGGCTGCTTTTTCACTGTTGTTTCCTTTGATTATATAAATTTTTCATTTTGATGTTTTGAATTTTTTTTTTTTTTTTTGGTTATTGCCTTTGCTTTTGGTGTCAATCCAATTGAGAAATCCAATGTCATGAAGCTTTTCCCATAAAATTTTATATTTTAGGTCTTTCATTTAGGTTTTTGATCTATTTTGAGTTAATTTTTGCATTTGGTGTAAGGTAAGGATTTACCTTGAATTTTTGCATGTGGATATCCAGTTTCCCCAGCATCATTTGTTGAAAAGACTATCATTTCCTCATTGAATGGTCTTGGCACCCTTATTGAAAATCATCTGATCATACATATGAGGGTTTATTTCTGGTCTCTCTATATTCCATTGGTCTGTACATCTGTATTTTTGCCAGAACCACATTGTTTTGATTACTGTGCCTTTGTAATAAGTTTTGAAACTGGCAAGTGTAACACTTCCAAGTTTGTTATTTTTAAAAATTGTTTTGGATCTTCAAGGTCCCTTGAGATTTCATATAAATTTCAAAATGGAATTTTCTGTTTCTGCAAAAAAAAAATACTATTGGGGATTTGATAGGGATTGCATTAGATCTGTAAATCACTTTGGATAGTACTGACATCTTAACACTACATCTTTCATCCATGAACATGGGATGTCTTTCCATTTATTTGTATCTTCTTTAATGTTTTTAGCAATAATTTTTTAAAAAATTTTCAGTGTACAAGTGTTTTCCCTCCTTAGTTTATTCCTAAGTATTTGATTCCTTTCATTTCTGCTATTGTAAATGGAATCATTTTCTTAATTTCTTTCCCGGCTTAGTCGTTGCTGGTGTATAGAAACACAACTGATTTTTGTGTGTTGTTTTTTCATCCTGCAACTATGCTGGATGTATTCATTCATTCTAATGGACTGTGTATGTGTGTGTGTGGTTGGTCTTTGGGGCTTTCTACATACAAAATTATGTCATTGTAAACATATCATTTTACTTCTTCTTTTACAACTTTGACGCCTTTTATTTGTTATTCTTGCCCAATACTTCTGGCTAGAACTTCTATGTTTTGTTACATAGAAGTGGCAAAAAGCAGACTTACTGTCTTGTTCCTGATCTTAGAGGAAAGACTTTCAGACATTTACCATTGAGTATGATGTTGATTGTGGGCTTTTCGTATATGAGCTTTATTTTATTGGGTAGTTTCCTTTTCTTTCTAGTTCATAAAGTGTTTTTCTCCAGTAGTTTTGTTTATTTACTTTACAGTTTATTATATGTCTCCTAAGTGTCTTTAATCTATAGATTCTCACTCAATCCCTTTTTTTAAACCTTGTGTATTTCTATTGAAGCAACCAGATTGTCTGTCCTATAGAGTTCCTGGGAGTCTGGGTTTTCTTAACAGCAACCCTATTGTATTATTTAACATGTTTATTTGTCCTCTGTATTTCCTACAATCTGATAGCTAGATCTAGGAGCTTGCTTAGTTAGATTCAGTTTCCTTTTTTTTTTTTTTTTTTTTTTTTTTCCGGTAAAGACTTTATAGATGAGGTATATCCTTCTTGAGCGTCTAGTTGTTGTTTTTAAAACTTCAGTATTCCAGTTGGAGAAGCTCCTTCAGCAGGCCATTACAGATTATTTTTACTTATGCTGTACATTCTTTCATCTTAGCTCTAAGGAGGTTGACTAAGAAGAAAATTCAAGAGTTTGGAAGTTTTATAAACCATAGATCCTTAATTGAGCTGAATCAAATATATGTAGACTTGCTGACAGAAAAAAAAGACTGACACTTCCTGTTGCAGATAATTAGCTCAGGGCTATTTTTGCTGAGGCGAAGTTTTGAGATGAAACTAAACCACTTGCTGAATTTTGATATTTTTTCAAGTATCTCCTCTTCTTGAATAGCTCTAAAATACTATTGCATATTTTTGATTAAGGCTTCTTGGTTACCTTTAGTGGACAATAGGTGTCCTGAGTGACTCATGCTGAGTCACATGGCAGGTACCACATTCCTTTGTTATCTTTTCAATAGTGTGGTGAAGTTCAATCTACCAGCCTAGTTTCAAGTCAGAGAACTAACTGATAAGATCAGTGAACTAACATGATTAGTCTATAGGTATGCTTGGTGGCTAACTTTAAAGGCAGATTCCAGCTATCCTACTTGAGCCTTAAGTCTCACCTTAGACATTTGCTCTACAGGTAGTTTCTTTGTCTCAGTGTAAGAATAAATATTTATTAGAGATTTATATACATTCTAACGTGCTAATTTTGACTGGGATGTAATCAACTATTTAAAGAAATAATGCTATACTCACGTAAGAGAGCCAAGGAATAGACCACCTTTGTCCTATAATCAGTTTGATGATACAACCGAAGTGTCTGTTTGTGGGAGAAGGATCTTTTTATTTTTTAAATAATCCCCCCAAATTTTAAACTCTTTATCTTCTTCCTGGAGTGGGCACAGTCCAAATCACATGCACTTTACCCTGAGCAAACAGAATACCAGATGCTTGATACAGATACTCCAGAACTGATACTGGAAGACTCTACTTCTTTTTATTATTATGGTAGCTAATATTTTATGTTAATTTGATATTCTTAAAGTGCTTTCACAAATTTATCCTTCGACTCGATCACAGACAAAAACTTTCTAAAATATTATGTGATTCCTGAAATGCTAGAGTATTGGATCATTTTATGATCACTGAAAAATTTCAGGGACTTTACATTGAAGGCATATTAAATTTGCACTCTACATCAAGAATTCCTGTTTATAACCATGTATTACTGGCATACATTTGTTGATAAACTTGGTCAGGGTCAAGATGTTACCAAGACCTATTCCCCCCAGTCATTTGTTAATTGATTGGATTTGAACTAAGCTTAAGTACCTGTTCACAAATTGTCACCATTTAATGGTTAAATGGTATAAGCAGAAAGGTATATAATATGTGACTAACTTAAAGCAATCACATGACATGGCTATGCAAGTAACTGATTTTTTTGAAGAACATTTCTAGGTGTCAGTTGAACCAGTGCATTGCTCAGATCCCATCTGAATGATTCTACTTTACCCTTAGTTCCTAGACCTTCAGAGGATAGTACACCTTGCCAGAGTTGGGTCATCTTTCCCAATGATAAGAACCAGCTCTGTACTATGAAGCTTGGTTGACATCTTTTGGAAGAACCAGTGGCAGCCCCTTCTGGGAGTGGTCATGTTGCATTGTCTAGTTTAACTTCCACCCAAATTAGCTTTACTGATGAGTGAGCTCTTAAAAATATGGTCACCTCAAAAATAATTGGTATGAGAAATTGTATGAGCATTCTATTGAAAGTGCCTTGAGTAGTAAGTATGGTGAAAGTCTAGTTTGAATGTATGATTCCTTTAAGGTAGTGCTGCAGAGATTGAGTATATTAGTCCGTTTTGCATTGTTGTAAAGGAATACCTTTACTTTTTAGCAGGCACAATACATATAGCACTTCAGAAATTTGAATTTACTGATTCTCATATACACAGATGAAGGCATTGTTGGAAGCAAATGACTTAGCCTTGCAGAAGCAACAATGCCTTCATCTGGTGTGTGTGAGAATCTTGGTAAATTCAAAACTCTGAAGTACTATATGTATTGTGCCTACTAAAAAGTGCATTTTTAATGATACTTGAAGTTTATCACATGCCCTAGCTCATTGATGAAACAAAGCAGGGCCCCAAGAGGAAATATCCTAGTCCTCTGATGATATAGTACCCATATGCATTTCTATACCCCTTTCTTTTATTTACTTCAAACCCAATTACAGATTTTCAACATTTGAATTCAAAGTTGACAGAGATTAATCTCTCTAGAGACTGTGTATTTAATGGCATTTCAGTATTTCTGTGTACTGCTTTTGTCCGGATTTTTTTCCTTTTTAACATTTTAATCAAGATCGAGTGTGATAGCTGTGATGAGGATTTAAAAAAATCAATAAACAGTTCAAGGAACAACAGTGGACCAGGGTTGATGCTGGTGATTTGGGTATATGATGAAAATTTTAGTCTCCATGAGCAGTTCTGTGTTGTAGAAAAAAAGAGAAAGAGATCTTGAGGCAATGGAATAATTAAAGACCACTTGACAGAGGATGAAGGCAAAACAATTGTTTTATTCCTGGTTCTACAGAAACTCAGCCAATTACATCATAATTTACTTTTTCTACATAATGTTACTTTGAATTAATAGACATAATTTGTCTTTGATGTACTGAAAACAGCCATGGGTAGCCTAGGATGACAACAAGTTCCTTCACTTCACTTTAGTGACTTTAAGTAGACATTTGCAACTTAATATCATATCCAAATAATTTAGGAACAGGGTTAGATTTCATTCCTGTGTGTGGGCGTGAAGTTAGATGTTGTGTATTGAGTTTCGTTTGGGTGAAGAACAACTTAAGGTTTCCACTAGAAGAATTTCCTGTACATAAGAACTATAGTAAATGTACAGTTTCTTCATTAAACAAGAAAATTGATTAAACAGTTAAGTGTATTTTTTTTCCTTTTGAGCCTCTTCACTGTACTATTCAATTTTTACCAGAGAAATAAATTTCAGGGCACATAAGAACGTATTTTACAAAATGATATAATACATACCACTACTGAGTTTACAAAATAAATGTTATGCTGACCTTATGCTAATATTATCCACTTTGTTAAATAGAAAAGTAAGGCTACCTATGCAGCTATTCTAAGAATGGGCTCATCCTTAATCAGGTAAATAGCATTTACTAGTGAACATGTTTAATGTTTAATACTGTATTATGCAGATGGAATGAGATTTTCAGATTCAAGTGCCCTTTTTTTTTTTCCCTAGGCTAGATAATTAGGAATTTTTTTTTCACTGACAACACTAATAGCTAATGAAAGGTAAAATTTAGTATTTTCTTCTTTTCTTCACTGGAATTATTTGAAATATTCTCTATTTATTGCTTTTCATTCATTTATTCCTCCACCACATTTTGGGAAACCTTTTATGACATGCATTGTATTGGGTACCAAGGATATAGAGATAAGTATATAGGGATAGGAAAAACCAAGGAGTCATAGCCTAAAGCTTAAAATGTTGTTTAAAGGCTGTAAAGAGAGAAAAATCTAATTGAACAAAACATTCTACGCGAAATAGAAACAAAGCCTCCCATTATGTTTTTTCAGAGGATTGATACCCTCTTTTTGATTCTGCAAATAAGAGTTTCATACTAAAACTAAAAAGAAAGAAAATCATAACTCTGAATCTAAAAAACGGAAGGAGGAAGATACAGGGATAAACCTCTGGCCTGCCGAGACAAGAACACATAGAGCTGTGGTACCAGCAACCACGGAGCCCAGCCAGCAACAATCAGGGAGGTGGAGCTGCAGAACTGGGACAGGCGCCTGGTGGGGAGCACTGCCTGCAGGGATGGTGATGTGAGTGTACAGGCTCCATCTGAGACTACAGTTTATGAACCTGTGTGGACAGATCCTTTGCCCCAGTTTAGGCCTCTGCCTAGTTGTGTTTTGAGGAAAGGATTTCATGATCAAGACAACAGTTTGAAAAATCAGAAACAGGCCACCTTGTATATAAAGCAAAAGTTAGACATGTACAGGTCTTTTGCACTCATTAAAGCATTTGGATATTTTTTGAAAGAGATGAGAAGCTGGAATGAGGGTAGCAACAACCTAGAAATAGACCCCAGTGAAGGAGACCATACCAAATATCCACAAAAGACACAAGCTAAGGGAAAAAAAAAAAAAAAAAAAAAACAAGAAAGCAAAGAACAATGGCAATGACAATAAGGGAGGCTGGAATTCCGGGTCCAATAACAGGATGTTGAAATTGATTCAATGTGGAGCTAAAAAGAGGTGACTAGGAAAATGCCAAGGTCTGGGTTGGTATGCCATTCCGCTAAAGAATGAATACAGTAGATTTCCAGAGGAAGTGTGATGAATCCAACTTGTCACACATTGAGTTTCAGGTGCTTTATGGGACATCTAAGCAGAAATGACCAATAAGTAATTGATATATGAGCCTCCAGTTGAGATCTAAGATCTGACAGAGAGGAGTGGGTGGTGGTTGAAGCCATCAGTGTGCTTGAGTCCACAAGGTGATCTGAATAGAACGAGAGATGGAAGGATAAGAATAAAGTTCTGGGAACCAACGTCATTGATATGGTTTGGCTGTGTCCCCACCCAAATCTCATTTTGAATTGTAGCTCCCATAATTCCCATGTGTCATGGGAGGGACCCAGTGGGAGATAATTGAATCATGGGGATGGTTACCTCCATGCTGTTCTCATGACAGTGAGTTCTCACAAGATCTAATGGTGTTGTAAGGGGCTTTTCCCTGCATTTACTCTGCACTTCTCCTTGCTGCTACCATTTAAAGAAGGATGTGTTTGCTTCCCCTTCCGCTATGATTGTAGGTTTCCTGAGAACTCCCCAGCCGTGCTGAACTGTGAGTTACTTAAACCTCCTTTCTTTATAAATGACCCAATCTTGGGTATGTCTTTATTAGCAGCATGAATGGACTGATACAGACATTTAACAAGCAGATGATGTATACATAGATTCTAGGAAAATGCCCATAAAAGATTGCTGTCATAGAGGAGAAATGTCAAGAAGACAGTAAACAGCAGTGGCACATGCCACAGAAGGGCCATGCTTGAAAAGAATGAGAACATTTGGCAATGAGATTGACTTAAAATGAGATGTTACTTTGAAGTGGAGGCTAAGCTCTAAATAATTTTTTGAAAGTGATATAACAAAAAATGGTGCTTTAGAAGAAGCCCTTTTAGAACTGCAGCTCTGGAATTTGTTATTGCAAGAAAATTATGTATTATAAAAATAGTAAGATTAAACCAAAGACCTGGTGATTTTAACATCTCAGTTTTGGTTTAAGAACGTGTTTTTTTCCTTGTTCTTAATATGCCAAAATAAGCCATCAAGCCACGAGTTATTTATTAACTGTTCAGCGTTAGCTTTTTTCACATTTGACTTGTACTTGTGTGAGACGTGTTTAGAAATTTTAACAGTGTTAACATATTAGCTATTGTAATAGGAAAATAAAATCTAACCTCGACGTGAGAACTCCAGTTGCTAGAATATGTAAGCAATTCCATGAGCAGAATTATCTATCTGTCCTTCTGCTAGTTTCCTCTTGGGTAAAACACTTAGGCTGAGATGGCTTTGCACTCTGCTTGCTGGATCATCACGCACAAATCACAACCCTCTAGGAACTCAGTGCGCCTGTTTCTAAAGTCAAAGAGTAGGTGTTTTCTAGAGGTCTGCCTTTCAAACTGTAGATTGGGACAGGGCTGTGAAATGGACAGTGTCACAGTATATCCACACAGTGAACAATATCTTGCTTTGGCAAACATATTTCAGCTGTGTGTGCGTGCACTTAAGAGAGATTCTTAGATCCCAATGTTAATTTTGTTTTTTACTGTGCATTGTGGTTCAAAGATGTCTGAAAAACACAGCTCTCAACTAGAACCCCGTTCCTATTCTAAAATTATCTTATTCCACTTAGCTGCCAGACTGTTCTCTTGGTGTAGGAAATGTTTCAAAACAATTCTTGGAGTGGCAGGTAGAAAAACTGTTGAGAAATGACAGCTAATAACAAAAGAGAATAACATTAAGAGGTAAATAAGACCAACATCTGTGTTGTATTTTACCACTAGACTGAACAAGCCTTTAAAATTTATTAGTATTCTGACTAGCAAGTCATTACTGTAATTTATGAAGAAAAGTTAAAGTATGCTATATATTAACAAACAATAGAGTAATTCTTTCAATGGTCATATAAATAAGCAACCATATCAAGGAGAAAGAATACTTTTTCAAAAGTAACAATACTATGGCACATAAATTTTAGAATTGGCAATTAAATAAATGTGGTCAGACTCCATCCTTGCCACATAAAAAGATTCATTGACATGGTTATGAGACAAGTCAGGGTATTTTTATTGGCCTGAGCTAGAGGGAATAAACACCTTAGTCAGGTGTTTTGTTTTAGACACATCTGTTGGAGCTTCCCCTACAGGTTAATTCCGCTGTAGGGTCTATTTTAGCATTTGCTTTTCCCAGCATGCCTACTGATACTTAAACTCCTTGTGAGTGAACAATTTCTCATAAATCCAAGAGCAAATGAGTTAAGTTTTTCTTTACAGTAATTTGTAAACTGTATTTAATTCTTCTAAAACCTATGAAATTTCATAGATTTCAGGTGTATTAAAAAGGGACAATTTAAGAACGCTAAGGAGTATGAATCATCACACATAAAATTTGAGGGAATCGTTTTCCTTTGTCCCTCCCAGCAGAACTCTTGGACACTCAGCCTCTGCGTCTTTATTTCCTCTCTGCCTTCTTATCAGCCCTGGGCTGTTTGTTTTTCCCCTTTGCCGATCTAACCCCTGAAGTTTGGCAATACTGTGTCCTTTGTCTCCCTTCCACTGTCAGTCAGCTGGCAGAAAAGGCACAGGCAGGAGAGGAACTGAGGTGAGTGAATTACACCATCCTGCCGTATTTCACTTACTCTGTTCCTCCTCTAGGGCTGCTGGAAGGTAGAACTTGGGCCATGCTGGAGAGGTGGGGGCAGTGCTTAAGGGGATGGGAGGTACTGTAGGGATGTGGATAGTGCTGGATGGGTGTGAGTAGTGCTAAGGGGGTGAGAGGTGCTAAAGGGATGTGGGCTGTGCCAAGAGGGTGGGAGGTGCTGGAGGGATGTGGGAGGTGCTGGAGGGATGTGGGAGGTGCTGGAGGGATGTGGGAGGTGCTGGAGGGATGCGGGAGGTGCTGGAGGGATGCGGGAGGTGCTGGAGGGATGTGGGAGGTGCTGGAGGGATGTGGGAGGTGCTGGAGGGATGTGGGAGGTGCTGGAGGGATGTGGGAGGTGCTGGAGGGATGTGGGAGGTGCTGGAGGGATGCGGGAGGTGCTGGAGGGATGTGGGAGGTGCTGGAGGGATGCAGGTGGTGCCAAGACAGTGGGAAGTACCGGAGAGATGTGGGAGGTGCTGAAGCGATGTGGGCAGTGCCAAGAGCATGGGAAGTACTGGAGGGATGTGGCAGGTGCTAGAAGGGTGTGGGCAGTGCCAAGAGGGTGGGAAGTGCTGGAGGAGTGTGGGAGGTGCTGGAGGGGTGTGGGCAGTGCTAGGGGTGGGCGGTGCTGGAAGAATAGCCAGATTGGGTTGGGTTGACCTCCAGGCTACAGCAGATAGGCCCCTGGCAGGTGCCCAGTGAGGTTCCGCTCCCATCCCGCACCCTTTCCAGCTCCTGCTCTCTCCTAAGTGTACAAACTGTACAATTCCGACAAATGAAAGACTAGATGTTTTTTATTAGTCTATGTGAGAATATTGTGTTTGCCATCTTGCTCTTGGATTTATTAGGTGAACAAACCAGGCTCGATGAGAGGATGACACCTAAGTAGCAAAGCAAAGGCAGGAGTCTAGGCCTCCTCACCCACCACTTCTTGCCACTTCCCAAACTTACAGGCATGACAGATGTTAAAGAGTAGGGGTAACACACAGGCACGTCTCAATATTGGAAATGAAGTCAGTGTGTTCAGAAAACAAGGTAGATAGTGTACAGAGTTGACGTTGGGCAGTATTGAATCATAAGAGTCTTTTCTTTGGATTGTATGTTCTTGAGTCTAAGACTCAAAGGCACATGACACACATGTCATGACACTGGCACATCTGCCCAATGGGGCTTGCCTGAAGGCAGTTTCTCTACTTACAATCCCCCTGGTTACATGATGATGCAAGGAGATTCCATACTTATTCCAAAGGTTTGCTGTGACAATAAAATAGTATATCATAAATTATTGTTCTTTGGAAAAATTGAAAATGGCATACGTACGAAAGTTGGTATTATTAATAGAATGCCAATAAACCCTTCAAAATCTCATTTTATAGCCTTGTATACTTCCTGGAAATGTTATCTTTCATCACTTAGTATACAGGATCTTCAGCCATGAATCATGTTGCTTCTTGGATTTGATAGACAGTAAATACAGGGTAAAAACTCCAAATACCTGCATATCCCCCAAGTTCATCTCAATGCCAGTAGATACCATCAGGATCTGGCTTGTAGGGAGAGGCTGACTACTCGCTGCTAGTGTCCAACACTTGAAGTTTTAGATAGAAGCCACTGTGCGCTGTGGAATGTAGCACTGCCCTCTGAGTATGGCACGGGCTGTTTGATGCCCGGAGAGTGTCATGTGAATCTTAAGATCAGCTCCCTGAGCTGGACAGTGCCTTGTGGGGTCAGAGTGGCCATCACTTCCTGCTTTGAGTATAACTTAAAATTGATAGGTTGAATAAATACAAATAATGACAGAGTTATCTGGAGTAAAATTACTATCTATTATCCTTCTGAAATTAACCTATAGTGCAGGGCTGTCCAATCTTTTGGCTTCCCTGGAAGCCACACTGGAAGAAGAAGAATTGTTTGAGGCAACACATAAAATACACTAACACTAATGATAGCTGATGAGCTGAAAAGAAAAAAAAAATCATCACTTAAAACATAGTGTTTTAAGAAAAGTTTATGAATTTGTGTTGGGCTGCATGCAAAGCCATACTCGGCCGCATGCAGGCTGCAGGTTGGGCAAGCTTGCTATAGTGTATCTATTTTCTGATATTTGTGACAGGGCACTTAGATGCTCTTAATGGATTGTGGCATAACATAAGCAGTGGTTTCTTGATTCACTGATTTTTTGCTCCTGAAATAGACATATAAAGTTGAATTTCCTTTTTTTTGTATGTCTAAGTAACCCTAGATTTTATATTTTTAAATGGTAAATGAGTTTTTTCTTCGGTATATAAAGCACCAGCAACATTTGGGGCTCTTTTTGTAAAATAAGTCCCTGAAGTTTGCCCACAGAATAAGTCATGCACACTAAAATAAGCAGCTATTGCCCAAGTCTCTCTCTGTGTCTCTTGCTTTCAGCCTCTCCCCCAGTGCCTGCTTCCTCTTAATGAGACAATCTATTTCATGTAACCTGAAGTATACATGTTCTTGACCTGTCATATTCTTCTCTTAGGATCCACCCACTTCAGTTTCCCTTGGACTGCGAATGGAAGAAATGATTTTCAACTTGGCAGACACACATTTATTTTTTAATGACTTAGAAGTAAGTTCAAATTTTTAATACATATTTTTGCATGTCTGAAAATAGGTGATTGGTTTTAAAATAATTATGGGTTATTATTTTTTAAATATATAATTGGAATAGTGAGACAGAGGTTTGTTGGTTATATGGCAATGTGTTTTGCCTTCATGGGATTTCTGTTTTGCTTTACTTTGGCTGTTAATTTTCAGAGTTAGATCCTACATGACCAGTAGTAAAGATTAAAATTTGATATCAAGAATCTTAAACTTTGTTGATTATCAGAAGCTACGTATTTCTCAGTTACATAATCACCACTAAGATATGTCCAACAGAATTCATAACACTTGCATATGTTATGTCAAACTCTTATTGTATTAGGACTGATGCTTTACTTTCTGGCTGATCCAGTTGGTAGGAAAATGTTTTAGTCTGGCCCTTGCTGTTTGGGTTGCCAGGATTGTTTGTGTCACACTGCTGTTAATTTTATTGGTCCATTATGATTTCAGGGCAGACTCTTATAAGATGGCTAGCTAAACTGTTACGGGCACTGACAAACACAATGGTCTTGGTGAGCAGCATTCTTAAGAATAGAGAATATTGTTTTTCATATCTCCATTATGAGAAAACATGACTATAACTACATTTCGTTCTCTTCTTAATAGAGACAGTTGTTTATTTAAATCCCGCTGTTAAGCAAGCTTGTGGTAGGGCTGCCAACAGGCATTAATCATCAAGTAGTTGTTTTGTTAGATTTATAAATGTATGTTATTTCAGACAGGAGAAGAATCTGAAAGATTCAAATAGAACTTTTACTGATCAAAGTTAATTGGCAGCAATTGGCCTTTAAATATTTCCTGATGTTTCCCTTTTCAAAATCAAGCAAAATGCACCTTATTTAATAGATGAGCCAAAATCACTTGAAAAATGCCAGTGTGTGACAGAACTTAAATGCGGTTTGTTCAACATCTGTCCTGTATTTTGATTTCTTTTCATCTGCAATGAAACTACTCAAAGACGAATTGGCAACTTCCAGTGCAATAAAGTTATTAAATATGCTTTATTTTTTCTATTCCTTAGTGAAAAATTTATTTTACACTTAAGGG
Organism: Chlorocebus sabaeus; assembly: GCF_047675955.1. NCBI lineage: Eukaryota > Metazoa > Chordata > Mammalia > Primates > Cercopithecidae > Chlorocebus > Chlorocebus sabaeus. The sequence continues at coordinate 75,446,771 of NC_132911.1, forward strand.
TAAAATACAAAATTTTTTTGCAATTTAAAGTGTTTTCCTCAAGAAGAAATTACATGTAAGACATTACTGTTTTTTTAAGGTAGAAATATTCTCATTGAGTGACAAGTTTAGATTCGCCTTTAGAAATGCATAATTATCATACTTATTTTCAAAAGCTGTTTCTGATTGATAATTGTATTTCACTTTATGAGACAGCAGCACAAAAAATTCCACATTTACTAGTATGTTAAAAAATGCCTTTCCTACTTTTCTATTTGTTTCTAAAGATAGAGTAGATTGATATTTTTGTCCTAGGTACAACCTTGTTACGTTTATTGATGTTAATAGGTGTTAATAGCAAACATCAAGAAGAAATTTGCAGTAATTTCCTATTGTTTTAAAACTCTGTACCTTCTTAAAAATGCCAAAACTTGGCTGCGCGCAGTGGCTCACACCTATAATCCCAGCGCTTTGTGAGGCCGAGGTGATTGGATCCCCTGAGATTGAGCGTTCGAGACCACCCTGACCAACATGGAGAAACCCCCATCTCTATTAAAAATATAAAATTAGCTGGATGTGGTGGTGCATGCCTGTAATCCCTGCTACTCGGGAGGCTGAGGCAGGAGAATCATTTGAACCCAGGAGGCAGAGGTTGTGGTGAGCCGAGATCACGCCATTGCATTCCAGCCTGGGCAACAAGAGCGAAATTCTGTCTCAAAGGAAAAAAAAAAAAAAAAAAACAGTGCCCAGACTTGGTTATACAGTGCCAATATTAGGTGGTGAAAAGTGAGATGTTAGGCAGTCGTAGCTTGTTATAATATAGACCAAAACACTTCCAAACTCAGTTTCAATGTAGTATAACCAGATTTTTCTTTATTGATATTATTTACACTGATTTTATAGAGACTGAAATACTACTCAAATATATTAAAAGCTCTAGGTTTTTAGGGTATAGGAGATGCATTTTTTCTGTAAACCCAAATTTCAAAAGAAAAAGAAAAACCAGCAGTCTATGAAGTTACTGAAATATCAGATTCTATTTTTGGCATGAGGACTATTCCTTACTAGAGGTAAAATAGAAAAGAGAATGAAGGTGTAATTCAACCAAATATATCAAACAATCATGGAAAAATGTTTAAGCTTGTAGGCTTACAAAAGTTGATTTTACGTGAGGATTTTAACAAAAGTATAAATGAAAGATTCATTTACTCTGTCTTTGGAAATTGTTTACTTGCCCTAGATTTGCACAACATTTTAAAAAATAAATTGGTTTTTTACTCATTTCAATCTTTTATTTTATTTTATTTTTGAGACAGGGTCTTGCTCTGTCTTCCAGGTTGGGGTGCAGTGGCGCCATCTCAGCTCACTGCAGCCTGTGCCTCCCAGGTTCAAGCAGTTCGGCCTCAGCATCCCAAGTAGCTGGGATTACAGATACATGCCACCATGCCTGGCTAATTTTTGTACTTTTAGTAGAAATGGGGTTTTCTCATGTTGGCCAGGCTGGTCTCAAATTCCTGACCTCAGGTGACCCACCTGCCTCGGCCACCCAAAGCACTGGGATTACAGGCATGAGCCACCACTCCCAGGCCAATCTTTTATTTTATATTTTTGAAATTCAACAAACCTGGGACTGGTCATTGCAAATATGTTTTCTTCAAAATAAAAAGTAAAATTTATTTTCTGGCAGAAAAAAACTGTAGTGGCATAATGCTCCTAAGAACACCAGAATTATCTCATCAGGGAGAAGTGATGTGGTAATGCCTGATTTCACACTCCAACTAGCAATGGATAGTGGTGGGGACATGAATATTTTAATATATTTAAGTTACATGTTTTTAGTTTTTTAAGGTCTATAACAAAAGTAATTTCAAGGAGCTTAATAGTCTCTTGGTTAGCTTGAAGTATGATGCCTGAACTCTAATTGTTGACTTTTGGTCTTATTTTCTTCTACATCTTAACTTTTGCCAGCTATCTCTTGGTATAATTTGGTTAGTTCACTCCTTGGCTTAATAAGACATTCTGACTAATGAAATACACCCCCTGTGTGAGGGGCTTTCAGTAATATTTGTCATATTATCAATCAATGTGCTTGCTTAAAATGGTTATTAGGATATGATTTAGAAGATTTAAGGTATAATTTTTGAAGTACTTTAGAAATATCTTAAGGGAACTCTAAGAACTAAGTTAATCCGTTTTAGTTTCATAAGTCTTGTTTGTCATCTCACTTAGTGACTTTTTTAATTTAAAAAAATCACAATTTATATTCTGTTGACACTCCAGAAAAAAAAAATGGAGAAAAAAAATGTTTTCTGTACCATAAAAAATGTTTGACATATGAAGGAACTTGAGTGACAAGGAGACATAATTATCTTAGGAAATAATATTTTCCCCCCCAGAGAAGCGTTTCGACTTTAGTTCCGTAGTGTACGTCTGGCTTTCCTATTTCTAAGTCTGACTAACGTCCTGCATATCATTTTACAAAAAAACTCTCCATGTGCAATACGATGATGCCTATATGGAAGTCATTTTTTATGAATGACAGTATGGAACTGGAGGTTTTTCCAGCTTCTTTAGTAAAGTATGACTCTTTCTGACTGGTTGGAGAAAGAGTTCTTTCTGTTAGCTTTTTATTGAAAGGCAACCTTCAAACAGAGTGAGGAAAGGCCTTCAGCACATGATAATATTTCAGTTTAACCTGCTGCTGGTCAGTTCTCCTGCTGGATTTTTCCACAGTTAGAAGAAAATATTTTATGAAGATGGATACAAGTCTAAATAAAAATAATGCTTTAAGTTCATGTTGAATTTTCTTTTTCTGTCTGGGGGTAAGGAATATGATTTCACTGGTTTAATGGTTGTCATCCTAACCAGTGTTGACATAGTGGCCTTTAAGAGTCAGCAGGAACCAGATCACTGGTCTCAGGTCACCCGTTACCCTTGAAGAGTGAGGATTGGGAAGAGTGGGAACCCTCCTCTCGTGTCTGTGAGATGGTGGCACATGAAGCTATTGCACATACCACGCTCACCCCGTTAGTAGCACAGCTGTTCTAACCCACCCTCTCTACTCTTTCAGTGCATTGTTCAGTTGGAGCAGACCAGCGCGTTCTTTGTGTCAAGATTTACAACATGAATATTCCTGTTCTTTCTGGGCCCTTCAATATGTAGACTCCTAGCCTAGGTCTGATATTTGAACACCTATATTTGTAGCTCCTTGTTTTCACGCTTTCTATTGGGAAAAAAAAAAAAAAAAAGAGACCTGGGGCAGAAAGTTCTGGTCCCACTAGAGTATGAGTTTGATAAGTCAGGGGCCAAGGAGAGGAGCTTGTGGATGGTCTTTAGGTAACAGCATCATGTAAAAGGAGAAATCTACAATGGTGTTTCTTGTAAAGCAAAGAGATTATCCCTTGGTTTAATTCAGTCTTTAAAGTTGCAATAATATTTTCTTACTTTAAAACTTAGGTTATCATCTATAAATTATTTAAATATGTCTTATTTATAAGTTTATTTTAGCTAGGGAAAAAATTCTTACTGTAAAATATCTGTTATGCCAATGTTTATGAAACTTCGATTTTAAGTAAAGCACTTGGTACTGACATACTGTTTGTGCTTCCAAAAAGTGTGGAATATTTAAACCAATTCAGAAGTCGATTTCTCAAGTTGGGAAAACATAACTCACTTAGGAAGTCCTTTATTCTCTATAAATAAAGAAGAAACTCTGATGCCCTATGTTCAGCTTTTGTGTGGATGCTAGAGCTCTGGGTCTCTGCTGCCAAAGGATCTCACAGGTGCTTGCAAGGAAGATGCTGTAGGTCTTTGCTGCTTCCAAACCCCTCCACAAGCCAAGAGTAGCCATATGAAAGGGTATGAGCATATGGATAATTACAGTCCAAACCTAAGTGTCCCTATATATGTGTACACACATATGGAATGCCACTTGTCATTTTCAGCCCTGTACCTAGACTGGCGTACTTGGTGATTTTCTCCTGATAAGTTCAGCAAACATAAAGGACTACATTTTTTAAATCCTGGTAAACACCCCTTGTAACACTCAGAATGTTGCCTTATATATGTTGGCCATTAAATGGATATGCTTTAGACCGAATTGTTATGTGTTATCTTAGACTAGAATACCAATTTTTGTTTCCTTCTTCATAGAAGATAATAGAGTTGACTTTGCCTTCCTGTGTTTTCAGGTAGGTTGCTCGACCTTGCCCGTTTCCTTAGTTGACAAGAGTAACATCAAAACCCTCAGTTTAGGGTGGGGAGGGCAAAATTAGTTTTTTAAGCAACAAATGATTATTAGTCATAATAAATGTGTATTGAGTTTAGCTGCATTGTAACTGATGGCCAAAAAGAAACAATGCCCGTATTTTATTATTACTAATGAATAATTTTTGTTGCTCTTCTTATTTCTTTATCATTTCTTATAAGATTTTTATTTTATCTGAAGTTAAAAATAGAAATATAAAAGTATATTTAAAGACTTCCTTAATTCTGATGTTCATCAGAACATTGTCTTAAAGTGTAGCTATTTAACACAGTAGAAGATAATATACTGTAAATAAATGTATACTGTGAATACTTTATATTCTACTGATAGCAAACATTGTACTTAGCAGTAAAATAATGGAAGCAAATTGTCATTATGAGTAAAAACAAGAATGCCCTCTATCATTACTATTATTCAGCAGTATTCTAGGAATTTTGGACAGTACAATAAGACACAAGCTTTACTTAATGAAAGAGATTCAAATTATTTTTGTAGATAATTTGATATGTCGAAGACTGAAGAAAATCAACTAGAATATTCTTAGAATTGACAATAGGCTTCAGAAAAATGAAAAAAATACAGAATTCAAAAATCGAAGTGATTTGAAGTTTTAGTTATAAAATAGCGGTAGTTACTAAAACACAAAAACAAAAAATATCATAAAAGGAAATTTAGGAAGAAACCTTATAAGAAGTATTTTTGAGGAATATATGAATAAAGCTGTGACATCTTACTGAGAGATATAAAGGAAGATTTGAATAAATGAGATGTTCTTTCTCATTTTTGTAATATGAAAAAATTGTTCTAAGTTCTATTTGAAAGGATAAGTAGGCAAAAATACCTAGCAATTTTTGACAAAACATGGGAAATGAATGTCTGACTCAACCAATTATTAAAACGTTTTATAATTCTACAATAGTGTGAAGAATTATGCGGCCTAATGTTGACATTGGACTAAGTATGGGAGAAGAAATAAATAGCTCAGGCACAGACCCAACTTAAAGAAAAATTTTGTATGTTTTAAATAAAACCAAGCAAATTAATAGTGAAGTAATAGATTATTCAGCTTATATGCTAAAATAGGTAAACAGTTAAAAGATGAAAGAATGAAACACAAGGAGAATATGTAGGTAAATCAAAAGATTAAATCAAATTCTGGCTGGGCATGGTGGCTCATGCCTGTAATCCCAGCACTTTGGGAGGCCAAGGTGGGCAGATCACGAGGTCAGGAGATCGACACCATCTTGGCTAACAGAATGAAACCCCGTCTCTACTAAAAATACAAAACAAAATTGGCCGGGCGTGGTGGCGAGCTCTTGTAGTCCCAGCCACTCGGGAAGCTGAGGCAGGAGAATGACGTGAACCCGGGAGCCGGAGCTTGCAGTGAGCCGAGATCGTGCCACTGCACTCCAGCCTGGGCAGACAAGGCAAGACTCCGTCTCAAAATCAATCAGTCAATCAATCAAAATCTTTGGATGGTCATTTGGAAATAAGTTATTGAGATCCTATAAAAGGTTAATACCATTTGTACCAATTATACATCTAGGACTTTTTACTAATCAGAGATAAAGGCAAGAATTTATAACAATAAACGTTTCTAACTTAGGAAATTCATCATGTTTTGTTTCTTCATCTGGCTGTTAGTTATACCCATGCATTTAGTTTATAGAAATTCATTGAGCTGTAATATTTGTTTAATAAAAAGTTAATTTTAAAAAACTAATATTTGAGGAATATATACACATCTTGTTGGCTCACAATTCTATTATAAAATGTATGCCCTATGTATAATATATTCACTGCTAGTTTCTCTAGCACAGGACCTGGCCCATAACAGGACCCAGTAAATATATATTGAATAAATAATAGAAATATATGTTGACTGTCTTATGGAAATATAAATTCTAGAAGTTTAGCATTGATTGTTTGTGGAATTTGGGGGTTTATTTTTTATTTGTTTATACTTTTCTGTATGTCCCAAATTCTGTAAAGCATATACTTATTTCTTCGGTAGTCAGAGACAAACAAATACTATTTTTAAAAGCCACAGATAATATTAAAGACAAAACTGAGCAAAATATAATGAATCAAAGAACTAAGATTATTGCAATTCATTCAGAAATACATAAAGAAATAGCTCAACAGAAGAAATGAGCAAAAACCACCAACAGATAGTTCACAAGAGAAAGGCATTCAAATTATCAAGCTACAGATGAAAAATGTTGGATTTCACTTGTAGTAATCAATCAGGGCAGATCACGAGGTCAGGAGTTAAGAGACCAGCCTGGCCATCATGGTGAGACCCCATCTCTACTAAAAATACAACAATTAGTTGGGCATGGTGGCATGCACCTGTAATCCCAGCTACTTGGGAGGCTGAGGCAGGAGAATCCCTTGAACCCGGGAGGCAGAGGTTGCAGTGAGCCGAGATCATGCCACTGCACTCCAGACAGACAGTGACAGAGTGAAACTCCATCTCAAAAAAAAGAAAAGAAATGTCAAGTCAGACAGCCTCTTGAGCATCAAATTGGCAAAGGTTTAAAATAAATAATATGATCTACAATGCAGTAAGATGAAAACTTGTGTACATTGCTGTTAAGGATATAAATGGATACAAGTTTTCAGAAAAGCAGTTTCATGATATGTATTCAGAACTCTGATGTGCTGATCCTTTTACTCAAAATTCCACTTTTAGCATCATTTCTAAGAAAATAGAATTACAGACAGATAATTAAGATAATAGCAATAAGCATTTGTCAATGACTTGCCCCATATCTTTTACATACATTATTACATTTAATAGCATGATATCTCTACTATAGTAACACTATTAATGTCTTAATTTTATGGAGAAGCCAGGTGAAGCTTAGGATAGGTCAAACAAAACTTGTCTAAGGTCACACAACTACAGAGTGGCAGATTCTAGCTCAGGTCTGACACTTTCCAGAAATCCACTCAACCCCACAATATGCCCACCCCCCATGGTGTTTTTTACCACTACAATAGAGAAATATTTTAAATATCCAGTAACAGATTAAAAATGAAATAAATTACAATACATCCTTATAAAAATTGTTTTAAGACAGTTTATTGTATATAGGGAAGGTATTCATGGTCGATTTCAAGTTTTAAAAATTAGCTCTAAGATACAGTTGAGCCTATTCAACATGTCATACCTCTTCAGCATGTATGGCATATTTAAAAAGTGTAAAATTCAGCCAGGTGCTGTGGCTCATGCCTTTATCTCAGCACTTAGGGAGGCTGGGGCAGGCAGATCACTTGAGATCAGGAGTTTGAAACCAGTCTGGCTAACACAGTGAAACCCCATCTCTACTAAAAATACAAAAATTAGCTGGGCATGGTGGCGTGTACCTATAATCCCAGGTACTCGAGAGGCTGAGGCTGGAGAATCAAACCCGGAAGGTGGAGGTTGCAGTGAGCCAAGATTGTGCAACTGCGCTTCAACCTGAGTGACAGAGACGATTTCAAAAAAATAAATTACAATAAAATAAAAAGTGTAAAATTTGTATTCAACATGTATGGCATATTAAAGAAAAACTGGAAGGGAATAGATTTTTTAAAAGCCACCACGATATAATTTCATGTTTAAAAGTGATCAGTCTACAAAATAAATGATAGTATGTAATCCGGATTTAATGTCTATGACATATTAAAGGTCATATTTACAAGTTGCCAGTGGTTATTTCTGGGTGATGGGGCTATAAATGCCGTATCTCTGTGATGTTTCAGAACCGAGATGCTATAGCATCCAGTAGTCTCTTTATACTTTGTCATTTCTTTCTGTCATTCAATATTCAATACCTGTTTATTGAATAACTATTAAGTACCTAGGCACAGTTCTAAATACTGGGGATACAGCAATGACTTTATTAAGGACATTCTCCTTACGGAATTAGTACTGTGGAAGAGAAGTACGAAATAAACAGTATGTAAATAAAATACTTTCAGGCAGAGGTAAGTGCTATGAAGCAAATCAAGCAGTACTGGCTAAGGGATGAATTGGAGTGGGGCATTGTTAGCTGAGATGATCAGGAAGAGATGTCTCTGAGCAGGTAACGTTTGTCAAGAAGGGAGAAGCTGGGAGGGAAGCAACTGCAAGGATATGGTAGGAAGTCATTTGGGGAGGACAATAGTAGGAATGAGTTTCACTCCTTCAGGAAGTGAAAGATGCCCAGTGTGGCTGAGACAGAGTAACTAGGGAAGAGTGGCAAGGTCCCGATGATGAAGGGTCTTGTAGACCATGGTAAAGAATATATTTTTCTTTCTAATTGCAGTGAGAAGCCATTGGAGAGTTTTAAGCATGGACGTGATAGAATAGTGTTTACACCTTTAAAACATCAGTCTGGTTATCAAATGGAATGGGGGCAAGAGTGAAACCAATGAGACCAATTAAGAGACTGTCTCAGCCAGCCTAGGGGACATTAACTTGGGACTGAGGATGTAGCAGTCTGGACGTGGTGAGAAGTCACAGGACTTACAGTATCCTTTGATGGAAATATGGGCAGAATTTGCTAAGGGATCAGACATAGGTGGGGAGGGAAAGCAGAATCAAGGATGAACACTAGGTTTTGCCTTGAGCACTGGAAAGGTGATCACACTTCTGAAGAAGAGTGTGTTGGGGGGTGGCTGGGGAGGAGTTGGATTCAAGCATCCTGTATTGAGTGTATTAAGTATGAAATACATAGTCAACATCCAAGTCAAGAGATGACATATAAGCAGGTAGACATATAGGTTTAGATCTCAGAGGAGAGAGATAAATTTGAAGGTATAGTTTCAGGAGTCCTGACGTCATAAAACTAGGTGGCACAGGGGAAGGAATGAAAAATTGAGAAGAGGGCCTGAGATTGAGCATTTTGGCACCAACAATTAGAAATAGGACCAAGAAGAAGAGCTTAGAAGACAGAATTGCAGAGAGAATTCTACAAGGTAGGTGGAAAAGTATGAGCTATCACAGAAACCTGGAGAACAGTGTTCCAAGAGGAGGGAGTGGCACACTCCTGTGTCAAATGTGGCCAAAGTCAAGGAAGATGAGGACGGAGAAGTGACCGACTGTTAGACTGGGTGAGAATGTTGGCTGTTAATGACCCTGATAAGCACCATGTCAATGAAATGGAAGAAATCAGCCAGATGGGAATGGGTTGAGAAGAGGGTAGGGGCTGACAGTGAAGACAGAAAGGATCAAGAATTCCCACAGAGACAGACACAAAGAGATGGGCTATCGTGTGTGGAGGGCATCATGGGATCAAGGGAAGGTGGTTTCATTTTTAAATAAAAGATATTTAGGCATGTCTGGATGTCAGTGAGAATGATTCCATAGGAAGGAAAATACATGTGGTATGGCAAGGAGAATGACTATGGGAGTGAAGTCCTTGGATAGCAAGACAGAATGAAATCCAGAGCACAGGTTACTTGGTGGGTCTTAGACAAGAAAGTGGGTAGAGTCTGCAGATACAGTGCAGTCCGGGAAGGGGGAATTGGTCATGATCAAAGGAGCTGGTTCTCACTATAAAAATATTTACTGCACTTTATTAAGATTTTCTGCAGACCTCTGTCTGTCCCCCACTGGGAAATCCCTTGAGTCCAGGAACCATGATTTGTCCACTTAAATCCTGAGCTCCTGACACAAGATTTGGTACATAGAAGGCTCTCATATATTTCCTTTAATTACTTATTTTTTTGGCAAATAGTAGTCAATGATGAGCATTACCTTTATTTCTAAAAGTTAACTTTTAAAAGTAAATGAAGATTAATCTCAAGCTTAACAATTAAAACACCCAAGATATTAGACTTTCATATTACTTTAAGTCAGATTTCAAAATCTTTAATGTCAAGACACAATATACATAGAAGAGGTATGTTATAAAATGATACGAAGTGTGGTTCCAGTTTGAGGATTAAAATTTTTTTTAAAAAGGCATGTATATGAAAATAAAAGGTTTTCTTTTTTTTTTTTTTTTTTTTTTGAGACAGAATCTCACTCTGTCACCCAGGCTGGAGTGCAGTTGCACGATCTCGGCTCACTGCAAGCTCCGCCTCCCAGGTTCACGCCATTCTCCTGCCTCAGCCTCCCGAGTAGCTGGGACTACAGGCACCTGCCACCATGCCTGGCTAATTTTTTGTATTTTTAGTAGAGATAGGGTTTCACCATGTTAGCCACAATAGTCTCGATCTCCTGACCTCGTGATCCACCTGCTTCGGCCTCCCAAAGTGCTGGGACTACAGGCGTGAGCCACCGTGGGCAGCAGATAACAAAGGTTTTCTATTATTAAAAATGATACAAAAATAATTTCAACAATAAAAACTGATTTATCTCTAGATAGTAGGATGAGAGAAATTTTCTGTTTTCACTTTCTATATATAATGTTTCTTATAATTAGGAAAATGCTGAATGTAATCATGGCTGTCTTATTCTAGCCTGACTCAAAGCCCTGTGTTGTTTATGTGGTTTGTTAGCTTGCAGTTCTAGAGACACCAGAGGTGGAACTGGTGAATTCATTCATGAGGGCCCCCTTTGTGCCTCAATTTCCCATCTGTAAAACTGGATGACGATATACCTCATTGGGTCAGTGTAAGAACTGCATGAGATAATATCTGTTAAGTGTATAGAACTAGCACTGGCTCGCAGGAAGCACTAAGGAAGTCTATGCTGCTGTTATTGTTTGTTGAGTGTCTTCTACATGAATAATGCTGGGCCAAGCCCTGTAAGGCTGTAGAGGAAGAAGGGAGAGTGACTTAAGGAGGGACTAGGGAATGAAGGGCATGAGACAAAAAGTGGTTTGCTGCCAAATTCTCATGTAGAATTCCAACAGAAATCACACCAGACACACCAAAAAAAAAAAAAAAAAAAGGTCTGTCAGTGGTGAATGACCCTGCTCCAGGGAGATCACAGAATACTTCTTCAGTTCCATCCTTATTCATGGGCTCCTCCCACCCCCAGTTGCATGCGGGGAGGTGTGCTGTTGGCAGTTAAGTAGCTACTGTATCTGGTTCCCATCACAGTGTGCTGTCCTTCATAGAAAATGAGGATGCTGGCTTCATGTCAAAAAGACACATGTTTCCTTGGTTGTGCTGATAAATGTCCTTTTACTCGTTGTCTTCCTACCTCTTGTTTTGAAGGATGGCTCATGGAACTTGCTGCCGGTGTCGCGGCATGCAGCAGAGCCTGGCTGGGTATGAAGTCACTGTGGAGCAGAGCCTCCCCTTCTCAGGCCGCTGGGACTGACAGCTCAGGCTGCTGGGCCTCCTTAGTGAAGTAGGAGGCAGGGGGCGGCAGGCCTTAGGGAAACTTTTCTTACGTCAGTACGACATGAGACTCTTATTCTCCATCAACACTGGGAATTCAGTCTTATTATCTGCAGTTTACACATGTAGAAAATTGAAGGGAGGTGGTTGTTGCCCAAAGCCACTTGGTTAGGTGATGGTAAAGCTGAGGTTGAAACTCAGGTTTTCTTTTGCAAATATCATTGCGCAAAACCTTTCTAGCCACGTCAGAGAACGTGACTATTCCTTTTTAGCAAAGGAAAGGAAGTGAGTAACACCTTGCTGCTGTCACACAAGGATGCTGTGGAGCAGGGCCTAATAACTGGATGGGGCTTTCTTGACAGGGGCTGATGTGAAAGCTCCTGAGAAAGTAATCTGGGTAGGATTTGCAGATCTATTCAGTGTAACAATTCAGTGAGCCAGACTCTTAGTTTCTGGCTTGAGCAATCAGGTAGAGATAGAAAGCCCAGGAGAATGATCTGGCTCCGGAAGGAAGATGCTGAATTCGGATTTGAGATATTGAACCTGCAGTGTGTATTGGACACACAAGTGGAGTCCAGTGAGCGGGTGTATGCACAGATCTGCAGCTCAGAAAACAAAATCAAGCTGGAAGCCATCATTTCTGATATCAGTTAAGATTTCCCAAAAAGAATATATTGAATGAAAAAGAAGAGTCATATCTTAGTTTAGAAACGCAGAACCCAAATATGCATTGAAAATTCCAGATTCAGAAAATTAAATTATTTATGTGAGGCAATTGTGACCATTTGGAGCACCAGTTATTCCAACAGGCTGTTAATTAACCTGTCCGTGAAACTGGCTTCCTAGTTTTGCCATGATCTCTGTATTCTGTTGGGTGCAGCAACCAGGAAAGTGTGGTCTAAAGGGAGAGTGAACACTTCACAGATGGAGAGACCTGGGTTCAGTTCTGGCTTCCTGCTAATGTGTGACCTCCACACAGTCCACCCTGACAGGCTTCAGAGAGGGTGACAGGTAGGTGTGGAGTTAAGGGAGACAACAGAATCTGGAGCCCCTGGCCGGTGCCTGCCGCATGTTGGTGCCTCAGTGAATAATGGAGTGTCTTCCTTTCTTGATGAATGGAAATACCACTTCAGCACTCACACAGTCTGCGGGATTGCTTCAGTTTATTTTAAAGTTGTGTGAAATTGACCTGTCAGTGTCACCTATGACAGGCTATTGGTTTAGATCTTAGATTTTGACAGGTGCTTGCTAATCTTCAATCTAGGAGAGAGTCACTGCTTTGTAAAGCCAGATTTTCCTCAGTTACCTTCATAGGAAGTTTGCTTAGTAGAGAAAGGAATTCAAGGTGCCCTTAGACTTTTTAAAAAAATTTTTTTAAGATTGAATAGTGCAAGAGAAGGCCTGTATGCCTGTAACTTCAACTTCCCCAAAATGTGTTTAAGTTGCTGTCCCTGGAGACTTCTCCCATTTCAGTGCAGTACAATAGGGCCTCTATCTGGGCTCAGTTCAGTATTCTAGCAGCATTTCTAAAGAAAGGCTTTCTAAATACTGGATCCTTCTTAATTGTGTGCTACTCCTTTGTAAGGCAGGTGGAGGGTCAGGGTATGGGGAGAGCATGTTGCTTTTGGTCAACATTATTTTATAATCTTTTGCTTCTTCAGAAATAATCAACTAAGAATTAACTTCTGGAATTGGTATTTTGTCAGAAAGTTAAATGGAACTCTTCTGTCCAAGATATCATCCTTTTCAATTGGTAGGAGACAGCTTGGACTGGAAGAATGTTGACAGTGGTTACTTCTGAGGGATGGAATTGGAGATGAATTCTTTTATATGTTTTTTAGTACTGCATGAATTTTCTACATTAGTATGTATCATTTTATAATCAAAATAATTTATTTCCACAAACTAACTTCAATGACACTTCAGTGACAAAATGCACTAACATTATTAACTTCTGATTGGGTCATCAATTCTTTCATAATCAAATCCTGTCAATCAGATAACCTAGAAGGTTTCAGTCTATGATATCTATGTGCTTGGTCCAGTGTTAGAAAATAAGTAGGAAGAAAAAGACATGTAAAAGATAGTCTCTTTTTCAAAGAGTTTCTTATCTGGTAGTGTACACAGAAGTTGTCTGTGTAAGTCTTTGTTTGCTTTGCATCAAATGCAGAGTTTTCAGGAGAATTGGAAAGAACATGAAATACACATGACATAAAGACTGACAGCTGGTAGGCTGTCAATAATGGTAATTATTATTGAGACAGTGGGTTGCAGAGAGTATGTCAGGGATAGAGAAGGGAAAGAAACCAATAAAAACTTAATGGAGGAGCCTTGCCTTAAGGGAGAGAGAAGGCATTCCAGCAAGCAGTAGACACAGCTATTGTCTGGTGCAGGGAGGCAGTGGAGGCCGGGCCAGTGGAGATTGGCCTGTCTTGGGCAGGCTGTTCATGATAGAATGTGAGGGATGCGCACATTGGTAGGGTTAGGGCTCATTATAGAGGCCCTTGAATGCTCAATTGCATAGAAATATATTAAGTGTTTCCAATTTAATTTTCTAATACATCTATTGAGGGAGATGGACTGAAACAGGAGTAAAACATATTGCCTGTCTCCCCTCCCCCTAGATGCTTTTGCTCTTCGTTGGAGACTGATCTGAATATGCTGCCCAGGGTGGGTTGGAAGAGGAAGGGCTTTACAAGAATCTAGTATCTTCCCTGACAGAAAATCATAGTGACTGTCAATGTACCCTTTCTCTCTAGCCACTCCCCATGTTTAAAACCATAAAGGCAAGATCCGTATCTCATTTATTTTTGTGTGTGTGATGCCTGGAATAGAAATAGGTGTTCAGTCCTTATTAGTTGAATGCATGAGAAAATGAATGAAAGAATCGAGAACATGTGGCTATGTATTTTCTAGTGACACTGCTACAATTTAATATATAACACATATAATACTCATGCTATTCTAATGATACATAATATTTTCCTGAATAACATATAAACAACCAAAGCATGATTATTTATAGCTCTAAATTATGCTTCTTGAGAAAAGGGGTATTTTTATAGGGAGCGAAAATATGAGTATAGACAACACTTTCCCTTTTTTTTTTTTTTTCCTTTCAGGCAGCCAACTCCATTTCCCCTTTTAACACCCAGTGATTTGGGGGCAGGCACACCAGGGCTTCCCATGCTGGAAGAAATTTACCTCATAGTGCAGTTCACACCAAGGCAATGGAGCTTAAACAGTTCACTCTTACCTGAAGTCTTTGTCTTACAAAAGAAGATTCAGAAGGGATGATTTTGTGTGGTGGAATTTCAGACCCACAGATTCTTAGAAGAGAGAATTTTTGAGTAGGAAAGTGCCCCTCGAGGTCCTCTCTCGCCGCCAGGGACTGACAGTGAGGAAGGTGATGATGGAACCCTTCCTGCAGCTCACAGGGAACTGCTTTTTTAAAAGGGCCTATGTCCGGTTCTGCATATTTTTCTTTCTGGAGTCAGTAATAATTACGTGGCAGAGAAAATCAGCTTGGAAAAATCTTTATTAGCTTATTGACTAAGGATATGATTGGGCCTGATTTGTTCTGAGCTATGTGTTCTTTTATGCAAAATTGAGTGTTTCTTACTATTAGAAAATTATCTGGCAGTATAAGTTAACTGAAGTTCATAAATTAGTCTCTTCTAAACTTTCAAAATTTCAACCCCACCCTGACCCCTGCAAAAGAAAACGGCATTTAAAAAGGTTAATTACATGAAAATATTTCTTTACAAAATGCATTGACATATGGTTTGTAGTTAAATAAAGATGAATCTATACACATGTAATGGCATTGAACAGGAACTAATATTTGTTGCAAATGATTTTAGAAGGAGTGGAAAATTGCTCCAGAAAAATACACACACACACACACACACACACACACTCTTCCTTAATGTATGACTTATTTAATATTAGAGCTTATAGTTCATTGTTTTATATGAGCAAAACAAATACTTTTGTGCAAATGAAAGCTCTAGTTAAATGCTTTGTGAATAAATTGGTATCCAATTCACTTTCTGCAAATGGCCATGAAAGTTAAAAGAAGGCCATTGCAGAAAAGGATGAAAGTTCTCTCGGTCTGAATATTTTTCCATGCTTCTGGCAGCAAGTTTGCAATAAAAAGAATGATTTTTATGAGATTGTGATTATTCACAGCAAGCCTAGAGTTGGTGTCACTATGAAAAATTCTTCTTTAGTAGATTCTCTCAGCAGGAATAATAGATCTAAAAGAAAGGAAACAGGAGTTACAAAGAACACTGACTGTTGCCAGTGACAAATTATGTTTGCAAAAATGATGAGCAAGCCTGTTGGAAATTGAGAAATAAGTTCAGCAGTAAATCAAAGGCTCATTCTTAAGAGTAGTTCTGAGTTGCTGTTCCAAAAAAATGATATTTATATTAGATGTGTGCTGAGTTTTTTTAATGTTCTGAATGATAATTAGTTTACACATTAATTCAGCCTTTAGTCTTTTATCTTCATACTTTGTTATATACCATTTGAAATGTGTAATATTTTGATGATAAAATTGTACAATATAATTTGGCATTATCAGCAAACATTAATGCATTGCCCTGTGTTGTATATGGAGGTTTGCACTGGTTCTGATACAAATTTGTAAAATGCTATGTTCTCTTAACCATAAATGAAGCTGTGCATTTGGGCATAACCTTTTGTGTACAACATCAGCGGTAGGGACATAGAATGCATTGAAATACCTCTTACTATCGCATAAAACATAACTTAATAAAAGATGGATCTTGTACTAGATAGTATTTATTGTATACTTTTAAAAAAGCAAAGAAAATTACAAGTATTGATATCATTAGATCAAATGTAATATATGCTATAATTATCTTTTAATTATCTTTATATTAAAACTGTTCACCACTGGGTCTCTAAAGGTAATGGATTAGCTAATGGATTAAATAAGCTCATTTTGTTTAAAAGTTTATTTTCAATTCTTTCTGGCTTTCATTAAGTGAGACTTTCTTTTCCTCACCCTACGGTTGAAAGTGTGAATAAAGACAAATATATTTAACATCATGTGGTGAAGAAGGCATTCATGGTGAGAAAGAAGGAACTCCAAGCACAGTGAAACTGACTTATCATATTTATTAACATTGTACTCACTAAGAAGGAGCTATCTTCATGTGATACCTTTGGGATTCTATAAGCCACACGCTAAAGTGATATAATGATGTCTTATTTTTTTAATCAGCACATTTTAAAAGGGATTAATATTATAAGAAAATATCAAAACTTTGAAAAACATGTGTTCGTGCTTTCTTCTAGTTATTAATAAATTTGGGAGTCCTGGAAGCCTTTCCTTAGTGATCTCAAATATTTATTTATGCATATGCCAGATATAGCTTAAGCACTTCAATTTATTTTTTATCTTAACATACCATCTTCAGGAACTTTCAGTAAAGACTTTATTCTCTAAATAGTTTACGAATATTAGTATAAATGGAATCAGATCAAAATAGCTAATATCTTACCTTTGTTGAAACTTCTGTAATTCAAATCTGTGTTTCTAATACAAGCACTTACGTCTCCTAGCTAATATAAACATAATTCTAGTAAAATCTCTCTCACTTAGATAATCTCTAAAGGATATTATAACATTAAGTATATTAAGACACTGTTTTTGTTTGTAAATGCCATATGTGTGTTCACAAGTTGCATCTTATTGCTACCTTTCGAAAATAGATGCTGAAATTCCTCTTTTTGGTTTCTGAAATTTGAAATTGTTTTCTTTTCCCATTGGCTTGTATAGTTGTGTCATCCTACTCCTATCATAACACATACAGATATTTAAATATTGACTTAACATATGTGTTGGCACCAATAGTATTCTGAGTAGATAGAGTGGGAATTAAAAGATACATTGTCCAGGTATGTTTTAATTCCTTAACTTGCAATTCCCAAAACTGCCAGACAGAATGGGGCCAATTTCAAAACTCCTTTTGTATTTTATCGCCTATGCCTTAGCCATAGGTATCTGCACCTTTTTTTTTTGTTTCTTTTTCCTGCAAGGAAGCATCATGATGGGAAGGCCAGGGAAATAGGAGGTCACCAGGTGCACCCTAGACAGAGATGACAGACAGGGTCTGCCAGCGATTGCCAGTGTGGAGAGGCTACAAACCACATGCCCTCCCCATCTCCAGGAGTCAAGGGCTTCCAGAGAGTCCATGATGGTGAAGCTGGGCAGAAGAATGCCTAGCAGCGCTTGAGCTCTCCATGAGATCTATTTGAAAGTGCAGTGAGGGCTTGGACATGCCCTTAGAAAGCAGAATGGAATCATGCTGTTCTGCATCAGTAACTATAAATACACAGTACATCAGTTGGGCAGTCTCCTCTTTACAGAGAAAAACATGCAAGTAAAGACATGGTTCCTGCAAATTTACTAATTCATAGACAGAATGTCTACCACGGAGCCTAGACTTGATGTACCAAATCAAATTGTCAGCTAGTTGGAAGGCGGTTTCTTCAAATCTGTCCCATCAATTGCCTTCTTCCTTGACTACCCCTCTCCATCCTTAGAACTTCTAAATCATAGAGAAGTTTGGAAGATGTCCCATTTTACTTAGTTTTTCAAATTAGTTATGAAAATATCTGAGAGTTGGGAGTTATATCAAAAAACCACCATGGAGACCATTCCCTAAAAACCTTTGTAACTCAAACACTGGTCACCCTGTAAAGCCAACTGTGTAATTTAGTTTTCTGTGAGAAAGATGGTAGTATGGATAGGTCCACAGACAGATATGCATTCTTTTATAAGTGCTGCTAATGGCTTGACAAAATTAGCTTTCAGACAATTTGTGTGAGTTTGTCACTGAAGTACTAGAACTACCCATGTCCCATGTAGAAATAAACATTTTCACATTTAGAAATAAGAGGAATACTTCTCTTTAGTGACCTATAGATGTCAAAGGTATCAAGCAAGTATCTAAATTGCTCAACAGGAAAGTCAGAGCCATGGATGTAATTGCTTAATGATGGATAAGAGGGGACAGAGAACCCAGTGATCATTTCCTCTGCCTTGGCCAGCTCCGGCTGGTCTCAGTAGGCACACTGATGTAAAGACGTAATGAAAACAGCTAGTTCTCTGCTGACTTTTATCCTTCCATTTTTGCTTTGTAAAGTATTGAAAGTATTGAAACAATTAGTTGGCAGTATGGCGCTAGTTTCCTCCTGGTAAATTTGGAACTTTGAGGAAACTATAGCCTTGATCAGCAGGATCTGGGCTTGTATAACTCAACTTCTTCAAAGACACACGGTAACTTTTTCATATTGTTCCCTTTCACAACATGCAAACTGCGTAGTCTTCCTAGAGTCTCTGTTTATTCAAGGACTTCAGGTTTACTCTGAGTTTGTGTTTCAAGTTTCATGTTCAGAAGTATAGAGCATCAGTGTCCTAGCTATTACATCACTTTGTTGGCACAGATAATAAGGCTCATTGTAACTGTCTTAATTCTCTTTATTAATTTTCCTAAACCAGCTTGAACTGTATGGTGTATTTTTACATAATTATGGTACAAGTGAAAGGCTTGAGGGGAAAGTACAAGTACTACAGTATCAAAGCAGAATAAATATTTGCAGAAAAATTCTGCCATAACTTAATATTTTGCATATGAGCCTCTGTACAAAATCTGAGTTATTCCCGGGGATTGGGCCAAAAGAACATGTCTGTGGCCCAGCCCTAGAAGGCCAGAGATGATGATGGATCAGAAAAAGGTCAGCTTGAGTCTTGATGCCAAGAATAATGACAGAAGGGACTAAAAAGGCAGAATAACAGTGCAACCAGAGTTCTAAGAGTGAATGGGCATTCGCCGCATGGCTGTGAGATCGTGCCCCGTGTGGCTTTCTGCCCACTCCCTATACCTACCCCAGAACTGGGATTCAGGGCTTCATGTGTTGGCAGTTTCCCCAGCCATCCATGTGAGCATTTTATAATCCAGCTCCATGAGTAGTTAGATGACTGTGAGCTGAGGGCCAGCAGTAACTGAAGCTGCTAATTTTATTTATTTTACCCTCTGTGAAGCACAGGTGGTGTCACATAAGGGGAAGGCTGACGAGGGTAAACCATGGTCATTTCAATTTTGGTATTTACTGAAAGATACTTGTAGGATCCTGTTGTGGAACAGCAAAGGTTTGCAGGCTGATAACTGCGGGCACAACACCGCACCTCTGGTGCCATCTACCCTCTTTTCAGTTTCCCCTGCTGTGACGGTGGCCTAATCCGTTTTCCTGGTCCTCAGCTCTCCTACTTAGGACATGCTGTGGCAGTGTGACATGCTAAAAACCTGTGCTCCCACCACCTACAGTTGTACTCTCTACCCTCCACGCCTGGCAGAGACCAAATTACCACAGTGGCTCTCCTTCCAGGAGCATTTTCCTCTGACGTGCCAGTCATTTAAAGGCCTGCTGATGACATGAAGGGTTGGGGCTTGTGCTGTAGGATGAAGGACCCACATCCGTGCTCCAGACAGACCACAGACACAGAGCACAGGTCAGAGTAGGGCAGACAGAGCTGGAGTCCCCTAAGGTCAAAGCAGCCGAGAAGCCCCAAAGGACCTAGGTCATGACCAGTGTCTAGAGTGCGCAGTTGTCTACAATGTGTGAAATTGAGGAGCCTGGGAAGAAATGGCGAGTTGAGGGTCAAAGACATAAGCATCGCAGCATTTATCTCACATTATTTAGCTTTTCTGAATCTTTATTTTTCATATCTGTAAAATGAGTTGTAACATTAAATACTATTGCATTTTCACTATAAATTCAACTGAAGAATGAGGAGTCTAAGTGAGAGAAACTGAGCGCCTGCCTCTGCAGGAACTCCACAATAAGTGTAAGGAATGCCTTCTGCAGAAGCCATTGCTGTGGGGGAAGGAAGAATATCCTCTACAAGGGATACAAAGTGCCAAGATGTGGCGCTTTGGTAGTCAGGTATCAAGGGGTGATGCATCTCTGGTGTCTTGGGACTTCTGAAGAGAGAGAGACCAACCTCAGGCTGGCAGCAGTGGGCTGGATGCATTAGCAATACCCAAGCTTGGTGATTGATTGTAACATTTTTCTAGTGGAGGATAATCACAACTTTGCCTTGCACTGGCCCTAGTTCTTCCACATAATCTCTCTGTGCTATGTGACTATGTTACCAGTGGCAAATATCTGAGTCACAGGACACCATATATGTTACCAGTGGAAGGTATCTGAGTTACCAGCAGTGAATCCCTATGGTCTGGAGCAACCTCAATTCTTACCTCCTCAGAAGAAAGAATTCAACTGGGGGGCATGAAGCAGAAAAAGAGACTGGGGCAAGTGTCAGAGCAGGAGTGGAAGTTTTCTGAAAAAGGCTTTAGAACAGGAAAAAAGAAAACTGTGCTTGGAAGAGACCCAAGCAGGCATCTTGGTCAAGTGCAGTGTTATCCTTGAACCTAGGACTTTATATGCTCGCCCCGTTCCCCTGTGTCTTCCTTTAGGGTGGGCTGCCCGCATGCGCATTGCCCCCCTTACCCTTGGGAAGTGAACCTATGCAGTGTGTTTAGGAAGCTGCACGCATGCCTATCTGAGGCTTTCTTTCCTTTTCCGGTGGAGTGCCCCCAGAAGGCCATACTCTGCCATTAGATCTCTTTTTTTTTTTTTTTTTTTTTTTGAGACGGAGTCTTGCTCTGTAGCCTGGGCTGGAGTGCAGTGGCCGGATCTCAGCTCACTGCAAGCTCCGCCTCCCGGGTTCATGCCATTCTCCTGCCTCAGGCTCCGGAGTAGCTGGGACTACAGGCGCCCGCCACCTCGCCCGGCTAGTTTTTTGTATTTTTAGTAGAGACGGGGTTTCACCGTGTTAGCCAGGATGGTCTCGATCTCCTGACCTCGTGATCCGCCTGTCTCGGCCTCCCTAAGTGCTGGGATTACAGGCTTGAGCCACCGCGCCCGGCCTTGCATGCCTGGGGAAATTGCCTCTCCCTGGTGCCTGCATTCAGTTAACACTTATTACAACAGGTGTGGACCATCAGGAAACGGCCTCTCCCTGGCACTGGCTGCCAATTTATCACTGTTAGAGAGACGATGTGATAATTACCAAACCATCACCCGACATTCCTAGTGGGTGGGGGAGAGCCCTCTCCTGCCCCCACTCATGCCTAACTACCTGTATGTGAAAATTGGCTACATAGAAATGTTGATTATATATTCCTCTACTGCCAACTTGTTTCTGAGCCCTTATGCATACACGTTGCTGAATTTGACATCCCTTTGGGAAAGCCATTAACAAAAAATTACTCTTTTCCCACGTCTTGATCCCTTTCCAACTCTCATATCAGTTCTCACATCTGTGACTTGGGGGTGAAAGAAACATGTCTTCAAGAAGCTTCCCCTCACCTCTCTGAGGCCTGGTCACCAAGCCCTCAGGGTTCCTTTGTACCTTCCCCACCCCACCCCACTGCCATTTGAAGGTAGAGGTCCAGCATGGATAGTCTGGGACCAAAAAGCTGCTTTGTTCCTGTCACCACAGTTCAGTTGTTAGGAGCCATCTCCAGTAGGCCACCATTTTATCGGTTTGATTGTTTCAATCACAAAAGCCACAAGGACAAGCGGTGGACCAGGCTGTCCCTCCTGATCTAGCAAAATATAATTTTAATTCTTCAGACTTTTGCAACTCTCTTTGGCTAAATAGAATGCAGGACGATGCTCATTTGGATCCTACAGAAGTTCTACAGGATTTACCATGATTTTAATTAACTTATCACATGTGTAGTTAGTTAACTTCTCTCTTTCCCTTATAACCGTGTAAGTGCCTTGAGGGCAAGGACTGATAATTTGTCCCCTGCTTCCTTGGCAAAGCCTGCTCATTGCTGGGATCTGCAGGCACAGGGAATTCTTCCCCTCCTCTGCCCTCTCCTGGCTCCTTCCTCCTACCTCCTTACCCCAGGGTTCTGCCTCAGGGCCTTTGAACTTGCTCTTTCCTTTGCCTGGAAGGCTCTTTACCCCACACCCACTTGGCATTGCATTTCTCCCTCACATACTGTATTTTGTTGCCTTAGCACTTACCACTATCCAGCATATGTACATTTTACATGTTTTTTTGTTTGTGTGTCGGTCCCACTAGAATGTTGGTTTCAAGGCAGTAAGGACTTTTCTCTGTTGTATTAAGCGCTGTATCATTAGCATCTGGAACAGTACCTGGAACACAGCAGCCTCTTAATAATTTGACATGTGCATGAATGGCCACCTTTCTAAGCTAAGACAGCCGTGAGTTCACTGTGAGTGCAGAATCTTTCAGGAGTCCTTGAAATCACTACCTCTGTCTTCTCTGAGGTCCCAGGCCAGATCCCCAAACACAGCAGGGATCCCTTGGGCATCTCAGACCCTTCCACTGCAAATTAGCACATAAAATACGCTGAACTGGAGTGGCCCCTAGAAATGTGAATGTTGTCCCAAGACTTGGATTCAATAATGATTTCGTCACCTTAAATGTCTATCACATAATTTTGGTTGTGTATTTCCAAAGTTCATTTTCAGCACGTTTTGTCGGTTTTTGGAATAAAAACTTATTTTCCCATAGAATTATTTATGTTCTGTACCCTGTTGAACACCAAATTAGGGTTTTTAGGAATATATTTTGGCACCTGGAAATACATTAAGCTTCCATTTTTGTCTTTGTCAGTAGGTTCTTCCAGGAGAGCTTTAAACCTGGTTGCTGCTGTTGGTTCACAGTGCCCAGAGCCCCTTCTGCCTAAGCCATGGACTCTGAAATCAGGCCCTGCACCCTCCCTCAGTTATCTCATTGACTGGGTTTAAAACAAATTTGGAAGCTAAAAGCAACCAAGTCCAGAAGGCAAAAATGAGAACTTAAAATTCGGCTCTAAAGAAGACAAAAAGCTAGAGAGATGGTGTCTGAGAAATGGGAAAGTTTCTCCCCATGGAAGAGGCTGAGTTTCAGGATATCTGATGGGAGGAGACTGCAGTTTCTCATTTGAGAGCTGATGGTGTAACTTACAACAGGTTAACACATTGTGCAGTTCTGCTGTGGAATATTGCAGTATCTTAATATTCCTTATTATTTTAGCAATTAAAATTGTTAATAAGCATTAAGATAGTAATATTATAGTTTCTCAAGATTTAAAACAATTTTTTAAAAACATACTTCCCAAGGCATTTTATGCCATTATTTGTAAGTTCCTACAAAGACACAGATAATGAACCCTCAGTAGGTATTTTATGTATTTGAAGTTTGTACAATATAGTGTTTTTCAATTCATTAAGTGAAATAAGTAACAATTACATAGACACATTTTACATAGATATTTTAATGATTTTTTTTTTCATTCCTGGAGGTGCTGATGAGGCCCCTTAGAGATTACTCTGGATTTTTAAATCTCTTTTAATTAAAATCATTCTACAAAAATTCTGATAAAGAATGAGGATTTCCTTGTTGTCACTACACCAAACCTTGCTTTAATCAAGTCACTGTGAAGTGAGTTTGCTATCTGCAGGTAAAAGCTTGAAGGTGTTGACACTAAGAGCTAAGCTAGAGATTGAACAATACTTCAAATGAAGTCCTCAGCCTGGGAACAAAACGTTTTAAATGAAGCTGGCAGGAGAAAACAAATACAGGATGTGGAAGAACAATAGCAACAATGGAGTCGTTAACAGTTATTAGAGGATAACTGACTTCTCTGTTAGTAATGAAGATTTACAGCTAAATTAGTTTAAGAAAAGCGTCTTAACACCCTGCTTTTTAAAAAAACTCTTCACACCCTCAGAGGTAACCAGGGAATTCCAGGTCAGTTTTGATTCCTTGAATTAAATTCTTTTGAACATATATTTTCCTCTTCTACTAGTTCCTCAACTTCCTCCTCCTTTTTGTTCATTCTCCCAAGAGAGAAAATTTCTCCATCATGGCACTATGGCCTTCCCCTCTCCCCCCACCCCCAACGCTAACCACATGCTCTAAAGAAGTTTACTAACAACATAAAAATTGCATTTCTAGTTAAATATCAGAAATTTCTACTCATGATTTAGTATGTTGTTGAAAACACAAGCAATCATCATTCATCTTCTAAAATAAGATTAATAAATGAGAAGTTCCCAACCATGTTTTCCAAGAAAGACCTGTTTTTAAAATGTTAAATTCACAGTCAGCATGTGAGGGCTCCTAGACTTGCTTTTCCTTTTCTCTTATCTGAGGTTATGGACCTCAGGAGAGCAGGGGAGGGTTACAAGGTCAAAGTCTTTTCCTCCTTGGAACTTGGTGCGTGCTGGGAGAGGGCTGCCTGGAAAATAGATGCTTTAGAGAAGAGGTTGGGGGTCACGATTTTAATTCTGTTAAGGAACAGCTGGTTTGAGTTTCTTTCCACTTCTATCTCCTCCTCCCTTCCTCACAAATCCGTGGAGAGAGAAGAGTTTGTTCAGAAGGAACCGGCAACATAAAAATATACCTTCTATTATTGTAGTGCTTTCCAAGTGTCATCTTCGTTATGAAGTTGAATCTAAGAGCTAGAGAGATGGGCTAGATTTTATAAAATTAACTCTATCTGAAACATGACCATATCTTCAGCCAAAAAGAACCTTTTAAAAAACAGGATGTGTGCCTGGAAATTTCTTTTATTTTTCAACTAAAACTTTAATGGAAATAAGTACAATAAAGGCCTCTGGGGTATTTGGAGCCTGACTGCAAAGAGAGGAACATGACTGAAAGATGAAAGCAGCCAAGTGGGGGTGTTAAGTTTCTGGACCAGAGTCCTTGTCTACCTCCGGGTTAATATGCTTCTTCATTCATTCAACCAATGTTTTTTGAGTGCCTGCTCTTCCCACAATTCGTCTGGGGATACCGTGGTTAAGATATATGGGTGCTCCGATATATCTGCAAACAGGTGCAGAAACGTTAACTGGGTCCAATAGAGCTTTAGTCCGTAAGTATGGCTTCCTATTCTAAGTAGTTTACACAGTTTGGGATTTAAAAATAAGATCTGTTCAAAATAACATTATGCCATAATAAACTCATAAATCCAATGAATATATAATAGTAAAACAGCTAAAAATAACACTAAAAATGTAAAACAAAAAAAAAGTAAACAGTAAAAAAGCACATGGTTTGATTATTTTTATTTAGGTTTTGAAGTCTCCCATGGTTTTTATCGTGCCCATGTGTACACACACACACACACAGAGAGCGAGCGAGAGAAAGAGAGAGAATAAAACGCACTTCTCTCAAATAAATGGAAACCAGTAACAGATTTTTTGTCTGAGCTCCTCAGCACACTGGCCTCGGGCTGTGTTGGTGTGTGGCTCAACAGCAATCAGAGGTCATAATTTCATTGGCAGTTAGCATCAGGTTTAATTTTTCTAGCATGTTACATTTACCAAAATGTCTGGTTTCAGTTATGCTTAGGCACTGACTGAATCAGCTCTGAGCAGCATGATGGCTTAAGGTACCTGAGGTTTATGGAACACATATGCTAATTGTTTTCAATCACTTTCCTTTCTAAACACAAAAATGTGTTTTCTGAAGCTGAATAACAGTAGTCCTTAACGACATTGCTTCTTTCTTATAGGAGAGGACCCTAAGTAGGTAAAAATGTCAATTTTACAAGACTGCCACCTACTGATTGACATAGTTGTAAAACACTCCAATTAAGGTGCTTTAAAAAATATGGTTTTTTCCAAAACAAAACAAAAAACAATTAGGAGCTCTTAAAAAATTGACATGTATCATTTTAATTGCATTTTAGGAATGTGACCAAGTCCATATAGATGATGTTTCTTCAGATGATAATGGACAGGACCTAAGGTGAGCACCCTTGAATGTGAAGTGACCATCTCCCTTTTATAGTTTAATTACTTACCTAATTAAGATGAACTTTCTGTTTGGTTAACTTTGGGCTTTTCTTGCATCTAAATAGCACATATAACTTTGGAACAGATGGCTTTCCTGCTGCAGCAACCAGTGCTAATTTATGTTTGGCAACTGGTGTACGGGGCGGTGTGGACTGGATGAGAAAGTTGGCCTTCCGCTACAGACGGGTAAAAGAGATCTACAACACCTACAAAAATAATGTTGGAGGCAAGTGATTACCACCAGTATCTCAGCGGGTTAAGAAAGTCTAAATACAATTCCAAAAGTACACTTTTGTGTCACACTGCTTTTGAATATAATAGGTTTTTTTAGGGCAGTTTCATCTCACTGGCCATTATTCTGCTGTGATTTAGTGACAGAAATATTGGACAGGAGCCAGCTGCCCTGGCTATTCTAATCTAGTCCTGTTTCTGTTACTTTGTGATGTGACCTAGGGCAAGTTTCTGGACCTCTCTGACATTCAGCTGTCCTTTCACGGAAGGATTAGCATCCTTCGAAGAATTAGCAACCTCTGCCCAAATCACAAGATAGGTTGTAAATCTCCTTCTACCGGGTAAATACTTGGATTAGTTTGAATCTTTTGGCTTTCGTTCATAATGGCTTCAGCATGAAAATGGAATACAGTGACTTAATAATAAAAAGTTTAGGGATGAGGTTGGTTTCCTACATGGCTATAGGCAGATGCTGAAATGATGCTGTCCAGGAAGCCTGTGCCTTTCTTTGGATAAAGGCCTTTCTAGGTCAGTCCCTCCCCAGAGGTGGCAAAATGACCACCAGTAGATCCAGCTTTATACTCTACCAGTAGTTTGGCACCTCCATGAGGGGAGGGAATCTATTATTTCCTAATAGATTCAGCAAAAGTTCCAAGACTGACTTCCACTGGCCAAGCGAATGCTGTACGCCTACCCTGGGAGCCAGAAGGTGGAGTCACCTCTGCCCAAACTACAGTTAGAGGAGTGCGGGAGAGTAGGTTCCCCAAAAAGAAGAGATGACTTCTATAACCAAACCAAATAAATACTTATCAAATGAATGATGCTATGTGAAAGATACTTTGTATACTATAAAGCTTGAGGCTAGTATTTACAGTACTCTTTAAATGTTAATTATTTGTAAAGTCAAAGAAATATGTTGGTAAGGAAGTAGTTCATCATGTGCTTTTAAATCCTCAGGTCTGCTTGGTCCAGCTAAGAGGGAAGCCTGGCTACAGTTGAGGGCCGAAATTGAAGCCCTGACCGACTCCTGGTTGACACTGGCCCTGAAAGCACTCTCGCTCATTCACTCCCGGTGAGGCTCTCTGCAGGGCCTTTGCCAGGAAATGGGCAATGCTCATGCTTGTTCATTTTGGAGATTTATTTTTCAACAGTCTTTTTTTTCTTTTTGTTCTCACAGGACAAACTGTGTGAATATTTTAGTAACAACTACTCAGCTCATCCCAGCACTGGCGAAAGTCCTGCTATATGGATTAGGAATTGTATTTCCTATAGAAAATATTTACAGTGCAACTAAAATAGGTGAGCTTTTTTTTTTTTTTTTTTTTTCCTTTTTAACAATCGGCTCTTTTCCTTCAGGGTAATGAAAGGCAATAAATGAAACTTTTTTTCCAGAATGCTACATAGGTCAAAAAAAAAAATGCAAGAATAATTTAACCAATTTGCAAAACTGGATTTAGACATGAGAGAAACAAAGCATAATACATGTAGCTGAAGTCACAAAATTTTACTTGACTGGCTAATGTTAAGACAAGGGCATTTTATGTAGAGTAACAGCATCAATTCTGGATTATTATATTTGTATCCTTTTAGGCAACATTAACAAAAACATCTGATTTTCTAAGCTAAAACAAACAGCAAGATAAAATTATACAAAGTAGAAATGAAACAACTCTAATAACAGATTTCTTTATTACTAGAAATAGTTTTGTTTTTAATTCAATATGTATAATCAATTGAGTTTCCATTTTTGTTGGGGAGATTTAAAAGCTTCTTGCATGAAAGAAATATATTTGGGAGGAAAAGACTTATGAAATTTAGTTAGAATATAAATCAAGGCAGAATCAACATAGGGATAAAAAAAGACATGGTTCTTGTTCTCAAGGGAAGCAGACAGTTACATAATGACAATCCAATATGATACAAGAGAATGCAAAGGAGCATTTTTTCGTTATCTACTAGATGCCCTGAACTGTACTAAGCATTTTACATTTAAAGTCAATTTTTGTAATCTTTCCATTTTTCAAATGAGGAAACTAAAGCTCAGAGACTTAAGTAAATTATTGTAGTCAATAACTCACAAACCCAAGGCTCAAGCTTCATGTTTCTCTGATTCCAAGGTCTAGACTCCTTGCTGTATCCTACAGGGTCCTACTGCTGCTAAGTGCTTAAATGTGCACATGGCTGAGGAAGCATTCACTCCCACTCAGGAAGAGGTAGAGTGTCTATGAAAGCTAAAGGGAAGAAATGACATTTGAGCTGGGTATAGAAGAGCAAGTAAGAGTTCAACAGGTAGATGGGCTAGTGAGAACAATGCAAATGGACAGAGAAATTAAAATGTGTTCCCTGCTGAGGGACTTGTGAGTGGCCCTGGGTAGCTAGTGTGCAGTGCTCATTAGAAGCCAAAGCTGAAAAGGTATACTTGAGTCTAGGCATGAATGACCTTGTATATCACCCTAAGGAGATGAATGTTATTTTAGTCCAGGGGAAGGAGTATGAGCGTTCTAGCAGGTGGCAAGAAGGCTGTCTTTGGCTGCTCAACTCCATATAATAAAAAGGGGCAAAAATGGAATCCCTGTAGGTCTAACTTCCATTTGCCCGCACTTTTACACTTCCTGTGCTTCTCCTTCAAAGCATTTACTAAATGATTACTAAAAAACTACTTTTATAATTATTTGTTCATAGTATGACTTCCCCGTCATACTGTAATAATCTTGAGGACTGGGTTTGTCTCTCTTGCTCATCATAATAGCTGTAACACCCAGCACACAGTAGGTACTCAATAAATGTAGAGATGAATTTGTTGAATGAATGGCTGCATGAATGGCCATTTATTTTGAAGAAGGCTGACACAAGATTTCTTGTAGGCACCTGGGTCAACAGTGGCACAATTAACTGATGGGGAAATCAGGTTTGATTTTTATCAGTGTTGAGTTGGAAGAGACCCGATGGGGTCTTCAGTCAATGGCAGGAAGACACACTCAGCAGGGTGCTGATGGGATTCATCCAGGCTAACCTTTCAAGTTAGAAATACATATCTGGAGTTTGAGAATGACTGATGCTTCCCAAGAAGGACCAAGAACAAATTGTTGGAAAATACCTATCAAAAAGCAAGAAATATATCAAATAGAATAAAATTCCTAGTAGCCTATTATAACAGAACTTTTATGTGATTTCATGTTCCATAAAAATAACAAACAGTTTAAGTCACATGTTAATTCTATTTTCATCTATATCAATTAAGAGGAATTATATTGTGTTGTAAACAGGGATTGTGGAAAAGGTTTACCAGCACATGAAGGTTGGAACAAATGCCAAAGCAGCCCATAGTACTGAAGCGGGTAGCCTAGCTTCTCAGAAAGTAGGAATAGTGTATTACATAGCATATGCATTGAAGTTTAATCCCAAATAATTTGAAAATGGTAATAGGAAATTACAATCCAGTAAGCATTTTTTAATGGGCATTTTGTTTAAAATATTAAGCTTTTTTTTCAATACAGAATAAAACATATGTGGTGATAGAAGTAGGATTTCACCATCAAATAAGATATATGTGGGGATGAATGCAGAAAACCCAGCAGTTTTTTTTTTCTTTTGACATGGAGTCTTATTCTGTCACCTAGGCTGGAGTGCAGTGGCACGATCTCAGCCTGTTTTGCAACCTCTGCCTCCTGGGTTCAAGTGATTCTCCTGCCTCAGCCTCCCCGAGTAGCTGGGATTACAGGCACACACCACCACGTCCAGCTAATTTTTGTATTTTTAGTAGAGACAGGGTTTCTCCATGTTAGCCAGGCTGGTCTCAAACTCCTGACCTCAGGTGATCTGCCTTGGCCTTCCAAAGTGCTGGGATTACAGGTGTGAGCTACTGTGCCTGGCCCCAGTAATTTTTATTGTAGGCAAAATGCTAAAGTCATAGGAGGAGATGACTGGTATCTCAGTTGGCAGAGCTATGATGACTTTTCAGACAAAATTGACTCATCAAAATGAATATTTCATATAAAACTAATAGTTAACTTCTAAAATCTAAGCTTCATTTTCTTAACCTCTATTGTGAAAAATTTCTACATGACCCCAAATTGACAATGAACCCAATAGGAGATAGTATATAGGCAAGGAATTTTTTTTTTTTTTAATTTATTTATTATTATTAAACTTCAAGTTGTAGGGTACATGTGCACAACGTGCAGGTTTGCTACATATGTATACTTGTGCCATGTTGGTGTGCTGCACCCATCAACTCGTCATTTACATCAGGTATAACTCCCAATGCAATCCCTCCCCCCTCCCCCCTCCCCATGATAGGCCCCGGTGTGTGATGTTCCCCTTCCCGAGTCCAAGTGATCTCATTGTTCAGTTCCCACCTACGAGTGAGAACATGCGGTGTTTGGTTTTCTGTTCTTGTGATAGTTTGCTAAGAATGATGGTTTCCAGCTGCATCCATGTCCCTACAAAGGACACAAACTCATCCTTTTTTATGGCTGCATAGTATTCCATGGTGTATATGTGCCACATTTTCTTAATCCAATCTGTCACTGATGGACATTTGGGTTGATTCCAAGTCTTTGCTATTGTGAATAGTGCTGCAATAAACATCCATGTGCATGTGTCCTTATAGCAGCATAATTTATAATCCTTTGGGTATATACCCAGTAATGGGATGGCTGGGTCATATGGTACATCTAGTTCTAGATCCTTGAGGAATCGCCATACTGTTTTCCATAATGGTTGAACTAGTTTACACTCCCACCAACAGTGTAAAAGTGTTCCTATTTCTCCACATCCTCTCCAGCACCTGTTGTTTCCTGACTTTTGAATGATCGCCATTCTAACTGGTGTGAGATGGTATCTCATTGTGGTTTTGATTTGCATTTCTCTGATGGCCAGTGATGATGAGCATTTTTTCATGTGTCTGTTGGCTGTATGAATGTCTTCTTTTGAGAAATGTCTGTTCATATCCTTTGCCCACTTTTGGATGGGGTTGTTTGTTTTTTTCTTGTAAATTTGTTTGAGTTCTTTGTAGGTTCTGGATATTAGCCCTTTGTCAGATGAGTAGATTGCAAAAATTTTCTCCCATTCTGTAGGTTGCCTGCTCACTCTGATGGTAGTTTCTTTTGCTGTGCAGAAGCTCTTTAGTTTGATGAGATCCCAGTTGTCAATTTTGGCTTTTGCTGCCATTGCTTTTGGTGTTTTAGACATGAAGTCTTTGCCCATGCCTATGTCCTGAATGGTACTACCTAGGTTTTCCTCTAGGGTTTTTATGGTATTAGGTCTAACATTTAAGTCTCTAATCCATCTTGAATTAATTTTCGTATAAGGAGTAAGGAAAGGATCCAGTTTCAGCTTTCTACTTATGGCTAGCCAGTTATCCCAGCACCATTTATTAAATAGGGAATCCTTTCCCCATTTCTTGTTTCTCTCAGGTTTGTCAAAGATCAGATGGCTGTAGATGTGTGGTATTATTTCTGAGGACTCTGTTCTGTTCCATTGGTCTATATCTCTGTTTTGGTACCAGTACCATGCTGTTTTGGTTACTGTAGCCTTGTAGTATAGTTTGAAGTCAGGTAGCGTGATGCCTCCAGCTTTGTTCTTTTGACTTAGGATTGTCTTGGAGATGCAGGCTCTTTTTTGGTTCCATATGAACTTTAAAGCAGTTTTTTCCAATTCTGTGAAGAAGCTCATTGGTAGCTTGATGGGGATGGCATTGAATCTATAAATTACCTTGGGCAGTATGGCCATTTTCACGATATTGATTCTTCCTATCCATGAGCATGGTATGTTCTTCCATTTGTTTGTGTCCTCTTTGATTTCACTGAGCAGTGGTTTGTAGTTCTCCTTGAAGAGGTCCTTTACATCCCTTGTAAGTTGGATTCCTAGGTATTTTATTCTCTTTGAAGCAATTGTGAATGGAAGTTCATTCCTGATTTGGCTCTCTGTTTGACTGTCACTGGTGTATAAGAATGCTTGTGATTTTTGCACATTAATTTTGTATCCTGAGACTTTGCTGAAGTTGCTGATCAGCTTAAGGAGATTTTGGGCTGAGACAATGGGGTTTTCTAAATATACAATCATGTCGTCTGCAGGTCCTTTACATCCCTTGTAAGTTGGATTCCTAGGTATTTTATTCTCTTTGAAGCAATTGTGAATGGAAGTTCATTCCTGATTTGGCTCTTTGACTGTCACTGGTGTATAAGAATGCTTGTGATTTTTGCACATTAATTTTGTATCCTGAGACTTTGCTGAAGTTGCTGATCAGCTTAAGGAGATTTTGGGCTGAGACAATGGGGTTTTCTAAATATACAATCATGTCATCTGCAAACAGGGACAATTTGACTTCTTCTTTTCCTAACTGAATCCCCTTGATTTCTTTCTCTTGCCTGATTGCCCTAGCCAGAACTTCCAACACTATGTTGAATAGGAGTGGTGAGAGAGGGCATCCCTGTCTTGTGCCAGTTTTCAAAGGGAATTTTTCCAGTTTTTGCCCATTCAGTATGATATTGGCTGTGGGTTTGTCATAAATAGCTCTTATGATTTTGAGGTACGTTCCATCAATACCGAATTTATTGAGCGTTTTTAGCATGAAGGGCTGTTGAATTTTGTCAAAAGCCTTTTCTGCATCTATTGAGATAATGATGTGGTTCTTGTCTTTGGTTCTGTTTATATGCTGGATTATGTTTATTGATTTGTGAATGTTGAACCAGCCTTGCATCCCAGGGATGAAGCCCACTTGATCATGGTGGATAAGCTTTTTGATGTGCTGCTGAATCCGGTTTGCCAGTATTTTATTGAGGATTTTTGCATCGATGTTCATCAGGGATATTGGTCTAAAATTCTCTTTTTTTGTTGTGTCTCTGCCAGGCTTTGGTATCAGGATGATGTTGGCCTCATAAAATGAGTTAGGGAGGATTCCCTCTTTTTCTATTGATTGGAATAGTTTCAGAAGGAATGGTACCAGCTCCTCCTTGTACCTCTGGTAGAATTCAGCTGTGAATCCATCTGGTCCTGGACTTTTTTTGGTTGGTAGGCTATTAATTACTGCCTCAATTTCAGAGCCTACTATTGGTCTATTCAGGGATTCAACTTCTTCCTGGTTTAGTCTTGGAAGAGTGTAAGTGTCCAGGAAATTATCCATTTCTTCTAGATTTTCCAGTTTATTTGCGTAGAGGTGTTTATAGTATTCTCTGATGGTAGTTTGTATTTCTGTGGGGTCGGTGGTGATATCCCCTTTATCATTTTTAATTGCGTCGATTTGATTCTTCTCTCTTTTCTTCTTTATTAGTCTTGCTAGTGGTCTGTCAATTTTGTTGATCTTTTCAAAAAACCAACTCCTGGATTCATTGATTTTTTGGAGGGTTTTTTGTGTCTCTATCTCCTTCAGTTCTGCTCTGATCTTAGTTATTTCTTGCCTTCTGCTAGCTTTCGAATGTGTTTGCTCTTGCTTCTCTAGTTCTTTTAATTGCGATGTTAGAGTGTCAATTTTAGATCTTTCCTGCTTTCTCTTGTGGGCATTTAGTGCTATAAATTTCCCTCTACACACTGCTTTAAATGTGTCCCAGAGATTCTGGTATGTTGTATCTTTGTTCTTTTTTGTCTACCACAACTTCACCTTTAAATTACATTGAATTTACCTTCCTTTTTCCACAAGAGGGAAGCTTTGCAAAAACACATAAGCATTTCCCTGTAAGGAGGGAAAAAGTTTCATGACATCGAAGTTTTTGGTCATATATTTTTGCAGTGAAAACTATGCTTTGTATTTGTTTCTTAAAGTGGATTTAATATTTCACAGTTTAGTGGACAACTAAAGAGGCATTTAAATTGCATCCTTTGAATAAGGCTAGCTCTATTTCATTGTGTCAGATGCAAACTAGAGATTTTAGTGCAAAATACAAATATAAAGCAGACATTTGTTTAAGCAAACAAGCAATTTGTTCATGTGTATATCTGATCCTTATTTGAAAGAGGTGCAGGCTTTGCTCAGCCATTCACATTTGAAAACTATAAACTGTCCCATTGTCCATTAAAACGACCCTATTGGCAGTCCAAGACTTGGAACACCAGTCTCTTCTCTGAGAAGAAACAATGCTTGCATTAACCGCAGGGATGTGCTGACAGTGTAG
Source organism: Chlorocebus sabaeus (assembly GCF_047675955.1). Lineage (NCBI taxonomy): Eukaryota > Metazoa > Chordata > Mammalia > Primates > Cercopithecidae > Chlorocebus > Chlorocebus sabaeus. The sequence continues at coordinate 75,481,490 of NC_132911.1, forward strand.
CCGCCACAGGAGCCCAAACTAAGTCATGACACGGGAAAGATAATAGACAGATAAAGGTATTCTATTACCTTTATTCCAGTTTTCCTCCAGGAAAGTGCTTCATTGAACATTAGATGCCTGGGTAAGGCAGGTACCATCTTGCTGTACTACCCCAAATTATCTGACATTTATTTCAGAAGGAGTTTTACAAGACTACATCAGGCTTTCAGGGTCTTTAATTCAACCTGCAAATGAAGGAATATGCTAATTCCAATGTTTGTGTTTTCCTGCTAGAACAAAAACAAGTCCAGTTATTTTTTATCATTCTCACTAGTCTTTGGATCAGATATTTTCAGAGTTTGATATAGAAAAACATTTGTTTTAATCAAGTTAAAATATGTTGCCAGAGTTGCTGATGCTGGAGTTCAGCTTATATACAGGGGGAAAAAGAAGTCCCACTGCAAAACAGTACTTTCCCCCACCACCCCAACTGCAATGCTGTGATTGACTAGATCCCATTTTTAAATAAAGGAGTCCTTGGGAAGGGAGTATTTAACTATCAGTTTTCAAAGGACAGGAGGCCACGCTGTTAATTAATTTACTTTGTAATTCATTGTGCTGTGGCACATACAACCAAAGTGGCATAAAAAGCACTCCTCCTAGAGGCACAAGTGGGACAGTCGAATCAGAGCATGAAGAAAGCATTTTATACAGACACTTCAAGCACTATCACATTAGGTTACCCAAACTTCACATTTTCTATGACTTATTTTTGTTCACTAGGAAAAGAAAGCTGTTTCGAGAGGATAATTCAAAGGTTTGGAAGAAAAGTGGTGTATGTTGTTATAGGAGATGGTGTAGAAGAAGAACAAGGAGCAAAAAAGGTGAGCATTCCTAGATGGGGCATCTTGTCTCATCTGTTTTTTCAGTCCTCAGGATTCTCATAACTGGATTATTTAAACAGGTTCCATTTCTGTGAAACATACGATGAATATGTGCAGTACTCTAAGCACTGAACAGGGTAAAGTAGAATTCAATAAATATGGAGTGATCTTTCTGAATAGTAGTGTGCACAAACTCAGGAGCCACAAGTGGTGTTCATAGAAGGTAGACTTTGGGAGCAGAACTGAAGGGTTGTTAGTGGTGTAGCTGTCATCCAGAGCAGAGATAACACACGTGCCAGCAGGACCTTCTCTGTACCCATGGCAGACATGCCAGGTGGTTCAAACCTTGTTACCTGAGCCCGGACGTAGCCTAAGAACCTTGCAAACATCCTTCAGAAAGCCTCTACCAGTTGGTCAAAGCTGGGTTGGAAGATAAAACTATCTGCTGCCCCAGAGGACTCGATGTCTTCTTTGTATCATGAGGTCCTACCTGTCTCTCTCCGGGCAGGGGGAAGGGAGTGGACCCAAGTATAAATCTCTTGACTCCCACTTTGCCCATTGCACTTCATTACATTCTTCTGAATCGCTGCAGGTGAAATTCTATCATTTCTCTGAGCAAAAGCTTTCTTGTTGTGCCTCTCATTGCATTTTTAAAAGCCAAGGGCCACTTTCCTTAGCCTGACACTGAGGGTCTCCACAGTCTGGTTATAGCCTGCCTTTCTGATCTGTCTCCCTCCCGTACCTTTCACCGTAGTCATGTCAGTCCATTCAGCTTTCCTCGACCATGCCACACAGATTTTCCTTCCTGTTGTCTCTCCTTGGAATCTTTTCCCTAATGCCCTTCTGTCATTGTCTTATTCATTTGCAAAATTCAATTCATGTACTACCTTTTCTCTTCTGTTTTTAAGAGATCAATTATAGTCATGCTCCCTTATATTTTAACTGAAGGAGCTACAGTGGTAGATAGCTTGGATTCTTCAGCCAGACAGCATGAGTTTGAATTATGACCCTGCCATTTACCCTTCCTGTGACTTTGAACAAGTTCTTATCCATTTCCCTTTTCTTATCTATAAATGGGATAGTAATAGCACTTAGCTCATTGGGCTATTTTGAGGATTAGATTTAGTTAAGATATATAACTCCATTAATATAGATATATATAAAGTACACAACAAATGGTAGCTATTGTTATTGTTTATGTGCCTGTTTCAGCAAAAAAAAAAAAAAAAGAAATGTGAGCTTTTCAGATTCAGGGATCTTATTTTGCTTGGTTTGTTGAGACAGTCTTCAAATTTTTTTGTAACTCCCTAAATCTTGTCATAGTTGTACTCTGTAAATGTTTCTTGAATTGAAGAACAATTAAATATTTTATGGGATTAACCAACAGCATAATTTTCCATTCCCTTCCTTACTCACTCATAGGAATCCATGTATGTTTCCATAAATGATATAGTATTTCAGCCCTTCTGGAATATTTCAGCATATACCAGAAACAGCATATAAGGTCACCAGATTACAGATGCAGCACTGAGACTAAGTATGATACATGGCCAGCCTTCCTACAGGCTCTGAAGATGGCCTAGTTTACCTTCAGTGCCTCTGAGTTCCACCAAATGCATAATCACTGACCCTAATTTTATAACTAGATAATTTCATAAATACCCATATATAAAGAATGTATCTCAGTCACAAACTTGTGTGACTCTGGTTGGTGCTGGTGGAAATCCACACATGACTTCAGGTCTCCTCATGCTCAATGTGAAGCAGCATTTGCCATTTAAGCCATAGTTCTAATCTTCCCACTTCACCGATGACCAACACTAGCATCATTGGGTGCCTCTGTTACCCCTCTGGGCTGTCTTTATAAAATAAAACCTTTCCCAGACTAAGTCAGAATCCCCAAAACACAATCCTGGAGAGTTAAAGAGAATGTTTTCCAAGATCCAGACTCAAATCTTCTTTCTAGGAAAGCCTCTGGAATTCCCAAGCCATTCCTATTCAGGACCCTCCTAGTGGCCAGCAGGGCAGGGATGGAACAAGTTTGCACCTCTGACCAGTATGGCCCTAGGCCAAGGTGTGAATCCATCTCCAGGCTGGTCCTTCTCCCTCTGGTATCCACCAGAAGGTTTAATATCAAAGATTGCCAAAATGTGGCTTTCTTGCTTGTGGTAGGCAGAGAGGGATGCCTATGAAATTGATTACTTAAAATGCAAGGAACACAAGTGAAATCCTTTGGATCTTATCAAGGTTTCTGTGGGTGAGTCCCTTCCTAAACCTTTCTGATACTTACAATTCTTAGAAGTTTGACGTCAGTGAACACAACATGGCAAAAACAAAGGAATTCTTGGTTTGGTGTTAGAATTGAAAGTATTAATAGGACTAGAGTATTTGCTGTCTTTGAAGAGCAGTTAAGATTGGTTTTTTTTTTTAATTATACTTTAAGTTCTTGGGTACATGTGCACAATGTACAGATTTGATACATAGGTATATATGTGCCATGTTGGTTTGCTGCACCCATTAACTCATTACATTAGGCAAATGCTGACACTTCCTGGTAGATTCTAATCCTGGCAGCTTTGACAAACGGGTGCTCAATACATTTTGTTGGTAGAGCAGACATGAAAATTTTATGTATTTCTGATGTAACGAAACATTTTAGTTAAAAGATTTCAGTTAATTTTTATACTGGAAATAGGCTGAGGTTCATTTTTGGTTGCTTTTGTTTTTGTTTTGTTTTGTTTTGTTTTTTGTTTTTTGTTTGAGAAAGAGTCACCCTCTGTCACCCAGGCTGGAATGCAGTAGCACGATCTCGGCTCACTGCAACCTCCGCCTCCTAGGTTCAAGTGATTCTCCTGCCTCAGTCTCCTGCATAGCTGGGATTACAGGCATGTGCCATGATTCCTGGCTAATTTTTGTATTTGTAGTAGAGACAGGGTTCACCAGTTGGACAGGCTGGTCTCAAACTCCTGACCTTAAGTGATCCACCTGCCTCTGCCTCCCAAAGTGCTAGGATTACAGGCATGAGCCACTGTGCCCGGTCAGTTTTACTTAATTTTTAATTTTACTGGAAACAGACTGAGGTTTATAATTTATTTAATTTTTAAAGCTATAGACAGTTCTTAAATGTTTGCCTCACTGACTCATAGTCTTTAGAGGGTTTCCAATTACTTCTATGTATATTATAAAGTTTTAATACTAATTTAATACATATTGAATGTTGGTGATGGCAGTAGGAACAACCCAATAAAACACAATTGAAATGCTGGTACAATTCATTTACAACAGTACCAAAGAATAGATTATAAGGTGTACAGAAGTATTCTATTACAATTATTTGGAAAATCCTTCTTTGTACAAAAGTATTCTATTACAATTATTTGGAAAATCCTTCTCTCTTTTTTTTTTTTTTAACCTTCTTTCCTAGATCACTCTGATAATAAACTCTGATATTTGTGTTTTCTCAACAACCAATCAACAATTACAGAATAAAATTAAACATAGAATGGCTTTTAAAAAAGACTGTTTCTACTGTTTATCTTTGGACATGTCTTTTTTTTTTTAATATAGGGAACACAAAAAAGAAATTAGGCAGCCACCTGCAGAAAACATACTCTGAATTTTTTGACCAAATGAGTCCTCCTCGCTTTCCATTTTTATTTCACGGATGACTGTATGTGATAAGAGCCCAAAAATATCTGCTGTAAACCACTCTTTGTACCTTGAGAACTGCCTGTGTGACTGTGTAAAATGGACTAATTTTTCACAATATCTAAATTTCTGATAATCTTGTAAAAGATTCAGACATCATCAATTTACAACTTAGAGTGAGATGTTGAACATTACTTTCTTATTTTCTAACTTTATTGAAGGAGACAGGTTAACTAGTATATAAATAGTCGTCCTTGTATATGAGTTAAGAGACAAGGATCTAATCATTCACAAAAGATAATGAGTATCTTTAAAGTGGAGTGCTACACAGAAGGAGAGAATACTTAATATTTAACCTACGGGAAACAATTTAAGAGGAGAAGCTCTCTACAGTTCAACAATATCTCATTTTTAAAACTACATATGAAAACTCAAGCTAAAGAAACTAAGAGATGGCTTTCTATGCTGTAGGATTAATAATAGTAGTAAGTAATAAAAATTGCTACCAGGCCAGGCTCACACCTGTAATCCCAGCACTTTGCGAGGCCAGGGTGGGTGGATTACTTCAGCTCAGGAGTTTGAGACCAGCTGGGGCAACATGGCAAAACCCTGTCTTTATAAAAGATATAAAAATTACCCGAGCGTGGTGGTGGCTGCCTGTAGTCCCAGCTACTCAGGAGGCTGAGTTGGGAGAATCACTCGAGCCCGGGAGGTCAAGATTGCAGTTAGCCGAACTCATGCCACTGCACTCCAGCTGGGATGACAGAATGAGATCCTGTCCCAAAGAAAAAAAAATGCTACCAATTATAAAGCCCTTATTATATCCCAGTCCCTCTTTTAGGCCTTCCCATCCATTTTTCTCATTAAATCCTCATAATCCTATGAAGGAATCCTTAGACCTATTTTACAGATGAGAAAACTGAGGCACTGTAAGTGTGAATAATTCAGCCAAAATCACACAGCTAGAAAGTAGCTAAATTAGGATTTGAACTCAGTTATTTCCTCTGACTGTGAGATTTCGCAAACAGTTTCTACAGTCTGAGAGTGGTGGCTCACACTTGTAATCCCAGCACTTTGGGAGGCTGAGACAGGTGGCTCGCTTGAGCCCAGGAGTTTGAGACCAGCCTGGGCAACATGGTGAAACCTATCTCTACAAAAAGTACAAAAATTAGCCCAGCATAGTGGTGCTGCCTGTAGCCCCAGCTACTCGAGAGGCTGAGGTGTGAGGATCACCTGAGCCTCGGATGTCAAAGCTACAGTGAGCTGTGATGGCACCACTGCACTCCAGCCTGGGCGACAGATTGAGACCCTGTTTAAAAACAAAAGTTTCTTCAGACTATAAACTACATTTATATATCGTAAATATGACTTGACTTACTAAAAAAGCATTTACATGGTTTTTCAAAAAGTTATTAGAGTAAAATGCAATTCTTCTTTCTTTTTGGGAGTCAGATATAACTATATAAGTGTCTTCTTTCCCTTAATTTTACATTCATGATTAAATTTTTTAAAACATGTAATTCTGATATGTGCTTTAGCTCCTGAGCAATTTAGTTTATTAAATAAAATTAATAGCAAACCAATGAAGTTCTGCACATTTGAGCACTAAAATGTTTTGCCAAATCAAAACATTTCACATTGCTTCAAAATTGATTTTAACTATGCAGCTTGTCTCTCTTAGTTTCCTGTCTCCTTCAAAATCTAATACAACATGCTCTTCTTTTCCCTGTAGAGATCTGTCATCTCCTTAAATAATGTTCTTTTGCTAGAGATTGTTACTTTGTTTAAAGCACAGAAACAAAACCCAGTAAGTAAATCTGCCAGTTGCCTATTTGGTTAATGGTCAGTTGAAATCTATTCTGTCATCCTTATTCTCTCTGCCAGTGTAGTCCAAGGGCTTTCATCAGTAATTTAATCTAACTCTATAATTTGTATCATAAAAAGTACCTCCTTCAAAGAGAAGAAGTTAGAAATACCTTTGTTTCATAAAAGAACAACCTCATTTTAAAAGGATCTCTTGCAAGAGTTTGTGTGAGTGCCTCTTTGTTCTTAGAAAGATTGTGGGAAGTCTCTACCTATGGAAGTCTTCCTTTGACGTATGCCTTTTGTTGTCAAAATCTACCAGCTGTTCTTTTTTTACCGTAAATTATTTGTTTCCCTAATGCAACATGGCTTGAGAGAAAATGATTAGACCTAGGTATGATTGTTTTAAAACAATGTAGGAAATAGTCTCCTGTACATTGACATCTAGTTTTCACTTCTAGATTAGTAAAAGTGGCCTTGCTAATAAATTAACTATTTTCAGATAACTATTTAAAACAAATATCTTGTTAATGGCGAAGAGAGAAAAAAAATGGCAAGCATCCATTATTCTGCACAATGACAAAGGCTTCATTAAATATGTTCATTTTATATGTGCATTCTAAAACTTGCTGAAATCCAAGATGAAGCTGAGAACCTGATTAATAGAACCCAATTTCAAGCTTATTTAGGAGAAAAATACAAGCCAGTTTTATAAAATAACATTTGTAAAGCAATTTTTTGTTTTTAGTTTAAGTGGGTCATCAACGTTATAAACACCAAGTGCAGTGAATGTTATTTTTGTAAAGTCATAAATTCATTTATAGTTAATCACTTACTATATGCCAGGCTTTGAATTGGATTTCATCTTCATCCTTAAAGAGCATACTTACATCTAGAGGGGAAGCAGATATATAAATAAAAGAGCAATAGTTGTACAATAAGTTTCATAATAAGTTCTCCCTTGATATCTTTATTTACAATTTGAAAAGTATTTTTACCTCCATCTGCAAAACTTTCTAAATACGATATCTGCATATGAAAGCACAAATAAGTATTTTTTTTACAGAAATGAGAAGTACATACTTTTTTGCAGACCTGCTTTTTCACTTAATCCATCCTGGCAGTTATTCTATATCAGTACATGAAGCTTTGCATCTCTAATGCTTTTAAGTGACTGCATCGGTATTCCATTATGTGGATGTGCTATTTAACCAGTCCCCTGGGGTGAGCATTTAGGTGGTTTCCAGTATTTACTATTGCAAACAGTTCTACAGTTCATGCATGTGCAAGTGCATCTGTAGGATAAATTCCTAAAACTGTAATACTTAAGTCAGAGGGTATATGCTTTAAAAACTTTGAAACATTGTAATTAACACATTTTTAATTCAGGAAAATTCTATTTACATATGTGTATCCACATACCCAGCTTTTTATATGGTTGGATGTTATATGTAGTCTAAAGGTATAAATGCTAAATATCAGATGAGGGAGGATGGAGGAAGGAGATTTTTGAAGTTGCTCCAGTAGGCAAGAAGAACAGGAAGGATGTGTCATTGTTTTCCCATCAGGCAAAATTTTGGTTCTGGAGACACAAAAGCATGTGCTAATTTTAGGCCCTGATACCTACATCTCTCAATATATGCCTAATCTTGATAAACGAATCATATGCATGTTACAGTTCCAGCTGTCATTTCTGTTAAGATTTGTGGGTAGCTCTGTTTTTAGTCCCAGGGCTTCAGCAACCTGAGAGAATATCTCCGTGTAAGTATCCCATGTTCTGCCCATCTGAATGTCAAGCAAATGAATTCAGCTATCCCAAACCAGTTGGCCCACTCAGACATGATTTGGGGTTAATTCCCACCCACCGCCGAGTCACATGAACTCTCTCTTCACAATATGTCTTGCATCTATCACACCCACTCCATTTCCACTGTAATTCTACCTAGTTTCTCCGCTACCAGCCAGAAACATCTTTAGTCCATCCTTCCCCAACTGCTGCCCTAAATTGCTTAAAATACTCCCACCTTTTTGTGTCTCTTGGCACTGAGGAAGTGTTAGCCTCTCGCCTGTTCCATTTACAAGATAAAAGTCTAAACTCCTTAGTTAAATATTCCAAGTGCTGCTACCTTGACAAACCTCCTTAACATTTCTATGATTTTACACACCAGTACAGCCCTCTCCCCAACAGGTCAATTACTCCTCCTAACTGGGAACCCTATCCACTTCCCCTCCACCTCTCCAGCTTTGCCCATTCTTCAAATTCAGCTCAAGCTCAGCTTATCCTTACCTTAGCCCAGGTCACAACTGAGCTCTCTTCTTTCTGAATTTATCTTTTTAATTCTTAATCCCTCATTGCCTTATATTGTAATAAAATTGTTTCATCAGATATAGCTTGCCTGCTGGTCAGCTCTTGGCATTGGGGGATATATGTCTTGTGTGTATGACATATCTACTGTAGCTACGTTGCTATGCATGTAAAAGACTTTGTTTTGGTAATAAAGTCACAGACTTTCTTTGACCTAGAAGCAACCCTGAGTCATTTTCCCTAAACCCTCATGTTATAAAGAAACTAGGGGTTCAGGCAGACTGTGCCATAATTGAAGGTCACAGAGCTAATGTCAAAGTTGAGAATATAACCCGGGTCTCCTCATTCTGGCATGTATTTTTCTTTTCCTCTTTTGCCACCATTTCTCTCTGATTTCACAGAAGAAGAAATGTTTTTTCTAGTGGCTAAACATTGATGCAAAAGAAAAAAAAGTTTACTTTTTATCCAGTTGTCCTGAGAAGCTTTTTATAAATGCATAAAATCTTCACATTGGTACATACTTAGGGAAAATATTACCATTGTGCAGTATTAGTTCTGATTGTTAACAGGAGTTTGACACCTCCTCTCCTCTAGACTCAGTCTTCTTATAGTCATTCACTTAATATAAAATGTGCATGTCTTAAGGAAGTCCACTATTTTTGTGAGAATGAAACTGCTAACTACAGCCGACATCACTACCCTGCATGCCATGAAAGAGTGCAGAGGATAGAGTTGCTATCCTTGTGGGTGGAGTGTCCCCAGAGTCTACCAGTTTTCTTTCATGTACGCCTAAGATTTGCAAAGTTTTCATTGTAGAACCTTTGGCACTTCTGCCCACATAAATGGCCCATCCCCACTGCATTGTGATGAGTTGTCTGTAAGGAAGTTTCATCCTTTGACCTCATTTCAGGGTGCTGCTTGACCAGATGGTTCTTACTAATACTCTCTACAGGAAGACTAAAGCCATTCGTATTTTAGTGCCAGTAAACAAGCCAACTAGGGTTGTTTGTGGATTATTTCACCTTTCCAGATAGTGTTGAATATGGTTTAAAAGAAAAACATAAGCGTTCTCTAGCTGGCATCAACCCACACACATGTACAGATGAGACACACAGCCATTGAACCAGTCCTTTGTTTACTATGAAATTAAATGCCCACTTTATACTTTATGTACCAAAGAATTAGCTGGATTTTTTTTTTCAGTTCTTTTTTTGATTTCTCTGAGAGTCATGGCATTCTTCAGTGCAGGATTCTGATTGCACCGATAGTTTTTAGATTTGCATTGTTAATGGTTCTAACTTGTCTGTGGGGAGCATATGGAACCTCAGACAATTGACGTGCAAAATAATTTGACTGAACCTGCTCTGAAAAAAGGTGTTGCACTTCGCACAAGTATTTTTATATGTTTTCATGAAGATGGTTGTCCTAAAAGTTTCTAGATGATTATCTGAAGAGCTTTCAGCATCCTTTGTTACATCCTGAGATAATAGTACTTAAGATCAATAGGAATACTATCTAATCCCTTTATCTGTTGACAAGAAACTTTGAGGAAGGGCAATAATGATTGGCAAATCTAGTAAGAAAAACAATTAGAAATAAAGAGGATATAAAAATAGATACCAAGTAGGTGGTTAAATAGCAACACTGCACAGTTGAATACCTGAAAACTTTTAAAATAGTTTTAAAATGTGTCTAAAATTTGAGATTAAGTAGTAAAATGAGTAGGATGCTGAATGGTACATACTTGATAAACACATAAATTCAACTATGTTTGAGTATGTACATATATGAACATATAAAGAAATGTTTATAGTGGTGAGCTTTGTGTAGTAGGATAAGAAATGATTTGTTTTTCTTTATAGGGTTCTATATTTTACAACATGAGTTTCTGTTCTAATGAAGAGGAAAGCTGTAACTGATCAAACGTTTTTCTAACCCAGGCCTATGAATCATAATCACTCTTTTCCAGGGTCTCTTATCCCACAGAGAATGGATGGGGATGGGGATGGGGATGGGGATGGCGATGGGGATGGCGATGGGGAGGGGGAGGAGGATGGCGATGGGGAGGGGGAGGGGGAGAGGGAGAGAGAGATTGAACCTGTGCTATGGTGCTGATAATTTACACAGCTGAATAGAAAGCCCACAGAGAACAGGTAGGAGGCATTATAGCATATGAGCTTCAGAGTCACACCTGGTATGGATCTTGGCTTCACTCCTTACTGGCCATTTATTTAAACCTCTCTGTTCCATCACTAAGCCTCAAGTTCCTTTTTTTTTTTTTTAACTAGTACAATAGTAATAATAGTACCTCTGTCTGTCTGAGGTGCATAGCATAGTGCCTAACACAATATCCAATAAATCATAACTATTGAGATTTATGAATTAGGAGTTTATTACAAATAAACTCCTTAGCAGGGCTTACTAGGCCCTGCATCAGTTGCCTCCTGCAGCCACTCATGTCACCAGCCAAGTCTTTCTCTCATACGTATCTAGTATGCCAACAATAAATTTCTCCATTATTTTCTGTCCCCCAATGCACATAACCATCAGTTTTTCTGAATGTTAATCCTTCATACCTAGCTCAACTATCACCTCCTTTCAGATATTTTCCCAGTTCATTAGGCAAAGGTAATTGCCCACCTCCTACAAGCCATAAATGAACACTGATGATTGTTGTACATTTTTGCTACTCAAAATACGGGAGGGAGTGACACATGCATCTCTGTATCTTCTACACCTGGCACACTGTGCTCTGTATGAATGAATGCACAATGCTAGGTCTTACAGTGTGAAGTTGCCAAGTAGAGCATCCTTCTAGAAATCTACAAAGAAATACTTAGTACTCATTTCTGGGCTGTTCTGTTATCACTCAATAACAGATACATATACAGATACACCAAAATAGTCTTGAGTCCAGAAAGGTCTACATATTGGAATGTGGTATGTGATTTCAACAGATAATCTGAGGCAAATACATTGTTCATAAGTAATAGTTTGTATCCCAGTATGTAGCAGCTATGTGATCTATATATCAAAATAGTCAGTGGCTTTCACTGTTACCTACACATTAAAAAAAAAAAAACAAAAACAAAAACAAAAAAACAAAAAAAACCTCATTTCTGTTTGCTTCTATGCCAAATTCTCCTATTAGTCTGAAATTTTTCCAAATTTCTCGGAACTGTAATTGCAAATTATACTCCAGACTCCACATTATTTTCTTTTGCCTAAGAATCCTATTCTATAAGGTAAACAGAATTTTGTCCTCTGGAGGGTGACGATTATCTTTCCCTTAAAAAGGTTTTGCTGACGTATTAGTACTTACTATAGTGCTTTGGAAACATAAAAGTTCCTCACATTTTCACCCTTCATGGATGATGTAACTTCTGATTTCTTCTCCTTTTCCTTGTCCTTGGTTTATTCACGTGCATCACAAACATTCCCACTACTTAAACTAGAGTTTTAGATTGAGGTTTAAAGAACAACTACAAAAACCTAAAACAAAACAAAACAAAACTTTAGATGTTCATTTAAAATGTTTTCCATATGGTAAAGCCATTTTAAGGTCAATATGAAGAATAACTGAAGGAAATAAATGGAAAAGTTGCTTTGTATGTGAGCCACAATTAAGTTAGAAAAAATGTAAACTACTACTAACTAAGGAAAACTGCTTAAAGCTTGTACTCATAAAGTACAAGCTTTTTAAACTTTCAGCATGAAAAACCCACTGGATACATGAAAAGCTGCCATATTTGGCAACATTCTTTTATTTAAAGCTTGGAATTGGCATTCAAGTCACAGTGTAGATCCAGTTAGGAAATACCCATCCCCTTCAAAGAAACACACTCTAGATTACAATTTAAAACTCAGTCTAGTATTTTTTTTTTTTTTTTTTTTGAGACGGAGTCTCGCTCTGTCCCCCTGGCTGGAGTGCAGTGGCCCCATCTCGGCTCACTGCAAGCTCCACCCCCCCGGGTTCACGCGATTCTCCAGCCTCAGCCTCCTGAGTAGCTGGGACTACAGGCGCCCGTCACCGCGCCCGGCTAATTTTTTGTATTTTTAGTAGAGACGGGGTTTCACTGTGTTAGCCAGGATGGTCTCTATCTCCTGACCTTGTGATCCCCCCGCCTCGGCCTCCCAAAGTGCTGGGATTACAGGCGTGTCAGTCTAGTATTCTTAGGGGAGGATTAAGTTTGAATTTTTGTTTTAAACAGATGTGATGTTAAGATGTTAGCTGGCATTTTCCATGATACTGAAAATGGGGGTGAGCATGGGAGTGGATTTCCAAAAACACTGGCAGGGCTGGTGCTGGGTGCTCTGTCCTCACGTGTATGTGTGCCTCTGCTGCAGCACGCGATGCCCTTCTGGAGGATCTCCAGCCACTCAGACCTCATGGCCCTGCACCACGCCTTGGAACTGGAGTACCTGTAACAGAGCTCGGCACTTTGACACCACACAGCTGCTCTGTGACCAGGGACAGTTCCAGCAGGCCCCAGTCTCACATCAGCGCCGGCCTCCAGAACTTAGCAATTTCCACCTGCTGATGCGCAGCTGCTGTCAGTCTTGACCTCTGCCCTTGTGGTGAATGGAGGACCACGTCTATTTCTTCAGAACAGCTGTTGACTCTAGTACTGTGAATCCAATGAAAATAAGCCATGAGAATGTTCTAGCACAGCGTAATGTGTCTGCCACATTAACTACACGGTTCAAACCTGTGAAGAAAGGACCTGCAAACGCTTCAGTTGTTAGCATTTTCAATGTGATATAAACAGCTTCTCCAATACAGCAAACCTAATTGCACAACAGAGACTGAAATGTGTTTCCTGAATACCAGTGGAGGAATTTTCTTGTAAAGAAGGTTTACTTTTTGGTGTCTCATACCCAGGGTAATCTGTACATCTCTACTTATTTATGAACAGACTTTTTAAAAAAAAAAAAAAAAAAAACAGCTTTATTGAGGTATAATTCACATACCCTACAATTCACCTAACATTTTTAACATCAAATAATTGAAGAGACAATAGCATTAGAAATAAGTGATTAAAGGCCTCTGCCTCACAACATGGCAAGTACAGTACTTTGAATTTTAGCACATCGCATAGTAGTTTTAAGTATGTCTAATTTAAACGTATAATATGTACATCACTGAGACAATCATGTACAGAAAGAATTTTTGGTGTAAATTTGTAATAATGGATGATTCTTTTACATATTGTTTAGGGAAATGATATTGAAAGGTAGCAATGCCTTGATAGTGAAGCATGAGGCAGCATGTGCACAAACTCAGGTGCCATGCCTTATCTAAGTATTGGGTATAAATATGTAGATAATGGATTTTTTTTTAGATACTGTTGTCAAGACCAAAAGCATGGATGTCAAGTGTCAGTAAGGATTTTGTTTTCTAAAATTTTTTCCTGCATCAGTTCTTCTGAGGGCCTTGATGAAATAACACAGCAGTTTCTTAAACAATTCGAAAAAAAATGAGTTCTCCTACCACCTCACTTTTTCATTTCCACACTAATGTATTATATGTAACTACTTGGAAAAAATAATTATTCAAATGCTTCTTCCCACAAAGAATATAGATGATAGTAGATATATTTTATTAATAAAATGGTTCATGAATTGGAGACTAACAAAGTTTTCATGTGCTCAGAATTATTATCGTGTCTGCATTTTCCTTCGATAAAGGAAGACACACGATGCTAATCCGGAAATCAGCAAGCTTTGCATTACTCCCTACGTGCATATTTTCTCTTTCTTCTTCCCACCCTGAGGAAAGTTCATTGCCATTGTCATCACCGTGGAAACAATGTTCCTCTCCACCTGCATTATGTACTACATGACAGGCATCAATCTGGGGAATTAAAATGATCACCTTTGTCACACCATCAGAGTTTCTCCAAAAGTGGTCCGTTTGGCTGGGCAATATTTTCTCTAATCAAACACAATCCATTGTCATGAAATTACCCTTAGGATGAGTCTTCTCTAATCATATATTAGGGAAAAGAAACACCAGCTTTGACCCAAAGTAGCCGAAGAGCTACTTCATTCTTTTCTGAAGTTGTGTGTTGCTGCTAGAATTAGTCATTTGTGAATTATCCAAATTGTTTAAATTCACAATTGAATTAGTTTTTTCTTCCTTTTTGCTTGAAGCAAACAGTTGACAATTTTTTAACCTTTTCATTTTATGTTTTTGTACTCTGCAGACTGAAAAGACAAAGTTTATCTTGGCCTTACTGTATAAAGGTGTGCTGTGTCCACCGTTGTGTACAGAATTTTTCTTCATTAATTTTGTGTTTAAGTTAATAAAATTGATTTGTGATGTACTGTAAGCTCCCTGACTGTCGGGATCATCTTTTTCTCTTGGTTATATGAAATAGCAGGATCTTGGTTGCATTAGGACACCCAAAGTCTAACAAAAGGAAGTTGTATGAAATAACTGCAGTGATGGCTTTATCAGCCCTTTAGGGGACTGAACTTGCAGGGTAACAGCTGTTTCTTTGATCACTGTAAGTACTGGTGAATGGAAAAGTTTTTCACTTCTCCAAAAATTACATAAACTAGACCCTTACTCAAATTTACCTGCTGTAGAACATAATTCAGCATTAAGTATCTTGGATTGCAGAGCGGATTTAGCCACTGACATACCCAAGAGACAACACTATACAGCAGTTTCATCAATAAAGAATGCCCACAACAGATACCTCTATGATTTGGCCAGATTAATCACTGACACCTATAAAACAGCACAACTGGCTTCCTCCTGAGAGTTTAGTCTTAGAAGCACACATTCAAACATGAAAACACATGAAAATAAACATGCACTGCTTCACCCATTTGTCAGGCCCCTGATGTGTATTTTTCATACACACACACCAGGTCAAGTGGCCTGAATCATGAGATGCCTGAGCATACCCTGACACCCCAAGAATGAAAAGACTTTGGGGAAAATCTTAAAGAGAGACAGTGGTGGGCAGCAAAGGGGTTTTTAGGGCTTAAATTAAGAAAGTATAAAAAATAGGCCAAATGGAGGGCATACCCAGAAGATGAGTTTTCTAAAGCACCACCTCTAACATTACAACTCCTGGTCAAAATTTTTAATGGCTCCTCTTTGATCATGGTTTTAGGGCTCAGATTTCTCCCCTTGGCATTCTAGAGCCCCCAAATACAGTCTCTACTTTGTTCCCAGCATTCTCTCTCCTTACTGAAATTAGCAGATCATCAGTACACTAGGCTAGCATACTAAGCTCTTTAATGCATCAAACAGCTCTCAAGCATCTCTGCCACATCTTTGTTCAAAGCATTCTCATTGCCCAAAATGACTTCCTTCACCCCATCCTCAGTCCACCCAAATCATGTCCAGTTCCAGTTCTTCCTCCTCTACAGACCTTTTTTTCCCTACCATGGTGAAGCAGCTTCATTCATCATCTCACACCAAGAAAATTAAGGACACAGACACACAGGAGCGGGTTTTGGGGTGGAGATTTAATAGACAAAAGAAAGAGAAAGAAAAAGAGGAGAACAGCTCTCTCCCTTGCCCACAGATTGGTTGGACCAGCTGTAACACTCACACAGCACATGGGGAAGGCTAGCCACCCTACCCTAATATTACGCAAATGGGCTTTCCACTTGGCCAGTCCATCTTGTTTGCTCCTTACTGTACATGTGGCTGGCAAAGAGAAGGGAATATGGAGCCACCCTTTTGAACATGCCTAGTCCCAGGTAGCCATTTCCTATTGACACAACTGCTGGCACTGACCTGTGCAAGCTTCCAGCTTGCCTGTCTACATCTGCAGTTCAATTTTACAGGCTGCTTCTTAGTTAGAAAAGAAAATTATTTTGGGACTGCTTTTCATTAAAAGGAAAACCTTACCAAGTACTCCTCTACCCTCACTATCTGCCTAAATGATTTATTCCTAACTCCTATATCAATGGCATGCAGTGTTAGCTCCTTCTCTTCTCTCTGTCTATGCCTTTACTGGAAGTCTATATTTCATTCAATAAAGACTCACTGCCCCCCACCCCTCAACAGTGTGGCACTGTCCCAGGTGCTGAGGGTAGGATGTCCATGCCCCAAGGACTGAGTTTACATTGGAGTGGGTGGAAACAAACCATAATGAATTACTAAATGAATGAATAAGCTACATTCATATCAAAAGGGTTCTTTTTGGGAAATAAAACAGAACACGGGTCAGTTACAGGTATAAGTTTCCTCCAATAGAATGGACAGAGCCGAGATATCTCAGCCAAGACCTGACTGCTAAGTAGTTGGAAGCATGTAAAGATGAGGGGCAGGACATGCAGGCAAAGGTCTACAGAGAACACTCTGTGTATCCTCCAAATGAGAACCACACCCATGGGTCCAAGAGGAGAGGAGCAAGAGACGACTTTGTAAAGGGAAGGAGACCAGGAAGACCTTGAGGTCGTGGTCTGGAGTTTGGATGCTATCCTAAGTAAATGGGAGGTCACTGAGATTTTTACCTAGTAGGGGGACCTGGTCTAGTTTAGTCTTTGAAATGATCACCCAGCTGCTGAGTGAAGAAGAGGGTGGAGAAGCAGCTGCAGAGGAACAACAGAAGAAATGGGGAAACCAGTTATTTGGCTATTAGGACAGTCCCAGCAAACAGTGGTCAGATTCAGACAAGGATGGCGGAAATGTAAACCCAGGTTTTTTTTCAGTGATGGCTAAATATTTACATAGATCAAATGGAGGAAATAGTGAGACAGAAGAGGAATCTGGACACGCCCAAGGGAAGGGGTCTCACCACCATTGTGGACAATTCATCCCAGTGGCTAGGAGTTTCCCCATCTGTAAAAATGGAATAATGATTGTATCTACTTCAGAGGACTATTATAAAGACAAAATAAGTTAATACAGTTGACCCCTGAACAACCGGGGCTGGAATTGCATGGGTCCATTTATACATGGATCTTCTTCTACTGCTAGCCACCCAAGACAGCGAGACCAACCTCTCCTCCTCCTCCTCAGCCTAATCAACATGAAGACAATGAGGATGAAGACCTTTATGATGATCCACTTCCACTTAATGGATAGTAAATATATTTTCTCTTCCTTGTAATTTTCTTAACATTTTCTTTTCTCTATGAATATAGTATATAATATCCAAAAGTGTGTTAATTGACTGTTTATGTTATCATTAAAACTTCCAGTTTCCAGTATGCTATTAGTAGTTGAGTTTTTGAGAAGTCAAAAGGTACACATGGGTTTTCTTTTTATTATTATTATTATTATTATACTTTAAGTTCTACGGTACATGTGCATAACGTGCAGGTTTGTTACATATGTATACTTGTGCCATGTTGCTGTGCTGCACCCATCAACTCGTCAGCACCCACAAACTCATCATTTACATCAGGTATAACTTCCAGTGCAATCCCTCCCCCCTCCCCCCTCCCCATGATAGGCCCCTGTGTGTGATGTTCCCCTTCCCGAGTCCAAGTGATCTCATTGTTCAGTTCCCACCTATCAGTGAGAACATGCCGTGTTTGGTTTTCTGTTCTTGTGATAGTTTTCTAAGAATGATGGTTTCCAGATGCATCCATGTCCCTACAAAGGACACAAACTCATCCATTTTATGGCTGCATAGTATTCCATGGTGTATATGTGCCACATTTTCTTAATCCAGTCTGTCACTGATGGACATTTGGGTTGATTCCAAGTCTTTGCTATTGTGAACAGTGCTGCAATAAACATACATGTGCATGTGTCTTTATAGCAGCATGATTTATAATCCTTTGGGTATATACCCAGTAATGGGATGGCTGGGTCATATGGTACATCTAGTTCTAGATCCTTGAGGAATCGCCATACTGTTTTCCATAATGGTTGAACTAGTTTACAATCCCACCAACAGTGTAAAAGTGTTCCTATTTCTCCACATCCTCTCCAGCACCTGTTGTTTCCTGACTTTTTAATGATCGCCATTCTAACTGGTATGAGATGGTATCTCATTGTGGTTTTGATTTGCATTTCTCTGATGGCCAGTGATGATGAGCATTTTTTCATGTGTCTGTTGGCTGTATGAATGTCTTCTTTTGAGAAATGTCTGTTCATATCCTTTGCCCACTTTTCGATGGGTCTTTTTTTTTCTTGTAAATTTGTTTGAGTTCTTTGTAGGTTCTGGATATTAGCCCTTTGTCTGATGAGTAGATTGCAAAAATTTTCTCCCATTCTGTAGGTTGCCTGTTCACTCTGATGGTAGTTTCTTTTGCTTTGCAGAAGCTCTTTAGTTTAATTAGATCCCCTTTGTCAATTTTGGCTTTTGCTGCCGTTGCTTTTGGTGTTTTAGACATGAAGTCTTTGCCCATGCCTATGTCCTGAATGGTACTACCTAGGTTTTCTTCTAGGGTTTTTATGGTATTAGGTCTAACATTTAAGTCTCTAATCCATCTTGAATTAATTTTCGTATAAGGAGTAAGGAAAGGATCCAGTTTCAGCTTTCTACTTATGACTAGCCAATTTTCCCAGCACCATTTATTAAATAGGGAATCCTTTCCCCATTTCTTGTTTCTCTCAGGTTTGTCAAAGATCAGATGGCTGTGGATGTGTGGTATTATTTCTGAGGACTCTGTTCTGTTCCATTGGTCTATATCTCTGTTTTGGTACCAGTACCATGCTGTTTTGGTTACTGTAGCCTTGTAGTATAGTTTGAAGTCAGGTAGCGTGATGCCTCCAGCTTTGTTCTTTTGACTTAGGATTGTCTTGGCAATGCAGGCTCTTTTTTGGTTCCTTATGAACTTTAAAGCAGTTTTTTTCCAATTCTGTGAAGAAACTCATTGGTAGCTTGATGGGGATGGCATTGAATCTATAAATAACCTTGGGCAGTATGGCCATTTTCACGATATTGATTCTTCCTATCCATGAGCATGGTATGTTCTTCCATTTGTTTGTGTCCTCTTTGATTTCACTGAGCAGTGGTTTGTAGTTCTCCTTGAAGAGGTCCTTTACATCCCTTGTAAGGTGGATTCCTAGGTATTTCATTCTCTTTGAAGCAATTGTGAATGGAAGTTCATTCATGATTTGGCTCTCTGTTTGTCTGTTACTGGTGTATAAGAATGCTTGTGATTTTTGCACATTAATTTTGTATCCTGAGACTTTGCTGAAATTGCTTATCAGCTTAAGGAGATTTTGGCCTGAGACAATGGGGTTTTCTAAATATACAATCATGTCATCTGCAAAGAGGGACAATTTGACTTCTTCTTTTCCTAACTGAATACCCTTGATTTCTTTCTCTTGCCTGATTGCCCTAGCCAGAACTTCCAACACTATGTTGAATAGGAGTGGTGAGAGAGGGCATCCCTGTCTTGTGCCAGTTTTCAAAGGGAATTTTTCCAGTTTTTGCCCATTCAGTATGATATTGGCTGTGGGTTTGTCATAAATAGCTCTTATTATTTTGAAGTACGTTCCATCAATACCGAATTTATTGAGCGTTTTTAGCATGAAGGGCTGTTGAATTTTGCCAAAAGCCTTTTCTGCATCTATTGAGATAATCATGTGGTTCTTGTCTTTGGTTCTGTTTATATGCTGGATTACGTTTATTGATTTGCGAATGTTGAACCAGCCTTGCATCCCAGGGATGAAGCCCACTTGATCATGGTGGATAAGCTTTTTGATGTGCTGCTGAATCTGGTTTGCCAGTATTTTATTGAGGATTTTTGCATCGATGTTCATCAGGGATATTGGTCTAAAATTCTCTTTTTTTGTTGTGTCTCTGCCAGGCTTTGGTATCAGGATGATGTTGGCCTCATAAAATGAGTTAGGGAGGATTCCCTCTTTTTCTATTGATTGGAATAGTTTCAGAAGGAATGGCAAAAGGTACACAGGGATTTTCAATAGCAGAACGGTTGGTGCCTCTAACCCCTGCCTTGTTCAAGGGTCAATTGTATATGTGAAGTGCTTGGGACACTGCCTGGAAGATTCTCTAATGTTGTCTATTACTGTACTAGCTAACTTTTCACAAAAATATTTCCCCAACTGAGGAACCAGCTTCTTGGATCCACAGACCCTACAAAAGTCCACTGCATTGTTTTGGCCTGGTCCAGAAAACAAGCTAAAAAAGTCCGATGCCTGACCTTGAGCACTGGGACAGTGACATTACAATTCTTGGAAGGGCTTAATGAGCAAGACTAATGGAGGCGAGGGAGCAATCTACCCTGGGCAGCCTGGGCAGGCAGGAAAGGCTTCCCTGAAGAACCAATGTCTCAGCTGAGACCTGAAGGCTTGGGAGGAGTTGACCCAAGGGGAGTGGAGAGAAGAGCAAAGTGTGAGAGCAGCTCAGAGTGAGAAGGTGGGCAGCAAGCTAGGGAAGGAGAAAGGAAGGGCAGGAAAGCCAGGACTATGGGTCTGGGATGCAGAGATGACAGGTTGGGCAGCCAGGAGAGAGAGGAGGCAAGGGCTTTAACTGTCCATCTCAGAGTAAAGCTACAGACTTTGTGCCTTTATGGTACATGAGCATGACTGCTTACTCTTCATGAGAGAAAGAAAAGGGAGAGGATAGGAATAGAAAGGGCCTAAGGCTCCCGCATCAGCACACACAGCCTTCACTACTGCTGATGTTTCTATGCTAAACTAGATTTCAAATATTAGATCTAAGGAGTATCTAGTTGAGCCCACTTTACAGGTTACAAAACTTGCACTAAACTAGATTTCAAATATTAGATCTAAGGAGTATCTAGTTGAGCCCACTTTACAGGTTACAAAACTTGCGTTAAATGCTTTGCCCAATGGGGCACAGACAAGCTAAGCAAAGCCATGACCCCACCCCACCCTCTTGGATGCAATACTGAATCATGAAAAGATTAGGAGCTCTGAGGCCTGTAACAGTTGGCTTCGCCTCCCTGATCTATCACTAAGAAATAGGGTAAGCTTAGGTGTCCTCTTTGGGTTTTTCAGGAATATTTAGTGCTTTGTCCACAGTTAGCACAATTTTCCAATGATGTCCAAAGGGCTTTTGTCTTTTTTTAACCTTAGTGCCTCAATCCTTTGTCATCCTTCCAGAGTTTGGGTTAAAACATATCTTCCAGTGAACATTGACAAGTATCAATGAAAATATATTTCATAACTTTTAAATTTGCTTTTCAGAACATTTACATATATCATGGATGATTCCCAATTCAAATGAATATAAAGGAAGCCATTTGCTTAACAGAATATAGAGATGATGGACACTGTGTGTTCATTTAAGACTTGTAAGAAATTTCCTTTCAGGCACTGGCCCTTTACCCATACTATACGCAGCTACAAAAGCGTCAACTGGAATAGGGTTCTCTATCATGTTCAAGATAGTTTTCTTACAATACAAAAAGCTCGAGTCAGTGAGCTACTCTTTTCTTTCAGTGTCTCTCTTCACATCTCCATTTCTCTCCATTCTATGTGATTATACAAACTGACAGGATGACTTGCAGCAGAAGAAATGAAAGGGTTTGTAATTTAAGAAACCTCTGGCCTTGCTGACTGAAAACAGGTTGTTTGTAAAAAGGAAATCCTGACCTCAGCTAACTGGCAAACTCTGTCAGAAGCAATAGAAGGACGCGAAGGAGAAAGAACAGAGCTGGGGATTTTTATTGGCAACAGAAGAAAAATGGATGCTCTGCCAGGGGAAAGCCTTTTGAGAAATCATCAGTGGGGGGCCAAGACATGCCCCAGGTTTCTGAGTGTATGACTGGACAGTCGCAGAGCAGTTCTGTTCTGGTTTTGTGTGCTGGTTGGACAGGGGAGTTTACTGCTTGTGACAATAGCTAGGCTGACAACCCTGAAAGTGGATTCCCTCCAGTTAGCTGAAGTTGAGATCCCCTGCTGCAGGTGCCCCATGGCCTGTCCATCTTCTATCCTGGCTTGACATAAAGCCTAAGGCCCACAGGTGACAGGGGGTATTCCAAGTGTGCAGGAGATGAGCCCCCAACATTTTCCATGTGCCAGTCCATCCTCACTTCCTCCTCACCTCTGTGTGCTGCCTGTTGGGCAGGGCTCTGCGGTGACCTCTGGTCAACTCCATAAAAGGAGGCCCCTGAAAGCGCTAATCTCCTTATGCCAGTAGGATTCCCAGTTGGCTACCCATTGAAATCAGCTGGGATGCTTTGAAAAATCCCCATGCTTGAGCTCAGGCCCAGAGATCCTCATTTGCTTTGTCTGGTGTGGGGCTTAAGCAGCAGCATTGCTTTGTGCCAGCCAGCTATGTGAGAAAGACCTCCATTGCTAGTCACCCCCAAACAGGGCTGTCCAGTTGGTCAAGTGCACTTTCCAGCTCTTGGTCTTTCCTTTCTAATCCATTCTTATCCCCAGTTAGCCAAGTCCATGCCCATGAAATCTTTACGATCCAACTCAACACCATTCAATAACCATCAGCAGGAGCTCCTACTATGAATGAAGAGTTCTGACCAGTGTCAGAGGTGTTCTCAAGGGGCTGGCCTTCCAGTGGGAAACAGATTTGTGATAAAAGGCATCCTATGATGAGGGCCTCACTAAATTCCAAGGATACCCACAATCTAGGGGGGGCAAATTTTGCAAAGAATTTTAATTTATGATGGAAACTCAGAAGATACAGGAATGAGTGTCGTCTGGGAAAAAAGAAGTCTCATTGAGAAGATGATGCTTTCACTGGACTAAGTGAAATAAAAGAAATATTAAGATGCCAACTAGGTTCTTAAACCCAGTCCTCCCTAAACTCCCCTGTACCTGGCTAACTTGCTCAAGCCACAAATCTAGTAATCAGAAGACATTCTCGATGTCTTCCCCTCTCTCTCAAGCCCCATTTTCAGTATTTCACTAAGACTTGCCAATTTCCCACACAGCACATCTCTGATCATTCTGCTGCTTACCATCACCTAGTCCCTGTCACAGGTATCCTTCACAGACCTCTTGGAAGAGCTTCCAGGTGATCTCCCAGCCCTCACCCTCCCCTCCCTGAGCCATTCCCTACACCACAGTTTCAGGGGTCACTTTAAAATGTAAATCCTATCCTAGTACTGCCTATTACTACAGTATTGCTTTAGAAAAAGGTCTCAAGCTCCTTGAATGTTCTGTCTGATTTGACCACCAGCGACCTCTCTACTGTGGTCTGCTCCCAGCTCCTTGCTACACTAGCCTCCCTGTCGGTTCTGGAAAGTCCTAAATGCATCTCCACCTCAACGCCTTTACCTATGCTCTTTGCCCAGAGGACTCTTCCCATGCTGGTTTTTTCCCCACATTTCAGGTCTCAGTTTAAACGCCACACCCTCCACAAGCCTTGCTGACCAGTCCATCTCAAAGACACAGCTCCTCCCCAACAAAACCCTCCTCTTTTCTTCCCTCAGAGTCTCTTGGTTTGTTCCCTTTATTGCACTTCCCACAATTGATCATTTTCAGTCTGTTCCATCACTCTTCTGCCATCTGCCTCTCTCAGGAGGCTGGAAACTCTGGGAAGATGAGGGACACCACTACCACTACACCTCCCATCAAGGCCAATGCTTGGCATGTTAACACGTTTTCTACTTATGTTTATAATAAAAATAAGATGTTTGTTGACTAGATAGATGAATAAATAATGGGTGAATGAACAAAGGCACTGGGGACTAAAAATACAACATTGGAGAAATTTCAAGTTCAGTAAATCAAAGCTTGCATGTGAGGTGAATAGATGAGGAAGGAAGGAGAAAAAAACCTGAAAAATTAAGTGGGTCCAGATCAGCAAGGGTCCACACTCAGAGCTCCAGGAATTGGGACCTTATCTGTCATGATGAAGAAGACGTCAAAGAATTTTAACCTGGGGGATGATCAAATCAGATATATATTCATTTTACCCATGATGGAGAAATGGACAGACACAGGAGGCTGGCAGATGTGGGAGATTCTGTAACAGTCCAAGCAAGGTGTGATGAGAGTCTGTCTAATGGCAGGGATGGAAACATGGAACTGACAAAGCAGGTGTCCCAAAGGCAGAGCCAGGCATTAGCAGGTGGCATGAGCTTCAAGATCCTCCTGTCTTGTTGTTCCCTTTCCCATCCAACACTGGAAAGGGTCTGACTGGATCCAGCCATGCACAACGTTCTATATAATTAGGTCAGAGAGTTAACGCTGAAGGGAGCATGCTGCTTCATTCTAAATCTTCTCACTATCCCAGGACTGGAAGGCTTTGCTGTTTGGAAGTCGTTTTATATATTATTAAAAGTGTGTGTGTGCATGCACACTGCACTGAACTGTTTAGAGGGACAAGAATAGCAACCTGGTTTTCCTGATAGCTCAAGAAAGTGCAGCAATCAGGCAGAAGCCCTTTACTTACCATTGAGAAAATGTCACTTTCCCATTACAAAATGGCTGGGGGGGGCGGTGTTGACTGAAGGAGATTATAAAGAGCTAAACCCCATATAAAGGTCTCTATCATCTACCTCTAGTCACTACTAAAAACAGCCTAGAGGTGGTCTCAGGCTCAGGCCCCAAGTTCATCGTGATATATAGCCAAATTTGGAACCACTAAATCCCAGATACCAGATACCAGTTACCTAGGCAGGACTTTTGGACCCGGGTTTCTGAAAACACTCACACCTTGTGCTTCCCTATAACAGGGATGCTGTATCCTTCTAGAGAACCAAGTATCGAGAGGCTGCTTGAAAGTCCTTGATACAAGACCCCTTTGATACTGTCCCTAGCACTTCCTTGTTTACAGTCTCAGAGCCCACCTCAAACAGCAAAGCATTGAAGAGGAAAAGAAGAGAAAGAGAAAGAAAAACCAAGACCAAGAGCATACTAGAGGGAAGGGGAAGAGATTGTTGTGTTAACTTGGACATTAAAAGGGATTAGACGTTGAAAAGGATCAATCCCCTATGCTTGCTTTAGCCCTCATGTGTGCAAGGCCAGTACAAATGACCACTCAGTTGCAGGGATCAAAATCTACAAGTCCAGACAGCCCAAGGGAAGAAGGAAGGGGGCAGGAAGTCTGAGCCAGAGGAGGCCCTGCCACCTCCTCAGTCCTCCAGAAAGGGCCACCTTCACTGCCCATCTCCTCATGGCCCTGTCTGTAGGAACCTCTTGCTGAGAAATCACCACAGGTTCCACCGCCTAGCTTACTTAGTGGTTCAAAAATACCAAAGGCTTTCCAGAATTTCCATTCTTCTGAAAGTAGTTAAAATGCAGAAAGGAGGGTGAGCAAGAGAATGGAGGAAGCCCACACCCTTATTGGAACAGTCTTGTTTTGAAGAACTTCTGCCCTCTGGGGTTGAAAGCATTTCTTGGCCCAGTGGAACCAAGAGGTGCCACGATAGCTCCATAAATGCTTCCAGCCCCTGACCTTGATATTTATTTGCAAAGCCTGACAGGAAATCGGTGCAACATGTTCCATGAAAAACAAAAGAAAATGCAGGAATCAGAAAAAACAACAGACTGATCTAAACAGTCTTACATCAATAGACTTTGAAGAAAATTACAGGCTAGAAAAATAGTTCTCTTTGACATAGAATTGTCCACATGTTTCGAAGATCCACTGTGTGCTCAGCCCAGTGCTAGGTGCTGACAGAGTCTGTGCCCTGAGAAGTTTGTCTTCCCGGAGTAGGAGCTGGGTGCTGCTGAGATCAAGGCAATGGGTGATTTTGACTTTACCAGTAAGGAGCAGAATGAGCTGAAGTCTTCAGGAGCAGAACCGGGGGGATTATTTGAGAAGACTCCTAGGACGATATAATATTTCATCTGTACTGTGAAGATGAGGGGGGAGTTGCACAGATGAAAAGGAGAAAGGAGATCATCACCAGGGAAAGAATGGATAATGTCTAAAACAGTTTCAGAGATGGAGCTTTAAATTGGCTATAAAAATTAAACATGATATTGAATGACCTGATCGTCATGTATAATCATTTATGCAGTGTTTTCTGCATCTATTATGAGGTCTCATAGTATAGCAGGAGAGATGTGCCATGTTTATAAATGCCCAGGATTAAATTCATTAGGGGCGGCAAACTCAAATGCCAACAAGAATGAGGTAAGTCATATAAAGGAATAAATGATAGAGGCCATTACATAGAAATCCCAGGGTCCTCTTCTTTTTTTTTAATTCCTCATTTGATAGTGATAGATCAGAAAGTATTTCTACAGTATAAGAAAACATGTAAGAAAAAGTACAAGTCATCAGCAATAGACATTCATCCTCAGAACTAGGGAGACAGTAGAGAATGGGGGACTGTGTCACACAGAAAAGAGCATGGCTCATGTAAAGAGGACAGCTGTTCTCAGCTCCAACCTGTTGTTTCCATTTAGGAATGCTGGGTCAGGGTGTCAGGCTCTCCAGTTTTCAAGAGAAGCCAGCTATCCTGATACTGGGGGCAGTTGATTATAGGAGTCTTAAACTCTATAAATTATGGATCAAAATCAAAAATTTTATAGGCCAATTAAAACATAATGGTGGCCACATGAAGTTCACAGTTTAAAACATTCAGATAATGGGAAATATTTCCATCCAGAATGTCTAGGAAGATTTGATGGAGGAATTGATGTTTAAGCTGGACCTTTGATAAGGATATGGGCAGAACTGAAGACCCGAGGTTAGAGGCTCAGGGGCAAAATGGCTCAAGATCATTGTTCATACTTTTATTTATTTATTTATTTATTTATTTATTTATTTATTTGAGACAGAGTCTCACTCTGTCGCCCAGGCTGGAGTACAGTGGTGCAATCTTGGCTCACTGCAACCTTCTCCTCCTGAGTAGCGGGGATTATAGGCATGTGCCACCACACCCGGCTAATTTTTGTATTTTTAGTAGAGATCGGTTTTCACCATGCTGACCAGGTCTGTCTCAAACTTCTGACCTCAGGTGATCTGCCTGCCTCAGCCTCTCAAAGTGCTGGGATGACAGGCATGAGCCACCGCACCCAACTCATACTATTAAAAGTCATCTAATTTAGTGGTCCCAAATTTGTCTATACATCACGACGAGCTTGGGGATTTTCCCCCACATTTGTAAAATATTTTAAATATTTATTTTTAAATTCTTATGTACCTTCCACAACATGGATAAACCTTGATACATTATGGTAAGTTAAACAAGTTAGACACAAAAGGACAAAAGTATGATTCTGTTTATATGAAGTGCCTAGAATAGGGAAATTCATAGCAACAGAAAGTAAAATAGAGGTAACCAGGGGGCTGGGGTAGGGAGAAATGGAAAGTAATTGTTTCATGGGTAGACAGCTTCTGTTTGGGATTATGAAAAATTTCTAGAGGTGGATAGTGGTGATGCTTGTGCAACATTCTGGAGGTACTTAATGCCACTGAACTGTACACTTAAAAACTATTGAAATGGTAAAAAAAAATTAAGCGATGCCTGCATATTATAAACAGAAATGTAATATAGAAATAAGTAAAATTTTAAAAGGATTTTTGTTTTCAACCTGCCTCCAAATGAATATACAATAAACCATCCTTCTTATCAGGTAACACTAAGAATTCATCCCACTGGGTTCTTGCATTCCTATTTTGGGTACTTCATAAGCAACAACTCCAAGTATTTCTATTAAAATTATTCTGGGTTTCATATGGTTTGACTCTTACTCACTGATGTCCTACTGCTCATTTATATGGATTTGGACATAGGATTTAAAGTATTTGGATATAAGAGTGATGATAGGAAGGAAGCTTCATATTTCTTAGAAGAGAGAGTCAATGTGACTGTCTTGTATGTGTGTGCAGGAATATGTTTTCAGTATATTGACTTATACAATACTTAATTTTCTGCTTCTTGATTTTTTAAACTAATTACCATAGGTGTCTTTCCACTTTGGTACTTACAAATTAGCTCTTCACTTTAAACAGCTACCTGGTATTATACTATACGTGACATATTTTATTCGGTATATCTTCCACTGATAAAAATTGAGGCAGTTTGCTGTATTTCACTATCATAAATTATGCGAGAATAAACATTTTTATATATGCATTATAAATGTGCACAGATAATTCATGTAAGTTAATTTCCTAGAAATATAATCACAGTGTTAGCAGGTATGACAATTTAAATGCCAGTAAAATTTGCCAAGTGGTTCCACAAAGAGATTATACCAATTTTTACTTCCACCAAAAGGCTTGTAGAATCTCAAAGGCTTTTTAGACTCCCAGAGCCCTATTTCCAGAGATTTTGATGCAGTAAGTCTGACTTAGGGTTTGGAAATAAATATTATGTTAAAACTCTACAGATAATTCTAATACTTGCCTGCTTTTGGACCTACTGATCTAAATACAAGCTCAAGGTTAAATTATTATCTAATTGCAACTGAAATCTGAAAACTACAGAACATTAGTGATAGAAATTATAGAACTCTTAAGTAAATGGAAGGAGATACCATGTTCATGAAATAAAAGACCTAATAATGCAAAGATTCCAGTTCTCCTCAAGTTGGTAATCCCTAGTTAAAGAAGAATGAAGGGAGGGAAAGGGAGAGAGGGTGGGGCAGAGGAAGAATAAAGGAAAGGAGAGGGAGAGGAAAAGAGCAAGGAAAAGAGGGAGGGAGAGAAAGAGAATAAGCTAATTCCTTAAAATAAACAAAACTGGAGAAATTATATATGCATATGTTAAAACTGATCACAAAGCTATAGTAATTAAGGACAGTGTGATATTGGCCCTAAATACGCAAAAACAAACAAACACAAAACACAGCTATGGAAAAGCAGATTACAAACTACACATGTCCTGTCATTGATGGATGACTAAGATGACAGTATAGTAGAGAAAGGATGGCCTTTTCAATAAATGATCCCAGAACAATTGAATTTCCACGTGAGAATTTTGAGCCCCACCTCTTACCATACACACAAACAAAATCCTGATAGACTCTGGGTCCCAATGTAAAATAATAGAGATATTAGAAAGTTACATATGAAAGTATCTTCGTGACCTGCAGATAGTTAGAGGTTTCTTAAGAGGATACAAAATATTAACCATTTTTTAAATTATAAAGTGGACTATATTAAAATTAAGATGCTTTACTCATCAAAATACACCATTAAGAGGGGGGAAGGGCAGTGCCAGGGTGGGGAAAGATGTTTGCAATAAATATATCTGACAAAGTACTCATAAACAGAATATATAAAGAATAGCTACAAAATAATATGAAAAGAAACCTCAACATTAAAGTGGGCCAAAGATTTGAGCAGACCCTTCGTATAATAGGATATCCAGATGGCCTATAAACATAGGTAAAGTTGTTCAATTTCATTGGTCAAATGCAAATTAACACAATAAGGTGATACCTTCCTGCACCAACAGAATGGCTGAAATGAAAGAGATATAACACCAATACACACTAGTGGGAGCATAAATTGGTACACCCTCTTGGTAAAATTGTGTGGCAGTATCTACTAAATTCAATCACTGCTGCACTCCTCTGAATTACTGAGGAAGATTCTCTTTATGCCATTTATTTGCAATTATTATCTATTACCTTGAAAAACAATGGTTGGTTTTTCACATACGCATTCTCAATTCCCTGCCCAACACTTGAACCTTCTTGGAGTAAGAATAGCATCTCTGAGCACCAAGTAAAAACATAAAAGTATCCGTTGAAGATGCAGCTGACTTACACTGTAGGTCAGAGTTTATTTGTATGTTACCAAAAAACCACAAATGCCCCAAGAAATCTCTCTGATTCATTGTTTCTTTTTAAATATCTTCTACATATTAAAGTGTGGATGTCTTATATTTTAAACAATTTGCTATAATCCAATTTCTGGGAATTTATCCAGAGAAATATTTTCATTTATTTATTTATTTGTTTGTTTATTTATTTAGAGTCAGAGTTTCACTCGTCACCCAGCTGGAATACAATGGCGCAATCTCAGCTCACTGTAACCTCTGCCTCCTGGGTTCAAGTGATTCTCCTGCCTCAGCCTCCTCAGTAGCTGGGATTACAGGCATGCACCACCACACCCAGCTTATTTTTGTATTTTTAGTAGAGACAGGGTTTCACCATGTTGGCCAGGCTGGTCTCAAACTGCTGACCTCAGGTGATCCACCCACCTCGGCCCCCCAAAGTGCTAGGATTACAGGTGTGAGCCATTGCGCCTGGCCTCATTTATTTATTTACCAAAAACTATGCTAGGCACAGAGGGTACCTAGTTAGTGGTAGTAGATGAGTGGGTTAGACGAGCAGTGGATCACCCAGGCAGGTGTGCAGTGGCAGTCTGGTATGAACCCCTCTCTCCACCATCAATAATATTCACCTTTCTACATGCATTCAGTGAATAGCCATGTACCTAGACTCTGAATATCTATGCTAGGCCCTGAGCTATACAGGAGGAAAACATGGGGAATTTCCTGGCAAATACTCTATGCCCTGAAGGAGACCTCAAACTCCCTGGGACACAAGACATGTGCATACTCAAATGTGCACATACAAGCACAGGTGAGTAGGAAAGAACAGAACTATCTATGTCTGCCTCCTGAAGGCCATGGTCTTCACATTGTTAAAGTGATTGCTAGCCACTCCTAGAAGCCAGTGTACCAAATGATAGCAGATGGCATTGACTCTTGTCCCTTTCCAGTTTAATTTAACTGCATTTTAATATTTTCTAATAGTAAAAGTATCTGCTTAGGGTAGAAAATTTGAAAAGTACACAAAAACATAAGGAAGTAAGAAATAAACCCATGTACAACTTTTTCATTTAAGGAGGGATCCCTATTAATATTTCAATAAACTGTTTTAACTCTGTGTCTTTTTTCTTACATAGTTGAGATGAAACTGCATATATAACTTTTTACTTTGTTTTTCCCAACAGTTTATGATTGGTATTTACTAATATCATTAAACATTTCCTAAACGTCATTATTTAGGCCAGTATGATAGTCCATTAGATGAACACCTACTCTGTGCCTGATGCTGTGTTAAGTACCATAGTAGCAGTGAGGGCTAATGCTAGGGAGTGCTAACCACTTTTCTAAAAGCTGGAGAAAGGGAGTATTTCATTCAATCCTTACAACTTTATGAGACGAGTAATATTACTAATTCCGTCATTCAGAAAAAGATAAAAGTCCTCAGTTACAAAACTGTAAGGCAGTTGCCCAAAGTCCCAAAGGCAGTAAAGGCAAGAACTAGGATATGAACCCAGAAAATCTGACTTAAAACCGACCTACCTGACTACTATTATTGTGCTGCTTCCCCTGAATGCACAGTAATGGCTGACACCTCTTGACAATAAGCCATATGCCAGTCATGCAGCTGAGCCCTTTACCTACATTAACTTATCTAATTCTCAGTGTCGTTCAGTTACTCTCACCTTTTTACAGATGAGAAAGCTGAGTGCTAGAGAGGATAGATAATGTGCTTAAGATCACACAGGTAGGAAGTGGCAGTCCCAAGTCTGAACCACAGGTCTCTGACTCCTGCTCCCAACTTAACTATTCTACTCTACTAAGACATAAAACAGTCTCGTAGCCAAGTCCAATGTCATGAATATTTTCTTGTTTTCTTCTAAGACATTTACAGTTTGAGCTTTTACATTTAAGCCTTTGATCCATTTCAAGTCAATTTTTGTATTTGGTATAAGGTAAGGGTCCAACTTCATTCTTTTGCATGTGGATATTCAGTTTCCCTAGCACCATTTGTTGAAAAGACCATTCTTTCACCCATTGAATGGTCTTAGTAGCCATGCCAAACCTTATCATATACATGAGAGTTCAATTTCTGGGCTCTCCATTCTATCTCATTGGCCTACATGTTTCTCTTAATGACAGTACCACACTGTTGTGATTACCATAGCTTTGTAATCAGTTTTGAAGTCAGGAAGTATAAGACCTCTAACTTGGTTAGTCTTTTTCAAGATTGTTTTGGCTATTTGGGGTCAGTTGAGATTCCACATGAGTTTTATGATGAGTTTTTCTATTTCTGCAAAAAAATAAAAACAAAATACTGGAATTTTGAAAGAATCCACAATAAAGACATGCAAATTGATAATCATAATAAAATGTTTTGAGTGTTGGGAGCCATTAATCCCCCCCCCACCGCCACTAAACTGTAAGCACTTTAAGGGTAACAATTTCATGTTTGTATCTCCCACACAATCTAGTATTGAATTATGTACTGGGTGGTACTCAAGTAATGTCTCTGAATGAACCAGGATTACACAGCATCACATGCTTCTTTCCTTGTCTTATAAGAACCGAGATGTTTTAAGAGCTGAACAAAATGAACTAAAAATAAACAGATTTCTTTTTTATGAACACACTTCAGATTTCTCAGTAAAGTAAAACAAAGTTGAATCCTGGCTGGCACAAACATGCCAAAATTTCCACAATTATGTAAGAGCTACAGCAGATGCAAAATAAAATGTGGTTTTTCTTCCCCCTACAGTTTAAAACAAGTAGAATCTCTCCCCTTTCCTGCCCCCTTCATCCAGTTATAGCTTAATAAAATCTAAGGATGATATATACAAAGCCTGGCCATCAGGAATAAGTGGTTTATTATTTCAGAGGCTATATTACCAGCTGCATGTTTATTGTAAATGCTCAGAATTGGACATGGTTTATTCTATTTATAGCATTAATACTATTTTTTAAGTTCAAATAAACTAAACAGATCGAAGAATTGAAGTTCACATAGTAATGTTGTTATATAATATAAAAGGTATGAAATATAAATCTCTTCCTTCCTTCCGTGGAGCCTAATGAAACTGCCAGTTGTTTATTTTAGCACAAGAAACTCTTGGCCTGCAGAGCACAGGAAAGACTGAAGAAAAGCTTGCTTTGATGCTTCTAGAATTAACCCAAGAGGCCTTATAAACCAAGATAGCAAAACTGCCCTTCTCCTGCCAGCCCAGGCTCTGTCTCCACTCTGCGTCCTTCTCTTGGCAAGTAAAACTCCTAGAGCTCATGAAGGAATAGCCCAGCAGTGATGTAAGGGGAGATAATTCACTTTTACATAGGCCAGGAGTGCTCAACCTTTATGGGACCCTGACAT
Organism: Chlorocebus sabaeus; assembly: GCF_047675955.1. Lineage (NCBI taxonomy): Eukaryota > Metazoa > Chordata > Mammalia > Primates > Cercopithecidae > Chlorocebus > Chlorocebus sabaeus. The sequence goes on from NC_132911.1 coordinate 75,515,037, forward strand.
CTTTGAAATCTAATGAAATATAGGAACTCTGATCCCTCACCCACAGCCAAATACAAACATATTAGCAAAATATGACATGTGATCTCAAGAGGTTCCCAAAGCAGAACCCTTAGACCATTTAGTGTCATCCTTGTGCTAGATGTAGTGTTAAGTGAATAAATACAATGTGATATACCTTCATCTGGCAAGTGAGGACGTTTGGATCCAAAGGTTAAAGGGAGATATTATAGGATGACAAGTTTACCAGTTTTAATGGATTTGCCAGGAAGAGAGCCTCACAGGTGGAAAACCTAGGGACAGTGAAGAGACTTGCCAAGCCACTGTGTAGTAAAGAATTTGGCCTTGCCTCTCAGTTTCTGGGCAGTGACCTATGTCATACCCAATAGGAATTTCCTTGGTTAGGAAGGAAGCTGGCCACTGCAGAAACATCAACCATGTGCCTTAGAGTAGAGGCTCTGGGTTATGCAGTTGACCTGGAGGCTGAGATCAAGCAAGCATGTGGGCAATCAATCAATCATAACTACATAATGAAGCTCCAATAAAAATTTCAGACACTCACGTTCAGGGGAGTGTCCCTGGATGGCAATACTGCATGCATCCTGTCACACCTCAATACTCGGAGGAAAACATGGCCCTAAAGACAATGGAAACTTTGCATTTGAAATGTTCTCAGACTCTGCTGTGTGTTTCTTCCTTTGGCTGATTTTGATCTGCTTCCTCTCTCTGTAGTAAAGCGTAACTATGATTACTATAGCTTTCAGTGTGTTATGTGTGTTCTCTTAATGAATTATCAAACCTGAGGGTGTTCTGGGGAAACATCATGAAGTTGCAATTGGTGTCACAGGTGATAATAGTCTTGGAACTGTTCAATCCAACTTTGTTGTTGGAGCCAAACTCCTTGATGTTGGGTGTCAGAAGTCCTCAGTTTGGCTAACTCTGGGTAGCTGCTTTCAAGCAGAACCCAACCTTGGCAATCAGCTCCCCAAGGATTGACTGGTAAGCTGTAAGAGAATTTCTAGACACACTGTCCTGGGAAAAAGCTAGCTATAGGAAACCACCTGGTCTCCTGATGTGGAACAGTGGGGTGGAACCTCCAAACCATCAAAATCCAGATAAGTCAATGCCTTACTTAGCCGTTCCCATGCAGAAGCTACTTGGTTAGCCTCTCTCACTCACATTTACCCCAGCAAGAGTGGAAAGAAACTTAGCAAAAATGGAAGCACGGGTGCAGCTGAAGCCCAATCTTGCTCCCTAGAACAGGCTTACACTAGCCTCACAGTTTCTAGGGCCAAGGAAATGCCTTTCTAAATGAGCACCAACTGACACATACTGTCCCTTCAGTACTGGGGGAACATTTGGTTCTGAGTTTGAACTGACTGATGAGATCATAAAAAGAGCACAGAGCATCCAAACTACTAAGAAGGGTTGGCCTTTTTTATAGGCACATCCATTCTTATTACTGATTGAGAAAGAAAACCAGGTGACAAATGTCTAGTCAACAAGATAAATCAAGTAAGCTATAAGATGCCTTAGAAGGGTGGAGAGGCAGGTAATTGTCTAACTATTTTCAACAGCCTTTTCTTTCATCTCTCCTTTCCTTTCTCCCAAACTAGCATGAGAATCGAAGCTAGAAATTAAGTAGAAATCAATACCATTCTACTCCTTCCTAAAGTGCTCTTGAGAATGCACATTCATTAATAAATGCATACTGAGCACCTCATGTGCTTGAAATACTCTGCTGGGTCCTATGAGATTAGGGGAGCTTTGGTTCAAGACTTTAAGATAGGGCCCCGCTTCGAAGGACTCACAGCGTGGTAAGGTAAATAGGACACATACACCTGGGAATATAAGAAAAGCAGGATACAGTGGAGACCATATGGAATATACCAAACAAATGAATAACAGCTTATGGGAATTCAAAGGAGAGAGATTTCACTTCCCTCTGAGGTGACCAGAGGAAGTACTAGGTTTTAAATGGAGGACCTAGTGTTTTAGGTCACCTAAGAAAAACCAAATCATGATCACTACAAAGAAATAGCATTGACTAGATGAGAAGAGACTTTGGATATGAGGACTCTGGAGAGATGAAAAGAAAAGAATGAAGGAAGTAACTTTATTTTCACCACAGTTGCCCTAAGACAATTGAGACCAAACTCTGAAAGGGCTAGATCTTATCATCCTGAGGTTTTTACAGTCAGAAAGCAGGCACAGCATGATTCGAACGACTGAGGGGCTTCTCCAAGATCACACAGGGAGGAAGTGGCTGACTGGTGATTCCAATTCAGGCCTGTTTAACAGAAAAACAGACAGCAAGTCCAAAGTGCAGTGCCATAGCACTGGAACAATCTCAGGGATGGCCCAGGATCCAGGAGGAATGAGGAGAGGGATCCAAGAGGGGCAAGGAGAGGGACCAAAGAGGGGAAAACAACATCAGGGAGAAGCCTCAGAGGCAGCAGCAAAGCCTCAAATCAAATCAGGCCAGGTGGACACTGGCAATCAGGATTTTAAACAAACTGCCTGTTCATGGCAGGAAGTGAGGGTAGGACTGGGGGCTGTGACCCAGCTCTGCAAGCAGATATCACAGCCTAGATAAAGACTTTGGCAATGGGCTCAAGTGGCCAAGAAACAACACACCCACCCAAAGCAGCAGTTCCATCACCTGACAGACAGGGATGGAGAGACTACTGGCCCATGGGAACTAACAACAAGTTCTGCAACTTCAGTGGAGCTGAGACTTCTATAAATCCAACTTGCCCATGAGTGGATCTAACTCAGAGAGCCAAATATGGCAAAAGAAGGGAGAAATGGCGCCGGTCATGGGAATTCCCTTAAAACATGAAAGTCCCTTCTTCAGGGTAAACAGAGGGAAATACTCGAGGAGCCAGACAATAATCATGTGAGGGAATTCAATGCTATTAAAAAATATAGAACAGTGAAAAACATGGCTGGGAACATAGGATCAGAAGGATGCTCATTTAAACACTGGGGAGTTCTTCTAGACTAATACTATCCAATTAAACTTTCTGAAATGGTGTAAATGTTCTGTATCTGTTGTTGCTGTCCGATATGGTAGCCAGTAGCGCATGTGGCTACTGAACACTCAAAATGTGGCTAGTAGTGGTTACCTTATTGGACAGTGCCCCTCCAGGACAAGCAGCATATATAAACAGATTATTTGGAGAGGCCATAATCAATCTAAATGAAGTTCACCCCAAATTGGTTTGGATAAAGTTGATGATAAATCCATGAGGGGACATTAGTGGGAGTGTGTTATTGGCTGGCTAAGGCTTCCTCTCTGAGATGTGTACTTAGGTGTGCACAGCCATGTCCTTCTGGAGCGTGGGTCTCTGCCTCTGGGAGAGATTCCTTGCTGGACCAGATGGACAGAGATAAATCATAGGCTTTTATGAGCATATGAAGTGTTTCCTGCGTTTTTCTTTGATCTCACTACCCCCACCAAGGCAAGGGAGCCAGCAGGGGGATTCCTTATATTCTCACTACTACCTAAAAGGAAGTTATACTTTCTGGACTTGTTCTTGTGGAAACATAATTTTAAAATTCTGTCCCTGATATACATCTAAAGTAGTTACTAGGCTTAGACACTGAAGCTATATCTCTATATTTTTTAAATAGAGGAATAAATGTGACCTATATATGTCCATAAGCAGCTTCCCCTTCTTCCACGAAGAGCCCAAGAAACTGACTGGAGTGCCCAGGAAGATTCTGGAAACTACCAAGAAAAGCACTGGGAACTCCCCACCCAGGCTCTAGGGCTCCCCGCATAGTTTCCACGATTCTGCCACTCTTTACTGTAAAATAATTCAGGAAAAGCTAGGAATACATGCAGCATGAATTCAATCCTAGCAGAATTCTTATCTTCTGAAATTCTACTCAGATGCAATTAGGAAAAAATAGTAAGGTGGGGAGTAGAATAAATAGAGGAGATGAAGCCAGCCTCGCCAGAAATAATTTGCTGAGAAAAAGAGAGAAGCAGTATAGTCACATATATGGATGCTGAAAGACCATAATTTGTTCTCAGTATCTGTGAGTCCTCTTAAGCCTCAGTCTTCTTGTCTGTAAAATAGCGATAAAGTACTTACCTCAAAGGGGATAATTCTGAATCAAGAGATTTAATGACCAAATGTAATATGTAACGTTACTTGGATCCTGATATGAGAAAGACAATTGAAAGATACTTCTGAGACAATCAAATTTTGAAGATGAACTGGATATTAGATGATACCAAATAATTATGTTTATGTTTTGAAGAAAATGTCCATATTTTTTAGTCATGCTGAGATAGAGAGGTAACATAGGTTCTGGAATTTGTTTTAATATTCTTACCAACAAAAGAGGGAGGGAGAGAGGAAGGGAGGGAAGGTAAGGAGGGAGGGAAAGAGGGAGAGAATGGAGGGAAGGAGAGAGGGAGAGAGAAACAAACAGGAATTCTAGTTTTGAAATGCTTCTTTTCAGCTCCATCCACTGTAAACAGCCAATTTATCCAAACCCTCCTTCTCTGGAACATGACGCCACATTTAAAACCCAAACCTTCCTAAAATGTTCTCACATGAACCACACAAGATGCTGGCTCCTGGTGGGGGCTACCTATAGGTATTACATATTCTCAAATCAATCATTTGACATTTTTATAGCATCACAAAATCTACACCTTCGCTCCAGCCTAAATCAACAACAAAGCATCAGCCAAGACTGCATATATTACAGAATCCTTGTAAATCAGCAGTTGCCTTTAGGCTCGAGGGGCCTCCAAATTTGACCAGCTGTTCAAAACAGTAAAATCTCATTAGTTCAATGTTCAAGCACTCACCAGTGAGACCTACTTCAAAGTCATGAACACTCTGAAACCGATGAGAGAATAACCAGGAAACTTCTGTATTTTTAAGTTAATTAACAAGCTGAGAACTTGATTTCCTGTCAACAGGAAAAAAAAGGATAGCATGCTATTACAATTTTTTTTCTTTAATTATTCTTCCCTTTCCTCTTTATGATGAGACACCTTTTTCCTAGTAGAAAAGAATTGGTAGGATTCTGCTTCCTACAGTCAAGGTGAGAAACCAGATGGTAAAAGCTATTTATATAAGCTTGGTGTTGGCTTTTTTGATCCCTAAAAATTTGAATTAGTGATCATGTTGACATGGGCACCAGGATAGACAGAAGTAGCATTATCTTTTATCCTAGCTGAACAATGTTATGGAAGGTTGTTTACTGGCATTTAAGTAAAATCCATTATACACTAGCCACCTTTCTTAAACACATGTCAGGAAGCACTGAAATGGCTGTTGGCAAGTGTGTTGTGGACCAAATCTGTCCTGACATCAGATGGTGAAAAAACAAGAAGAAACTGAGGGTGTAATGAGTTTATTTATTGTTGTAGTTTTTAGTTTTACTTGCTTGGGGCAGAGAGATAAAGAGGAGAGAAGCTATACCAAGCCATGTTAACTCTCTGATCCTTGGCTGGGCCAGGCAAGAGATGCCACATCAGGCTGTCATTTAGCACCAGATGTTTTCATCACTTTGTTGATGGTCTATATAGACCCAAAGTGTGTGACAAATATGCAGGTTTTTATTTGCCTGATGAGAATGTTCTGGGCAGCATGGTGGTGGTCAGTGGCATTGAGGAAGACAGGAGGTAGAAGGTAGTGAGTGTGAGTGTATCACCCACTGTTTGCCCATCACAAGCTCCTGTATGGAACATGTCTGTCAGTATAGCAAAGCCCACTGATTGGAAACAAACTCTTGGGCCAAGATTTGGTAAGGGGAGTCCAGCTGGCATATTAAGGAATGGAGGCTCACACCTGGCTAGACCAATAAATTTTTCCCCAAAGTGTGCATGCTGTCATGTTGGAGCACACCCAACCTGTTCTTAAGTCTTGTCTTTTTGACATTTTGTTTTTATCTTACTAATGCATTCCCCCTCTCTCAGCTTTAAAAATGAGGAGAATAAAAGGGCTACCAGTAACCTTGTCATTGTCGCTATTTTGTTAAAGAATCATATCACTCTCAGATTATTTTCCTGGTGCGTTTTGAAAGGGAAGCTTATTGACAGCAATATGTTTCTATTCAACGTTGCCCTACTGTTACAGGACTTCACCAGACAGAGTTTCATGGGAGCAGTAGTTTGACACCTTCTAAATCATTAGTGTAAGAATCATGCTTTCACATCGTCAATGCTCAATAGATAATTGTTGGCTGAATGAATAAATGAAATAAATTTATTTTACCTGCTGTTTGGTGGCAAAGGAAAAGCTACCTCCTGTTAGATTCACAAGGTCACGTCTGAAATTAACTTCTCTAAGACTTTTCTGCATTCCTTTTTATGTTTCTCTGATATGATACAATTCTTGCATCTTCTAAAGGTAGTTTGACTACCCATTTGTCACATAGATTCCAAACACGTTAACCAAAAAAAGGGATAAGCAGGAATCATGCTGTGATTATTTTATATTCTAAAACAAAGCAAAACAAAAACAAAAACAAAAAACACCAAACCAACCACAGAAAGCCACTGTCTAAGAACTTAGCTGACAATTTCTGTAGTGCAATCGGCTCTCACTGGCAAATCTTCTCAATTACCAGAATGGTTTTGGAAACCAGACCAGAGACAACATTAACATGCAAAATGCTGCCAGATTCTCACACAAGTTTTTAACATCACCCTCCATATTTGGTACAGATGAAATGGTAATTGGAGGCCTGTGGAAAATATGAGTAGTGGGGTCACAGATTTTTCGTTGCTTCTCACATATCCCTCCGCATTCTAGAAGGGAAGGAAATGGCTTATGTAATGTTATGCTAGTGTGAAGTGACTATTGTTTCGAAGTTGGTGCTAACCACCTAAGGCAGGTCGGGGTGTGGATCTGGCTTTCCAGCAGAGGGAACCGCGGAAGTCATGAGTGCCTTATGGTTTGTTCCTCTTCCAGTATCCAACGCGAACTGAGCAGCAGCGGCACATAACAAAAACACTTCCAAAAACCTGAGGTTCTTCTCTCCTAGCCCAATGATGTGCTTAACAGGAAAGAGGAAATGAAATTAAATGAAAACAGGTTTCCAAAAACATTATACTTACTGGCCAAATCAAAGTCCAAAAAAATGTTAACTGCCCATGATTATATCCTTGGTAAGGGAGGATCCAAAACATAATCCATCAGGAAAAAAACAGTCGAGTCCAAGATATTCCTTGAGAGGGAATCCCAGTAGTACACGAAGTAGCTCCAACCTTCCCCACAGTGGGAAAGAGCAGTCCCTCTCCCTCTCGATCTGGTACATGAATCTACCATGCCAAAAACCCATTACAAAGTCAGCTCCCCAGCTTGGAAAGATGAGAAGGGCCTAGCAGAGTAGGCGTGCAGCTCTGTGCCCTAAATGTGTCCTGCAGCCATCTAAGGCAGTTTAACATTTGGTCACTAAGCTTTCAGGGCGCATGCTTCCAGACTGGCAAGGCACTCCAGAAAATGAGTTGACATTTTTTCTAACATGCTCACTCTGCCATGGCTGATATTATGTCATCACCCATACACTTAGGCTCTGGCATGTATTTGTTCACCTGGATCCTGCCAGTCATTTGAGCAATTAGCATTTTTCTTTGTGTATGCTTATTTCCCTAGGCATGTCTCAGCTTTTCTGCCTCACAAGTACCATTCTGTGGCTTCTACTGCTCCATGCATCTTTTCATCTGTTACATAAAGTTTCTCCTCCAGATGTATGTAGATCCGAAAAATTGAGTCATGTGGCACCACAGATTTACCATTAGAAAGTTAAAGTCTCAGTTCCTTCACCAGACACTAACTTGGAGTGGGTTAGTGTGGAAGAAATTAAGTGTTTATTTTTTCAGTTTGTCATATTGACAAAAGAGTAATACAAATATACACATTATATAGGTTTGTGCCTGAGCTTTGAATGATTTAGAAATCCTACCATTTCTTCAATTTGTCTACTGAAATGAATTGTAGGAATAAAAATCCATTTTAATCAGTCATACTGCCTTATTTAAACTTCTCATTAATATAGTTAAGAACTTCCTTTAGATGCATTCAGACCCTATATATTTAGAATTCCTTCTTTCCTTCCTTTACACTCTAGACAAGTTACCTGTGATACTTTTATGGGACGAAGATTTAGAACTGCTTTGCTTTAAAACCTAACATCTCTTACATCATTGTCCAGATTCAAATTGTCCATTATTGTATCCATTTATTCAGCTAATATTAAGTGCCTATCATGTGCAAGTTTCTCTGCTAAGAGCTCAGAATATAAATATAAATCAGAAATCTTATGCTCAAGAGACTTAGATTATTAAGGAAAATAATATGAATAATCATAATGCAAGATAAGAAAGGCAGATATGGGAAATACAGATAATTATGCTAGGGCAGTTCAGAGAAATACTTAGATAAAGGAACTTCAGAGAAAGTTTCTTGAAGTCATTTTTAAGATCGAAGAATGAGTTCACAAACGTATACATGTGGTGCATATATATTACCACATTGCATTTTTAAAATTTGTCTATTTTGTCTCCGTCATTACACAGCAAGTTCCTTAAGGGCAAGGGAACTGTTTTGTCCACATTATGAATTTTTCCTAATACCTAGACAACAACTGGGATGTGCTCAGTAAATGTTTATTGAATGCATAACTTTATTAATAATTAATTTTGTCATGGGGAGAACTCCAGGCAGAGGCCATAGATAGCAGTTGATTACAGACAGATTCTTTTGATTCCATTATTTGGCAAATACAGAATCTTTCAGCTATGAAAAATAAAGCAGTATGTTTCTTGTTCCATTTTAAATTTTATTTTTATTTGAAACAATCTTCTTTGTCTTCTCCCCATGTCCTGTTCCCTGAATTTGTTGGGCGTGCCTGCATATTCTGAGAGTAACAGAGCTCAGGGTAGAAATTGCATTTTCTCACCCCAGTTCCTTAGCACCTTCCTGGCTGAGTGGGGGCTTCATTCATGGCCTCTCGAAAATGTGGGAATGTTTCACCAAGGCTACACTGAGGATTAACCAAACTCAGGCAAGTGTTTGGATAGATTTAGATGAAGGTCCCCCTGGACCCACAAGGTATTAATTCAGTGGAATGTTTAGAAAATCATGCAGCTTGGCTCAATTCTTCAAACTTGTGAGGCTGTGTTTTGGAGTTATTGCTATGTTCCCGTTTCTAGCAGATCATAGTCCATTACCATTCACAGCATGGGAAAAGACTTAGGGAAAAAAGAAGGAGAAAACAAAGCCTGAAGCCTGCATCACTTCAATATCTGTGTGTGTGCGTGTGCATGTGCATGTGTGTGTGTTGTAGGGGTGGGTGATTGGGAAGAGTGTGCTAAATAACTAGAAGAAAAGTGAGATCCAAAGAGGTTCAGGGTGGATAAAAGAAAAGAGACCCTTCTCCCATTTTATAGACAGCCTAGGACTGAATCTTTGTTTCCCATTTACTTTATTCTCAGTATTGTTTATGTAAGTTAAATGATAGAGAATACCATTTTTAAAAGATTCTTAGTAAATGCATTTAATTATGTTTGAGAGGTGATTAACATTTAGGCAAACATTGTGATCTCAAAGTCATTTTAATTAAAGATCTTCACTTTTTGAATCATGGGGAGTGCCTGGGAATGGCATTTCTTGACAACTCTTAACAAAGGCCTGTAACACCACTTTATATACAATTACATGTACAACTTAGTATGTTCATACTTATGAACTATTAGATACTCACTAACACCCTAGAAGGGTCATAAGCCTCATGTTTTAATCCATATTTCACAGATAAAGAAACAGACTCTAGCGGAATAACTTGATTTCCATTAACTAATTAGCCACTTTCTAAATGTTTTTTCATTTAATCCTTACACCAGCCCTACAAGAGAAGTGTAACATCCCTCATTACAGATTATTTCTTCGAATTAGAGAAAGCAGGTACTTTCCAAAGTATGACAGAATTTGTAATATGGTGACTCTACTTAGTTAAACTGGCCATTAGAGCATCGATGGTGTTCTTTAATCGCATTCATTTATTCATTCAACAACACCTGCATTGGGTGCCTACTATGCATCAAGTACTGTTCTACCTACTGTAGATATATCAATACATTGTGGTGTTTACATGTTCAAAATAGAGATAAATGAACTATTCTCCATGTGTACATGTGTGCATACATACCTACTGGTGCTCCATTTCTGTGAACCACCAGTTTCACCAGGACTTAATTTCACAAGTGGAAACAGCTTATATGTTTTGACTACATCAAGCACTGCTCAAGGAGCTGCAATAGCCACTGCCAAGATTTTTCCTGCACAGTTTAGTCAGAATCCAACAATTACATCTTGCAAGAACCACCTCCAGAGCCTTAATGGCTAAATGTGGCTTCTTAACCCACAGTCAGTCTCAGAACCCACTGTTAGACAGGATAAATCAGTGGTAAGGCTAAGGCTATTCATATTAAATTGTATCTATTTATGTTTTGTCGATGGTCCGAAGAATTTGATGATCCTGATCTTGAACTTAATAAAATAAAATGTTGATATTTTTGTGTAAGAATGCATGGTATTATATAGAAATGATTAGTTTACAATGTTGTATGCAATTCAGCCATCAGCTGTCTCTAAGGGAATTTGGAGAGCACTACACTACCATTCAAATATTTTCTTTCTTTCTCTCTGCCCCTACTTTTAATGTTAATTGATTTGCTCCATGAAATGCCCTGTAAAGTGGCCAGATGTTGTAAGAGAATCTTGATAGTATGGGAATTCAGCAGGAGACTCCAGCAGCATAAAGCAATGCTCAAGTTTCTCCAGCTCTTAATTTAGCAAAAACAAAGGCTCCCACTTTAAGTGGGATTATGAAAAATCTCCTGGATTTCACTAGTAATGTCTAAGGAAAAGAAAAATTGCCCACTACTCCTACTACTAAACACCCAAAACAGGATTTTGTTAACACAGAATAAATTACTGTGGATGGCTAGCCAGGAGATCTAGGTTGATTCTTAACTCTGCTATTGTCTAGCTGTGTGACCCTGGACAAATCAAATGCTCTCTGGGTCTCATGATCTGAGTTTTCAAAACAGATGTTGAATATGGTAAGTGTGCTTCTATTAGGTATGAACAAACTATTGTGGGGATTTAGGGGAGCAAGTAACACTCCCAGGGAAAGTCACAGATTTCACAGAGGTGGTTGAGTCTTTGAAGGAGTTTTGCATGCTGAAAAAGGGACAGTAATAAGGGGAAAGGATGAGATAAGGGTCACTGTGTAGTTACAGCAGTGTTTGTAGTCACAATCAATAGCCGTTTGCAGAGATTATCATAAAAGGGGGTGAGGTGTGATGGCATATTTATGGATTAGGGAAAGGCAGTGAATAATTGCAAAAAAAATGCATAGACAAGGCTGTAAAATGAGTTCTGCTCAAATTATGCAGGACCTTATGTGGCTCACTTAGTTTAGATTTTATTCAGAAGGTAGCAAGTGGCCAATGGCAATTTTTGTTTATTCTTGTTCCACAGTAGGACAAGATTTTTAACATAGGATGAAGGATGAGAAGGTAAACAATGCTTAGGAGATCAGTTAGGAAGACAGTGCCCTACATTGGGAAAGACATAAGGGTATAGATTTAAACCCTAGCAGATGTTGAAGATGTTCTTAGGGAAAATTAATCAGATATTGTGACTTGGGGGAAAAAGAGAAACTAAAAAATCAGTAGGGCTACGGAGTTTCTAATTTGAGAGGCTATACATAATGACATTTTGGTCAACAACAGACTACCTATACCACAGTGGTTCCATCAGATTATAATGGTGCTGAAAGACTCCTATCGCCCAGTGACTGTCATCGTGCAGTGCATTACCTTTTCTCTGTTTACATATATTTAGATACACAAATGCTTAGTACCATTGTATTACCATTGAGTACAGTATTCAGTACAGTAACATGCTGTACAGGCATGTAGCCTAAGGGGCATAAACTACACCATATAGCCTAGGTGTGTAGCAGGCTCTGCCATCTAGGTTTGTGTAAGTACACTCTGATATTCACACAACAATGCAATCACCTAATGAGGGATTCTTCAGAACATGGCCCCGTTGTTAAATGATGCATGATTCTATAGTGATCCCACAGAGACAGAAGATCAAACTTGAGCACATGTCAGAATCACTGGAAGGCTTGTGAATGCAGATTTCTGGGCCCTGCCCCCCAAACTTTCAATTTAATAGGTCTTGGTGGGGTCCAAGAGCTTGCATTTCAACAAGTTCTCAGGAGACGCTGCTGCTACTCTGGGGATCATCCTTTGAGAACCACTGATGTAGGATTTAAGGGAGTGGAGAGTTCATTTAAAAGGGAAGCAAGCTGACGGGTTAATTTCGAAGTATGCAATGTTTGAGCAACCTATGGAGCATGCTATACATACACACACATATATGGATATATATACACATACACAGAGATATATAGGATATATATACGTATCCATATATATATGGATATACTCATATATAGGATATGTGTGTGTGTGTATATATCCTTCTATATAATAAGAAAATATATATATCCTTATTATCTCTCACCCCGCTAGCTATAAAATCCAAGACAGCAATGGTGTGTTGGTTCACATTTATACCCCCAGTGCCTAGCACAATGCCTAGAACATATCTGTTGCTTAGTAAAAATCTGCTAAATGAACGAAAGAATGTTGAATTTCAGAGAGAAGTGGCATCTATTCATATGAATTGGGATATACCGACTGAAGAAGGATGGTTGTTAAAATGGTCATACTGCCCAAAGCAATTTATAGATTCAATGCTCTTCCTATTAAACTATCAATGAGATTCTTCACAGAACAGGAAAAAATTTTAGTTCATATGGAACCACAAAAAATGCCTGACTAACCTAGACAATCCTAAACAAAAAGAACAAAGCTAGAGGCATCATGCTACCCAACTTCAAAATATGCTGCAGGGCTACAGTAACCAAAAAAGCATGGTACTGTTACAAAAACAGACACATGGACCAATGAAACAGAATGCAAAACCCAGAAATAAGACCACACTATCTGATTTTTGACCAACCTGACAAAAACAAGCAATGTTTTTGTCAACTATCTACAACTATCTGATTTTTGACAAACCTGACAAAAACAAGCAATGGTGAAAGGATTCCTATTCAAAAAATAGTGCTGGGAAAACTGGCTAGTCATATGCAGAAGACTGAAACTGGATCCCTTCTTTACACCATATTCAAAAATTAACTCAAGATGAATTAAAGACTTAAGTGGAAAACCAAAAATTATAAAAACCATATAAGACAACTAGGCAATACCATTCACGACATAGGAACAGGCAAAGATTTCATGACAAAGACAGTAAAAGCAATTGCAACAAAAGCAAAAATTGACAACTGGGATCAATTAAACTAAAGAGTTTCTGCACAGCAAAAGAAACTACCAACAGAGCAAACAGAAAACCTACAGAATAGGAGAAAAAATTTTCAAACTATGTACCTGACAAAAATTTAATATCCAATATTTATAAGGAACTTAAACAAATATGTAAGAAAAAAACAACTCCATTAAAAAGTGGGCAAAGGACAGGAACACTTTTCAAAAGACCACATTCATGTGGCCAAAAGTCACACTGAAAAAAAGCTCAACAGCACTGATCATCAGAGAAGTGAAAATCAAAATCACAATGAGATACCATCTCATACAATTCAGAATGGCTATTGTTAAAAAGTCAAAAAATAACAGATGCTGGTAAGGTTGTAGAGAAAAAGGAACAATTATACACTGTTAGTGGGAATGTAAATTAGTTCAATCATTGTGAAAGAAAGTGCAGTGATTCCTCAAAGATATAAAGACAGCAATACCATTTGACCCAGCAATCATGGTTACTGGCCATATACCCGAAGGAATACAAATAGTTCTGTTATAAAGACACATACACACATATGTTCATGGCAACATGATTCACAATACAAAGACATAGAATCAACCTAAATTCCCATCAATGATAGACCAGATAAAGAAATTGTGGTACATATACAACATGAAATACTATGCAGTCATAAAAAATAATGAGATCATGTCATTTGCAGGGACGTGGATGGAACTGGAGGCCATTATCTTTAGCAAACTGAGGCAGGAACAGAAAACCAAATACCACATGTTCTCTAAGTGGGAGCTAAATGATGAGAACACATGGACACAAAGGGGAATAGCACACACTGGTGCCTATTAAAGGGTGAAGGGTAGGAGGAGGGAGAGGATCAGGAAAAGTAACGAATGGGTACTAGACTTAATACCTGGGTGATGCAATAACATGTACAACAAACCCCCATGACACAGTTTACTTAAGTAACAAATCTGCAGATGTACCCGAGCTTAAAAGTTTTTTTTAAAAAAGAAGGCAGATAAATTCTTTAGAACTGATATTTTTCAAATCCTTACGAAGTCCAGCAGAATTATGTATAAGAAATTCCACTGAGCTCATAAACTTTATAGGTAAGTGCCAATAAATGGTTGAAGATGCAATCCATGTTTCGAGTCTCTCACAGTCTGAGCAATAAGTATATAACCTGCAAAGTGAAAAACCACGTGTTCCTACAAGTGTGGAAACAAATATTGAAGGAAGAACTTCTGTACTTGGAGGGAAGCTGGACTAGGTAATCTCTCAGTTCCTTTCCAATTCTAATACAGTGTATGTTACAATTCTATGGCTGAAGTGAGGAGTGGGGAGCAATGGTAGGTTCACATGAACTTGAAAGGAGGGATACAGTAGTTGAACAGGGGCAGTAGAGCCAATCAAAATTTTTTTTCAAAATGGGAAAGACAAGCATAATAAAAACACAAGAAAGAACGAAGGTACCATAGGGAAAAGCAACATGTGAATCAGGACACCGGTGAAATACAGGCCATGACCCCACCTCCAATCTATTGCAAAAAGTGGATGGACCATTTCAAATCCTAGCCAAGACCATGCCACACACAACATTGCAAATCAATAAACCAGGCAGCTACTCTTCTATTGTCTCTTCTTCCTTGTTAATTAGAAGTGAATAGATTAAGCTTTTGCTTATCAGAATACCTTAGAACATCCTTGTGCTGAAATATCACAGCTATGGCATCAGAAACATCATGAAAAGACACATATATTCTAATTCTGGCACTTACTCTCACAATGGATTATTTTTAGAAGGAAGGTAAATAAGTTAGGCAATATTTTGTAGGGAAGAGAATTATTTTTATCAGTAAAGGAAATTTGTGGCCTGATAGTGATATAACGTGGTCCTCTCAAGTTAGAATATGCTTTTTCCTCTGCTACTGGTTTAGAAATGTCTTAGAAATACACAAAGGATTAAAAAAAAAAATAGGAGTGCAGTGCCTCGGGGAGTACCGCTAGTTTAAATAACACATGAAAAGTATTTATGAGCCCTTTTTTATGAGGTGGTCAAAGAAAAGACCATCTAGCATGTAACATAAGACTGGCTGAAGAAGAAAGCATTTCCAAACCACATTGGAGAGTTAAGCATGAATGGAATTTTATTTCAGTCTCTATTGCTTATTTAAATTAATGGTGTTTTCAGATGGGGCCTAAATGATAATGCAGATCAAGGTGAGGCTTGCCAAGAAGAAAATATACTAGTCTATTATTCAAAGAATGTTACTAGATAATGCTGAAATAATTTGAAATATATGGGTTTAGCAAAAAGGGGATTTATGGAAGAGATATGTGGCTGTAACACGCCCAAGTCCATTTCGCATTCTGTGGGTTGAGTATTTCGCTAGTCAGGGCTTTGGAACTACTCCATGCTCAGCAAATGTGGCTAGGTTGTCTATGGCCTACAAGGTCAGAGCATTGCACACACAGAACCACAACATGTTGTTATAGCGCCAGGTCCAGTCAGCTACAAAATGGACTGTTCTTCATTTATTCAATTGTTCCAACTGACCCCTCTAAAGAGTACATGCCTTTTGCTTTATTTCTCCTAAGTGGTAATGGGTCTGAGCTAATCTACTCATGATCTACTTTCTGGGCCCCTTTGTGACAAAGAGCATGGCCTGGTGTGTGACAGCTGGCAAAGGTTATGGGTTGTGGATGCAGCCATGGAACAGAATAAAGATAACTGGCCCCTAGAGGCATTAAACTGAGATCCTAGGCCTCATTAATTCTCTGTCTTATAATGAGCATCTGCCCTGTGAGTTGTATCAGTAACAAATTGTAATGGTAAAGTGTTCCCTGAGGCCACCAGTTGATTGAGTTCCATAGCTGTGTCAAGAGTATTGATGTGTTCAACCCTTAAATGAATGCCTAATGCTTCTGGTCATTCACTCATTTATTCCACAAACATCAATTAAGAGCTGACTACATTCTAGACATTGTACTAGGCTATAGCCAAACTTGTGTGATTTTTCCACCAAACTCCTTTTGGATACTACAAACATAACACAGTGTACTAAATCAGAAGTTAGCATTTCTGGATCAGAAAAGAAAGCCCCATTTTTTGTTTAAAAATTTAAAATAGAATCCACTGGATCGTTAACACAGCATCAGCGTTTCTTCTCAAAAAGCCCAAGTTTCAAGTTCAGAAGCATCAAGCCAAATTATATATTTTAGAAATCTCACACTTAAGAGAGATATCATAGAATTCCACTTAGAAAAAGAAATGCAATATTAGACAGTATATGTCATTTGTGTATCCACAAAGTAAATATAAATACATAAATAATAAAAATACAAAATAATTTATGTATTCATAAAATATTATGAAGGTGAAGAAAAGGAAATTAGGTGATAGGAAATTCCATTTTCAATTAATTTAGTTAAACCAATCATATTTCATTCCCTCTTACAGAACTAAACTGATTTTATGATAAATTTTAAGCATTTACTTTTTTTTCCCCTTGGTCATCTTTCTTATCATCAAACTTCTGGTTTGTAGTGGTTTGGATAGTTACGGAAATGCCTGATGTATATCATGGACACTGACTTCTTTCCATTGATAAGGGACACCATCAGCTGGCACGCAAGGCAGCTTGACACATATATAACCCCACCTCCTCCTCCCTCGGTGCCTATTCTCCACTTCCCTGATCTTTCCTTCCAACCTCCTTGCCAGATGGAGTAGTAGTTTACCAGCAGGAGGGAACCCCATCCTGTGACTGCTTCTATGCAAGAACACTGGATATAGAACAAAAAGTTGTCTACTCTTCAGTAGTTGTCAAGCCGAACCCAAGGTAAATGAGCCCTTTTCATTTTGTGGTGGGAATAACTCTCCAAGAGTTAGAGAGGAAGTTTAATTTGCTTTTAGTAAGAGCTAATCTGCAATTCCTCACTTTTCATTATAGCAGAGTAATTTTCAAAATATATCCTGCCATACCAAAATACAGATCAAATGAAAGCAGGACACTGCCTCCATTTATTTGTTGCCGTCTTTACTGAGCCTGGTGGAGGCTGAAGTCTCAGTCTTTTGTGCAGCAACCCACTACAAAGTTTGCCAGCACAATGCCATGTGATAGAAAGGATTTTTAATCTGATTGTGGGTTTCCAGTCATATTTGAAAAGTAAAAATTTATGATTTTTTTCAATTAATCTATCTTGCAGTTTGGTGAACAAAGAACAACTTAACTTCTGCAAGACCATATTTGTTTGATTTTTCCTTGAAAATACACAGTGTAATACCTCAAGTCTGCCTAATTAATTGGAAGTCACTCAGTTGGACTTTATGCTCAAATTTTTCCTTTTTCTTTCCCAGAGGCAGGCATACTTTTCATTCTAAAATGAAAAGCTGTTAATGACTGAATCCAAATACAACCCCAGTGTCTCCAAGAATATTTTAGATTATCTAGTGGTAATCTTTTCTGGACTGTACCAGCAGCTTAAAAGTTATGAACATGAACTCCTACCAGAGTTTAACCAAGTAGCTACTTCAGTGCATTTTCACAGGTGAAAGAACATTGTTCATGAGCTAGGACTTACAGCAGTATCTATTAGTGATCATTTTAACTATGAAGAATACACAGTATTGGTCTTGGCTCCCTTGACAACTAAGTCTGAAGCAATATTTTTTTTGATATATAGTTTTCCTATTATGGGTATCTTGTAACCAAGAGCAGAATTCCAGTTCATACTGTTGACCACCAAAATGCTGATTCACTTATTGTACTACAGAATGCCTATTCTATGTCAGAACTGTGCTAGGTACTGGGCTATTTGGGTATATCAGATGGCAGAGTTGCTGCAGTACCTAGGGACCTCTGAAAATAGAACAACCTGACTTGTATTAAAAGGGATTAATCAAGATTCTTCTCTGCCTGGGCCATCATGTCTGGCAGTTCTATGAAATGCTGTGACAGCCTATCGACTTACCTGTAATAAATTTGGAAAGGGAGCCATTGAGTCCCCGATTCACTCATTTACTTGAAATATCTGGATGCCAACTTTGGACCAGGCACTGTTCTAGGTCCCAGGGCCATTCCTCTTGCAGAACCTGCACTCCATAGCCTTACATTTAATAGCATTTTATCAAGATGATTTTCTACAGACTCAAGAGAGGTTGAAAAGACCTTGAATTGTCTGAAGCCATGAACTGTTATTTGTACTGATTCTATTAGTGATATCTGTTGGTACATATAGTATAAGGAAAAATCATTTAGGAAGCCATCCCTCTGCTTTCTGAGACATATGGATGTATAGTTCCATTGACTAAGGCTTGGTTATGTGCCAGTGGAAATATCCAATTTGAAGACTGAAGCCAGGCCTGCAGAGTCACCAGAGGACTTCATCAGGGGCAAGGCCATCTCTCTGCAAGGGCTCCAAGAGCTCCAGCTACCCCTGCTCCCAAACACACACAGGTCTGCTCCAGCACTGAAACATTGGGTAGGAAGCTGTGACAAGGGCAGGAGGGCATTTAGTAGATGGATTACATTTGCAAATATTCCTTAAAAAGCAACAGGGAGCTTGAGGCTGATGGGCAGTAATTTTTATTGCATTTATTATCATTCTGGGCAAAATAAAAAGTAATGTGAGAAACCCTGATTTATAAAAGGACTTTGTGATCACAGCAGTCTAAGTTCTCATTCTGACTACACTGCCTGCCCCCTGAGCACTCCAAGCAACCTCCGTCATCTCTGAGTCTCCATTCTGTATGGAACATGAAAACTATGGTGCCTACACCTTCAGGTTTTTCTGAGTAAGTCAGGATAAAGTGCCTATCTTGGTGCCTAATACAAAGTAGGGGCTCAAATGTGTTACAAATCTGCCCCTTTCACACTTTATATAGTGTAATTTTGTGCCTTTATGGATGACTGAGAAGTAACACAGCATATCCACATCAGAGTTCTGTAGCGTACAGTAATGTGAAAATCTCAATATACTCATTTGCCCTGTTAAATCATTCTACTAATGATCACGTTCTGTGTGAAAGGCACTGTTTCAAAGAGGACAACTGACATCAAGATTTGTGTTCTCACACAGTCATTTAATCCCAGATCTGTACTATTTTTAGGCAAAGCTTTGAATCAATTGCTTACCAAGGATATTTGAAGAAAAAAAACAGATTTTCTTCTACACTTCCTATATATGTCCATTTTCTTTTGTTTGTTTTGTTTTGTTTTTCTGAGACTGAGTCTTGCTCTGTTTCCCAGGCTGGAGTGCAGTGGTGCAATCTGGGCTCACTGCAACTTCCACCTCCTTGGTTCATGCGATTCTCCTGCCTCAGCCTCCCGAGAAGCTGGGACTACAGGTGCTTGCCACCATGCCCAGCTAATTTTTGTATTTTTAGTAGAGACGGGGTTTCACCATGTTGGCCAGGATGGTCTCCATCTCCTGACCTTGTGATCTGCCCGCCTTGGCCTCCCAAAGTGCTGGGATTAAAGGCATGAGCCACCACACCCAGCCTGTTCAATTTGTTTTTAAGAGGCAGGATTCCAATCTCACAGTCAGAAAATGTGGTGTTCAGGGTAGCAGTTATAATACTGTGACTATAATTCTCAAGCCATAAATTGACATGTGGTCTGACAAGCATAAAGTATACTTCTGGAGACAGTGGGATAGAATATTTGAAATCAGAACTGGAAAATTTGGGACATATGAAGGCTATAAATAGTGGGCAGAGACTGAGCTGGTTCCAGCAGAGACTTGATTCCTACTGAGAACCACATAATTAGCCAGCCCCCATTTGTTACACGTATAAATACTGGTACATAAGACAGGCAATTTAAACCAGCAGGGTAAACAAGTCATGCCTGTGCCAGAGGGCTGCCTGGCACACACACTGTTCTTCCCAGAGGTCTGCAAAGCCCTGTGCAGGATGAAGCTGCCTTTGAGGAATTGACAATTCAGCTGGGAAATAAAGCCAGCACACTGATACTGAGAACTAAACACACCCATACACTGCAGTGTGTTCACTGACATGAAATGGTTGATCTTCACTGGTGCTTCCTCCTACATGAGGGTGACTTTACACAAGAGATTTTAAGACATCCATGCTTCTTCCCAGTGGGAGAAACTACCTTCTGCTCAAATCCATTAAGAAGTCACTTCTCCTACCTAGGCTGACAAAACAATACTGGGATTAGAGCAAGATAGAGAGCTGGAGCCGGGAGTAATAGCAGGCAGCAGGCACTTCACAGAGCATCTTTCAGGGGGATTATCCTTCTTTGTTACTTTCACATTATTATTAGGAATAATGGATAGCATCTCTCTACAAAATATAAGAACACTGATGCAAGACTTTGACTGTTCCAACACAGAATGACAATCAACAGGAAATGTGTGGGGCACAAACTTATCGAAATCATGATCTAAACAATCCCCATGGTGAAACTATGAAGATGAAGGAGGTTGCTCGGAATGCTCCGGTGGCAGGCAGTGTAGTCATAGTTGGTGCCTATTAGACACTCTAAGAGCCTTGAATATGTCCTCTCTTAATCTCAACAATCCCTACTGTCATCTCATCTTTTACAGGGAATGGCATTGAGGCTGAGAGACATGAAGAGACACCTGCTCAAGTTCACACAACTTCCAGTAAACTGTACAGCCCCAAATTGAATGTAAGTCTTCCAACTCCATGACTCTAAACATAACACCCAGCAAGAGGAAACATTTTGTAAAAGGACTCATCCATTTCCAGCGAAGAACCAGAGCAGAGACTATTCTCTCAGCCTTATGGCTCCTCACCACACAAGCATCAGAATCACTAAGGAACATCTTGGAAATATTGATGCTTGGGGCCCATCCTGCAATTTCTGATTCAGGGACCTGAGCGTGGGCCTGGGTCTCTGGATTTTGAAAAAGCTCCTCAGCCTATGCTGGTGATTTTCCTACAAACCTGTTAAAAACTTGGACAAACCCCACTCTATCTGGCTGAGTTTCCATTTATTTCTTAGTGAGAAGGATTACAAGTCAGCATCTAATGTTACTATTTAGTATTTGTTGGTTGCCAAGTGTAAGTCCACCTCTGATGAACATGCAGGAATGGCCAAATAGCTCTAATTTCTTGGTAATGGTTCAGGCATTCCCCAAACAATTTTAAGTTTTTCATAAAATTCCATAAATTTCATAAAACTCTCTAGTTGACACCTAGAGATTTTATATTAGGTTGATGTCTACTCTGGGTGACACATTCTTGACTACTGTAATAAACTAACATCAAAGTAAGTCCAAACCAGGCTAAAGGGCACTCTCACAGAATGCACTCAGGTTGGCCAAGTTTGTGAAAAACTAGAGGCAAGAAACAGCAGCCAATGGGGTAGGTATAGCTATGCAAACACTATGCAAACACAACTCAGGTGGTTTTTGCTAAATGGAATATGTAAATTTAAACATATGGCATACATACTTCCACTAACAGCAAATTCCAAGAATACTAATCTCTACAAATTACACAAAATGGGAAGGTATATAGGATGAAGAAAATGAGTCCATTTCCAAAACCTTCATTTGAAATTTTTTGGTCTTCTACCATGGAGATGGGTATGAAAGAAAAACATCGGACCAAAATATTCAACTCCATATTCTGTAAAGCTCAAACTTCAGGAGTTATCTATTGTTTAATGTCTTTAACTCCATTCCTACTGAAGAATGGAGTTAAACATGGTACACTGGGCTCTTGGCTCAATGCTGGAAAAGAGAATGGTACCAAGGACAACTTATATTTCTGACCTGTCTCTGCTGCTCAGTGGCTTAGGTAAAGATTTGACCTCGATGCCTCCATTTCTCAATCTGAAAATCTGAGAGGAAGGAGGAGGAATGTTGGTAGATGAGAAGCACCACATTTGTACTATACTTATGTTCTAATTGCAAACTACCCACAGCTATGTATATTCTGTTTTATGTACTTTATAAGAGTCAGATGTGGAATTCCCTGTGGCGGTGGTTATTTTAACTCTCTAGAAACTTGAAGGCAAGTAAGAACTAAAAAGAAACTCAAGAAATAGACCTTAAAAATTAAACATTTTGAATATTTTCGTTCCTAATTTGTAAAGAAGTAGAGTACAGACTCTTCTCAGTGGAGTGCTTTCAAGTGATCCTAATCACATGCATGTGCAAAGCCATCAGTGAAGTCTAGATGTGCAATTAAATGCCTAATTTTGCTTAAAGAGCCCTGCATTCTTTACTCCCTGACTACACCCTCAGGAAAACACACAGTAGCCTTCTCTCTTGAGTACTGGTTCTTTAAAGTGTTTATATGCCATGAAAGTACAACTATGTGTCCAATTAGGGGTGCAATTGCTAGGCTGAATCATGAAACTCAGCTTTAGCCCCCACCGTGCTGGCTAACTCTCCAGATCCTAGTTACCAACCTGAAGGGGCATGTTAGTCAGCTTCCTCTCTCATCCTGGGACTCGGTGAGAAGCAATAGATTCTTTCATTCTTTGCCAGTCTTTGAAATGTTATGAGGGAGAAAAAGTCAAACCAATGGTTTTATAGTGCTCTTTTAGAGGGGTTTTATATAGTCCCCAACTAAATGATTAAAAACTATCATCAGATATTGCCCTACTGATGTGGAAAGAGATAAATATGGTAGGGAATAAGGAAAGAAAAATAGGAACTCTTCCTTTAATTCTGTCTCTTTCTACAAATCCTGATCAAGCCCATTTTCAGTCTGTTGAAGATAGACTGTGGATTACCAAGATAGACCCACTGCTAGGGACCTATAGCATATGTTCTCAAAAGGTTGTGCAGTAAGAATTTAGAATATTCTCCATTTAGAAATCATAGATAAATCTCTTTCATCAAAGGTTTTATATTGGCCATCCCTTTCCTTAAGTAACTGCCAAATCAGGTCAGGGCCACTGGTGGAATGGGCTGGATGAGAAAGATCAGCACCACGGGTTAGATACCCCACTCCACAGGGCAACCAAGAAGAACAGGGCCCAATGGTGGATAAGAGGAAGAAGTCTGGACATGGAGGTGGGTGTGTACAGAGGTTTCTGAGGAGCAGGCAGGGGGAATAAGGGAAAGAAAAGGAGAACTGCTGCCAAGCAACATATAACAGCTATGGGAGTGAGGTGCAGAGCTTCAAGCTCTAGGGAACCACTGGGAAATGGCTGATGGGATTCCTTGTATTTCTTCTTTGGTTCCTCATATCCTTTGATTCCTTGTATTCAGCTTTTCCTCTGGGATTTCCTCTTGGCCATGAGAAACCAGACAAAAACCCAGGCTTTGGGACCTTTTGCCTAAACTTTTACTGTACTCCTACTATGTGTCAGGTGTTGATTATAGTAGTAGGTGTTGATAATACAACAGTAAACCAGTTGATGAAAGTAATGGTCAGGAGGAGATCTAATGAGATGCTTGGACTCAGGGCATCTATTACTTCTACAGACTCAGGGCATCTTTCAGCAGATTCTAAAGTCTAGAATGACATGTAAGTGATTTCAGTTGGAAGAATCCATGTTCTGTTGGAACAGAGCTCCAGCAGGCAAGTCTGGACCCAGACTTACTGGTGTATGTTTATTTCTCTTCTCTCTTGTTTGTCCAGGCTGCTGCATTTCTACATTCCCAGTCTACTCAAAAAAAAAAAAAAAAAAAAAAATAGTTTTAACATGTCTTGCCTCATTTCTAGTTGGCAGAGCAAAAATTTCAGCTATTGATATTTCATGCCTCACAATAAACCAGGGCTTGACCTCTCACTGGCAAGTTGTCCCTTTTTGTGTGGTGGGCACACAGCTCTCTGGGCTTAT
This sequence comes from Chlorocebus sabaeus, assembly GCF_047675955.1. Taxonomy (NCBI): domain Eukaryota; kingdom Metazoa; phylum Chordata; class Mammalia; order Primates; family Cercopithecidae; genus Chlorocebus; species Chlorocebus sabaeus. Next base: position 75,539,227 of record NC_132911.1, read on the forward strand.
CCTGCAGATTCTATCCTTGCTCTTGCCAGAATAGCTCTGTGTGACTCTGTCATGACTGGCTCATGAGCCAAACAGTTGAAGTGGTGAAACATCAGCAGCCCCAGACCCCTCAGAGAGATGCAGTTGTTATGCCTCAACAGAAAAGAAATAAATCAAATAAATCATATTTGAAGTAAATCAAAATAATTATTTGGAATTTATCCTTCTCATCGAAAATATGCCACCTTGGTATAAAGTATTAATAATACGGCAAGGATCAAAGATCATTGTCTTTCTTTTGATACTTGGAATTGTGAATGACAAATGGATATGATTTCTATTGACAGAGAGGGAAGGGACAGGCTAGATAGTGGCTTGGTTTTACGGAAACCAGCGAAGTGCTGGGCAAACCCTTTTGTTTTTGAAGGTTATAATTATTGGTTATTAGTGGATCTAACATTCATATGATTTTTTTCCCAACTAAAATATTGAGTCATGATAGTTACGTGGCTTCCATTAAACTGAAGAAGACATAGAGCTGGAGAAATCCCACAGAGCTGAAACTTAACTAGTGTAATAGGAAATCTGTCCCACAAATGCTACAAGGCAGAATGCTAAAGTGGAGGTATTTAGTGCCTGGGAAGTCAGAATCATCTAGACCTCAATTCTGTCTTAAAACTTTACCCCACCTTAAATATCCAATGGGTTTAAAAGGACTGAGAAATACTTGGGGTACCCTGATACACTATGACAAACAGGCAGCCAACAGCCCTAATACTGCCCCTAGCATGTCAAAGGCTCCCTCCAGGTCCTCATTCTCTCCCCTTTATATATCACTCAGTAGTTTCCTACTGCTCTCTCACTCTTAGTATTTCCTCCTCCTCACAGATGCATGTGTCACAGTAATCTTCTAAAAGCCAGCTTCTGTTCTTGGCACCCACTTGTCCAACGCCCTCAAGGGCTCCTTTTTAATAATAGCAATTGTAGTGTCTATCACTTTACTAGGTTTCAATGCTGTGCCTTATTTTCATTTTCACAATGATACTATAAAGCAGGAGGTATTTCTTCCTTTCATTTGATAAACAGGCATGAACAAATCCTCACCAAAATAAGCAATGAGAAAACCAAAGATCAGAGAGTTTGAGCAATCTTGCTAAAATAAGCCCTCCTTTTAGTCTTTACACATGGATCTATCCAGTTTGAAAGGTGGGATCTCTCTAGTCCTCCAGACTATCCCATTAGGATAAAAAAAAAAAATACACACAATTTCTTTGGCATTCAAGGCCCTCTAGAATTTAGTTCTAATAGATCTCTTCAGTTGGATATATCCATATCCTATGATTTGGTCAGAAAAAAATTACATGAAGTTTCCTAGAAATGTCCAGCCCATCCTGTGTCTGGGCCTTTTATTCTGGTCTTACCTCCTAAAATGCTTCTCCCCATCGAAATTCTGCCCATCAGTCTGAGTTGTGAAATGCTAAGGCTAAAAATCTACCTTTGCCACCAAGCCTTCCTCAAAAGTACACTGCACCACTAACACACCAACTAGAAGTGACTTCTCCCTCCTCTGCCTCCCAAAGGGCCTTGTGACAGTCTCTCATGGAGTGTGTGACACGTATGAGCCTCTCAAAAGTGTGTCTGTGACACGTATGAGCATGATCACAAGCTTTGAAGTCAGAGTTCAATTCCTTGTTTTTCCACTTACTACTTAAACCCCAGGACTTTGTCCCTACGTCACTGTCCTCTACCATTATAGGAATTCAATTACATAACAAATGGAAAATGCTCAGCACAACCTGCCAAGGAGCAAATTTTCAAACATCTATCATTGTTATTCTTAAAATGACTCGTATCCATGCATTATTTCTTCTTTTGTCATAAGGTTGTTGAAGAGGGGAACTACCTTACTCAGTCTTCTAGCCATGCTGTGCTTAGTGCTGCATGGTAAGGTTTGATGAATGAAAAATAGACATGATGGCACTTCCAATCTAATCTCAGAACCTTTACACTGCAAAGGGATACCAAAATTCCATGTAATTATACAGTACAATTGCAGCACATAAATAATGAGGCAGCAAGGGTTTAATGTGTTCCTGGGTTATTGTTGTGTCTACTTAACTCAGATGAGTAGCATCCAAGGTCTATGAAGCCATAGCCACAGTTAAAGGAGAGATAAATGCTCAAAATGCACCTCCCACTCTCTGTACGTGGAAGAAGAGCTTACCATGCTTGAGGAGAATGGCAGCAGCAGGAGAAGTATCATAGGAGGAGGAGGAATAGCAGCTGATATTTATTGAATATTTAAATAGGTACCTGACAGTAGCTTAAACATGTGTGTTAACTCATTGAATCCTCATGACAGTCATTTGAGATAGCCACTAGTCTCCCATTTTTAGATGAAGAAACTAAGGTAGAGAAAAGTTAAATAACTTCTACAATCTCAGAGGAAGTGGTAGAACAGGGATTTGAACCAGGACCCATGCATTCAATAGCTATCCTCTATATATCACAGGAGCAGTATGGACATTGTGCTGTTCCCTTCCAAGGGATCAGTCCAGCCAGAACTCAGCAGAGAGAGCTGTGCCTGATCACCACTCATCACGTTTACAAGGCTACTTCCTCTAGTAGACCCAAACGCCATAGAATCTGTGCTTTTACTCTGGGAGGGATAGAAAGAATATTGACATGAGAGAATAATATCTACTTTTAAAAGCCCATACTTACATGTTTGCAAAGTCAGTTTGAAGCCCATGAAGATGTCTGGGACAAAATGACCAACATGGGTAGAGCTACAGGTAAAACCCTGGCACTGTGAGCCTTCTGAAGAGTTCATGCGGGGAGGCAAAGCAGGTACAAGCTGACACTAAACAATAAAGAGAAGCAGCCTTGCTCCTGGATTGATTTCTTCAGGAAAACAAATACAAGCAATTTGACGAAAGTGTCTCTAAAAGTTACCATTGCTTTAGGCATCCACAACTTGGACAATGAGACCATTTATGTTGCAAAATTAATATTAAAATTGCTACCTAAACTAGTTAAACATAACGAGAGTGCCTTTGGACTGAAACCATGAGAAAAAAAATAGATCCACATAAAAGAAGCCCAGAATGGCTGAGACTATTCATTAGCATTGCTTTTACATAAATCACCCAATTATTGAAGGGCCAGAGGCTACCATATTCTGAAGCATGAGGCTAATCAATTCAGGAGGAAGGAATTTTGCAAACCTTTCTTGAGTTTGCCACATCCTAGGCTGTGGTGAATCTTTGCTGTTTCACTAAATATATAATAGGTTGACATTCTGCCTAAAGGATGGTCTGTGTGCCAGAGTGGGTTCGATATGGTTTGGCTCTGTGTCCCCAAGTGAATCTCATCTTGTAGCTCCCATAATTCCTATGAGTTACAGGAGGGACCCAGTGGGAGATGACTGAATCGTGGGGGCGGGTCTTTCCCATGCTGTTCTTGTGATAGTGAATGGGTCTCAGGGAATCTGATGGCTTTAAAAACAGGAGTCTCCCTACACAAGCTCTTTTTGCCTGCTGCCATCCATGTATGATGTGACTTGCTCATCCTTGCCTTCCTCCATGACTGAGGTTTCTGCAGACATGTGGAACTGTGAGTTCTCCATTAAACCTCTTTCCTTTGTAAGTTGCCTAGTCCTAGGTATGTCTTTATCAGCAGTGTAAAAATGGACTAACACAGGGTTTATAGGATGAGTGCTTGGTTACCATTTCAAGCATGCAGAAAGAAGGCACTGGCCTGACAATTTCAGTCACTAATTTAGGTCAATTCCTTCTTTCATCCCATTGGCCCTAGAACATGCATTCCAAACAAGGGTGATAAAGAAGGGAAAAACTGCCTTGGACAATGAGAAAATTTGTATTATTTTTAAGTATAAAGCACAGATAAGCCAGGTGCAGTGGCCCACGCCTGTAATCCCAACACTTTGGGAGGCCAAGGTGGGTAGATCACTAGCTTGGCAACATGGTGAAACCCAGTCTGTACTAAAAGTATAAATATTAGCCAAGCATGGTGGCAGGTGCCAGTGATTGCAGCTACTCAAGAAGCTGAGGCAGGGGAATTGCTTGAAACCAGGAGGTGGAGGTTGCAGTGAGCCGAGATCATGCCACTCCACTCCAGCCTGGGCGACAATGCAAGACTGTCTCAAAAAAATAATTAAAGCACAGATATACACACAGTACATAGACAGATATAGAGCATCTGTAGTATTAAAATTCCATAGTTGATAAAATCATTAGGAAAAAAAATCTACAAAAGCTACTTAGCAGGAGCAAAAGTGAGAAAAAAGGTTGCAAAGCCCTGCCATTGAACCTAGGAAACAAAAAGAGGTGATCGTTCTGAGTAGCAGGGCTTATTGGGAAGTAAGAAACATTTCATAGTCCTCAAAGACACACTTAAATAAGGAAGATTTTTTTTTTTTTTTTTTTATTGTTTTCCCATTCACGATCAATAGGAAAGTTCATCTGGTCTCGTGGGGTTTTGACCCCATTTCATTTTTTGCTTTAAATGTTATAGTTCGAAGAACAACAAAGATAGAGTGGGAAAGGCTGAGGATTTTGAGTAACACAAATCTGTGTTTAAATCTTGGGTTCTGGAACCAGCTCTGAATCCTTGAATGAGACTCTTAATCTCCATAATATGTGTAATATACATAGATGGCAAATAAGCATATAAGATGCTCCATATCACATGTTATCAGGGAAACACAAATTAAAACAATGAAAAACCACTACACACCTATTAGAATGGCCAAAATCTAGAAATATCTATTAGAATAGCCAAAGTCTGGAACACTGAATACCAAATGTTGGCGGGGATGCAGAGCAACGGGAACTCTCATTCATTTCTGGTTGGAATGCAAAATGGCACAGCCACTTTGGAAGACAGTTTGGCAGTTTCTTAGAAAACTAAACATACTCTTACCATAAGACCCAGAAATCATGCTACTTGGTGTTTATCCAACAGAGTTGAAAACTGATGTTCACACAAAAATCTGCCCACAGATGTTTATAGCAGCTTTTATTCATAATTGCCCAAACTTGGAAGCAGCTAAGATGTCCTTCAGTAAGTGAATGAATAAACAAACTACAGTACATCTAGACAATGGCCTATTATTCAGCACTCAAAAGAAATAAAGTATCAAGCCATGCAAAACTATGGAGGAATCTTATATATTACTAAGTGACATTACTAAAAGGCTATACACTATATTATTCCAACTATATGACATTCTGGGAGAGGCAAAATTTTGGATACAGAAAAGAGATCAGTGGTGGCCAGGTACTGGAGAGAGGAGGAGGGTTGAAGAGGCAGAACACAGAGGATTTTTAGAGCAGTGAAACTACTCTGTAAGATACTAAAAGGGGGGATATATATCATTATACATTCATCCAAATTCATAAAATGCACATCACCAAGAGTAGATCCTGATGTAAACTGTGGCTTTGGGTGATTATGGCTATCAATGTAGTTTCAATTGTAATGAATATGCCCCTCCAGTGGGGGATGTTGATATGAATAATTAGGGAGGCTATGCAAGTATGGGAAATCTCTCTACCTTCCTCTTAATTTAGGTTCCTTATTTGCTGTAAACCTAAAACTGCTCTAAAATAAAAGGAAGCATGTAGACATTTAAAAGTTCATAACTTATTACAAAGCATAAAGTCCAAAAGATAATACTCAGATTTCTTAGATCCCCATGAACTGACTTTGTTCAGGGCCTTTTTTTTTTTTTTTTTTTTTTTTTTTTTTAATGAGATAATGTACTTTTGCCTGCTCTCCAAAGGTGATCATTGTTTAGCTCTTAAATGTTAAAAAATTAAATATTTTTCGTAATTATTTCTCACATTTTCTCATGACCTCTAAGAAGTTCTGTGTCTAACAGGAAAATTGTGCTAAATAAAATAATTGGCCTATGTGGCCATAGATCCAGAAATAAAAATATTTATCTAAACCTTATGTGGAAAACAGAATAAAATTTTCCCTGTTGTATTGGTTGATTGACCAAAAGGGACATCATTAATCACTTTGTTCATGGTTTTGGAGACTTCTAGTATGTGAGACAGCTTCAAAACAAAATTAGCTGGCATTTTTTTTTCATTCAGTTACAATACAAAAACATTTACGCACTTGCACCTCCAAATTAATAATACGCTGTACATTTCCCAAGGACACGAATTGCATCCCTTACAGTTTCTGGATTCCCATCCAGTGATAATGTGATGATGACGATGATAATAATAAAGATGATGGGCCGGGCGCGGTGGCTCAAACCTGTAATCCCAGCACTTTGGGAGGCCGAGACGGGCGGATCATGAGGTCAGGAGATCGAGACCATCCTGGCTAACACGGTGAAACCCCGTCTCTACTAAAAAAAAAACACAAAAAACTAGCCGGGCGAGGTGGCGGGCGCCTGTAGTCCCCGCTACTCGGGAGGCTGAGGCAGGAGAATGGCGTAAACCCGGGAGGCGGAGCTTGCAGTGAGCTGAGATCCGGCCACTGCACTCCAGCCCGGGCGACAGAGCAAGACTCCGCCTCAAAAAAAAAAAAAAAAAAAAAAGATGATGATGAGGGTGCTCACTTGCTCTTGAGTGTTAAAAAAATAACTATTGATTAGATAGCAACTAATAACTGAAGTGGAAACTTAAAAAAATCGAAAGATTGATGGTGGTTTTGCACTGTAAGATGTGTCTCTTAGCCATGCACAGTGGCTTACACCTGTAACCCCAGCAATTTGGGCGGCTGTGGCCAGAGGATAGCTTGAACCCAGGAGTTTGAGACCAGTGTGGGTAGCATGGGGGGGCCTCATCTCTGCAATCAAAAAGATTAATCAATAAATAAAATTTATCTCTTAAAGATTTAAAATTCCTCTAGGGCTTAGAGTAAGAAAGCCATTACGGTGAAATTGGAAGTAGTAGAATCGATTGTTTGAAGCACATAGCCTTACCTAAAATTTTCCCAAATAACTGCATGTTTGTAGCCTCCTATAAGGAGGATGGTGCTGAGTACCTTGGAAATTTCCCTCCTAACTGGAAATACCTCTAATCCAAACAGGATCCCACAGAGGGAAGCCTACTTCCAAACGCCTCAGCCAGAACCAGAACTTCTTCCAGAGACTGGTCAGGACCCCTGTAATCCTGGTCCTGGTTCCTAGAGAAGCTGACAACCAGATAGAGCCAGAAATGCCACTGCCATGGCAGCCCATCAGCGGCTACAGGAGATATAGAAGTCTGTCTGGCTTATCTTTATGCTGGACCTGGGGATAGTGCTTCTCTGGAGTTTATTCATGGTCTCCACCAAGTACTTCACAAACCACCTGGACTAGTTCCAAAATGTATTGTGCATTACACTTAGCTTAGCAGGTATGCCCACGGCCTTGTCTACTTCCTTGGTGCCCTGCCTGGGGTAGGCATTCCTTGTACCATCTGTAAACATGTCCTGACCCTATGTGTTACACTGTTCTTTTTTTTTTTTTTTTTTTTTTTTGAGATGGAGTTTCACTCCTGTTGCCCAGGCTGGAGTGCAATGGCACAGTCTTGGCTCACCGCAACCTCCGCCTCCTGGGTTCAAGCAATTCTCCTGCCTCAGCCTTATGAGTAGCTGGGATTACAGGCATGTGCCACCATGCCCAGTTAATTTTGTATTTTTAGTAGAGATGAGGTTTCTCTGGGTTGGTCTGGCTGGTCTCTAACTCCCAACCTCAGGTGATCCACCTGCCTCGGCCTCCCAAAGTGCTGGGATTACAGGCGTGAGCCACCGAGCCTGGCCTACACTGTTCTTTTCTTGCCTCAACTGCTTCCTTCTCAAGGAAATGCCCTAGTTCCTGTGGACTCTAAGGCCCCAGTGGCCATCCTAGTGTTGTGAGTACTCACAGCCATCCTGGTAAAAGGGCAGCTGAAGGCCTGATGTCCATCATCACTTTGTTCAGGGCCATCCTGCAGGACCACTGCATGGCCTCCACATCGTGAGTGGCCAGCATCTGGCAGAGATAGTCACATTCCTGGCCATGATCAGGTTGGTATGGCTCTTTTCTCCTCATCACCTGCTGGTACCAGGCTGGAATTCTGCTGCTACAAAGAGCAGCTCAGGGTCAAAGGCCCTAGAGAACAGACAGTAGAGATGAGCCTTATTTGTCCAGGAGACTCAGCATTGACAGAAAGGAGTATGAGATTTCAGCTCCATCCAGCATGTTTTCTTCAAGAACTCATAATGATGGCTGATTCAGACAGGGTTCTCCAAAGATACAGAATCAATTGGAGATTTTATATACATAAAAAGTATTAAGATCCTGGCTAATATGATCATGGGGGCTGGCAAATCCAAAATTTGTAGGTCAGTCCAGTAGACAAGAAACTCAGGGAGGACTTTCATGTTATAGTCTTGAAGCAGGACTCCTTCTTCTCTGGGAAACCTGAGTTTTTGCCCTTAAGACCTTCAACTGATTGGATGAGACCCACCCCCTCAACTGAAAGTAATCTTGACTTAAAACAAGTGATCACAGATGTGTATGTTAATCACATCTATAAAATATTTTCACAATGCCTAGACTAGTGTTTGCCCAAACAACTGCTCGCCATAGTTGAGCTAAGTTGACACATGCAATTAAACCATCACAATGACCATCCTCAGGAAAATTATTACCCTCTCTATCAGCTGTGTCCTTGCTGTTACCATTGAAGCCTTCCAGGCTGGAACTACTGAGATTATTTCTGGCATCGTAGACACTATTGCCTGAGTAATTACTTTGTAAAAATGAAACAGATTGGCCATGGAATGAAAAGTCCATGTGGGGCCTTAACAAGCCAGAGATGAAGAATAAGAATCTGTTGATATTTCTCTATATTTGTCCAAAGAGGTACAGCTGTAAAAGAATCTTGTGGACATGACTAGTCAGTGGCAGAAAAGTGCATGCTTTGGCATAAGGCATGATAGGTCAATGGGTCCTATCACAGCATTAAGGAAATGTCCTTCAAGACCTTCTCTGGTTTCATTCTCACCAGGAAGGCCCTTTGATTCTGGGAGGCAGAATTCCTGGATAGTTAACAAGAATATCTGTTCCCACAAAAATATATGCAGTCATAAGAAACTAGTAAATATATTTCCCTGTACAGGTCAATTAAATGTGTATTTAACTACTAGGATTCTGACAAATACCCCAAGACGTCACTGTCCCCAAATGCACTGATTATTAAAGTTCTAAACTCCCACAAGAAAATGCACCTAGTTTCAGCCACCAGTATTACCCAATTTTACTACACAAAGTATGGGGAAGGAGATTCCCTAAACTCATTAGAATTCATTAAACTTATTCTATTTTCATGAATAATCATGTGTTGCTTAAAAATGAGGATACATTCTGAGAAATACATCATTAGGCAATTTCGTCAGTGTGAAAACACTATAGAGTGTACTTACACAAACCTAGATGGCACAGACTACACATCTAAGACTACACTATACATCTCAGCTAGCTGGCATATCCTATTGCTTCTAGGCTACAAACCTGCACAGTATGTTACTGTACTGAATACAGTAGCCAATTATAACACAATAATATTTCTATATCTAAACATAGAAAAGGTACTGTAAAAACAGGATAAAAGATTTACAATGTTACACCTGTATAGAGCACTCACTACAAATAGAGGCTGCAGGACTGGCAGTGGCTCTGGGTAAGTCCGTGAGCTGTAGACTTTATAAATACGATATACTTCGGCTATATGGCATTTATTAATTTTCTTTAATAATAAATTAAACTTAGGTTACTGCAACTTTCTCACTTTATAAACTTAAAAATTTTTAGAACTTTGATACTTTTGTAATAATACTTAGGATAAACTACACATTTTACAGCTGTACAAAAAATATTTTCTTTATTTCCTTCTATAAGCTGTTTTCTATTAAAGAGTTTTTTTTTTTTTTTAGATTTTTTCTTTGAAAACAAAGACACAGACACATTAACCCAGGCCTACACAGGGCCAGGAGCATCAATATCACGGTCTTCCATTTTCACATCTTGTCCCTCTGGAGGGACATCGGGGCAATAATACGCATGCAGCCGTCATCTCCTCTGATGACAATGCCTTCTTCTGGAGACCTCCTGAAGGACCTGCCTGAGGCTGTTTTACAGTTAACTTCATATGTATGTGTATATATATGTATACATACATGTATATGCATTGTGTATACATGTAAAGTTTTATACATATATACATGTATATGTGTATATATATGTAGGAGTACACTCTAAAATAATTATAAAAAGCAAATAAACCATGATAGTCATGTATTATCATAATCACGTTTTTATGCCATATATAATTGTACATGCTATATTTTCATATGACTAGCAGTGCAGGAGGTTTGTTTACAGCAGCATTACCCCCAACACATGAGGAATATGTCATGCCACTATGTTATAAAGGCTACAATGTCTTAGGTGATAGGAATTTTTCAACTCCATCATAATCTTACAGGACTGCTATGTGGTCCTTTGATTTCTATACTGTCATTATGTGGCATGTGACTGTATTTAATTTCATTTGTTTATTCATTCCTTACTCCCTTTCCTACTCATAAGTTGTCTCATCCAGACTAAGATTAACTTACCCCCAAAACCATAAAGCTCTCTAGGCTATCCTGAGTCATTTACCCATCTAGTCAGTCTAGAATTTATCTTTTAGTCTTAGCACTTGGTTCTGTCTTAGTCAGTAACCATGCAAAGCTGTATGCAAGCTGAGTCCTGCAAAAAGGCACTTGGGCCAAGTGATCTAGAGAGGAGGCTGAAATCCAGCCAGACAGTGCTCCACTTGCTAAGTCATGTGACCAGCCATGGGCTTTTTCAGCTGCCAGCCAGTGCCCTTTTTGTAACTGGTCTTTCCAGAGCAGGTACCTTTCTTTAACTAATGCAGAGTTCCTGGTGAGCTTGCAATGGCTGTACCCTGCATCCCACTCCCCCTCTCCACCTACTTTAAAGCAGACAGTCTCTTTAACAGGTCGGCCACATCTCCACTGACTAAGGCATCATTTCTGTGAGTGGATTTTCCCTGGAATCTAATGGACAGACACAGTACCCATATCATTGCTTAATTCTGTGGTTCTAAACAGTACCACCCAAAGGGGCAATTTGAAAATTTGTGGCAGTGGCTTTTGGGTTCTCACAGTAATTAGGAGCAGTACTGGCTTCAGCGAGCAGATGCCAGTCCCCCTGCAGTGTCTAGAGTAGTCCAGCACCATGCATAATCACCCCTCATCCTGCATGACTTTCAAACGTCCTGTCCATTTTCACAGATATGAAAAGCTCATTCATATGGGACTTAATATATGTCTACTGTGTGCTAAACACTGTTTCAGGTGGTCTGGGTGAATAACATTCTCGGCTCTCTGGGACTTACAAAAACGTATTTTAATTTTCTGAGACTGGAACTTAACTCAATTTTACATTGAGCAGAAAGTTATTTTGCATTGTTTTAAAATATGATAGTATGTTTTTCTGAAATGCAACCACCATGCAAATCAAGGGAAGATTGTAATTTTTGTTCTGAAGTCCACCAAGAATTGTTCACTATATCAGAAAGCCACATCATTAGTTGCCTCACTCCTCATGACAGCTATACCACCAGGATAGCACACCTATTCAGTCCATGTTTGTAGCTGTAGCACTGACAGAGACCCTAGGACCAGGCAAACATTTGACTCCATTAAGCTCTCTCACATAGCCGAGTTCAGACATTTAAATTCAGAAAGAGATGTTGTTTTATTATAAATGGCTTTCCTTTAGAGTTCCAGCTACATTTTAGTTAGAGTATTATATTATTGTTGTTGTTGTTTTAATGTGTGTGTGGTTGATTATATTATCAATGAATCTTACTTCAAGATGGCATATGTGATGTAATGTACCTTTCTTCCGAGGGGTGGGGGGTGGTCACTGCATCTGATAAGTTGAAATCAACTCCTTGAACATTTAAATACCTAGCCTTGGCCGGGCATGGTGACTCACACCTGTAATCCCAACACTTTGCAAGGCCAAGGCAGGTGGACACTTGAGGTCAGGAGTTTCAGACCAGCCTGGCCAACATGAAGAAACCCCGTCTCTACCAAAAATACAAAAAAATTATCTGGGCGTGATGGTGCGTGCCTGTATTACCGGCTACTCAGGAGGCTGAGACAGGAGAATCATTCGAACCCAGGAGGCATAGGTTGCAGTGAGCTGAGATCGCCCCACTGCACTCCAGCCTGGGTGACAGAGTGAGACTCCGTCTCAAAAAATAAAAAGGAAGAAAGAGAGGAAATTAAGTGTATATATACTTATCTTTAAATAAAAACATAAAAAAAATTTTTAGTTTTAAATTATTTTGTTTATTTATTTTTGAAACACAGGATCTCACTTTGTTGCCCAGGCTGGTCTCAAATTCCTTAGTTCAAGGGATTGCCCCACCTTGGTCTCCTAAAGTGCTGGGATTACAGGCACAAGCCACTGCGCCCGGCCCTGTCCTTCTCTTTCACGCTACTCTTTTGATAGCCTATTAAATACTGTGATATAAAATTCAGTATTAACAAATTCATGCTAGATGATAAGGGTATAAGCAAAAGAAGAAAATAAAAATATTTACTATATACAAACATATTGATTTTAAAAATAAGGAAGAAACACTTACAACCACTACCAGCAATAATGTTCTCACCTCTGAGAATAGCAAGGCCCACCTTACAAGGTTGCTAGAGGAATTAAGTGATGTGATATATTACAAGCACTATATCCTAAATATCATCAGCAACAGTATTAGTATTATTCTGGGTAGGAACTCATAATGGTATTAAGATGAGGATTGTGTCTCAGAAGACGGCAACAGTGAGTCTGTGATGTAGGAGTTAAAAGGAAAGTAAAAAATGGTTGTCTCTGGAAAAAAAGAAATAAAACCATGGTGAAACATACAAGGTTCATGAAGGGAAAGACTGAATACTGAAAAGATCGAAATTATTTCTATTGTGTAAGAGGGAGGAAGACCCTTTTAGGGAGCAAAGCTGTCTTTTGATAAGCAATGAAATAACATCTTTAGTAGTGAATAATGAAGCCTCTTTCTTCCCCTTCTCCACTCATCCCTCTCCACTAAACCAGAGGGAACTTTGATTTAAAATTAAGGGAGGATGAATAAAGAGACCAGAAAACATGAAGGATCTTGGGGCAGGTGGAAGTGTGTGCAGCAAAACAGGCAAGAAGCTGTTCTTGGAGACACAAATAGCTAAGAGTTTTAATTGCACTTGCTGGAACTCATCCAAGTAGTCTCTGAAAACTGATTTATTTCATAATATGAAAATTATATCTCATTAAGGTTGATTTTTTTAAATGATGTGTATATTATGATTTAATTTTTATAAAACACGATATAGTTAAAAAAACCTGGAAGAAAATATCAAAATATTAGCCATGGTTATTTCTCAATAATAGATTATGTGTTATTTATTTCAAACAGTCTTGCACTTTCTGGTTCTTATGATAAGTGAACTGATTTTTAATAATTGGAAAAAGTAAAATCTTCCTGAAAGAGAACCATTTTCCAACAAGCTCAGTTCAGAACAGTGCTAACTACTTAAAACCTACTGATATCATATTCCTATCCATTCATGTGAAATTATCCAGCTATTGTTTAGATTGCTCTAGTTTTCTTCAGAACCTCTGTTCATCTTTGGATTTAAATACACATAAAGTGGGTGAATGTGTCAATAGCAAAAATAGCATTTGCTGGTCTTGAGGTACAAAGGGCAACAAATGGAAAGAGTCAAGACTCAGGTTTCCCGACTGCTCTGCTAAAGAATTCACTGTGTGGCCTTTGGTGAGGCACTTCCCCTCCAGGCTGCAGCTTCTTCAGCTGTAAAATGAGGGCTGTGAACCAGATCATCTCTAAGGGCCCATCTAGGACTGACATCCCACCATTTTATGTGCCCCTTTGGGGAGGAAGAGAAAGAAAAGCAAAGGTATGTTGCTGAGTCATCTCATCACGCACCGTGATATAAATCACACCTCAGACAACCCCCTTCTCTCTATCGCTCTATTTCATCATCTCACCCTCTCAGCCTTCATTCTGTTGACAATCATCTAGCAGTAAAACTTACTTTTTACTCCCAACACTACAGCTATTCTGGCTGTTACTCCAGATAGTTCAATCATTATTGGTATCTGATTTTGCTCTGGCTCTCAATGGGGGTCTAAATATTTCCCTCTCTCAACTCCAACTTGTTCCAGCAAACCTTCCAACCCCTCTTTTGTTGAGACCTCAGCCAAACCTTCCCCATGGGCCTCCTTGCTATTAATAAATGTGCATGGAACAGCATCTATGCTGATCCTACTTCAGCTCTTATAAATCTGAATGCCCTGAAATCTTAATGTAATCATACTCATTTTAAGAACTACAGTCATTTGTCCTTGGCTCAGTTTTCCCAGAAATGACTGGCATAGGAAGCTTTTTCGTAAGGGCAGTTGGCTGAAGGCTCATTTGGCGGGTCTTGGGGAATCATTTCAGTTACAGTTTTGTCTGCCAAGTCTGTATTCCCTGCTGACCCAGTTTGGATTTCAAATTTCCATCAAGACCACCTGCCTGGTGTTAATTAGTTATGGTTTCTTGTTTTATATGCAAATTTGTTTTAACGTCCATGAACTGGCACAACCATCTTGGGCTACTCCTCTAGTTCTACTGTGCAAGCAGCATTCTTAGCTGATCCAGCGACTCATACTCAAATAACATGCCATAGCCAGGATGGCAGAGTATTCGGCAAAAATCTAAGGATGAGGATTGCAAAATCCAAGTAACTCCCAATTTGCATTTTTCTTCTATTGGTTTTTTAAAATTCTTGAATTCATAATTTAGGACAACTCCTTCTTATTCCCCACCTCACACATGTGCCCTACACTCTCTAGTAATAGACATAGGAGAAACTTAGAGAGTCACACAAACCTGTTGATTTTAAGTTACTCTAGATATCTCTATAGTTTTCACCCATTTGTAGGATATTTACCAATTGCTGATTATTAAGTCAAATCAATGGTTTGCTATTACTTCACCAGGAAATGGGGTAAGGTATATTTTCAGACTTATTAGCTTTCCTATAGCGTAGGAAGATCAAAGGCAAAGTTACTTTCCTCCACTGGTGTGATCATGCTTTCAGAAGACACATTATGACCAGATAACTTTCAAAGATTTATTCTAAATTTTTCTTTAACCCATGATACAAAAGTAAACATAAGCTCATTAAAATGGTGAACATAACAGCCTAGAAGAAAAAGATCTCACACTGACACATAAATGAAGAGAACAAAAATTTTGAAAAGTATGAGATTCCCTTTTATTCTCAGGGGTCAAAAAATGAAAATTGAAGGCCAGGTGTGGTGACTCATGCCTGTAATTCCAGCACTTTGGGAAGCTGAAGCAGCAGGATCACTTGAGCCCAGGAGTTCAAGACCAGCCTGGCCAACAGGCTGGTGAAACCCTGTCTCTACTAAAAAGTACAAAAATTAGCTGGGCATGGTGGTGCATGCCTATAATCCCAGCTACTCAGGAGGTGATATGATTTGCCTGAGTCCCCACCCAAATCTCATCTTGAATTCCGACATGTTGTGGGAGGGACCTGGTGGGAGATAATTGAATCATGGGGGCAGGTTTTTCCCATGCTGTTCTCATAATAGTGAATAAGTCTCATGAGATTTGTTAGTTTTAAAGAGTTTCCCTCGCACAAGCTCTCTTCTCTTGTCTGCTGCCATGTGAGATGTACCTTTCACCTCCTGCCATGATTGTGAGGCCTCCCCAGCCAAATGGAACTGTAAGTCCATTAAACCTCTTTTTCTGATAAATTGCCCAGTCTCAGGTACATCTTTATCAGCAGCATGAAAACGAACTAATACAGGAGGCTAGGGCATGAGATTTGCTTCAGCCAAGGAGGTGGAGTTGCAGTAAGCCAAGATGACACCACTTCACTCCAGTCTGGGTGATTAGGTCATGATGATAGATGCCTCATGAGTGGGATTAGTGCCCTTATAAAAGACTACAGAGAGAGTCCCACCCCTTTCATCATATAAGGTTACAGAGAAAAGACAGTCCTCAAGGAAGCAGGCTCTTACCAGACATTGACTTTGCTGGTGCCTTGATCTTGGACTTCCCAGCCTCCAGAACTGTAAGAAATAAATTTCTGTTGTTTATAAGCCACCCAGTTTATGGTAGTTTGTCATAGCAGCGCAAATAGACTAAGATATTGTGATTTTAAATCCAGTAATTTTCACATAATTTTTGAACATCATAAATGGAGGTCGAAAAAATTAACTCACACTGTTCTCATTTTTATATTTACTTAAATTGCCATAGACATTCCTCATCACATTTAGAAATGTCCATTTAGAGAAGTGACAAGAAAAGTCACCTTCATGAAAATGTTGCTTTTTTTTTCATGTGTGCTAGACTATCTGATTTTATGTTCTACAGTGCCAATGCCTAAATCCAGGGCTAAAGTGGCTGGAAAGACAGGGTATGGAATTACTTTTCTGTCATAATTTAACGGACAATTTTCTGGGTGCTAAGAATTAAATGGTTTTAGGAAATGATGAATAGCACCAGGCTCAAGAATTGGAAGGATTCCATTTCTCCAATTGCTCTTTTTTGGATCCACAAACAACCAGGGATTAGCTAGCAACAGGAAAAGCCATTGGCCAAGGCAACCTCATCTTCCCCTCTGGGGAGAACCCAGACACAAATCCACAGGATGTCCCTGGATGAGGAAGTAAAGCAGCTGTGACATGCAGGTAAGATCACTCTGCTGGACCCAAGTCCACTGGAAAAAAGCTAGTTTGGTGCTAGATGATAAACATAAATATCTTGTTATCTAAAGGCAAATGCTCTGTCTTGAACATAAATGAATTATAAAATGCAGTTTCCTGAGCAACCTTTTGGGGAGTAAAAATATTCACATGCCCTAGATAATATAGTCCATATGTGTTTTCATATATCATGCATGTTAATTCAGAATATGTACTTTATACATTATGCATATTAATAAATTATATGTTCTTCTAGAGGTAATGATAGATTTTGCTAAACAATTACTTACACTATATTGACAATTACTTACACTGTATTGTAACCAATAGTACTGGTTAGATGTAGCTATAAAAGTTCCCAGCACAGAAGCTGTTTTTAACCTATCAGAATCTGTGTTGATCCCTTTAATGACTGTTTTTTAAAGCAATGCTGGTATGATTAGAGAGGAAAACAGCTATTCAGTTCAAATTATAGTATTAAATACCTTCACTTAATCAATATTCTCTTCAAGGACAGCTATATTTGCTTACTTTCACGAGAAGCAATTTAACATAATTCTGTTGTCGTATGCCAGGTACAGTTGTCTGACACATCCATTTTTTTTGCTACTCCTGCTGTTCTGAGTTAAATTATTTTGTCTTCTGAGAACTGACCAAATTTTCCTTTTTAAGATATTCCTTGCTTTTGTAATAATCATTTTGCTGTTAATTTCCCTCTTAAATCACTTTAATATACTGATTTCAAAGACTTTATAAATTTATAATTTTTGCATCCTTCAAATCAAAGGCCAATCTGTCATTCACATAACAAAAGTGTTATGTTTATGTTTGGATCCTATTTACCTTCCTATTACGTCAAGGAGTATCAGGTTTGTTACTTTAAAGATATCACTCTTTATAAGCATGTTATTTTCAAGTTTTGAATCATTAAATCATATTTTGTTTCATACTTTGATTGAAAGTATGAGGCAAATAGTTAATTTGTCATGAAGAAGCTACTATTTAACTTAAGTTCAACTTGTATTTCAAAACTTTCAGATTAAAAATATACTCCCTTAAGAGACTGCCTAGATGGATGGATGGAAAAATAGATGGATATCTCTTTTTAAAATACAGCAGATTCAGTAAACAGAAAGAAAGTATAGTTAAGAAACTCCAAGAGCTATATGAATGTGTTATTCAACATTAATTGAATATTGACGAAGAAGGAAGAGGAAGCCAGAAGAATATGCTAATTAAATGTATACCATCATTGGCTAAAAGGAGGATAATCATAGCATTCATAATTTTATCTTTACGGATGGGGAAAAAAGAGAGGAGAAGCCACTTGCTATAGATATAGATAGCAATTCTTTCTTAGCCATAAAGAGACTAGTTAATTGATAACAGCAATAAATAGCATTAAAAAGCCAACCAACAGCAAAACTACAAAGTAGTAATTACAGTACCATGAGAAGGCCAAGTATCTGGCAAGAATCTGTGACTAGGATCCAAGCTTCACGCTCAAAGTGATTACTGATATGTGCGATAATATTTGTGTTTCTTTAATTCTTGGTCTGGAACTATATAGTATCTCTGAATTTCTAATTATAATAAACTTAAATATTTAAATTTTCTTAATGAAGAATTTTATTTTTTATACCAAAGTGAAAACAGACTAGGTGCTGTTGTAAGTCTCTTACCTGGCCACACTTGAGGAAGCCCTAGCATTTTGCTTGTGTGTTCTAACCCGATGTACTATATGTACATAGGTAATACATTAACTTCAGGTAAAACATCTAGAGGGGTTCAACAGTCTCCAAATGAGCTGACTTTATATTTGACAGCAAGTTTTAATGACATACAAATAAAAGAAGGAACAAACCCATAGCCCATTATGAAAACCATAGAAGGTAATGTACTATAATTTTTTATGGCTTAAACTACCACTATCAAAAGGGTCTTTGAATATTTTTAAGAAATGATAATGATTTGTTTTTAATCCACTGTGGGTTTTCTAAGTCTCCCTGGTGATCAATACTGTACATTGCCAAAATAGCATCTCAGCATGGCCCCAAAATGAATCAACCCACAAGGAACTTGAAGCTATGAACACCTGTCTCTAAGGACAGGGTCAACTAAGATAACCAGGGTCTAAGAACATATACTGAGGTTAAAAAATACTTCTTTTAAATACTATTTTCAATGAGACAACATCTGCAAATTTTTCTGTTTTTTAATGCTAGTTAAATTTTCTGGGCAACAGAGCAAGACTCCATCTCAAAGAGAATAATCAAATAATTCTTCAGGAACCTGATCTCAATGCTGTACCTTGTATATATCATCCAAATGCTTATATCGATAAAAATCCAGGTAACATGCTTTATATCTAACAAAGTGATCTAGATTTCTGTAAAACCTAAAGCAATTTCATAAAAGTCACTGTTGTTGGGACTAAGGGTGGTTTTATGCTACAAAAAATACAGGGCTTCTGAAAATAAAAAAAGATTAAAAAATCAGAATTACTTTTAAATATCCAAAAGTTCAGATGCAATACATAGCAATTATTTCTTAGAAAAGCAAAACTATCTGGACTGGCCACCTCTCCATCAGCTGGCTGTGTCCTGTTCTGTCTGCCTTCTTTCTGCCCTACCCACCACTATCTCTCACTTTGTCATTCATCCATGGAGATTGTCTTTAAAAATTTAATACACTGGTTTAGAGGACAAATTAGAGTGAGAAACGCTGATAGCAGCAAAAAGCTAAAACATCTAGGATGCTGAAAAAGGTATATAGCTTCTTTATCTATGTTCAGGGAAAACAAACAAAAATAATGTAATCCAAGCACTACTTAGTTGTCAAAAAAAACCAACTCATCCAAATTAATTTTGTCATATTGAATACAACAAATCACTCAAGCAACCATTGCCACTTCTTAATTGCCACTTGTGTCACACAGACTAAGAGACTCCAAAATTTGGCTTAAGCTTTAGATAGCCTTTCATTAAGAAAAACAGTATTTATAAATTTGACAAACACAGTTCCACCACATACAGAATTTTCTACTATCTTTTAAAAATGACTTTAAAAAAAAGAGAGAATGTCTCACATCTCCAGATTATGAAGCATTAAAAAACCTAGTTCTCTCACATTTTTATTGATTAAAAATAAAACCTTAGGTTTAATCAGCTTTAATAATAAACAGGCCAGGTATTACAACTCATACCTGTAATCCCAGCTCTTGGGGAGGCTAAGGTGGGAGGATCATGTGAGCCCAGGAGTTCGAGACCAGCCTGAGCAAGATGGCAAGACTATGTCCCTCCAAAAAATATATAAAAACATTAGCTGGGCATGGTGGCATGCGATGGTAGTTCCAACTACTTGGGAGGCTGAGGTAGGAAGAATTCCTTGAGCCCAGCAGTTCAAGGCTGCAGTCTGCTGTGATTGCACCAAAGTATTCCAGCCTAAGTGACGGAGCAAGACTGTCTCAAATAATAATAATAATATTTTTTCAGGAACCTGATCTCAATGCTCTACCTCATACATACAATCCAAATGCTTATATCAATAAAAATCCAGGTAATATGCTTTATACACAACAAATTGACATAAGATTTCTGTAAAACCTAAAGCAATGTCATAAAAGTCACTGTTGGGATTTAGGATGGTTTTATGCTTTTCTTCTATTAATCCTCCAGTGGGTAGGATCTATCTTTTTATGTGAAATGCCTGAAAAATATTTGACTGGTTATCAACTCATTATGAAAGTAGTTACATGGTTTTTCCAGTGAGGTTAGACCAAAATGATTTTGGAATTTTCAGAATTTGCAGAAATGGAAAGAAGCCTGACCAAATTTGAATTTGCTCAAGGAATAAGAAGAGGGACTGGATGCCATTCTGAAATGTGTGTGTCTGTGTGCTTGCCAGGCTCTCTTCTGCTTGCCAGCTGCTAAGTCTCCCAAAATGTCATCCAAACTTGATTAAAGACAGATTCCTCCAAACTCACTAAGTCTTCATAATAAAAAAGGGTAAATTCTTCAATATTGTTAACAGAAATGTAAAATAACCAGAGCAAAGTGAATGGCTGAAGCTAATTTCTCTTTAGGGGAGCAGTAAAGTTTCTACCTGTCATTACCACCGGGGTACATAGTAGGTACTCAAAAAAAGAAAAGTATGGTTATTTTTAACATTTTTTCCTTAACCATCTTATTAAATAAACAGTTACTCTCACAATTTAGCACTCCTATAATGTCAGGCTAAAACCTAGATGGAGTAACTGCGTTGGTGCCACAGATCACTTTAGAAGAAATTGAACAGAGGCTGCAGAAGCAGCATGATCTGAATGGTGCAGGGCATGTTAGATGACGCCAGACTCCACTGGATGCCTGACAGTGCCATCAGTGAGGGCTACAACAATGCCAGAGCCCTTCCAGAGGCTTACAGTTGGATGAGAAGGCAGACCTATAAACAATTATTATGCAAGAAGCTCTGAAACCCAGGAACTCATGACATTTCTTAGGGTCATTGAGAAAGGAAAAGTTACCAGAGTGGTGGATGGGCGGCAGGTGAGGCAGCTGAGCCCTGAAGGATGAATACAGCTTTTCAGCTGAACAGGAAACCAAAAGATAAGGGAGACAGTAGTCACAATGGAAACAAGGCATAGAAACTGAAATCGAAATTTCATCATAAAAGGGTAAGCCTTATCTTTGCCTAGATTATTTTAGGTCTCTACTGTCTGTACAGTCTCTGGGGTCCATAAGTTCAGTATCCCTCCATAATGATGTCAACTCACATGTATACAGCCCCTACCTGAAGCACTCCATTGTGTCTCTGTGGGACTTGGGGGGCAAGGGAAACCAACACCATCTTGAAGCTCACGATGCTTGTTTTGCTATGAGTAAGAAAGTTCCTTGTCTCTGACCCAGAAGACTTGTGTCCACATCAATGAAACAATGGTAGGCAAATTTTTTAACTGACAATTAGAATAAAATCTCAGGCTGTTCTCAGTTCCTGACAGGTGGGTAGTAGCAGCATGGAGAAAGGTAGGAAACAGGGAATGAAATGGAAATTTGAGGGAAATGATGAGTTTGGTTTGGTTCCTGTTAAATCTGAAGTGGCAATAGAGGCACAGATTGGTCAATATAGGCCCAAATTTCAAGAGAAAGGTCTGAGCTAGAGAAACATTTGAAAGTTACTAGAATCTTCATGGGAGTTAATACCTTGAGGAAGAAGAACTGAATCTGGAGAACACCAGTATTAAAGAGGTAGGTATGGAGATATGGAAGGAGAAATCTCCTTCTGTGCCAAGTGGGAGTGGGAGCTGACCAGTGATGTCTAAAAGGATGAATGGGTGATGCAGAATGCTCAGCTGAGGGAGGGGACAAGTAATTTTAGTGATGTTAATCAGCATAGTTTTATAGTTTAGGGTTTTTTGCCCCCTTTAAATACCAGTTGCCTCTGTTTGGAAGCAGAAAGGTAAATCCAGGGTTGGGGTATTGCCAGGTGAGCACTGAGGGAGGAAAGGGCTGCAAGAAGTTGGTGGGGAGACAACAGTTTCGAGGGACCTCCAGGAAATATGGGCAGCACAACCAGCAGGAAGAAAGTAGAGTGTTGTAAAGCCAAGAAGGCCTGACTTCCTATCCCAGCTCTAGGACCATGGGCAGATGATGCAGCCTTTCCAGGCATGGGTTCTCTCAGTCAACAAAATGAAGATAATAGTAGTCCCTCAACAGGTAATGAGACTAAATGACAAAATGCTTGTGGAGTGCCTATTAAAGATGCTGACACACACAGAGGACTCCATGAGGGGCAGTGGAGCCAGATATCGCCACTAATCAGATACCTATTTAATCTTGAGATCTTTGGATCTCTCTTAGAAGGCAGGTCTCAATCAGAGGATAGTTCTGAAACTACTCAAAAATAGATAATGTAGTTTTCCAAAGCAAGCCCATTTCAGGCCTCGACACCCTGCTTTACTCTTAATAGGGGAGAGCTGTCTAAGAGTTTGTAAGGTAAGAATCTCTATGGAATATAAGCCTCTGGAGAGCCACAGACCAGACAAGTCAACCAGGGCACAAAATGGACCCAGTGTAGAAAGGGCTCCTCCCAGGACGAAAAGCCCAGATGAAGAGCTGGCAGGGGCATCGGGGAAAACACACACGGGCACTTTGTCTGGCAGTACAGCTCTCATTCTAACAGCATGATGGCTCCAACAGCTCTCTCATACAACAGCCTGCACGTAACAATTCACAAAGTGACCACTTGGTCTGCTGGTTTCCCAGGTTCCCTGTCCTCTGCGTTCTGCCTTCCTCCTGACTCCTCTTTTCCTCATTACCCTAACAGATGGGGAAAGATTCCCCATGGAGTCATCCTTCCCAGATGCACCAGGAGATAGGAAACCCACATCAGCCAATTTTATTACCTGTAACAAGTCGTTAAAGGATAACATTATTGCCCATAATAAGCTTTTTGGAAATAAGCTGCTGGTAGACTTATTTCACTTAGACATAACTGCCCTCACTCTCATTTCTATGGATAAGTAGGAGTTAGAGGAGCTAAACAATACTATAAATTTGCCTATTTTCACTTACTTTCTGTTAAAAATAAAACAAAACTATCCTCAAATATGTGAAACCCTACACAGTAAAGAACTGCTTAACGGTTGTGTTCTTATTCCTTTAAGGAAGTTCAATGATATGAAAATGACACATGTCATCACTAATTCCTGAGAATCAGAGTGAAAATATACAAAAGGCTTAATGAACAGATGAAGAAAGAAAACTGGTAATTGACATTTCTGGCTAGGGAATATGACAATCAACAGAAGGGCTACTGGCCAAATCTTCTTACAGACTGAAAATGCTAAAAGCCTCACCCAGAGTCAACAAATGCCATGTTCTAAGGAGAGGCGTCTTAGGGGACAGATCTGTTACTCATCAGTGGGCATGTTTCATCTTACCGCTCATGGCAGGCAAGTTAAAGGAGGCTTTGTGTACCTGCTTTGCAACAGAAGCTGGAACTCTGAGGTGCAGGAAGGCCTGGTCCTGCCCTCAGGCCCCGGGACAGATAACATATACACAGACAGTAAGCGCCTAAAGAGACACACACAGCACAGTCTTCAAACACTGCCCTTCAGGCAATTTCCCTGCATTTTAGACTCATTGAAGAAAAGGGTAAGTCAACTACAGGTCAGAAAGATGTGATGGAGAAACGTTTTTTTCAGTTATGCATTTAACATAGATTTTCCTGTTCAGCAAAGTCTGAATAGCTTGATATTCTTTCCAGACTCCCTGGGTCTTCCTATAAAGAGAATAATATGCAGAAAGGTAATTTAAAAATTAGCGCGACAACTAAGTCCCTTCACAGCATGCCCAGTTTACACAATGTATTTTAGTGTCATCCAAAAAAAAAAAAAAGAAAACTGAACATCTGTTCTATGCTCTTATTAGCGAATGCTGTAAAAAGCCACCAGGTCTCTCCAGGGATATTGGTATGGATAGAGAGGCAGGACAGCGGGAGCTGTTCTGGTGCCATGGACAGCACCACTGAGCCCGCTTTTGGGTAAGGATATGAGGTTCTAATCATCACACTTCAGGAAGAGGTTACTAAAGTTGGAAAGGTAGGGCAGAGGGTAGACAGAATGAGTCAGACTTTCCAGAATGCACAGCCCATGTGTTGACCTCATTCTCCTGTTGCAAATCAATAGTAGTAAAGACCCCAACAGGAGGAACCTACTAAAGCCTTTGCTTACAAATTTCAGCATGGGGTAAAAACGGTCCTTCCTGAGTTCCTGGATGTTTAAGGGAAATTTTTTTAACACCTGGTCCTAAAACACATTCAAACTAACCCATGTGTCAGTCAAATCCAATCCTCCTCCAGCATCAAAACAATGCTTTTCAGTGCTACTTCCTTACTCTTTATACCAGAGTGTAAGCAGTAAAACTACAAAGCAGAAAACTGACCCCAAAACCAAGACAGCGACGGAATAAATTGGAATGTTCCTCTATTATATTTTAACACGCTACGCTGTTTACTAACACTGAACTTAGATCATTTTTTTCCCCTTGTTTCCAGGGCAATCAATTCATTTGGGAGTGGCGGGGAGAGGCACAGACAAGAAAAAGAAAGTTTTTTAAGTGACACATACCATGAAGTCAACCTGAATGAATTTAATTTGCTGTGGTGGTACAACAATGCTGAAAGGCTGTACTCAGTCCGAGTTCTTTTTGTTTCTGATGGAGTAATCTGAGGAGGGTTTCTTCATAATGGTGCCTTTTTCACACAGCAGGCACTTTTGAATCCCACCTGTAAATCAGGGAAATCTATAGGGATTTGTTTGTCTTTCCCTCCCCATCTCTTTTATCTCTCTTTTTCAGTTATTTGTGAAAATAAAATGGTCCTCCTAATACTTTTATGTGAAAGAAAATTGGGTTGTTATGCTCTGAAAGTAGCACATTAATTTTGACCAACAATTTGCTCACTGAAATTCAATCTCTAAGATATTTATCCCATATTTCACTGTTTAAAAAATTTCCACCTGAACTCTGGATCTATAACACACAAAACTGATGTTTTAAATTAAGGTTTAGCATTAACTTCCTTCTCCTAGCCAATAGAGATGCGTGCTGTGTACACAGATGAATGAGGCTACATGCCTCATTTAATTTCCTCAAACAACTTAAAATTATCTCCCTGACTAAATATAAACGTGAAGTATTTAACTGCTAATGTAAATGTGTATTATAAATTTGCCCTACTATATCAGTCTGCATTAGAACTAATTTCCTATTTGTGTCTCAATTTTAAATTGAAGCTATGGAATGTTTTGACTTTGGATCATAGAACCAAGCTACTTAAAATCACGTGTACACGTTTGCCATAATCATTAGTGCACATGTTACACATGTATACACACATAATCATGTGTACACACATTTGCCATAATTTAATAGCATTTATAATGGAAACAATTATAATGAAATGGTTAATAAACTATGATTTTTTTTTTTTTTTTTGAGATGGAGTCTTGCTCTGTCACCCAGGCTGGAGTGCAGTGGTGCAATCTCGGGTCACTGCAACCTCTGTCTCCCAGGTTCAAGTGATTTTCCTATCTCAGCCTCCCAAATAGCTGGGACTATAGGCATGCACCACAATGCCTGGCTAATTTTTGTGTTTTTAGTAGAGACAGGGTTTCACCATGTTGGTCAGGCTGGTCTTGAACTCCTGACCTGAGGTGATCCACCCGCCTTGGCCTCTCAAAGAGCTGGGGTTGCAGGCATGAGTCACTGCACCCAGCCAATAAACTATGATATATCTATACAACAGAATACCATCTGGCCACTATGAATGACAATGTAGAACAAGGCATAATGACACAAAGATAACAACATCACAGACAAGAGAATACCAAGATACCAAGAATTACAAAGGAGTATGTGCAGTATCTCATTCCCTCTCTCTCTCCCTTTCCTAGACATGTATAGGATAAAAAGGTTGAAAGAGTTTATTAAGATAATACTAGTTACTACCTCCCAGTGACTACATTATAAGTGATGTTTGTTTGTTGCTTGTCAGTCCCCAATCTCCCCTAAATTTTATAAGGAACATGCTTAATAAAAGAAAACATTATTTTTCAATAGTATTTACTTTCTAAACTGAGGTCAGCAGAACCTTCAAACCCTAGCACCAGCCCCATCCACATGCATTATAAGCCCAGGACAGCAAAACCAACTGAATTTAACAAAACCTCCAAAGATTAATCATGAGTTAGGATGTGTGCCACACTGAGATATGATAAGATACTGTGCTGACAAAAAATTGGCGCATTATTTGTGAGAGAACTAGATTACTGTGGACATACTGCTTCTCTCACGTTTTCTCTTCTCAAATATCCCAAAGGTATCCCTTAGGTTGCTTTCTAGGACTGGGGTCCAGAAACAGCAAGTAAAGAGAGCCATGAATGTATCTTGTCCTTAACCTCCTGGAAATATTGTTTGTCATTATTTGTGATTACCATTTTGATAAAATTTTAACTGTTCAAGGAATGTTGTAAATTTCTTCATCAAAAAGCTACAGTTATTATAAAATAAGCATTCCATAAATACTTACGTAGTAAATAAATTAGTTTTCAAAATGTCCACTCTGAAGGGTAAAAACTCATTATTTACAAAACATATTTCAAAAGAAAGAGGGGGAAGGAGGAAAGAGAGGAAGGTGGGAAAAAAGAAAGTTAAAAAAAAGCTTAAAGAAAAGCAGAATAATGAGAAACATTTTTTTAAAAATAAGATAAGCAGGGGTGAGATTAGGATATTATAATACTCCATATACTTGATTTAAAATGAGCCATAAAGTTACATGTAGGCTTCCCAGTAGCGCATGCCACAACTGAAACACAATCAACTCTAATTCACAATATTTCTAAGATGAAAACAAGTTAGAAGCATAGTAGAAACAAAGGCCAGACAACAGTTTCTCCCATGTATCCTTAATAAGAAGGGCCATGTCATGTTGTGAAAGATACCCTCAACAACATCCCATACAGTAGCTGCATAATTTGTGGAGCTGTTTCTTGCCACAGTTCACACTGTAGGTTGACAGTAATATCCTCATTCAGTGTTTATATAAGGAATTCAGCTGGAGGATGGAAAAGCAAACACAATGGTCCAGGTTTGCTGCTCCATAATCCAGCTTAATCTTAGGATAAACTTTTTCATATACAGGAATATGTGTTCCCTTATTACTTTTGTTGACCAAACGTTCTGTGATATGATATTATCTAATACTAAGTGACAACTATTTTATATTTATAGTTAAAAGCAGATCTGTGTGTTCTAACAGTTAGTATACTAAATGAAAACTTGATATCCTTCTCATCCATTCATTTGTTTATTCATTCAGTTATTTTAAAGTAATTCAACAAACATTTATGGAATACTTATCTCCCAAGAGTCTGTTTATATGCTAGGAAGTTAGTGGTGACTGAGGCCAACTTGGCCACTGTGGTATTCTCATGTAACTGACAATGCAGTTTAGAGCACAGTTCCTCAACAGCAGCATCATGACATTTTGGGCTGGATAACTCTTGTGGGGGGGCTGTCCTGTGCATTGTAGAAGTTTAGCAGCATCCCTAGCCTCGACTACATGTCAGGAGTAACTCCAGCAGTTGTGACATGTAAAACTGTCTCCACATATTGCCAAATCCACATGCATGGATTCAACCAGCCAAGAATCAAAAATATTCCAAAAAAAGAACAATAAAAAACACAAATAAAAATATAGTATAACAACAGATTATGTAGTATTGACATTGTGTTCGATATTACAAGTAATTTAGAGGTCACTTAAAGTGTACAGAAGGATGTGTAGATTATGTACAAATACTACGCTATGGTATACAAGGGACTTCAGCATTCATGGATTTTGGTAATCTTGGGGGTCCTGGAACCAATACCCCATCTATTGAGGGACAACAGTATACCAGTTAAAATTACATCCATTAACTACCATGGTGTCATTAAGAAAGTCACTTAATTCTTGTTTCTGCTATCATAAAATCAAGAACCTGGACTGCATGATTTCCTAAAGATCCTAGCAAATTTTAAAATTTTGTGCGTTCAGATCTAAATTCATTGTTTTGATTATAGAACATTTTTCTAAAAGCAGATTTTTATCATTAGAACAGATAATTTTATAAAATTTATTTTAAAGAATTGCAGTTTTTAAAAGTGTTTTAAAAAGTGTTTAAACCTTAGGAAAAAATTGAGTCTAATAGTATAGAATCTAACACTTTTCTATGTTCCTTGCTTACTTGTCCAACTGATACCCTAACCAAATAGGACTAAACTCTTATGTTTTAGTTTGATAAATTGTATTGTTTTGATCATTATGCTCTTTTTATAAATGATAAAATTGAAGTTCAAAAATGTTAATTTTCCCAAAGTCACAGACTTAATAATTATCCAAGGCAAAAGTCAAATCCAGATCTTCTGATTCCAAACTGAGGTGTTGGAAGAGGTGTGATAGTAAAAATTCTAGAACACGGTAAGTTTTAGGACAGATGTTTGGGGAAAATATACTGGAAAACTGGGAAATAACATGCTAGCACTAGGCATAGATCCCAAAAGAAAGGGAAGCAAAACAATTGTTTACCTTAACCCTATAGTTGTAGGCCCTCCCAGAAATCACCTTCTACTTGATCAAAAAGTGAAATGATAACAGAGTATTTGTTAAGCACCTACGATATGCAAGAACGTTTATATTTAGTATCTCCAATCCTCACATCACCTTGTTAAGCAGGTCTTCCCCAGCCTTATGTGCATATGAATCACTTGGGGACCTCATTAGAAGGTATATGCTAATTCAGTAGGGTTCAGTAGGGCTTGGTTAGTGTCCAGTAATTTGTCCTTTTTTTTTTTTTTTTTTTTTTTTTTTGAGATGGAGTCTCCCTCTGTCGCCCAGGCTGGAGTGCTGTGGTGCTATCTCTACAGCTGCTGCCTCCTGGGTTCAATCGATTATCCTGCCTAAGTCTCCCGAGTAGTAGCTGGGACTACAGGCACATGCCGCCATGCCTGGCTAATTTTCTGTATTTTAGTAGAGACGGGGTTTCACCGTGTTGCCCAGTCTGGTTGCAAACTCCTGAGCTCAGGCAATCCATCCGCCTCAGCCTCCCAAAGTGCTAGGATTACAGGCGTGAGCTACCACACCTGGCAGGAATTTGTACTTCTTACAAGCTCACAGGTGATGCTGATGGTCCTGGGCCACAGATCGCATCTTGGATGACAAGACTATAGAGTGTGTAGAGCGTAATAATCACCTAAGGCTGGGCACGGTGGCTCACGCCTTTAATCCCAGCACTTTGGGAGGCCAAGGCAGGAAGATCATTTGAGTCCAGGAATTCAAGACCAGCCTGGGAAATATGGCAAAGCCCTGTCTCTACAAAAAAAAAAATACAAAAATTAGCCAGGTGTGGTGGTGCATGCCTGTAGTCCTAGCTACTCGGGAGGCTGAGGTGGGAGGATCCCTTAAGCCTGAGAGTCAGTGGTTGCAGCAAACCAAGATTATGCCATTGCACTCCAGCCTGGGTGTCAGAGTAAGACTGTCTCAATTAAAAGCAAAAATGAAGAATAAAGAATCACCTAAGTGGTGAAGTCAAATGTACTTTTCTGGGGCCCCATCTCCAGAGGTGCTAATACAGTCTACAGTAGAGTTTAGGATACCCCTGATAATATGCGGTATAGGCCATTCTGATCCAATGGCCTAATGAACTATGGAATCTGATTCATCTGGATTACAATCCTAGCTCTATTAATTTCTATCTGTAAGAAAGGACCTTGAGCAAATTACTTAATTTCTCTAAGTCTCAGTTTCCCCCATGTGAAAAATAGGAATAATAAAACATAGCTCATTGGACTGCTCTGATTATCTACGCAAAATATCTACCATATTACAAGTACTGAAGAAGCTCTAGTTACTGTGATTATAATGATGCTACTGCTTATTTAAAAGATAAGAAACTCAGGCACAGAGGGATTAACTGACTTATCTAAGCCTACTAATTAAGCAAGATATGAACTTAGAGCCAACTTGAAAACTACACTAATTTCACTGCACTAGATTACATGTACCAAGTTCTAGATATTTCCACTGTGTTTGTTAAAAATATCCAAACCATTCTTCCTATCACCCTATTCTACTAGCTCTGCCAGTCTCCTTCCCACTGGACTTTGATTTCAGCTCCTTGTCTGAACCCTTCCTCTCAACCCTTTGGATTTTGTTCCCAAAGCTTGACCTTCATGGCTTTCCAAGGACACACTGGTTATTCTGTCCTTGACCATACGGGGCAAGATCTCCTTCACAGCCTACTTACCCAGTGCAATGGCCAGGGTGACCTCTGTCCAACAAGAGGCTTGGACATAAAGAAAAAGATGATAGATGTAAGACAAAAAATATCTAATTTTCAAGATGAACTTTTTGGATCTTAGAATAATGCACAGGCCCTGCCTCTTAGTATTCTTGGATCCCACTGGGACATTCTATTTTTTAATACAAAACTCTTAAGAAAATGTCAGTCATAGCTGTAAAATATCTGGGAGAGAAGAGTTAAAATGAAATTATTTACCCCTTGTATTCTAATACAAATGGGAAGAATACAAAATATATTATGAAGGAAACACAATCCCATAAAATACATGACAAGAAAAGTCGCAGACTTACATTACTATTGCTCTGGCTAAAAAGATATTTCTTGCAGGACTGAGACACTTCAGAATGCTGGAATAACTCAAGATCCTAAATAAGCAAATTGTTTTAGCATTTCTGTTCCAAGCAATAACATTCAATGACTACATGGAGATTATTTTCAATAGAGATTTTATGAGAAAACTATAACTGGAAATAAAAGAAATATTCTAGCCATAAACATGATGTATCTCTTATTGCACATGTTGGTGATGACACTGAAAGAGATCTACAAGCAAAATACGACTTATGATGTGTGGTGTCAGCATAATAAAATAAGACTTTTCCCTCTCGAAGGTCAATTCTTGAGCTGCATAAAGATGTACAGAATTTCATAGCCTGAAAACTATGTTAAGAGGACACTGAGAACCAGATGGCAAAAGTTTCTGAAAGGGAAAATAGAGCCTTATGCCCATGCTTTAATTCACTGCAGCACAAATCAGTGTTTGAAACTAACTATTCTAAGTCTTTAAAAAGTTTACACCCTGAATTATCTTGAAGAACGTTGTCTATAATGAAAAAACAAATTTTGTACTTGAATTATGTTCTCATTAGTAATTTGCATTTTTCTTGAAAAATGTCTATTTTGATCCTTTACCCATATTTAGTTTGACTGTTTTTAATTAGTTTTATTTCTTTGGAGAACTCTAACACAATGTGTAAAACTTATACTCTGAAAATGAAACAAAAAAAATTGTTAGAAGAAATTTTAAAAGACCCAAATAAATGAAAAGACATCCCATGTTTGTGAATCAGAAGACTTAATATTAAGATGGCAATACTCCTCAAATTTAGAGATTCAACATAATCCCTGTCAAACTTCCAACTGACCTATTTGCAGAAATTAAAAAGTTGATCCTGTAATTCATATGGAAATGAAAGAGACACCAAATAACCAAAGCAATCTTGAAAAAGTTTATTGATTTCAAAAAGTTACAATGAAGTTACAGCATTTAAGATAGTGCAAGTTCTAAGGACAGACATACAGATCAATAAAATAGACTTGAGAATTCAGAAATATACCCTTATATCTAGAGTCAATTAATTTTTTTTCAAAGGTTCTGAGACAACTGGATATCCACAAGCAAAAGAATTAAGTTGGATCCCTGCCTCATACAATGCATAAAAGTTAACTCAAAATGAATCATAGACCTAAATGCAAGAGCTACAACTATAAAATTCTTAGACAACAAATAGGATTAAATTTCCATGAGTTTGAGTTAGGTAATGATTTCTTAGATACATCAGAAATATAGACAACAATAAAAAATAAATTAATAAATTGGATGTAATCAAAATTAAAAACTTTTGTGCTTTAAAGGATACCATTAAGAAAGTGATAAACCATATAATAGGAGAAAACATTTGCAAAGCATCTTCTGATAAGGAACTTGTATCTAGACCACATAAAGAACTCTTACAACTCAATTAAAGACAACCCAACTAAAATGAGTAAACTATCAAAATAGACATTTCTTCAAAGATGATATGCAAATGACTAATAAGAACATAAAAAGATCCTCAATATTATTAGCCTTAATGATTTCACATTAAAGGAAATGCAAATCAAAACCACAATGAAATAGCACTTCACACCCATTATTATGACTAGATTCAAAAAGCATTGGTAAGTCAATCAACTGGATATAACAGACATATACAGACTTCAACAACACAGCAGAACGTACATTCTTCTCAAGCTCACTTGGAAGAGTCACCTCAAGAAACTACATCTTGGGTCATAAAACATACTAACAAATTTAAGAATAGAAATCATACAGTGTGTGCTCTCAGACCACAATGAAATTAAACTAGAAGTCGGTAACAGGAAGACAGCTGGAAATTCCCCCAAAGACTTGGAGATTAACCAATATACTTCTAGATAACATATGTATCAAAGAAGAAATCGCAAAAGAAATTTTAAAATATTTTGAACTCCGTGAAAATATAATATCAAAATTTGTGGTATAAAACATCCAAAACAAAATCTGTGGTATGCACTGAAAACAGCATTTTGAGGCAAATTTAAAGGATTGAATGCATATTTTAGAAAAGAAGAAAGATCTAAAAATCAATAACCTAAGCTTCCACCTTAGGAAATTAGAAAAAGAGCAAATTAAATCCAAAGCAAATGAAAAGAAATAAAAATTAGAGCAGAAAACAATGAAATTGAAAACGGGAAATTGAGAAAAATCAGTGAAACCAAAAGCCGATTTCTTGAAAAGATCAATAAAATCAATAAGCCTTTTACCAGGCTAAGAGAAAGAAAGAGAGAGGACACAAATTACTAGTATGAAAGATGAGACATTACTGGAGATGTCCCATGGACATTAAAAGGATAATAAAGTAATATTATGAAAAACTTTATGCCCACAAATTTGATAACCTAGATGAACTGGACCAATTCCATGAAAAACACCATCTGCCAAAACTCAACAAGAAGAAATAGATCATTTGAGTAGGCCTACATCTATTTTTTTAAATTGAATCAATACTTAATCACCTTCTAAAATAGAAAACACCAATCCCAGATGAATTCACTGGTGAACTCAACCAATTCCCCACAATCTCTTTCAGAAGAAAAGAGCAGAAGGAATACTTCCTAACTCATCCTATGTGGTCAGCATCACCTTAACACCAAAAATCAAACACATTACGAAAAACAAACAAAAAACAAACAAAACAACAACAACAACAACACCAAAAAACTAAAGACCAGTATCTTTCATGAAAATAGATGCCAAAACCTCAGCAAAAATATTGGCAAATCAAATCCAATAACGTATACAAAGAATTATACACCATGGCCAAGTAGAATTTATCTCAGGTATGCAAGTCTGATTCAACATTCAAAAATTTATGTAATCCATCAAAAAACAGGCAAGAGAAGAAAATTCACATGATCACATCAATAGATGCAGAAAATACATTTGGCAAAATCCAACACCCATTTATAATAAAATCTCTCAGTAAACTAAGAATAGAAGGGAATTTTTTTAAAAAGGATAAAGAATATAAAAACAATACAACATCATACCTAATAGTGAGAAATTAGAAGCTTTCCTTCTGAAATCAAGAACAAGCCAAGTATGTCCTCTTTCACCACTTCTTCTCAACGCTATGCCAGAATTCTTAGCTATTGCAATAAGACAAGAAAATAAAAAGTACGCCTATTAGGAAGGAAGAAATAAAACAGTCTTTGCAGATAACATCATTTTCCACGTAGAAAATCCAAAAGAATCAACAACAACAAAAAACTGGAATAAGTATTTAGAGCAAGATTGTAGGACACAAGGTTAATATACAAAAGTTAATCACCTTTCTTTATAACAGCAATGAACAAGTGGAATTTGAAATTTAAAAAAAAAAACCATTTACATTAGCACCCTCAAAAATGAAATACTTAGGTATAAATCTAACAAAATATGTACAAGATCTCTATGAGGAAAACTACAAATCTCTGGTAAAAGAAATCAAAGAGTCTGGGCATGGTGGCTCATGCTTGTAATCCCAGCACTTTGGGAGGCTGAGGCGGGGGGATCATGAGGTCAGGAGTTCAAGACCAGCCTGGCCAAGATGGCGAAACCCCATCTCTACTAAAAATGCAAAAATTAGCTGGGTGTGGGGGTGGGTGCCTGTAATCCTAGCTATTTGGGAGGCTGAGGCAGAGAATTGCTTGAACACAGGAGGCAGAGGTTGCAGTGAGCCAAGATTCTGCCACTGTACTCCAGCCTGGGCAACAGAGCAAGGCTCTGCCTCAAAAAAAAAAAAAAAGAAAAGAAAAAGAAATAAAAAAAACTGCACAAATGGAGGTATATTCTATATTCATGGATAGGATAGGATAGGATAGGATAGGATAGGATAGGATAGGAGTATTGAAGGCATTGTCAAGATATCAGTTCTTCCCAACTTGATCTATATGTTCAAATGTAACCCCAATCAAAATCCCAGCAAGTTATTTTGTGGATATCTATAAACTGATTTTAATGTTTTTGTGAAGAGACAAAATGAAACAGAATAGACAAATAGATCAATAGAATAGAATAGAAAGCTAAAAGAAAACTTCCTATACTCACAACACTTCTGATACAAATGTGTGCATTTTCCATACCAAGCAATTCTCCAATTCTCTACAGATACCAGCAGTTTAATAGTAATTTAATTCTGACACTGTCTTAATGCTGACACCCAGAGTTAATATAGA
Source organism: Chlorocebus sabaeus (assembly GCF_047675955.1). Classification (NCBI taxonomy): domain Eukaryota; kingdom Metazoa; phylum Chordata; class Mammalia; order Primates; family Cercopithecidae; genus Chlorocebus; species Chlorocebus sabaeus. The sequence continues at coordinate 75,574,446 of NC_132911.1, forward strand.
CCCTGAAGGTTAAGAGTTCAACTAGACAAGAGTGCACCCTACTTCAGTGGCAAGTCACAAGTACTGGGTGCCAGGATACCTGCTCCCTTCTAACTTGGTGATATTGTTTGAAACTGTGTCCCCACTAAATGTCTATCAAATTATAATCCCCAGTGTTGGAGGTGGGGCCTGTTGGGAGGTGATTGGATCATGGGGGTGGAGTTCTCATGAATAGTTTAGCACCATACCCCCTTGGTACTGGATAGTGAGTTTTCATATGATCTGTTTGTTTAAAAGTGTGTGGCACCTCCCCCCACTTCCTTCTACTCCAGCTATATGATGTGCCTCCCTCCTGCTTTGTCTTCTGTCATGACTGGAAGCCTCCTGAGGCCTCCCCAGAAGCAGAGGCCACCATGCTTCCTGAATAGCCTGCAGAACCACGAGAAAATTAAACCTCTTTTCTTTATAAATTATGTAGTCTCAGATATTTATTTATAGCAATGTAAGAACAGACTATTCACTTGACTATAAATTGTTTAATAGGCCGGGCGCAGTGGCTCAAGCCTGTAATCCCAGCACTTTGGGAGGCCGAGACAGGCGGATCACGAGGTCAGGAGATCAAGACTATCCTGGCTAACACGGTGAAACCCCGTCTCCACTAAAAAATACAAAAATACTAGCCGGGCGAGGTGGCGGGCGTCTGTAGTCCCAGCTACTCGGGAGGCTGAGGCAGGAGAATGGCGTAAACCCGGGAGGCGGAGCCTGCAGTGAGCTGAGATCCGGCCACTGCACTCCAGCCTGGGCGACAGAGCGAGACTGTCTCAAATAAAAAAAAAAAAAAAAAAAAAATTGTTTAATAATTTGCCATAAAAGCTCTCAGAACACAGGGAACACATTACTTACATTTATGAGTTTATTATAAAGAATACAGATGAACAGCCAGATAAAGCAGTACTGAAGGTGAGGTCTGGAAGAGTTTCAAGCAGAGTAACTTGTGTTCCTGTGTACTTGGGGTACACCACCCTTTCCTGAATGGGCACATTAACCAACCCAGAAGCTCTCCAAACTCTGGAGATTTTTAAATGGAGGCTTATCATGTAAGCATGATAAATTATTCACTTAATCTCCAGCCCCTCTGTCTCCCCTGAGGATAGGAGTGGGGCTGAAAGTTCCAAGCTTTTAATCATGGCTTGTTCTTTCTGATATCCAGCTCCCATCCTGAAGCTATCTAGGAGCCTACCAAGAGTCACTTCATTAAAACACAATATGCTCCTATTACTCAAGCGATTCTAAGGGACTTAGAAGCTGTGTCAGAAACCAGGGGCAGACACTAAATATGTATTTTTTATTATGTCACATGCTCAGAAATAAACCAACATAGTCAACTAATCTTTAACAAAGGGGCAAAGGCAATTCAGTGAAAAAAAAAATAGTCTTTTAAACAGATGGTGCTAGAATAATTAAACATCATCATGCAAAAAAATTAATCTAGATAGAGACCTTACATCTATAGGGGAGGGAAAAATGACTCTTTTCCACCCTCTTAGGTTCTTTGGCTGGTCTACAGCTCTTAAATTGACATAAGACAGATTAACGAAATGAAAGCCATTTTTAATTACATGTACACATATAGAAGTCCCACAAAAATATAAAACTTGAAGAAGGGATAGATGACTGACATTTATATAGCATCTTGAGCTACAGAAAGAAATAGGGGTTGGGGCTCAGAAGGAGCAGTAGTAGAGACACATTATGGAAAGGTGGGTGGAGAAAATGTACTATGAAATAAAAGTTGCCTTGTTATACAAATATAAGGCTCTTCAGTGATAAAGGTTTTCTTGGAGTACTTCTCTTCCTGATACAGACATCTTCACGAACGTAAATTTCTTTATATTTGTAAATTTCTATTTACAAAAGGGGTGTTTTATACTTTAGGCAGCTGAGGTGGTGATGAAAAGTTTTTCCTGTGTTGGCTGGTTCTCAATTTCTTTCAGCTCAAAGTAATCAATATGCCATAATGGCATATATTGGGATGGCATATTCTGGTCTCCAGCAAGTCATATTGGAGTAGTGTGCCTGAGCCCAACACACCCTTCACAGTAATTAGCTCAAAATGGATCACAGACCTAAACATAAAACACAAAACTATAAAACTCCTAGAAGACAACATAGAAGAAAAATCTAGACGACCCTGTATTTGAGAATGACTTTTTAGATGACATCAAAGGCATGATTCATAACAGAATTATTGATAGACTGGACTCCATTCAATTTTAAAACTTCTGTTCTGCAAAAGATCCTGTCAAGAGAGAAAAAGACAAGCCACAGACTGGGAGAAAATACCTGCAAAAGAACCTATCTGACAAAGGAATGTTATCCAAAATAAACAAAGTACTCTTAAAGACTCAACAATAAGAAAACAAAAAACTTGATTAAAAATGGACCAAAGATCTTAACAGACACATCACCAAGGAAGATGTACAAATGGCAAATAAGCATATGAAAAGATGCTCTATAGCTTACATCATCAGGGAAACATCAATTAAAACAACATGGAGATACCACTATGCACATACTAGAATGGCTGAAAATCCAGAACACTAACATCAAATGCTGCAAGGATGTGGAGCCACAGGAACTCTCATTCCTTGCTGGTGGGAATGGAAAATGGTACAGCCACTTTGGAAGACAATTTGACAGTTTCTTATAAAATTGAATATACTCTTACTATAAAATCCAGCAATCATATTCTGTTTTGGGGTTTTTTTTTTTTTTTTTTTTTTTTGGTATTTATCCAAAGGAGTTGAAAACTAACGTTCACACATAATCCGCACATGGATATTTATAGCAGCTTTATTCACAATTGCCCAAGTTTGGCAACAACCAAGATGTCTTTCAGTAGGTGAATAAATAAATGGTAGTACATCATGAAAAAAAATTATTCAGCACTCAAAAGAAAAAAAAAAAAACAGGAAATTTAAATGCATATTTCTAAGTGAAAGAAGCCAGTCTGAAAAGGTTACATACTGTATGATTCCAACTTCATGACATTCTAGAAAAGGCAAAATATGGAGACAGTAAAAAGGTTAGTGATTGATATTAACCTTTTTAGTGACTTAGCGGGGAGGAAAGGCTAAATAAGCAGAGCACAGAGAAATTCTAGGGCAGTGAAACTACTCTATGATATTATAATGGTAGATAAATTATACATTTGTGTAAATCCATAGATGTGCAGCACCAACAGTACACCCTAATTAATATAAACTACGGACTTCGGGTGACAATGTGTGTCAATACAGGTTCATTGATTGTAACAAATGAACCATTCTGGTGGGGGATGTTAATAAGCAAGGAGGCTGTGCTACGTGTGGGAGAAGGAGATGTATGGTATGTCTCCAACCATCCCCTCAGTTTTGTTGTGAACCTAAAAGTGGTCTGAAAAACAAAGTCTATTTGTTTAAAAAGCATTAATGAGAATCTGGTGAAATTGGAGTCCTCATACATGGCTAGTGGGAATGTCAAATGATGCAGATACTTTGGAAAACAGGTTGGAAGTTCCTCTAAAGGTTAAACTCAGCATTACAACAAGACCCAGCAATTCTGCTACACTATACTGCCTCAGTGGTGCATTAAAAAACTAGATTATTCTCCTCATCTGTGTTACACTGACTCACAACTAATGGCAGTTTTTCCCTCTGATTTTTACCTCTTTCATGCCGTTTGCATGGTGACTAATTATTTCACAGTCCATGCCTCCTGAGCTATCTTCTCTTTAGAAAACAGTGGTATCTTAACAGCCTCAATGGCCTCCAGCTCACAGGATTTTATAATGTGTGTTACCTATACTCATTATTTGCCACATGGTAATTTATGAAGATGGTTCAGACTAGTCCCAAATAAATTTGTGCTATCTGCTGATGGGACCACTAGACATTTGAAGTTCCTGGTTCATAATCACCCTAACACTTTTTCACTGTGGCCTTTCCAAATTTTTCAGTACTTCTCAAACACACAACCATTTCCACCTTATTCTCAGTAAATAATTTTACGGACAAAATTTAAGTCATTAGAGAATGAGCTCTTCCAACTTCGTCCCACTCTTAAATACTTTGTCCATACCACTTGGTTTCCTCAGCAATTGCCCAGGTAGGTTCTCTTTCTGCTGACTTGATACAAGGTGGCTTAAGATCAAGAACTGTGATATTTTTCATCTTAACTCATTCACATAGCTCAATACTTTGCACTTAGTAGTTAATGATGCACTACATAAATGAATATGCAGCAAATGAAACAAATCCTTTACTACAAAAATCCTAGACTTCATCTATTTCATTGATATACCAATCCATAAGCTTCATTGAACAGAGTTGAAAGATGGACCCAAACCACATTTGACACCACTTAGTCTCAGCCAGCAGCAATGCAAACTGATCTGAGGGGAAAATAGGGATTTTCCTTCTAGTAATGTCATTTCAGAGAACAGTAAGGCAGATATCGCACAACTTCGTTTTGGTTGCAAAAGAGTTCTTTGTGGTTGTTCACAGAAGTTATTTGGCTGACGTTAAAGTTCATTTAAGTAACTTCAATGACAGTTACCTACTACTTTCCTTTAAATTTCTATTAAAATTCAAAGAAGAGCCCTTATCTCTTGTGAGGATGTCTTGAGACTTCACAAGGTTGACCTTGCTTTCTTTTTATGACCGATGGTCTTTTGTTTCTTTTCTCCCTTCCCTCCCCACCTGAACACCCATATCAAACATATTTTAACAATGTTATTTGCTAAATGGAAGACCTATTTAGGTACTTATAAAATATGTTTCAAGTCATTCCATGAATTTTGTATCTGTGATGCTGTGGGGATCTGTTTTACATTCTCTGAAATCCCCAGACACTGCCAGAGCCACTCAAGCAGCTCTTGAAAGGACAGCATAGGTTGGAGCCCATTTCACCCACGAGAAATGAAATTAAAAGTGAGAACAGTATTTGCTTGTTGGCATATTTGAGTTCTTGCTGGAGCATGTGAACAGGGTCACCAAGTCAGTGAGCTTCCCTGGCTTACGCCTCTGAAGACACCAAGTACTTCCTCACCTGAGAGTGCTGCCCACGAGGGCGTGCACCATGTCACCCAAGGCCGAGATTTACAGCACGGGGGTGTAGTAACCAGGCAACCTGCTGAGACCTGGCAGACGTTTCCTTAGCTATTCCTCTGGGCACGTTTGCTTACCTTTGGCAGTAGTGCAAAGGGCATAGTAATCTCCAAAAGCCACTTTTGCTGTTGAAGGAAATCCCGGACTCCTGATACATTCCCCTCCTGAAGCATTTCTTCTCCACCCTGGATATTTGTGGGGCTCATTTGTTATTGTTTGATTTTTAATCTGGGAGCCCCTCCTACTATGAGCTTTATGACAAAATGAACCCTTTTCAATTTGAACTGAAATGATTTGTCACAGGGAAAGCCCTGAAGTAATGGTAAAACAGAACGGGGTAACGTCTTAAGAGAGAGGAATGGGCCTTGCTGGCCCAAGGTTTTTATCTGGCTTGGTGAGGGTGGAGCTTATTAATGACTTCACAGGTAAAAGCACTTTACTTTCAAAGAGTAAAATGATTGTGCTTGCTGATTGATTCCTGGAGATTAGCAACCCAATCTTAAATGGTCACACCAGCATAGAAAGCATGAGCGTCCATTCAAATGTGAATATAAAAAAGAATTTAAGGTACAAATTATTAATCTGATGCCATTTACAAGTCCACTTCCCCTACTAGGCTGTGATTTCCTAGCAGTCAGCATCTGTCTTATTCATTTCTGTTAGTTCAATGCTTCAGTGGGTGCCTGGTGCACAACAGAGGGTATTCAATTTATTGATGTGAAAAATACATGGCATAAATAAGTGAAACTATAAAAATTAATTAGAATTTAGCAATAAAGTATTTAAAAGTTGTGGTAATCAGCCACTTCTTACCAGACTAACATCTCACATTTAAAAATAACGAAAAGAGTATAATTGACATGTTTGTAACACAAAGAAATAATGCTTGATGTGATGGATACCCTATTTATGTGACAGGATTATTATAGTGTGCCTGTATCAAAATACGTACACGATAAATATATACACCTACTATTTACCCATAAAAATCTAAAAAGAGTAACATCTAAAATAACCACAAACCACTGTATCTTACTATAAGCTGATCTGCCTGCTCAAGTTTAAACAGAAAGCCACTATCACAAAACACACTGGTAATCAGCCTTACTTCATTCTCTCCAGGGATCATAGGCAGTAGGGAGAAATTCTGTGAAATCTCCCTCCTGGAGCCTCGGTTTGCGAAGACCGTACGGTTACCAACTATGGTTTACAGTGAATTGCACGTCTATTTTATATATTTTTCAAGGGCCCAGTCAATTTTAACTATGTCATAGGAAATGCAGCTGCTGAAGGAGAGAGACTCTAACAAAATTGACTGCATAGGCCTAATTCTAACAGAGCAGAATAACATCATCAGTTTCAATAACCTCACCTGCATTTCTCAATCCCTTAATAGAGCTTCTTGATAGAATACAAGTGGAGGTGTGCACAATTACTGCCCACCCTCCTCTAAGAGGAAAAGAGTAGATGTGAGCAAGGAGCCACATTGTCCCAGCTTTTAGAAATCATTTGTTTAATAGGTATTTTCTTTGAAAGTTTGTGTTTGCTGCACCTAGACACCATTGTTTGTATTCACTGTCACCAGCTTAAACATATATAGCCAAAGAACCATTCACTGAGAATGTGCCAGCTGGCAGCTATAAGGTGTGTTTGCAAGAGCTTTAATGATTGACTTGCAACACATGCTGAATGCGTAGCACCACCACCCCACCCCCACCCCAACACACACACACATCTTATGAAGTTTAATGCAGGAGAAAGGAACTCTACTAAAATGAAAAATCAATTATTTTACAGACAAAAAGTAACTTTTTTGAGAGCATAAATAAGTACTGTTCAGCACTCATATGTGATGAAAAAAATCATTGTTCAGAGTCAATAGCCATCTTTGTGAAGAATCATAGCAGCTTTATAACTTGTTAATAGACCTGAAAGTTTGCAGAAGCTTAACTCTCCCACATAACTATTTCCATGAACCTATGGAAACTACCAGCATGTGATTACTTTACTCAGGCTTTCCTGTACTTCTCATTCACCCTGGATTCATCATTCCCCGGATCATCAATTCAAGTCCCTTTCAGATTGTGCAGGCCTCATATTGATCTATCATTCTCTATGTTGGGATGTGGGTTCAAGAGTTCACATTGAAAAGCAGCATTTGAACAACTGCACCCTACATAGTCACAGATATGAATCAATTACTTTCCTGACTCTTAAGGGCTACCCTCAACTCATTTTAGCAATAAAATAAGAACTGATGTGTGTTGATCTAAAATTCCCCAAGCTAGGTGTTGATGCTATTTTCTCAAGAATCTTACTTCAATTACCATTTCTTACTTTGCTGCTTTAACCTGTTGTTTTTAAGCATCTCTTCCCTTGAAGCATGCTCAATTTCTTCCAGAGAAAACCCAAAAACACAAGAAGTTTCTTTTCACTCAGTTTCCCATTAGCTCTTTCTCAAATCTGCTTTTTTCTTCCTACTGCCATTTTTCAGAGAGGTCTGTATTTCTACTTCTACTCTCTTCCTCCCTAGTTCCTGGCCCTAACTTTACCACCAAATCCCTCGTGTAGCTTTAAAAAATTCAGACGACAAATGTTCAGGCCTCTTCTCTGGAAATCCCAGCCCAGAACATGGGGGATAGAGATTGGAAATTCCGTGTTTTTTAACCTTCAAAAAGGACTGAGGCACAGCCCAGGCTGAGAAGTGTGGCCTTAGACCTTTGCAATTACTTACACCTCCAACACTATTTCCTCTCTAGAACATCTCTGATAACCTCCTGATCAGTAACTCCACCTGCCTTTTCTCAGTGGCCATCCTTCTGCAGCATCAATCCTGATGAACACCACTCTCCTGGCTCCCTTTTCTTGGTTACCTTTCTTTGTCTTTTGTCCCCAGCAAACGTTCTTTCTCCTCTGAGATTCACCAGTGAAGGCATTCTTCAGTATTTCATTGTGTGCCTTCGTTTTCTACTTTTACCATCAGCAAAGGCAACCTCAGCACTCCTATGGATCCAGACTTCTCAGTTCTGGATCTGCTTTTCCTACTGTGAAAAACTGAGCACACAGCCAGAATTCTCTGTCCCTGAGGTCACTACAGGGGAAGGCATACAGACTCAGGGTTCTCATTACTTACAGAACTCACTGCAAATGAACTCATGCTGGTCCCATTGGCAGAAATTGATTCAGTAGTCAGGTTTGAGGCCCTGCCTGTAATCTTGCATTTTTTCAAGTACATAGATAACAGTGATGTGCACCAGAGGTCTAGCATTCTGCTAAACATCATAATTAGTTGTTTAGCAGCATTTATCCTGAAGGATTCCAACATTCGGAAAAAAAAAAAAAACAAAACAAAACTCAAGTGCCATTCTCTGAACTACTAATGGCATCTATAATTTATCATGTCTGGGAAAGAGTCAGGAAGTAAATCTTAGTTCACACAGATAACATCACAGTGCAAATTTCCTGAATACAATCAGATTCTTTCTCTCCCCATATGACCAGTCTTAGCACATTGTTCTCATCCAAAAAAAAAAAATCCAGCTGCACAGTCTCAAAGATTAATGTAGCTCCTTAATTCCATTTTATTGAGAGAAAGATACATCTCATTTATACAACAAAACTTGATTAAAACATTTTTGTAGACATTTTTATCTAAAAATTCTACTCTGAAACAATAGCCAAAATAATCTCAATCTCTCTCTCTCTCCCTCTCTCCCTTTTGATAGTTTTTTGTTGGTATTAATTCATGATATGGTTTGGCTGTGTCCCGACCCAAATCTCATCTTGAATTATCATGTGTTGTGGGATGGACCCCGTGGGAGGTAACTGAATCATGGGGGCAAGTCTTTCCTGTACTGTTCTCATGATAGTAAGTCTCATGAGATCTGATGTTTATTATAAGGGGGAGTTTTTCTGCACAAGCTCTCTTCTGTTGTCCAAAAGAGAACAACTAGGAAACATGGAAGAGTAAAACTAAGAAGATAATTACCTATCAGGAAATACATTTGGAGAAATTTTATGAGAAGTGATTAATGTAGTGAAGAAATGTAAAGCATTAAAACAAAATGTTAGCACTATAGCGAACAGGAAACTAAGTTGAATGGAGGACTAATCAAATGACATCATAGTATAAGAAGAAGCTAAGACTGATGTCCTGAATAAATGTTTATTGTTGACAGGATTAAACCACCTTCCTGTCTTGACTATGTACTTGTCAACAGCAGGGACCAAGTTTCATAATCTCTGGAGAGAGCCTGGTACATATGTTGGTGGATGAGGCGCGAACAAATGCATGGACCTGGAGTCAATTGTACTGCTTTTTGTCTTCTTTTTTTTTGTTTTTTGAGACAGGGTCTCACTGTCTCCCAGGCCGCAGTGCAGTGGCCAACCACAGCTCACTGCAGCCTCAACCTCCAGGGCTCAAGCTATCCTCCCATCTCTCAGGCTCCAGAGTAGCTGAGACTACAGTTGTGTACCACCACTCTTGGCTAATGTTTGTATTTTTCTGTATACACGGGGTTTCACCATGTTGGGCAGGCTTCTCTCGAAATCATAGGCTCAAGTGGTCTGCCTGCCTCAGCCTCCCAAAGTGCTAAGATTACAGGTGTGTGCCAGTGTGCCCAGCTGTACTGCTTTATTAATATACTGACACCTTACTTGTTGACACAAATTTGGCAGTTTGTTTTAAATAACATGATATCACTCCAAATCATTTTACCAACTTGCTTACTCCCCTGTTACCCTTTCTTCTTACCTTTGAACCATTCAGAAAAATTGGATATGTGTCTGTGTCTGTGTGTGTATTTTACTGGAGAGACATTTTGTTCCCCAAAACCTTTCAAAAAAGTTACATCTGTTTTCAATAATACAACCTCAACCTTCTCAGCATTTATTAATGTTGTACAAAGCCTAGGAAAATAAGACATTAGCAATATCATAAATAAAATGCTAGCTATTTAAATATAGTCAAATCTACATTATTTTCACAAATGGATTCAAATTACTAATATATGTTTGCATGTGGTCTTTCAGGTACATAATAAAATGTTAGTGTAAATATGAAGTTAATTTTAATAAATAATATTTGTTTAGATTCTGAATTATGTTATAAAATCAATAAGAATTTGTTGATCTAGTTAAAATTACAAAATAGAGAGGCAGGCACTAAAACAGTCAAGGAAAAGTGTTAATAATGTATCTGCTTTCAACATATAAAGTGAAATAAACATCTTTTTTCCAAAGATATGTCATCAAATATGATTTGAGAATAGATTCAGTGCTTTGCACCTCATGTTGCCTGACTCTTCTAAAGTATGATTCAAGGTGTTAATTTTAGTCTTTAATGTCTCTGTGATTCAACAACTACATAATTGCTGAATAAATAACCAGATATCCTAAAATATTATTACTATAGTCCGTGATGTATGAAATTTGCGTTATCTTTGACCTAATGTGATTAAATAACAATCCCTTAACTTTTAGGTGCATAATAATATGCTATTCTAAAATCATAACAGGCTTACCTCACTTGCAGATGGCTATGGCAGGCTCTGCTAGCCTGATCTTATTAAAATTCACATTATGAAATTTCCCATGTTTTGATTCTTTACTCATTGAGCACTCTTTGGATAAAATTTGGCTTTCCTTGTACAGCAACCTACACTCCAACTTTAAGAAATTCTGTAAGTTACAATAACAATGATAACTGTCATTGATACAATTCTTACTGGCACATTTTAGTCTGTGTGACAGTTATAGTTCTAATTGTCCATTAGTAAATTGACATTCTGTATTTTTAAAAATAAATTACTTACTCATTCACCTTTGTTCATCTTTCCATGAAACCACCTGGAGTGAGGATCATCTTGCAGCATCATGATACTGACATTGTGTCTTGTGGGCTGACACATATGGTGCCAATGGCAGGAGCAATTAAGGACATGGATAAAAATTAGGTGGTGGTGGGGGAAGCAAAATAGGAGCAATTAAGTTGTTGGACGACACTCCCATCAGGAAACAACGTAAAATGGTGTGGTGCCCCCTTAATTTCCTCACCACTCAGAGGAACCCAGGAGGGCTGAACCTAAATCCAATTCATATAATCTTAAAAAACAAAACAAAACTGATTAGCCAAAACTTTCTCTATGACACCTTTACATAGTCATTTCTTTGCTTTGGTTTAGTTATAACAAATCTTGCTTTCAAGTTTACCATTTGTAGCAACAGATAAGTTATTATAGATTGAGTGACATCTCACCTGTTTCTAGTTTATAAACAGTCAAATTCCTTCTAAATACAATCACTACCTCTAGAGAAAGTTTGAAAAAGGCCTCTATACCAGTCAAAAAGGGTAGTTACCAGCAGGCACTCAGAGGGAATGACTTTATAGAAATACTAGCCAACTTTTACATTCACCAGAGTCAGTTCTTAATCATTTGAAACAATTTCCTAATACCCCAAACATTGTCCCACTAAAATAACAATGCGACATCAAAGCAATCGCCTGGGCCAAAAATAATTCAAATTCTTAGCCATGCTTCTGATCTTGTGTATTAAGAAAACAAACATCAAACATAGGCTGCAAGCAAACATAGGTTGCTAGATTGAAGTACTGCTATAAAGTGGAAAGAATGGGAAGGTGGTCATGGCCATAATGATGAAAGCTAATATTTATTAAATGTCATTACATGCTAGCATTCATCTAATTACCCTACATAAACTATTTGGTTCTTATGCCACCTAACGAGATGAGTTCCACTATTATTTTCTTCGTTAAAGAAAAGAAGAAACTTAGGGAAAAGAAAGGTTGTGTGACTTGTCCAAGGCCACAGCAGGTAAGGCAGGTGTTCAAGGTGGGATCTGAACCTAGGCTAATTACAAGTTTATACTGTCAACCATTGTGCCATAGCTACTTTATAAAAGAAGGCTAAGGAATGGGGGGCACATGGGGAGGGGCAGAAGTACTGATCCTCATTTTTCTAACTACTTGTGTGACTTTGGATGAATATTTGAGTTCTCTAGGCTCTTGTTCTTCAAAGTATGGTTCTTCCAACAGCAGCGTTTTGTGTCACTTGAGAGCTTGTTAGAAATGCAGAATGAAAATCGGCATGTTAACAAGATCTCCAGGTGATTTATATGCACATAAAGTTTGAAGAAACATGATCTAGGCCCTAACAGGAAAATTCAAAAGCTGACCAGGGTGATACTAGCAGTCTCTTTCAACCCAAAATTCTATATATGTGTGCATGACGCTTCAACTATGTAGGTGTTTAACATGTCCATGCATGCTCAAAATCAAATGCTGGATATTGTTCACAATTGGAAAAATAATTCACAAATTCATCATCATTTCTTGGTACATAATTTATCAAAGTTGGATTACATGTTCTATATTGATTAAATTAACATAAAACAAGTGAAAATGTATTTGAATTCTGATGTTTGCATTTTATATTGATATTTTCTCACAGTACAGACTTATATTTAACAAACATTTCAAAGCTGAATACAACTGTAATTTATTCATAAGTAAAACTTAAACAATTGTCTTCAAAAGGTTAGCAAAACCTTGATTCATTTTTGAGTTGTTTTTCCCTAATGAAGACATTAATTGCTATTCCTATCTTTTAGGAAAATGTACAGTCGATGCTCCATTTTCTCTTTCTTCAACTCATTAATCACATATGTTTTTCCACTTTGCACTAATGACAATTAACTTCTGTAAGTTATTGAATTTTACAAATGAGCATGAGGAAATAACAGGGAGGCTATAACATCACTGTCCTGATATTTTAATAAGTAGATGTATTTTAATTATTTATGATACTTTGTAACATGCCAGTAAATGCTTTCTAATGCTTTTTGTAAAGGCAATGCAGTCTTAATAATTTTATATCTGACTATTACTCCTTGCTATTAAATTTTTCACTGGCAATGTAAAGTGATACCACTGACAGGATTATGAGAATCAGATTTTTGGATCAGTGAAGTTTGAGTCATTGTATGACTACAATTTCTGCAATTACCCAGAAAGAACTTCATTTTGTTATATGTTGATGTCCCTGCTTTTGTGTTGCTCCTTGGAATGATCCTCCTTTGCGAACATGTTTATCATCAGCAAAAACTAGTTTTCTATGTTTGTCCTAATGACTGGTTAGTTTGAGTGAAATACTAACTCCCAATCTGCCAGTAACCACTGGCTGACTTTGGACAAAGAATTTCCATTTTCTGGGCTCTTGCTGTTCAAGGTATTGTTCAGTTTTGGGCTCATGCTGGGGTCTACTATTGGGTCCCCAAATCAGTGAATGTCACAGCTGAAAACAGCTGACCATAACTTGCTGCTTACATATAAAAAGTCCTCTGGTTGGGGAATTCCCTGTGTTCATCCCAAATGTCCCTGACTTGAATCACTGGATTCATTTCTGGACTGACTCTCACTTGCCACTTTGGATTAATGTGCTTGCATGACCTGCCTAAAGTTAAGTTCATTTTCTCCCCTGGACACTCCCTCCTTAACCAGCCTCTTCAGCCCCATACACTCCTCTAGGCTCCTGCTGTATGTAAGGAGGTGGAAGGGAATCAGAGATCAGATGGGAAAAAATTTATGAGTTCTATTTCACTTTATGTTCAATTTTTAAGACTTAGAACTTTATATCCATAAGTAAAAATGAGATACCAATGAACTACAAAAGGGAGACTGAGGAGCATGTTGCTGAAAAACTAGTACTTTAAATTTAAATGAAACAAAGTTAAACAGTTTTCTCAGTTGCACTAGCAACATTTAAAGTGCTTATTGAGCATATGTGGCTAGCTTCTAGCATATTGTACAGTGCAGATAGAACATTTACACCATCTAAGAGAGTTCTATTCTGGACAGTGGTGCTCTAGTTAGTTTACATATACTTTTTCATTTGCTTTTAATAGCAACCTTATGAGGCAGGACATTACCCTAATATTCACACAAGGACTCAAGAGACTCAAAGACAATTGGGAGGCTCACTCAGCTAGGAAGTGAAAGAGGAATTTGAAATCAGAATTCAAAGACATTCATACTAAAGATTTAAATACTGATCTGTCTGACTCTAACTTTCCACTCTGTTAGATTCTAGATGCCTAATTGCTAACAGTATGAACGTGCATATTAGAATATAATTTTGCAGTTGATCATCTGTTTCAACCCCCGAGTTTTGTATATGAGACTAGAAAGGAACACTATTTTAAGTTCCAAATAGTAATAATTTTTTCTTTGTTTTTCTACAAGCCTACATTATAACATTACAGAAAAATGCTAACATTTCAAAATGTTATTTCCCATGACTCCTGCATCTCCTTCTTGGACATAGTTTGATATAAAGTGGTAGGGAAAATAAGAGAAAAGAAATTAATATTTAGTGAGTCTTAACTTTATGCTAAACACTGTGTTGGTTTGTAAACAAGAATGCTGTGACGTAGGTATTATCCTCATCTTGCAAACAAGGAAACAATCACAGAGATGATGTGTTGGATCGATGCCCTTGGACCTCTCCTATTATTTTAAGCAGTGATTTATCCTAATCGTCACATCAATTATTTTAGATTTATCTCACTTCCCTTGTCATTTTTCTACGTGAATTACTGAATCCCTTACACACTCCCTTGATATGTAGTGTGGCAATGGGCTGATCCCTGTGATGCCCACCATCTTGTCATTTACACTGTCATCCAGAAAAAGATGGCTTTTTAGAAAGATGGCATGACCTTTTAACTAAGCTGTAAATGATGACGTGTGGCAGCACTGGGATGTAACATATAGTCTAGACCTGCAGCTTAAATATGTTGCCATTTCTTTAATGATTAGAATATAAGGAATCTGGGAAGCCAGCTAGGTGAGTAAAGATGGTGCTTCTCACAAATGGACCAAATGATTCAAGAGGCTACATTGAGACGTTTTAGCCACTCTGTGTTCTAAGTTTAAATTATCAAGGGAGAGAATCCAATGATTCTCTCTTCCCGATGCCAAAGTTTTTGGGAAAATTGCTACCTGAAATCTTGACTTGATAATTCTCTGGGATGCAGAAAATCATCCTCATTTCATAGATATGGAAATAAGTGCAGTTCCTACATTTATACGACTATTTAGAAAGTGGCCAACCTGAGATTTGGGCTCAAGTCTGATTGACTTCCAAGTTCATGTTTTACTACTAGCTCACTCCTGAAGGTATATAGAGGAAGAGGAGTTAGGGCCATAAATGCCATTTAAATAACTAAATAAGACAAGACACCTGGCAGCCAGGCGAAATCAGTATATAGGCAAGGTCAGTCAGAATATTCGGGCAGGTTCCAAAGAAGCTATAAGACACACGGCCTCTTTTTGGCACTTAAAGCGTAATAGGAAAATGATTTTTAAAGAAAACCGGTCCAACACCCAAATAGCAAAATGGTATCTCACCATATAAGGAGAAGTCAAAAAAATTGTATAAATCTGAATTATAAATTTTTAAATCAAATGTGATGTTATTTCTAAGTACATAATGGAAGTCTAATGAGGTCAAGATACAAGAAACAAGGCCTAGAAAAAGTCATAGTTTACCAATGAGTAAGAGGGTTTATAATTACTCTACTAAAAAAGTATTCAAAAAGCAACTCTCTGATTACATGTAATTACACTGTTAAAAGTAAAGTAGATGCTTCTAAAACTGCTGTTAAAAACAGTTTGTTCTCTTAAATAGTTAAGGAGTTTATCTTATAACTTTATTTGCAGCACTAACCTTTTTTTTCTAAGTCCTGTCAAATACTTAACATACTGGTAACCATGTGCCCAGACCCTGATCAAATTAACATAAATTCCAAATTAATCTGATTTAAGGAGATTTTATCACAAGTTCAGCTTTTCATTTTCCTTCAGTGACACCTCTGAACATAAATAAGTGGAGTTCTTGAAATTTATTAACACATTGTAACTTTTGGTTAAGCGTCTATGTCCTGATCCTTAGCTTAGTTAATCCTGAAACGAAGCTCACAGAGAGAAACCTAGAAAACAAAATCATCTTGAAAACATGTAAGAAATTGTGTTCAAGGATGCAGAGATGTTCTCCAAGCGCTATACACATGCCAGGCAGTGTTGATAAATTAAAGAACAGATACAATTTGGAACTACTATATAAGAATAAACAAAACATTATTGCTGTGGTTTGAAGATATGCCAGATGATTAAAATTTCTCTCTTCTAATTACAATTTATTTTTAATTTAATTTTGAAGCCTTATGCTGCTAATTGTTGCATCTGTTTTTGTTTTTACTTAAACACATTATAAGCTCTTTAAGGAATTATGATGTTTCTTTGTTCGTTTGTTTTTGAGATGGAGTCTCACTCTGTCACCCAGGTTGGAGTGCAGTGTGTGATCTTGGCTCACTGCAACCTCTGCCTCCCGGGTTCAAGCGATTCTCCTGCCTCAGCCTCCTAAGTAGCTGGGATTACAGGTACGTGCCACCACATTGGGCTAATTTTTGTATTTTTAGTAGAGATGGGGTTTCACCATGTTAGTCAGGCTGGTGTCAAACTCCTGACCTCGTGATCTGCCCGCCTTGGCCTCCCAAAGTGCTGGGGTTACAGGCATGAGCCACTGCACCCGGTCGGGAATTATGTTTTATACTCCTGTTTCCCTACATTGCCTAACACAGTGCTAGGTAAGTAACAGATTAGGAATGACAAATAGGTCTTATTTCCCTTCTCCACATTAGTGGCAGTGTCTGCCTGGGGAAGTACACTGAGAAAGATTATGAGTTAATGACTAGACTCCATCAAGAGAGATTGCCGATGGTTGGCTGGTGATGTCTGCTGTGTCCTCGGGAGGAGGATGTGGCAGCTTACATGCCACCTGTTTTTCCATCCTATTAGTAGACATTCATTTCATACTTGTTAATTGAATAAAAAATGTAAACAGGAAGAAAAGGATGGTTATAGTTCAGTTTCACCATTGAGTTTAATTTTCATCCACATTCAGTAAAAATTATACTGCACTGAAGATTATTAAGCGTGAAACCAATAAACTGAAATTTAAAGGAAAATAAACTGATACAATCATCAGAGATAGTTTGTGTTCATATCTGATCTATTCCTTCAGATCCTATATTCAAGACAGACTCACCTGAAATTTTCACATCTCTATCCAGAAAATGTCAAGGCCTCAAGGGTTCACAGAGCTCAATAGGATGGACAGAGCTGTTCTCATTGAGGCTGGCTCAAGGGAAAAACTCTTGTGTAAATGGGAACTGTAGCATCATCACAACAAAAGGTTATTCCACTGGTGCTGTTTAGAAAGGGCAGAGCTTCTAATGAAGCTAATGTTCCCCACCCCTAAATAACCTTTGGAGTCCTTGCCTTAGCAACTGGTAGTTCTAGTAAGAAAGATAATGTATATAATTATATCTACCACCCTGCCCCTGGTCTTTAGACACACACACACATCTACCTTGACTTGTACACCTTTTCAGCTACATCTACGAGAATATGCCTATCTCTATGATTTGTAAAAGTTGCAGGGAAAGTAGACTTTCCCATTGCTTTCTGAATATCCTACTTAAGAAAAAGGTGGGGCTAGATTTTGTTGTTTGTACTTTGTGTTATGGAAAAGCAACATGCAGGACTTGGTATCTGAGGAAATTTTTCACTAAAAATAGGCTGGCAAAAATAAGCACTTATGGCTGGGTAAGGTGGCTGATGCCTGTAATCCCAGCACTTTGGAGGCTAAGGTGGGCAGATCACCTGAGGTCACCAGTTCAAGACCAGCCTGGGCAACATGATGAAACCCCATCTCTACTAAAAATACAAAAATTAGCTGGGTGTGGTGGTGCATGCCTGTAACCCCAGCTACTCGGGAGGCCGAGACAGGAGAATCACTTGAACCTAGAAGGCAGAGGTTGTAGTGAGTTGAGATTGCGGCACTGCACTCCAGCCTAGGTGGCAGAGTGAAACTCTGTCTCAAAACAAATAAACAAAAAGTACGTATTTATCTAGTAGCAACTTTAAAATAAAGGAGATTAGAAAAACATTGTTATCATAATTCTACGTTGCAGTTTACTCTAATATCGTACAAAATCCCCAAATTTACACAAGTACTCTGTCAAAGGTTCTAATGAATATATTTAAATTCAAGTAGTATGTTGAAACAATTGGGGGGGAATTATTCTAGTCATAGTTGTGTAAAACTCTCATAGTGCTTGAGCTAAGAAATACAGCAATTTTTCAAAGCATTGATATGCCTTGCAGAAAATAATTTAAAACTATGTGTTTGATGCTAGCTGCCCATCCACAGCACCTGCTCTCTGAGACTCATGAAGTCTACCCTAAGCAAGGTGGGTGGTCAAAAGAATCCGCAAGGCCATTGGGTTTGACCCCAATTATCTTTTATTGTAAATAGGCCATATGTCAAATTCCAAGATAAATTGGAAACATTTGATATATCTCCTGCTTCTAGATTAATTTTAAGGTTCATTTTCTATTCTTTCAGACCCTTTAGTTGGTCTCCTTTGTTCTTATGTTTGAAGGAAAAGATATATTTGCCTTTGTAGATTTGAGAAGATTCTATCTTTATAAACACTTTTGGAAAAAGAGAATTTACCAATCAGAATATAGTTTAGGGGAAAATGGCAAGAAATAATTGTACTCAAAATTTATGATAATGGCTAATATCCACTGAGTTTCTTCATGGAAACATGGAAATCTATATTTACTAAGGGAAGAAAGATACTTAAGAAAACATTCATTACCATGCTCACCAGAGATGGATGCTTTAACAAATCTCCTCATTTGCCCATTCAAATCATTGCTATATCCATGCAAAGTAACACAAATAAATATCTCACACATGAAAAGTGATATTCCTATGAACCTTTCAGGTATATTTAGAACAATTCCTCCTTAAGACAGACTATTAAACCACTGAAAAAAACCCTGATTTATTCAAAAATGAAAATAATGTAAAACAGTGTGACCTACAACCAAATAGATACCACATGAATGATTCAGAAGAGTGTAATTTTCATAAAACAATTTGGCATTAAAACTAAACAGCATAGCAAAATAGAATACAAACTCCCTCTTCTCCTGACTCCCAATTCTCATGGTCCTGAACAATTTAATATGTACTTTTGAATTTTGTACACAGATAATCAGTTGGAGAAAAAATTCTATAAAAGCAATGTTGTTGTTGTTTTTTTTTTTTCCAAATTAATCAGAATGGAATGAGGTTTAAGTCTAATTTTAAAGGATTTGTCTATTTAGTAAAACATCCTTGGAGTTAGAGAAGTTATTGGTACAAAGTGTGTTTATTCTGTTTTTCCCTTGCTTCACTTTGCTTTTTTCTTTTTGGAACTCTATTCTATGGGTGCTTGCTTGCCAGATTAATTGCCCTTGAAACCATGAATATAACCACTTTTGTGCTCATTTGTATATGGTCAGGGCTCTAGTTCTTAAATCAGAGTTATTGTTTCCACTCCACAGATAACACAAACAATATAAACAATAGCTGCGAGCAGTGGAAAGATGAAACAGAGCTGAAAAGGGAAAGAGCAAGAAAAGCAATAAAGGGCTGAGTGAAGGAAAGAAGATCTTACTGTAATGGAAAGAAAACAACATCCTGCTCGATTCCTGTTTGACCTTTGCTGCTACTTAATTTTGAATTTTGTGTAATGATACTGAAGAAGCGATGAGAGGTAACTGGTGAGGTAATGACCTCAAACACCCCTCAGGTCGCCCTCAGGTCTCTCCTATGCATATCCACTGACCTCTCCCCTGACTGTCCCATGCCTCTCTTCCCTCACATGACCCCAAGTCTCCTTTCTTCTGTGCAGTTGCTCCCTCTAATGCCATTCTTTATTCTGTCTAAATCTATAAAAGAGCATTATTATGTGCTCAGCTAAGAAGAAAACAGCTAAGAAAGAAAATGTAGAGACATTTAGCTTAGCTTTAAAATATATATGAATATACACATATACATCATCTAATGAACTTTCTACCTTTCCACAATAAAGCATTAATAAGAAGGAAGCCAGATCCTCACAGTATCAATGATCATTAATGATGTATTCATTACCAATAAGTGTTAGTGTCACATCGATGATGTGTCTATATATAAACCTAATTACAATATTAAATAGCCAGCATGTATGATTAATTTATTTTCCTAAGCAAGTATACAATATTATTAAGAAGCGATTTCTTGAAAGAGTCTTTTGCTACGTTGATATATAGGCTTTGACCATATGAGAATTCCATCATACTTTTTAGACTGATTCTTAAAAAACATGAAAAACATTACTGTTCATAAGATTACTGAGAAAATTTGGTTACCCTCAGGAGATAGAAAAAAGCAAAGGATCTCTAGACTTGCATTTCTTCATTCAGCCAAGCTTTTGTTTTTAAACATAATCTGAGATATATAATGTATGAAAGGTAGCTTTCTGAAGCTTCAGGGAGAGAGAGCACAAGTTCTGATGGCAATTGTTATACAGCTTTGGCCTCCATTACCAACCATCCCATTGGCCCACAGAAGAAAGTAAAACCCTAAGCATTCCAAGTGATCTAAAATGGGCAGCGTTACTAGATAACTAGGGGATATTAGACAACTCACTCTGCTATCCGGGTCGTTTTTTCTGCAGCCATGAAATGAACAGCCCCAATATTTCTATACTCTAAATAAATAAATAAATATTGCTCAATGGAATTTAGGAAAATCAATAAAAACATAAAAACCTTTTTTTTTTTTTACAGCTTAAAATATCACCTTTACTTTTTTTTAAATTATTATTATTATTATATTTTAATTCTAGGGTACATGTGCATAATGTGCAGGTTTGTTACATATGTATACTTGTGCCATGTTGGTGTGCTGCACCCATCAACTCGTCAGCACCCATCAACTCGTCATTTACATCAGGTATAACTCCCAGTGCAATCCCTCCCCCCTCCCCCCTCCCCACGATAGGCCCCGGTGTGTGATGTTCCCCTTCCCGAGTCCAAGTGATCTCATTGTTCAGTTCCCACCTATGAGTGAGAACATGTGGTGTTTGGTTTTCTGTTCTTGTGATAGTTTGCTAAGAATGATGGTTTCCAGCTGCATCCATGTCCCTACAAAGGACACAAACTCATCCTTTTTTATGGCTGCATAGTATTCCATGGTGTATATGTGCCACATTTTCTTAATCCAGTCTGTCACTGATGGACATTTGGGTTGATTCCAAGTCTTTGCTATTGTGAATAGTGCTGCAATAAACATACGTGTGCATGTGTCTTTATAGCAGCATGATTTATAATCCTTTGGGTATATACCCAGTAATGGGATGGCTGGGTCATATGGTACTTCTAGTTCTAGATCCTTGAGGAATCGCCATACTGTTTTCCATAATGGTTGAACTAGTTTACAATCCCACCAACAGTGTAAAAGTGTTCCTATTTCTCCACATCCTCTCCAGCACCTGTTGTTTCCTGACTTTTGAATGATCGCCATTCTAACTGATGTGAGATGGTATCTCATTGTGGTTTTGATTTGCATTTCTCTGATGGCCAGTGATGATGAGCATTTTTTCATGTGTCTGTTGGCTGTATGAATGTCTTCTTTTGAGAAATGTCTGTTCATATCCTTTGCCCATTTTTTGATGGGGTTGTTTGTTTTTTTCTTGTAAATTTGTTTGAGTTCTTTGTAGGTTCTGGATATTAGCCCTTTGTCAGATGAGTAGATTGCAAAAATTTTCTCCCATTCTGTAGGTTGCCTGTTCACTCTGATGGTAGTTTCTTTTGCTGTGCAGAAGCTTTTTAGTTTAATTAGATCCCATTTGTCAATTCTGGCTTTTGCTGCCATTGCTTTTGGTGTTTTAGACATGAAGTCTTTGCCCATGCCTATGTCCTGAATGGTACTACCTAGGTTTTCCTCTAGGGTTTTTATGGTATTAGGTCTAACATTTAAGACTGTAATTAATTTTCATATAAGGAGTAAGGAAAGGATCCAGTTTCAGCTTTCTACTTATGGCTAGCCAATTTTCCCAGCACCATTTATTAAATAGCGAATCCTTTTCCCATTTCTTGTTTCTCTCAGGTTTGTCAAAGATCAGATGGCTGTAGATGTGTGGTATTATTTCTGAGGACTCTGTTCTGTTCCATTGGTCTATATCTCTGTTTTGGTACCAGTACCATGCTGTTTTGGTTACTGTAGCCTTGTAGTATAGTTTGAAGTCAGGTAGCGTGATGCCTCCAGCTTTGTTCTTTTGACTTAGGATTGTCTTGGAGATGCGGGCTCTTTTTTGGTTCCATATGAACTTTAAAGCAGTTTTTTAGCATAATCTAGTATTTAGAATCAACTCAATCAGTATCTGAGTATCTCCTTTTTTTTTTTTTTTTTTTTGAGACAGAGTCTGGCACTTTTGGCCAGGCTGGAGTGCAGTGGCGCTATCAGGGCTCACTGCAAGCTTGGCCTCCCGGGTTCACGCCATTCTCTTGCCTCGGCCTCCCAAGTAGCTGGGACTACAGGCGCCCACCACCACACCCAGCTAATTTTTTGCATTTTTAGTAGACACGGGGCTGAGTATCTACTTTTTAGAATAACATTGGCTTTTGTTTCTGCCATTGTTCCTAGTCTGATTTTATACTTGCATATTTACCCGACACAAAGTGAAAAACAGATGGGTTAATGTATGGAACATGCTATTTTATTATTTATTATATAACTCTGAAAAATTTTGCATGAGGGAAAAGTTAAAACAAAATGTCCTAAACTGAGGTTTGTGGAGTTAGTATTTTGCTTATCCATATGTTTAACTTGTATATCTGAGGACTTTTAGAAGATTAATTATACAAAATGCATTTTCAAAGTGATCAAAACACATATTGGGCACCATCTAATTAATAACTTTAACTTTCTCACAAAAGAAAAGGGGTAGACTTTTGTGTATCATGAAAGAAAGAAAAGAAAAGGAAAGAAAGAAAGAAAGAAATGAGAGAGAGAGAAAGAAAGAGAAGGAAGGAAGGAAGGAAGGAAGGAAGGAAGGAAGGAAGGAAGGAAGGAAGGAAGGAAGGAAGGAAAGAAGGAAGGGAGAGAAAGAGAGAGAGAAAGAAAGAGAAAGAAAGAAAGAGAAAAAGGGGGAGGGAAAGAAGAGAAAGAGAAGGAAGGAAGGAAGGAAGGAAGGAAGGAAGGAAGGAAGGAAGGAAGGAAGGAAAGAAAGAAAGAAAAAGAAAGAAAGATAAAGAAAGAAAGAAAGAAAGAGAGAGAGGGAGGGAGGGAAAGAAAGAGAAAGAAAGAAAGAAAGAAAGAAAGAAAGAAAGAAAGAAAGAAAGAAAGAAAGAAAGAAAGAAAGAAAATTAAGAATGACAGGAAAGAAACATTCCAAGCAATACATTCCAGAGTAATACTTCCCTTTAGCTGTCCATGTTTCCCTACAAAAAAAAAATGTGTCCAAGCCTATAAAGCTGTTTATAAGCAAAGTGCACAGTTAGAACCTAAGGGCTCTACTTTATTTTAACCGAGGCTTCAAGGTAAAACCTTTTCTTCACCTGATGAGGAACACATATCCTAATAGTATCTTTTAAAACCTATTTTACAATGTTAAAGAATCTGTAAAAAGAATTCTAAATCTTATACCTTTTTCATTTCTGTTTTGCCACAGTAACTGATTTTGGTTTTGGTTTTTTGCCAAAAATAACTGAACTTATCCATCCATTGTGACACATTAGTCTTTATCTCAGTTCAAAATATAAATGCACTTATTGAGTGCCTGCTGTGCTCTGAACAGCACTCAAGACACCAGTTAGGTTACAGAGGTGAACAGAGCTCCTTATTAACAATTTAGTAAGGGAGAACACCAGCAAGCAGTTTATTTTGAATGGGAGTGCAGGAGATAATATGATGAAAGAAGAGGGGTGAAAGTAAGTTGGAACCAAAGCATGAAAGACTATGCTTTTATTCAGCAAAATAGAATTATCAAAAGGGTGTGTGTGCATGTGTGGTTTTGTTGTTGTTTGGTTCGTTGGTTGTTGTTGCTGTTATTTGCTTAGAAGAGATATGAGCAGATCTGAGCTTTAGACGAACTGGCTAAGTATTCATGTGTAGGACCAAATGAAAGTAGGAAAGATGGAAGGGAGGGAGGACAATGGAGACATAATGAAGGCAAAAAAGAAGGCAACAGCAGCAGAAATGAGGATGAAGGGAACCAAAGTGAAGCAAGTCATGGAAATAAGATCTTCTGAACTA
The DNA here is from genome assembly GCF_047675955.1 of Chlorocebus sabaeus. NCBI lineage: Eukaryota > Metazoa > Chordata > Mammalia > Primates > Cercopithecidae > Chlorocebus > Chlorocebus sabaeus. Next base: position 75,598,789 of record NC_132911.1, read on the forward strand.
GCAGTGATTTGGATGGGGGTGATAGAGGAGGAAAAGAATATAATGTCATGGTTTTGAGCCCTGAAGACTAGGTAAAGGAGGCTACTGAGAGAGGGTTCTTTAAAGGGGAAATGGATTTGGGAGGAATTGAGGTGCTCCAACTAAGGAAGTAGAATCTGAGATCCCCCAGAACACTGTGGCATAGACATGCACCAGGAATCTCAAAACACATCTGAAGCTCAAAACAGTAGTTGAAAGTAGAAATGTAAATCTGGAAGTCTTTAGTTGGCTAAGTCCTTGAATTAAAATGAATCACTGATGAGATATTAAAGAAATATGAGAAGAGATGGAGATTGAGAAATTAAAGATAGCCCGGATTTTCTGTTAATTACAGATATTGAACTCAACCCATCCCAAAGTACACGAATTATTCTTTCTTCTTCCTCACCTGCATCCATACCCCTAAACTTACCCTTGCTTTTGTTATCATCACTTCTGATATTGACTTTATTATTAACACACTCAGCCAAGTTATAGTTCTTATAAGCCACCTTGGCTTTACTTGGTCCCCAAATGTTACAGACCCTTCTCTCTAGAAATCTCTTCCATGTGGCACTCTTTTTGTCAGCTCAGTCTCCAAGTTCAGGTCTTCATCATGTCTGATCTGAACTATTGAAACCTATTTCTAATTGAACTCTCAGTATCCAGTCCCTCTAGTCTGTAGTCCATTCTCCAAATCACCTCTCAAAGGTATCTTTCTAAGAGATGGAACTTATCATATCTCCACTGTATGCTAAAACCTCTGATGATCAACTTTGCATAGAATGACATCAATATTTCAGCATGGCTTATAATTGATGCCCATATCTACCTGTAAAAATGTTGGCGGTCGATGCTGTGAGGCCTTTTCTATTCTGTATCTTTCTTAGCACTCTCTGCAGAGCTCTGCCCCGAGATGAAGACTTTCTGTGCTATCTGTTACACCTGCAGCAACTGTGAAGGAGCAGTGAGTCAGGCTAAGGAACCATAAGGCTTGAGAACAAAAGGGATGTCGAGGTGTTTGATAATGATGGTAGGAGATAGCAGAGACTGAAAAACAGTGACCCAATATGATAAAGAGCAAAATCTTGGAGTGTCCTTAAGTGCCTACATGAACAGACCCCTGCCCACCTCTCTCAATTCACCTGAAACCATTCCCATTGCTTTCTGCATTCAGGTCTCACTGGCCTTCTTGCAGAAACTCCAAGTTTCCTTTCTTGTGCTGGTGTCTCTAGCTACATCACTCTTGCTTGCTTCTGACCTGCTAACCAATCTAATCTCATTGCATGCTTACACTCACAGGGACCAGGTCCTGCCCTCCCCGACAAGGTCAGATGCCCTGCACAAATTCTCTAGAGCCCTGAACTTTTCCTTCATTGCCCTTAATGTTTGCAGGCAGATACTTACATGGTTTCAGCAGCATGTACACACCATTCTGATAGATCTTAGTAGTTAATAAAGTATTAACACATCTAACTTATGTATATATGTTATTGAAAAACTGATTTACAATCTCATCCTGAGATGCAATACTTAAAAAGTCCAAAGATTGACAGAGCAACATATTATCTATTAACGGATACAGTTTTCAGAAGGTACAAGCAAATTCTTATTTGTGTGCCCGTGTTACAGGCTCAAAAATCCATGTAATTTTTATAAACAGTCAAGACTTGTCGCTGTCATCATTAAGAAAGTAAATATGATTTTATGATCATGCATGTTCATAGGCTGAGATGATCATGTGAAAAGCATGCCTAGCTGAATCCAAGAGAAATACAGAAGTCGATGAAGGAACCACCTAGACAGCCAACTCCAGTATAGCAGGGAGTATAAGTACCATTTTCTCTCTTGCTTTCTCATAGTAGACCTGTAATAATCAGTTGTTAAATGAATGAAGGTGCTGATGTCCTTGAGAAATGAGCACTACTTTGTCTTTGGTAGATGAAAAGGATGGAAAAAAGTATAGAGTAATTGCACAGTGTGGACTTCCCAGGATGATGGTGATTGTGGTACAACAATAGTCTGGAAAGAGGAGAAGGAGAAAGAGAGTTTCAACAGTGGGGAGCGGCAGTGTTAAGCTGGTTGAGAACAAGACAAGAAAATCTGTAATTGTGTCTAAATGGGAAACTGGGTTGAATGTGGAGGATGAAGGTAAGATTCCTTTTTTGATTTTTCAAATCCAGATATAGACGGAGACTTCAGAAGTTTTAGTAGTGAAATGAGTATGCTATACACATGGTTGTAACATTGGGGAATGTTATACAAGCACCAGGATCCGGTTTATGCAGCACTTAGTTTCTTTTCCCCCCAGAGAATAGCTAATGAATAGAAGGAGTGCCAAAATTACTTGGCAGACCTATCATCACCAAAATCTTACTTCAGATTTAGATCGTTGAGCGTGGCTTGTTTTTTGAAAAGTGCCATTGAGTTGGTGTCTAGCAGGAGCTTAACATCTATTAAGTCTTAGGAGATGCCTGAGTGAAAGGTGCTATATTATTGAGTTTCTCCATATGCTTCTAGTCACTCAAAGAGGTGAGAAACAGCTGGTTCATCTTTGGAAGGCAAAACCTTAAGTCCCTTGAACCAACATCTTTTAGGAACCACATTCACTACTTGCAGAATTCATTTCTGATTTTTGTTCATATTATCCATCTATTCTAATTTACTTATCCCATGCATACCTATTCTCTTCTCTAGTTGAATTTAAAATTTTTTTGGGGGGAACTTATAAAACATGTCCTTGTTACATAAGGGATCTGTATACATACAGGCTGATGGCATACTAATTTATCAATATCTAGAATTATTATGAAGAAACTATTTGAAAGCACCAGAACAGTACCAAAGTTTCATTCATTCATGAGATGATTGATTGCATAGACTCTGCAGAAATAGATTCATATTTCTGGATACATGTTACTTTATATCCCTCAAAGAGAAAAATACATTTGCACTCAATATGCATTTACAGGATAATATGACACAGGTGTGGTGATGTTAGAAAAGAGAGGGCCAGCTATAAAGAAGAAAAATAAAAGCTTTCCTAGGGAAAAAACTTGGATTTCATAATGGAGCTCTGGATTTGGAAAGAGAAAAATAGCCAAACATGAAAGATGTTTTTCATATTATAAGGAAGCTCAGTCAACCAAAAATCTCACAAGCAAAGGTCCTAGTAGGGTATGGTGTAAGACAAAATCAAGTTTATGACAACTGAGATATTGACTTAAACAACTGAGTTCCTTATGACAGGTTGAACAGAATGCTGCTACTCAGCATGTAGGTAACATGAAAAAGATATGAAGAGGAGACAACATAAAGTATTCTAACACTCACCCCCTACAGAGTTTCATGTTGCTACTGTATGAAATGACATACTGCTGTTGTTGAAGAAGCATTCAGCAGTGACATAAAAATTTAAATGTGCCAATATTTATAGCAACACAAGTCTTTTATAGACCATGATATTTATGCACATTCTTATTGCTAACACTACTATTTCACATTAATCTTTAAAACTAAATTCACAGTTTCCTAACATCCAGTTATTCCTAATACATTTTAGGAAGCTGCAAGATAGAAAAATAAATCATGCCAGACATTAAATCATGAAGATTGACTGCAACGGCTTTTTGCTGAGAAAGTACATATCAAAGTACTCATTATTACAAAACATTATGGTTGGAGATGCCAGAAATATTTTTTTGAGTTAGAAACAACTGCATACTTTTGAATAAGTCTGATGATGATAGTTAAAGTGAAAGACAATTGGCAATCCACTTACATAAATGTGCCTTGGCAGCCAAGTAAGAACACCAAATAATGATAATAATAAAAATAATTCCTATGCTAACATTTACTGAACACTGAAGTGCCAAGCATTGTGGCTTTAAATATGTCATCTAATTGAATGAGATGATTTATTTATATGGATTGTCTATTTAATCATCATGATATAACTACCAGGTAGATGCTCTAGGAAATATGTTCTGTTCTGAGAGTTTAGCTTAATGGTTAAGCAGTTACGAGCATGGACACTGAAGTCAGTTTGGGCTAGTATTGGTTATGCCCCTAACTAGCTGCTTGATTTCAGGCAAGGTACTTTAACTTCTGTGCTTTTCACTGTTTCTTATTGATAAAATAGGAAGATTAATGATAATCAATTGCTATAATATATGTAAAATATTTGAAAGAATGCTGGCATATGTTTAATAATCAAAATGATACTTGTTATGATTATTATGTTATTTTAAACATGAGCAAACAGAGAAACTTGGTGAAGGCCACACAGTTAGCAAGTGACAGATCTAGGATTTAAAGTTCAGAAGGATGACTCCAGAGGCCAAGCTTTTAGCCATATGCCATCATGGACAGGAAATTTTGAGTAGCCTTTTATAAAGTAAGAATTGATAAGGAAGAATTTTAAAAGTTGAATTTTGTATACGGAAGAGGTGTCATAATTATTCTTAAACTCTAATCCATATTGACATACATATATAACTATGACCTGTACTTAGGACAGAGTCATTGATCTGACTCAATCTAGAATTTGATTCTAAATAAGTCTCATGTCTTATTTAACCCATTCTTAGTACACACTACTACCTCCTCCATCCTATGTTTAATTTCTTTAGTTTAAAAAAGACTTTGTTTTTTACTAAGACAAACTATGGTTGCACTGCAGGAAAAAGTGAGAGGAAAGAATAGAGATGAGGCAGGGCGGGATCATAAGCCACATTGGGGGCCAGGGTGACCCTTATTCTAAAGGACAAAAGGGGCCATTAAAGAAATGTACGTAGGTGGAGACATGGTCAGATTCATGCTGTGGAAAGATTAGCACACAACTGAGAAATGGGAACAAACTGGTGGCCAAAGAAACCTGTTTAATTGAATAAAGGATATTTCTGAAAACTGTTATGTTTAAGAAACACAATCACTGAAAAAAGAAATGATCCTTCCTGAGATTGTTTTAGAAGAGTCCATTTGGGGATACTACAAAATCACTGTCTCCTATGCACCTCTTGAACCACATCTGAGTCCTCTTCCCACCACCACTTCAGTAATCATGGTACATACAATCTCTTGAAAATATCTGAGATGTCTGAACTATATTCCTCACACCCCACCCTCTTTTAGTGTAACAGCTTTCCCATCTTCATCTACTAGACTGTGGAGTGGTATTCCTTGGGGCCTGAAGGTGTAGGTTAGTGTGATCAGGTACAGGGTTCCAGAAGAGAAGAGATTGAAGCCATGCCTCACGTGTCAGGGAAGAGTACAGGGGATCAGAAAACTTGTGGTAGACAATGCCACCTTAGGCATTCACTCTCAGGGCTAGTACTGGGTTTTAGGGTGTTTGGGGCAAGATCGCCCTCTCTCCGAGCCTTCAGGATGAGCTCATTGTTTAACAGTCCACCCTGTCCCATATACCAAGGCTCACAAAGCAGGGACAGAGGGGCCACACTTGATTCAAGACAGACCTTTGTTGTGGGATATTCTAACATGAAGGAATTGATTGCCAACATTCCACCATTAGAGAATGTCACATAAACACGCAAATTTTAGAGGGGAAAAAGTGGAAGATCTGGCAACTTTGGGCTCTCATTGAGGCAATGATTGATAATTGCCTGGTAATGAGTGAGGACGCTACCATTGGAGGCAGGGATTTAGAATATCTATTTTTGTAACCAGAGGGTTCAAATGAGCAGCAGAGTGGCTGGTCATTCTCCGTAGTGACTTGAATTGCTTTGCTCTTTTCGTGTGGGATGCCCTCCCCTGTCTCCCACCAAATTCTCTCTGGTGATTGGTTGTGCATCTTTCTAACATCACTTTCCATGGGAAAATCTGTTGGTCGGCTCTGACAGCATGACGTCCCTCTGTTCAGAACTGTGTGAGGGAGGCTCTCCCCTAGACTGAGCACACCAATCACAAATATTTTCCCTTTATGATTTCACCTCAAGCATCTTGACAGTGTCTGGTGTGTGGTAGGTACAAACAAAAGCAAGAAGAACAATAATAATGGTGTAATATAAAAAGTTGAAGGCTTTGAAGTTAGACACTGTTTCACATTTCAGCTGTTTCACTAATATAGACACATTACTTAATATCTCTGAGCCTTGCTTTCTTTTCTTATAAAATGGGCACTAAAGGTTACTATGCAAATAAAATCACATAATAAAATCATTTGATCACAATACCTGGCTCAATGAGGTCAATAGATGTGAGTAACCTCCCCCTTTTGAATGCTTGTGGAATAAAGATTTATATAAAAAGACAGCAACCTATTTTGTTTATTACCAATGGATTTTCAGAAACTTCTTGGTGTAGGAACGTTTTCCGGAGAAGTGTAGATATCTAGGAAAGAGCATTCCGAGGAGAGGTAAGCACAATTTCAAAGGCCCCAGATGGATTTTCCTTGGCCTATTTGAGGAACCATGAGGGAAGAATGAGGAAGGGAGAGAGTATATGAGATGAAAAGAGAAAAATAATGATATGAGGAGGTAGGTCATGGGAGCCTGTAGGTAAGGCCATTGAGTCTTTATCTTTGTAAATCTATGAGTGAGCAAGAAAATCACTAAAGAGTTTTGAATAGAGGATAACAAGATCTGACAAGGTTTAACAGGATCACTCCAGACACTGCACTGAGAACAGACTGGAGCAGGGTAAGGCTGGAAACAAGAAGGAAACAGGTAGAAACAGGAAGAACAGCGAGGAGTCTCTGGAAAATATCCAGATGACAGTGGAAGGTTACTTTAACCCAGGTGGTAGCAGCAGAGATTAGGAGAAGTGGTTAGATTCTGGATTATTTAGAAAGCAGAGCCAATATAATTTGCTGATGGATTAGCTATAGAGTGGGGCCTGGGGAGACTCGGAAAGTACTACAAGGTTTGTAACTTGAGCAACTGCCAGAATGGAGTTGCCACTTTCTGAGAGTATAGGCTTGGAAATGGCAAAGTCGCTGCAGGTAACTTGGAAGCCACAGTGGGCTACAAAGCTTGCAAGTGGTGGACAGAAATTTGAATTTAAGTTGTCTGATGCAAAAATTCAGGGCTCCTTCTTTTCCATCCTGCTAAGTTCATCACAACATATTGCAGAGTTCACAACAGAAAATTTTGTCTAGGCTATTAAGACAGGTTTCAGGAAAGGTGTGGTGTCAGAGCAGAAGACAGAACAGGGAGACTATAGGACCATTTTGAAATGAACAATAGCACATAGATCACGGGGCCTGAAGGTACCCTCTATTTATTCTGGTGTGACCTCAACTGCACATAAAGTTCATGGAGAGTGCACTGCGGGAAAGAAACCTAAAAGGAGACTTAAATGTTAGACCTAATACCATAAAAACCCTAGAGGAAAACTTAGGTAGTACCATTCAGGACATAGGCATGGGCAAAGACTTCATGTCTATAACACCAAAAGCAATGGCAGCAAAAGCCAGAATTGACAAATGGGATCTCATTAAACTAAAGAGCTTCTGCACAGCAAAAGAAACTACCATCAGAGTGAACAGGCAACCTACAGAATGGGAGAAAATTTTTGCAATCTACTCATCTGACAAAGGGCTAATATCCAGAACCTACAAAGAACTCAAACAAATTTACAAGAAAAAAACAAACAACCCCATCAAAAAATGGGCAAAGGATATGAACAGACATTTCTCAAAAGAAGACATTCATACAGCCAACAGACACATGAAAAAATGCTCATCATCACTGGCCATCAGAGAAATGCAAATCAAAACCACAATGAGATACCATCTCACACCAGTTAGAATGGCGATCATTCAAAAGTCAGGAAACAACAGGTGCTGGAGAGGATGTGGAGAAATAGGAACACTTTTACACTGTTGGTGGGATTGTAAACTAGTTCAACCATTATGGAAAACAGTATGGCGATTCCTCAAGGATCTAGAACTAGATGTACCATATGACCCAGCCATCCCATTACTGGGTATATACTCAAAGGATTATAAATCATGCTGCTATAAAGACACATGCACACGTATGTTTATTGCAGCACTATTCACAATAGCAAAGACTTGGAATCAACCCAAATGTCCATCAGTGACAGACTGGATTAAGAAAATGTGGCACATATACACCATGGAATACTATGCAGCCATAAAAAAGGATGAGTTTGTGTCCTTTGTAGGGACATGGATGCAGCTGGAAACCATCATTCTTAGCAAACTATCACAAGAACAGAAAACCAAACACCGCATATTCTCACTCGTAGGTGGGAACTGAACAATGAGATCACTTGGACTCGGGAAGGGGAACATCACACACCGGGGCCTATCGTGGGGAGGGGGGAGGGGGGAGGGATTGCATTGGGAGTTATACCTGATGTAAATGACGAGTTGATGGGTGCTGACAAGTTGATGGGTGCAGCACACCAACATGGCACAAGTATACATATGTAACAAACCTGCACGTTATGCACATGTACCCTAGAACTCAAAGTATAATAATAATTAAAAAAAAAAAAAAAAAAAAAAAAAAAGAAGTAATGGAAAACCTTGAATGCTGTCCCTGGGAGCTAAAATTTAACCATTTGGATAATTTGGAGCTATTGAAAGACAGCAGTAGGAGATAAGAGAGTTTGTACTATATTTAAAAAACATTAACTTTGGAATGAGTGAAAATGATGATTCCTAGAAGAAAGAGATGCGAATCCAGGAGACTAATGAAATAATCCAAATCCTCATTAGAGTAATGGCATACAAACAGAAAAGGTATAATTTAAGAAACATTTGATGGTTAAATTGACAGTACTTTGGACTGATTAGATGAAGAGAGTGAAGTTGGAGAACAAGACAAAGGGTTCCAGCTTGCCTGGTTTTCAGACGGATGCATAATAATTAACTGAGAAGAGGAAGGCCTGGGAAGAAGCAAGTCTAGACATGGAAAGAAACTGAAAAGATAAATTGGATTTAGGGGCTGCTGAATTAAAGGAGCATGGATGTAGAACCACATCCAGATTTTTTTTCATAGTATTCCGTAATCAGGAGATAAATTATGGCTAGAAATAAAAATTTAGGAGCCATTAGCATAGAAGTGATATCAGATAAAAATTTTCAAACAAAAAGGAGCCCAGGCATAGAACAAAAAGGAGCCCAGGCATAGAATCTTGAGAAACACTTGCCTCTGAGAGGCAGATAGAAGAGGAGGAGTCAGGAGAGTCCATGAAGAACAGGACAAGGGGGTGAGAAGAGGGTCATCAACAGCATCGGGTTTAATATGAAGTCAATTAGCAGGAGAAACAAGAATCTGCAATTGCCTTTGATTATAGAAAGCCCCTGGTAACCTTCAGGAAAGCAGTTTTTCTCCAGCTGTTGGAGAAGAAAGTAGAATGTAGTGGGAGGAAAAGTAACAATTTAGAGATAAAGCCTAGTCTCATAAATCTGGATGTCAGAGAAGTTGGAGAAGCCCACACCATATCTAGGAAAGTGTTTGTTCATTTATCTTTGTTTTTATTAAAATACGAGGAAACAAGAAGATGTTTACAAACAGAAGGAAAGGATAAGACAGTGGGAGGAAAAGGTTGGAGATCCAAAAGACAAAAGGAAGATTTGATGAAGCTGTGAAATGGAGGAAGTGTGGGAAAGTCGCAATGGAGAGTGGGATAAAGGGCACAGCAGTGATGAGTAACCGCTCAGGTTTTAAAGAGAACAGGATACCGGAGGAGAGAAATGTACACACAAGCATCATGGGGAACAGAGAAAGCCAGGAAGAATGGAGCTGGGTCCATTCGGTGGTTCTGCTGAATAAAAGACGATTTAAACACTGATCCTTCGGGGGGAAATGCTGCTCTCCCATGTTTCTGGTGAGTGGTACATAATCTGGGCAACATGGAAAGGCACTGAATGATTCACAATATCACTCTTTGTCTAGCTCCATCCCAGCAGATCAAGGACAGGAGCAGCTGAGCTTGCTTCCTGGGGTGAGGCTCCTGACAGAAAGAGGAACTGCACATCTGCTTTGCCTTCCTTCAAACTCAGCATGATGTCCAATGAAGATGCTTGTACAGTATTTGCTTGAAGGGCCACAGTCAGATGGAAAATTTTTCAATTATAAAATTCCAGCCAGGCCAGAAAAACTCAAGGCCCTGAGGAGAATCGTAAAGGCCAGCACAGACCCACCATAAAACTTGGATGCAATGGGAATGTGGTTCTTAGTTTAATTTGTATGTCTGCCTATATTTCTGCAACAAATAATTTGGAAAGAAAAGGTAAGTCTTTCCTTAAAAGATAAACAAAAAGAGACCTTTTCCAAAAAATATATATATATACCATTCAAGACCATGTCTATATGTCAAAAAATCAAGTTTGCTTTATTTTCTCATTAAAGGTATTAATGAACTAAACACAGAATGGTGGATTTACGGGTTCATTGACATTGGTGACACCTAGGAAAACATCAGTTTATGCTCTACAATGATACACTGATCTTCAGAATACCGTGCACTCAGGTGTGTTTAAATGTGTGTTTTTAGGGTACAATAAATAAGCTATAACCTGTTGAATTAAAAATGCCATTTCGCCTCCTGGAACAGAGTCTGCAGTGACTGTTTTGAGGAAACTTAAGTTCACCGTTCCCTTTGCTGTTCTTAGATGCTAAAGTGATTTAGTCTAGAGTCGTTTTTGCAATAACAGAGTGTGGTTTTAAGACCTACTTGCATCTTCCCTGTTTTATGGCTACACAACACGTTATCTTCTAAATACAAGGAAGGAGTTGTTCTCTGAAACTTTCCCAACTTTCCGTCCTTGTATTTAACATTGCCATCCTTGGACTCTTGATGCACTTGGCCATTATATCTCTCAAGGCATTTATCATCTAATACTCCATATAGTAGTTATTTGTACACTTGGATTATGCTCATCAGTGCCCCCACCACCACCACAAAAGGTGAATATGGAGTGGGGGAGCCTTTAGTCACTTTTTCAGCTGTTGAAGTAGCTTGCCTCTTTGTAATCAATCTATACTGATGGGATGGAATTAAGAAAGAAACCAAGGTCACAACAGACTGTGTTAGTTCACCATGAAGCATGGTTCGCAGGCAACTGAATGGGCCCTTTCCTCTGGTAGTAAGGCCCTCTTGTACATGAATTGACATTTCAGGGGTATAGCAGTGTGCTAATAATTGTACACCCACTATACACACACTGAATTCATACCCCAAGAACTTTTTTGCCTGTTTAAAAAAAAAATTAGAAGGCCCTGAACAAAAAAGGTCTTGTGTGCCAGTCTGTGTAATCCAAACATGTATGGTAATGAGATCCTACAAAAATCCCTACTTCAACTAGTGCCCAGATATCAGACCAGCTCACACAATTGTTAAGGGAAAAAAAAAAAGTTTCTCACCATCCCCATCACAATTCACACACTTCAGAAGTAGAACGGCAGCCTGGGGAGGGCGTTCACTGGTGCTAAGAAAATCAATGGCAGCTCTACCATTCTAAGATGGCATAGGTATTTTCAGTGTATAAGAAACCAAATTGGGCATTTACAGTAGTTTTAGAAAAAGGAGAAGGTACACGTCAGAGAAATGAAAAGAGTAGCTTCTGAAATACTTTCTGCTCACAACCAGGTAGAGCAGGCCTGCCCAGAGGATCATGGGAATAAAAAAAAAGTGTTCTCTGCCACATCTGTAACTCAGTTTGGACAGCTGAGCCCCAACCATGACTACAGAGGATTATACCAAAGCCCTGCTGGCAGATTCAAGGAAATGAATAATAATATTGTAATTTATTCAGGGCTTGCTCTTGGCCAGACACTGTGCTAGATGCCTTATATCCCTATTAATCCTTACTATATCCCTGTAGGTTGAGCATTTTCATATAGCTCCTACCAGTGAGGAAACTAAAGCTCAGAGAGTTTAAGAAATCTGCCCCAAAACCACACCCCTAGCAAATGCCCTAGCTGGAATTTGAAGACAAGTCAACTTGACTGCAGAGTTCATACCCTTCATATTTCATCAAATTCCCTTTGTAAAATACGGATCCTAAAACAGAAAGAGTCACCTTGGGAAAATATGGCACTCACATTCATCAAAACAAAGTTCAGATATTTCAAGACTTCATATCATCTAGCATTGAGTAATCATAACTTTTCATATAGCAGAAAAGCCCAGAAATACTATCAGGTTATGTAATATGTAATTAGGAACTTAAATTCAGAGTCAGGCTGATCTCATTTCACAGCACAAGAGTTTATTAGCTGTGCAATGAAAGCAAATCACTTACCTTCTTCATGCCTCAATTCACTCAGCATTCTAAGAACCGAATGGCACATCCATGTAAAGCACATCTGTATAAAACTCAGCTTAGTTTTTGCTGCAAAGTGAATACATGAAATTTTTTTATGATTCTCTATCCATCCACCCAACTTTGTGCCTCCTGTGTCCCCAGGAAACTCATGTTCCCAGATATGATGCAAATGTCCTCCAGGACTAGATCCCTGCCCTTTAGCAACAACATTTATTGGCCCTGCAACTGCACCTAAAACTACATGGAACAATCTCCTATCTTATTCCACTCCAACATCCTAATTCCATCTAACTCTTCATGGAAAGGAACTCAAATATCTCTTCCTTTCAGAGGTGGCTCAGTTGTGCTCCTGCATGCTCCCCACCCGCCCCTGTATCTTCAGCCCTCTTGTCACATTTCATTGAGGGCAGGGATCATTTCTTCTTTATCTTTGTATACCCAGGACCGAGCCCAGAATCTAGAGCTTCTTCGTCTATAATCAATGCTTGTTGGCTGAGAGAGGATAGATCCCAAAGAACAGACATTAGCAAATTATGATATCACACCAGGAATCTCAAAAAGCAAGAAACACCTAAGGACAAAGGAAATTCCAAACTGAAGATCTCTAATTCATATCTCCTCCTGAGTGTTTATCTGTTGTAGTGCCATTGACAACCTCCTATGGATAAGTTTGTCAAGGGCTATTTTTTAGCTGAAATGATTGTTTAGGCACCAGCAAGAGTGTTAGTTAAAGCTGCTCTCTCACTCTCCACAAAAAGTCAGCAGTCACCCTAAATTCTTCATATGAAGCTTCAGTGCAGGCCAAATTGTGTTAGCTGCTGAAAGTGGTAAAACTGGTACCAGGACAGACTATTCAAGATTTTGATTCCTGGATCCTACCTGCCCTCTCCCACCCACTTTTCCCTAATGCTAAAGGTACATTTCTGCTTTTAAGAAAATTAGTGCTGGGGCCAGGCACAGTGGCTCATACCCATAATCCCAGCCCTTTGGGAGGTCGAGGCAGGTGACCACCTGAAATCAGGAGTTCAAGAACAGACTGACCAACATGGTGAAACCCCATATCTACTAAATACAAAAAATTAGCCTGACATGGTGGCACTCGCCTGTAGTCCCAGCTACTCAGGAGGAGAATTGCTTGAACCCGGGAGGTGGAGATTGCAGTGAGCCGAGATTGCACCATTGTACTCCAGCCTGGGCAATAAGAGCAAAACTCCAAAAAAAAAAAAAAAAAAAAAAAAGAAAGGAGAAAGAGAGAGGAAGGAAGGAAGGAAGGAAGGAAGGAAGGAAGGAAGGAAGGAAGGAAGGAAGGAAGGAAGGAGGGAAATTTGTGTCATAGCTGACTGGCTCCAAATAGCGAATATCTGGAGGAAAATATGTTGACCTCTGTTGAACAGTCAAAAGTTCTGATTCTCAGAAGGCAGGGTTCTTTCCTTTGAGTCTTCTCAGCTGTGAGAAGGTAGAGAACACAGCATGACATAGAGAACAAGGACGAGAGGTCAGGCAGGGTGGCTACATGATGGAGGTAACGATTGCACTGAAAGTTAAAGAGTGAACCGTGGATCAATAAAATACTGTGTAGAAAGATTTCCTTCAATTCTGGGTTGTTTTGTTACATTCGATATGAAAATTTAAGGTCAGCTATAAAATGAGATGATGTTCTTTGATTACCACATCAAAGTCGGTGTTATTCACCCCTTGCAATGATCCACACATACCTCCCGTGGTGTCCTGTGTGAAAAGCAATATTATAGTTAATTATCTTGATCCTCATCTGCATGGTGATTTGTGTTCCACAAATTCCCCAGGCTGATGAGATATTGAGGCTGAAAACTTTATTCATTATTTTATCCCCTTTCAGCATCTAGCAGTGTCCCTGGAACAGATGAGGTGTTTAATCAGTGTGTGCTGAGTTAACCTGGATCATCGCTAAGTCACTTCAGGAACTCTGAGGCAGTATAAGGTCACTTGCTAGCACACCAAACAGGTATCAGCAGGTTTTGATGAGCATAAGCCATGACTTCCTAACATTTCACTTTATGATGCCAGAAGATAGCAATTCCTTACATACATTATAATTGTTATGCATTGAGTATATGCAAATTTCAGTAGTGCTTATCTCTACTGATTCTTTATGGGATTTTCGTGGGGGAGTTTCACCTAGCAAGTCCACGACTATTTCTGAAGCCGTGCCCTTACAATGTGTACCAGTAATAATAAGCACATTCTAAGCCTCTTCCCTTAGGATAAGACAGCATTCTTAATCATGTCATTGTGTCAGCAGCACTGAATACTTTAATGGGCATTATATATTTGCTAAGGAGCTAAGAGAGTACCCAGGTTACGTGTGCAAGCTGATAAAATCACAAATTAATTTATTTCACGGGATCTCCAACAGCAGATGTCCTTGAATATGGTGATGAAAAGATATTCACTAAAGCAACCACATGAGAATGCGCAAGCTGTTCACAAGCCACCCATCCATGGTAGTCATCTGTCTATATAGTATGCTGCCTAGAGAAATCAGATCCACATTCCAGACAGTAGTTATCATGTCGTCTAGATCATACTTCTTCCCAGAGCACATCCAAGAGGTGGTCACGTGAACACTCTGGATGGAAGCCATGCCTGGGCCTAAAAGTAGCTCTGATATTAAAAAGATCACAAAGAACTTAACATATGTCTGGGTATTGGGCAAAAAGAAGCAAAGACACTTACCTATTTATGAGAATGAACCAAAGAGCTTTGGTTAAGAAGCCCTATACATTATAGAACTACTCTAGGCCAGGCGTGGTGGCTCACATCTGTAATTCCAGCACTTTAGGAGGCCAAGGTGGGCAGACCAATTGAGGTCAGGAGTTCAAGACCAGCCTGGCCAACATGGTGAAACCTGTTTCTAGCAAAAATACAAAAATTAGTCAGGTGTCATGGCACACACCTGTAATCCCAGCTACTCGGAAGGCTGAGGTGAGAGAATCCCTTGAACCCTGGAGGTGGAGGTAGCAGTGAGCCAAGATCACGCCTCTGCACTCCAGGCTAGATGACAGAGCAAGACTACGTCTCAAAACAAAGTACTACTCTAAAAGGCAAGCTTGACAATTCTGGGAGACTGTTCTTCAAAATGACTTAAAATACCCTGAAATCGCTTATTATATTGACCAAAAAGATTCATCATGTTTTCTTTTGTTTATTTATTTTTAGTTGGAGATGCTCTGAAGGAAAACTTCCCTAAGTCTGATTTCCCAGTTAAATTGCTCATTCCCACTAAAGCTCATACATTCTTTGTAGTAGTTTACCAACTGTAGTTTACAATGAATTTCAACAACCAAAATGTAAACCCCAGGGGAAGGACCAAATCTATCTTGTTTTCCATCATATCCCACATGCCCGCTCAGAGTCACAATCTCAGTAGATATTTGTTGAAGGAGTGTGTGCATGTATGAACACGGAAAAAAAGACACTACTGACTACATGCCAGCCACTGGGAACCATGTGATATAGTTTGAATGGCCCCTCCAAACCTCATGTTGAGATGTGAGCCCCACTGTTGAAGATGGGGCCTGTTGGGAGGTGTTTGGATCATGGGGGCAGACCCCGCATGAATGGCTTGGGCCATCTCCTTGGTGATAAGTGATCTCTCACTCTGGGCTCACGTGAGATCTGGTTGTTTAAAAGTGTGTGGCACCTCCCCCTAATTTCTCTCTCACTTGCTCCTGCTTTCACCATGTGATGTGCCAGCTCCTCTTTCGTCTCTACCATGATTTTACACGTCCTGAGGCCTCCCTAGAAGCTGAGCAGATGCCAGTACCATGCTTCCATTAAAGCCTAAAGAACCATGATCCAATTAAATCTCTTTTCTTATGAATTGCCCAGTCTCAGGTATTTATAGCAATGAAAGAATGGCCTAATGACACTGTGCTAGGTACAGATTAGGTAAGCAAAAGGAATCAGAAGCCATCAGAGCTGGCTTGCTGAATCCATTAACAGCATAGCTATAAACTTGATAAAGTGCTGAGGAACTCTAAGACAAACGACTTAATTCTGAGTGCCTCTTTTCCCTGCTTCATCTCCCTAGCCATATTTTTCACACCACTACTATGGTTAAGGTGCTTTCCCTGACAGTTTCGCCAATTCAGTTGAGGTCACAGAGGCCTAGGTGATATGAAGAGCAGAGAGTAATTGGTGAGGCATGTGATGTTGCCATGTCAAGGAAGCTCAACAGTGTTGCTTTCAGGTTAATAAATGAATACCAGGTCAATAAAATACTTTCTTTACTTCCATCAGGTGTTGGCGGTTTAGCTTCACCTCCCAAAGACTCATCACAGCTCAAAGGCAAAGAGCACACTCACAGGGGAAGCTCAATTTCCTGTCTGGGGCCTATTTACCGTTCTTGAGTATAAAAGCCATCTTTACAGAGACTGAACCTGGTGGGTAAAAGCTGTGTATCCAAGTGAAATGGGGAGGTTCTGCTTGTCCAGGACACAGTACTGCACTATGAATGTTTTGTCCCTTCTGAAGACTATACCACTGTGGTCTGGGGGTTGCCTATATCACTGGTGGTGTTTATTTAAAAATCTTCAGGCCCCATTCCAGGCCTATAGAATGGGATTCTCTTGAGGACAATGCACAAATCTTTATTTTTCACAATGCCCTGATTTTTATACACATTCAAGTTTGAGTATCACTGATCTCTACTGATTTTATATGAGACAAGCCCAGAGAAGTTTTCTAACTATAAAAGATCATGAGAGGGTCCGCTCTCTCTGCTTTTTTGCTTGTGTTACTTTGGGCTAAGAAACCTGACCCCCTACAAAAGCCTGGAAGGATACAAGAAGCTGATGGAATGGAGATAAAGGGAAGGAGGAAGTATTTTCACCCAGAAATCCAACATTGAAAAGAAGTATGAGTCCATAGAAGGAAAACAATAGATTGTGACATTAAAAATCCTTCTGGTAATTTCCCAGCACCTTCAGGTTTAAATCTTATATGAATTATTTGCAGGTATGATAGATTTTACTTCACATAGTAGTGCCCAAATTAAAACTTAAAAAAATATCTAGTTCTGATCTGGGTATGGAGAAATGGGCACTACTATACATCTTTGGAGGGAATCAAAATTGATGCAGCCTTTTTGTAGAGAAATTTGCCAATAATTATCAAAAAAATGCATTTCCCTTTGATTAAATAATGTTACTGCTAAGAATTAACCCTGCAGACATACTATACCTGTTAGTATATGCTAATATTTTTGTACTGCTAAAATAAGAATCTCTACTAAAAAAAAACTTAGTTGCATTCATACAACTTATTTGTGTTTAAAAAAAATACATCTAGAGTACTACTATAAATAATATGATGATTTTACTGATAAAATAATATCACTCTTGAGGGCCATAAAGAAGGCAATTAACCCTTACTGACTTCTGAGTACTTATTTGGTGCCAATTACTGTGCTAAGAGCATTAGTGTAATCTCTCCACAAACCTGCAACCTGGACATAATTTTCCCCATTTCTTCAGACAGGAACACTGAGATTCAAAGAGGACATGTAACTGGAGCAAGGTCATGGCTGACAAGTACAGATTCATACTCCCAGACTCTTCCTCAAAACCAGTTCCCTTTCTAACTGCACCACCAGAAAGAGAAACCTCTGACCGTACTAATGCTGTCTAGAAACATCAGCACTGTAGAGTTTCAGAATCAACTTATCTTGTTTCAACACAGCACTTTAAAAAAAAAAAAATAGGAACGATTATGTTGACAGGTTATGGTAGGAGGAGCCAGTTGCATGAAAAATAAGTTTCAATATTTTAAGCCAATTTTAATGACTTAAAGGAGTGGAAAAACACAATGATTTTTCTAGTCCTTTCGGCTCTTTCCTCTTGGCACACAAAACTTCCATCACTGTCTTACAGCACTGGAAGAATGATTTTCATCCCACAGAGGACTTAAGAATTTCTTTCTAATAGCTCTGTTCACTTCTTGAATAAACAGGAATAACTCCACCACATCTTTAAAACAGTTCCTCATATGTGTAATAAGGGATGCTGGGGAATGTGTAGAAATGTGTGGCTGAGCTCAGATTCACAGCCTGAGGTTACAAGGCTCCCCGCCAAGTTTTCACCTATATCAAATCATTCAGCAGGCTTAACTACTCTGCCTCTACCCCAAGGAAAATACTAACATGATTTAACTGCAGCTAAGAATTCCAGTAGGTACTTACTAAATGTGACATGATGTTTTCCATGCATAGAGAAAAGGAAATCATTTTGCTAATCTATGCCTCACTCCAAACAATCACATTTCAGAGCTCAATTCCCCATTAAAGCAAGAACAGCTTAATTAACTTGAAATTTATTTGGTATGAAAGATGTATTTATGGGAAATGCAAAAATTCATAGATGCAAGAGATTTTTAAAAGTACAACAAAAATGTTAAACAGTTTTTTTAAAATAAAATCCTTTTAACACTTTGCTTGTACTTTTTTATTTAAGACAATTTCAATGACATGATATGGGTGAAGGGGAAACTAATAATGTGGAGAGAAGGAGGAAATTCACCATGCTAACAATAGAAGAATGAATGTCTCACAGAAAGGAGCTACATGAAAGGGGATGGAGTCTGGAAGAGAAAGTGATTTCTGGCCAGACCTGTGGGACTGCAGGCAGCGTGATTATAACCCTGTCTGTAGTTTGTCTGTGATCTCTTGCCAAAGGCAGATAATTTAGCAAGGGTAAAACTACAGGAATGACTTACCTTATAACTGATGTGGCAGGAAAATCACTTTATAGTACTTTTTGCCGGCAACGGGATAGTAAAAACAATTGCCCAAGGTTTACAATGAAAAGGTAGCACAATTTATAATGAAAAACTAGTCCAGATAGCTAAGAAGCTAAGAACACAAAATTGAAATGAAGAAAATCAAGGCCAAAAAATAGGTTATTGTCAGAATGTATTAAGTTAAAAATTCACAGGCAAATATTGCAGTTTAAAAGACAAATGTAGGAGTTGCTTCTTCTACCAGAATAGCTTAGCAAATTATGACTTCAAAGTGAGCCTTGCGGCAGTTGAAAGGTGGATAGTGCATGTTTCTACATAAGTGTTGGGGGTGGGGGTGGGGGTGGGCGAACAGGTGGCTATGATCAATTTGACTGCCTCTTTGGGAGGATGGTGTAAACCATGTTGTAAGCTAAAGAATAAACCATATGAGTAGTTTTAAGGAGGTGTTTAATGCTCGAGGTTGTTAGATGGATATTTTACCAGTAGAAATGGGCTTAAATATAAATGGCCCTAGTAATGGAAAATGCTTCAAAAATAGCTGTGGATAGACAAAACTGAAGAATTTACTGTTAAACCTCCCAACCCTACAGAACCATGATCTGCAATCGAGATGGATAGAAGAAAGGACAAGTGGAAAAAGTTCTCTTTGGGATGTTAGGAGTTGATTATATACTATAAAGTGTTTCTCTCATTGAGATATTAGTATGCTCTTTATAATAGATAAGGAGAATTCAGAGCTGTCAATACTTCTCCAGTAGCCAATCCATTTTATCCTTCTTCCCTTCCAGTAGAACCCCATTAGTAGTGAGGAATCACACTGGGAACACGCATGTGATTTACCAACACTCAGAAATTTCCACTAATCTGCTCAAAAAAATTACCCAATATTTTAGGTAAATCGAATAATTAAGCATCTAATCCAAATCCTTCTAATATGTTTACCTTTTAAATAATCACATACAGAAAAAAATAAAATTATATTCAAATATTAAAAAATAGCCATGGATAGAAAAATCGGAAGAGTTTACTCATAGAGCTTCCAACCCCATTGAATCATGTTCTGCAATGGGGCTAGACAGAGGAAAAGACAAATGGACAAAATGTCTCTGGGAATTTTAGGAGTATTTTAAAGCTTTTAGAATTTCTATTAAGACTTTATATAAAATAATATGATAAAAGAAAAATAGAAATAATTTTAAAGTGATTAAATGGCTCCATTTTTTTATTTTCCAAGTTACCACTTTCAGGATCACATATCTCTAAAAATAAGAAAGGAAAATGGAGGCAGCCCAACTCCCCATTCCAAGTATCTGATAGGATCTGTGGTTTCAAAATGCGAATAAAAAACTATCTTGCCTTGGCTGAATCTACTTCACCATAGTTACCATACTCACTAAGTTGTTCATGAAGACTGAGAGGAAGAAAAAAAAGAGATAGAACAGAGGCACACTTACTGCCTTGCTCCTCCTCTTCCTACCTTTGAAAAGACATTTTCAAAGCTCTTTATTGACCTTGACAACAAAAAGCTAATTCAACTCTTTAATGGTGATGATGATGGTAACATGCAGTGGCATTTTCTTTGTCAAGAATGGATTGTGCTTGGACATCAGCAAGATAGCAAAATAGAAATCCCTATACTCTCCTTCTCCTCACAAACACACTAATTCAGCAATAATTCACAGACAAATTCCCTTTGCGATAAATTCAGAAATGAATTGAAAGGCTCTTGCAACCCAGATAAATGTGAAACCAGACTTATCAAAGTTGATAGGTAGATTCAAGGCACACTCTCACCAGAATCCCTACCCCTGGTACTGTGCCATACCATCAGGAAGAGATTCCTTAGCTCTCAGCTTTTCTGAGGAAAGGCAGGGGTTGGTTCACATGTCTAGAGTCCCAGCTTTTCTGAGAGGGATCCTGGAGGATTGGCTTCCCCCTTGCCAGTCTTGGAGCTCTGACGGGTCTGGTGCAATCTAGCTACCTGGGGGAGAACAGAGATCATGTTTTGAATTGGTAGAGGCAAAAGATCCTCCCCCATGCTTAGCCCAGAGTGAGAAAATTTTAAAATCCCAGCTCGACTACTCCCAGGGGAGTGAAAGACTTGATCCATGCATCCCACTACCCAACTTCTCCAGGGCTGCATAAAGAACTGGCATTTCTTTCATCAATCTTGGAACTCTGATAGGTTTGCCACAGTCTAGCTGCCTAGAACAGAGACATTGGTTTTGACAGGTAGACACCATAACTCTACCCAAACCCCAATCCACAATTCAGCATATAGCAAGTGGACAGAAAGCACAGTTGCTTACTTATCCCTGGGGAGGGAAAGAATTGGAAGAAGACCCCAGAATCTTTGGCCAGGCAGATTGGTGGGGTTCTGTTCCTGTGCAAAACCAATCCATGAAGACTTGAAGAGGTGCCTGCTTTGTCTAATGCATAAATAACACAGAGCGATAAGGAAGATGAAGAATCAGGTAAAGATATTTCAAACAAAGGGACAAGATAAATTTACAGAAACCAACTCTAATGAAATTGTTTTATATAATTTACCTTACAGAGAATTAAAAATAACTGTCATAAAGATGCTCACCAAGGTCAAGGAAGCAAACAATACTTAAACTAAGTGATAATTTCAACAAAACAATAGAAGATATTTTAAAATTCCAAAATGAAATCATGGAGGTGAAAAACATAATAAATGTAAATTAAAAACTCACTAGGGAAGTTCAACAACAGACTACATCAAGCAGAAAAAAGAATCAATTAAATGACAGGTCATTGGAAATAGTTTAGTCAGAGAAGAAAAAAAAATGAAGAAAGCTAAGGGACTTATGGGATCAACAAGTGAACCAATATACACACTGGGGAGTCTCAGAAGCAAAGAAGGAAGAGAAATAACCAGAAAGCTTATTCAAAGAAACAATAACTAAAAAGTTCCCAAATCTAAGTGAGGAAATGGACATCCAGATCCAAGAAGCTCAAAGAAAACCAAATAAAATGAAACCAAATAAATGTTCATGAGGCATATTGTAATTAAATTGTCTAAAGTCAAATACAGACAGAAATTTAAAAGCAGTAAGATAAAAGTGACTCATTACATACAAAAGAAATGCCATAACAATATAAGCAGATTTTTCAGCAGAAGCCTCATAGGCTAGAAAGAAGTGAGACAATAAATTCACAGTGCTGAAAGAAAAGGAATGTCAACCAAGAATACTATACCCAACTAAACTGTCATTCAAAATTTAAAAAGAGATAAAGACTTTGCCACACAAACAACAGTTTATGGAGTTCTACACCACTAGACCTGCCTTATAAGAATGTTAAATAGATTTCCTCTAGTTGAAACAAAAGGACACTAAGCAGCTGTATTATAGCATAAGAAAGTATGAAATTCACTGGTAAAGGTAAATATTATATATACACAAATAGAGAATACTGTATTGCTGTAATAGTAGGGAGTAAACCCCTTTTAATTCTAGTATAAAAGTTAAAAGGCAAAAGTATTAAAAATAACTATAACTAAACATATATTCAAATATATACAATATAAATACATGTAAATTGTGACAATAATAACATAAAGTATGATTGAGGGGAGAAGTTAAAGTGTATGTGATTGAATATACATTTTTATCAGCTTAAAATAGATTTTTTATATTTTATGTAAGTTCCAAAGTAATCACACACACAAAAAGTACCTATGGAAGTTACATCAAAGAAAAGAGAAAAAAACAAAGCATATCAATAACAACAACAACAAAAATCAATAAAACACAAAAGATGACAAGAAAGTAAAAGAGAACCAAAAGAAACACAAGATAGATAGAAAGCAATTTTTAAAATGACAATCATAAATCCTTTCTTAGCAGTAATTACTTTAAATGTAAATGGGTTTAACTCCCCAATAAAAAGAGTTTAATAAATATTAAATTCATAGAGTGGATTAATGCATAAAAAACTAAGACCCAATGGTATGCTGTCTATAGGAAGCTCACTTCGGATTAAAGGATACACACAGACTGAAAGTGAAAGAATAGAAAACATATTCCATGCAAATGGTAACTGAAAGAGAGGAGAAATTATTATACATATATCAGAAAAAAAAACTTTAAGTCAAAAGCTGTCACAGAAGACAAAGAAGGACATAATATAATGATAAAAGAGTCAAAATATCAAGCACCTGAATATATAAAGCAAACACTGGAAGAACTGAAAGGCAAAATACACACCAATACAACAACAGGAGGTAATAGTAGGAGAGTTTAATATTCCACCTTCAATAATAGAGCATCCAGACACATGATCAATAAGGAAACAGAGGACTTGAATAACACTATAGGCCAAATGGATCTAATATTTGTAATATTAGTACGAATGTTCTACCAAAATTGGCAACATTGTTCTACCAACAATGTCTGATATAACATTCTATCAAGCAACAGGAGAATACACATTCTTCTCAAGCTCAAATGAAACTTTGTCCAGAAGAGATCACATGTTAGGTCACAAAACAAGTCATAACATATTTTAAAAGACTGAAATAATACTAAGTATCTTTTCAGACCACAATGGAATGAAACTAAAAATCAATAGCAGAAAGAAAACTGAAAAATTCACAAATATATGCAAATTAACAACACACTCAAAGCAACCATTCAGCCAAAGAAGAAATAAAACAAAATTCAAAAATACCTCAAGACTATGAAATAAAAATCACAACATATGAAAACTTATAGGATGTAGTAAAAGCAGTGTTAAAAGGGAAGCTCATAGTAATAAACACCTGCATTTAAAAATAAAAAAGCCCTCAAATAAATGACCTAACATTATACCTGAAATAATTTTTTAAAAAAGAACAAACTAACCCCAAAGTTAGCAGAGGGAAAGAAATAACAAAGATTGGGACAGAAATAAACAGAATATAGAAAAATTATTTAAAAATCAGTAAAACTGGGAGTTGGTTTCTTGAAAAGATAAACAAAATTGGCAAACCTTAGCTAGACTAAGAAAAAAAAGACTCAATAAATAAAGTCATAAATGAAAGAAGAAACATTACAACTGATGTCACAGAAATAAAAAGGATCGTAAGACACTAGTACAAATAATTACACCAAGAAATTGGATAACTTAGAAGAAATTAATAACCTAGAAACAGACAACTTGCCAGGACTAAATCATGAACAAATATGAGTCATAACAGACCTATAACTAATATGGAGATTGAAATAATAACCAATGTATGGCCATACCACCCTAAATGTGTCCAATTTAATCTGAATCACTAATAAAAAATCCTCCAACAAAGAAAAGCCCACGACCAGATAGAATTACTAGTAAATTCCGCAAAACACTTAAAGAAAAAATAATGCCAGTCCTTCTCAAACTCCTCCTAAAAACTGAAGAGAAAGAGACACTTTCAAATGCATTTTATGAAGTCAAATTACCCTGATGCCAGTCGGACAGACACCACCTAGAATAGAAAACAGCCCAATATCTTCGATGAACATACATGCAAAAATCTTCAAGAAAATACTGGAAAATAAAATCCAAGAGCATATTAAGATAATGATACACCATCACCAAGTGACATTTATTCCTGCAATGCAAAGATAGTTTAAAATAAAAAATTCAGCTGGACACTGTGGCTCATGCCCATAATCCCAGAACTTTAGGAGGCCAAGGCAAGAGGATCACTTAAGCCCAGGAATTTCAGACCAACATGGCAATAAAGTGAGAACCTATCTCTACAAAAAAAAAATTTTTTAATTATCCAGGTATGGTGACATGCACCTGTGGTCCCAGTTACTCAGGATGCTGAGGTGGGAATATCGCCTGAGCCCAGGAGGTTGAGGCCGTAGTGAGCCATGTGCACACCACTGCACTCCATCCTGGGTGACAGAAAGTGACTTTGTCTCAAAAAAATTAACTAATGTGATACACAATATTAAATTTAAAAAGAGATTAAAATCCCATAATCATCTCAACAGATGCAGGAAAAGCATTTGGGAAAATCCAACATCTTTTCATGATGAAAATTATCAACAAACTATGAATGTAAGAAAAGTACCTCAATATAATAAAGGGACATATATATGAATCCCACAGCTAACATCATATCCAATGGCAAAAACCTGAAGGTTTTCTCTCTAAGATCAGGCCCAAGGCAAGATCTCCATTTTTGCCACTTCTATTCAACAGGATACTGAAAGTCCTAACCAGAGCAATTAGGCAAGAAAAAGAAATAAAAGAAATTTGAATTAGGAGAAAAAAATTAAATTGTTCTTCTTTGCAGGTGACATTATCTTATACACAGAAAACTCCAAGGACTGTATTAAAAAACAACCTATTAAAACTAATAAACAAATTCATTAAAATTGCAGAATTCAAAATGCAAAATCAACACCCAAAAATCGGTTGCAATCCTCCTGCCTCAGCCTTTTGAGCAGCAAGAACTACAGGCATGCACCACCATGCCCAGCTAATTTATTTTAATAGACAGGGTCTTGCTATGTTTTCCAGACTGGTCTCAAACTCCTGGTCTCAAGTGCTCCTCCCCCTGCCTTGGCCTCCCAAAGCCCTGGGATTGCAGGCACACACCACACCCAGCCCAGTTGCTCCTTTTTCTATACAGTTAACAACAGACTACCTGAAAAGAAAAATAGGAAAACAATTGTATTTACAACAGCAACAAAAAAGAATGTAATACTTAGAAATAAACTTACTTAAGCAGCTGAAATACTTGTATACTAAAAATCACAGAACATTGATCAAAGAAATTAAAGAAGAAACACAAATGGAAAAACATCCCATGTTTACAGACTGGAAGAATTAATAATATTAAAATCCCCATACTACCAAAAATTATCTACAATTTTAACACAATCTCTATCAAAATCCCCATAACATTTTTTTACAAAAATAGAAGGGAAAAGCAATTCTGTAATTCATATGGAACCACAAAAGACTACATATAGCCAAATTAATCTTGTAAAATAAGACTAAAGCTAAAATCACCACATTTCCTGATTTCAAAATGTGTTACAAAGCTATAATAACCAAAACATTGTGGAACTGGTATAAGAACAAACACATAGACCAATGGAATAGAATAGTCTGGAAATAAATCCATGCACTTACAGTCAATTGATCTTAGAGAAGGGTGTCCAGAATAGATAATAAGAAAAATATAGTCTCTTCAACAGAAGGTACTGAAAAAACTGGATTCCACATGCAAAAGAATAAAATTGGACTCTTTTCTTACAAAATACACAAAAATCAATTCAAAGTAGATTAACGATATAAACATGAGACCAGAAACTATAAAACTCCTAGAAGAAAACAGAAGAAACATCAACAGAGTGAAACAACTATATAGGAAATAATCAACAGAGTGAAAAGGCAACTGATGGAATGGGAGAAAATAATTGCAAACCATATATCTGATAAGGGGTTAATGTCTAAATTTATAAGAAACGTACAACTCAATAGCAGGAAAAAAAATAAAAGAAGACTAATAACCCAAATAAATGATGGGTTAAGAACTTGAATAGACATTGATCCAAAGAAGACATAAAAGTGATCAATAAGTATATGAAAAAATGCTTAATGTCACTAATCATCAGGAAAATACAAACCAAAACCACAATAAGATATCTCACACCTGTTAGGATGGCTACTATCAAAAAGTAAAAGACAACAAGAGTTACAGAGGATGTGGAGAAAAGGGACACTTGTACAGAGTTGGTGGGAATGTAAATTAGTACAGCCATTGTGGAAAACAGTGTGGAGATTCCTCAAAAAATTAAAAATAAAGCTACCATATGATTCCGCAATTCCACTTCTGGGTACTTACTCAAAAGAATTGAAATAAGAAGCTCAAAGGAATATTAGCACTCCCTTGTTCATTGCAGCACTATTCACAATAGCCAGAATATGGAAATAACCTTAAATGTCTATTAGTGAATAAATGGGTGAAGAAAATGTGAAAAAATACATAAATAATATTAATATATGATAAATATTATATATATTTATATATAATATATATTATATAACATATATTTATATTATATATAAATATATATTATATATAATAAATAATAAATATATAACCTATCATATATAATTATGTAATATATAATATATTACATATAATTATATATTATATTTTATTATATATAAATTATATATTGTATATTATGTATGTTATATTTATATATTATATAAATGCATACTATATAATATGCATAATTATATTATATATTTTATATAATATAATATACAGTATATATTATATAATATATTATATATAATCTATAATTATGTATTATTAAACATACTATATAATATTATATATAATGTATTATGTAATATAATATATAATTATATTATATAAAATATACATATATGTATAATTATATATAATATAAAATAAAATTATATATATTATATAATACATATTACATATAATATAGTATATGTTATATATTATATTATAATCTATATAACATATTATGTATTATTATATTATATATAATAATATATAATTATATATTACATATAGTATATAATATAATATATTATTATCTATAATTTTATATTATATATTATATGTAATATATAATACATATTGTATTATTTTATATGTAATATATAATACATATTATATTCTGATTATATATTTCACATATATAATATACAGATTGATTATATATATACACACACACAATAAAATGCTATTTGGCCATATAAAAAGAAGAAAATTCTGCAATATGCGATAACTTGGATGAACCTTGAGGACCTTAAGCTAAGTGAAATAAACCAGTCACAGAAAGAGAATACTAAACGATTACACTTACATTAGGTATCTAAAATAGTCAAATCCATAGAATCAAAGAATGAAATGTTGGTTGCCAGGAGAGGGACATATTGGGACTTACCAGTCAATGGGCATAAAGTTTCAGTTAAGCAAGATAAATAAGCTCTGCAAGCTTTTGAACAACATTGTACCTATAGTCAACAATAATGCATTATACTCTTTAAAATGTGTTCAAAGGGAAGATCTCATGTTAAGTGTTTTTACCACAATAAAATAAATTTTTTAAAAATTGGAAACCACCTTAATGTCCATCAGTGGCAGAAAGGATTAAAATATATATGATAGTACTTAATACCACTGAACAGTAAGGTGAAAATAATAAAGTTTATGTTATGCATTGTCTTAAGTCTCTTTTATGCTGTTAGAATCCCTGAGACTGAGTAATTTATAATGAATAGAAACTTATTTGGCTCATGCTTCTGGAGGCTGAGATCGGGGAGTAGGGGCATGTCTGGTGGGGGCCTTCTTGCTGCATCATCCCATGGCAGAAGGCCAAGAGAGCAAGAAAGCAAGAGTGGACCAAAATCACCTTTACAACAAACCCACTCCCAAGATAATCAATTTATGCATGAGGGCAGAGCCCTCATGTCCTCATCACTTCTTAAAGGGCCCACCTCTCAACACTGTTACACTGAGGATTAAGTTTCCAAGATATGAACTTTGGGGAACACGTTCAAACCATAGTATGTACATTTTACCATGACAAAAAAATAAAAAATATATTCAAACAAAGAATAGATTGTGCTCAGTGTTTTATTGAATAAACTATAAACAAACTATTTTAGTCTCACAACAGCGATAAAGTAGATTCCACCCTTCTCCAAAAGGGATTAAGTCACCTGCCCAGGTCATGGTGGAAGGTGAAGATTTGAAGGCAGGGAGTCAGCCTCCAGAGCCCATGCTTTACATAACTTAACCCTACAGCCTCTTAAGAGTCCTCAAAGCATCTCTTATGAATAAGATTTCTATTTCAAAATTCAGAGGAAAGGAAAGAAAGGAAGGCAAGCAACAGTGAAAACCAGCTACATTCTCTTCTCCAAATGGAGCACAGTGACATATGCAGGTTAGGTGGAGGGAGACTTTGGAAACAAATGTAGCACAGATGTGGTCTGACAGCCCTGGGTTTGAATTCCAGATCTACCACTAACTATGTATGGAGGTGTTAGGGGGCACTCTTATTGTCCAATAACCTAGCTCCCAGGAGATCTTTTACAAGTTCCCTCAGAGAATAGCTTGCAAGAAGCTGAAAAAGCAAACCAAACACCAGCCTCCCTGAAAGAAACACGCTTCAGAATTTCCAGAAAAGTCTCCAGGTTGGGAGTCAGAGTGTGTGGTGTTTGTATTATCAACAGATGCTTTGGCTTTTTACTTGTTGAGTTTGGTAAAAACAGCAAAGTTTTCTAAAGATTATTTCATGTGCCGTGTTTATAAGATCGAGAAACAGCACTTGTTTATGTCAAGGAAGATCCATTTAACTATTTTTCAAAATTTTCACCACTACTGTAATTATTGTATAACTTTGGAGTAGAAGGAGGGCTTTGAGGGTTCTGATGGTGCTCTCACTAGGAAAAAGAAGGTCATCCTGCTTTAGAAGGCTCCTAAAAGTTTACAACACTGAGTTGAGAAGGGGCCCTGCCCCAACATTAGCAAAAGTATCTCTGTAGCTGAAATGAGACAAGAAACACAGAAATGAGATGACTAGGCCAAGACTGGCCTCACACTATGTGAGGAGAGCATTCAAGGTGGGGAGGAGGGTAAGGGACTCCCTCAAGACCCTGGCAGAAGGGAAGGATGGAGATTCCAGCCATGCTGCTGCAGTGATTCAGACTAGAAGGTGGTAGCAATGGTGATGGTGGTTGTCACTCATACTCTTTTTAAATGTACCATGGCAGGCTGCCATGGAAGTTAGGGAAGCAAGTTTTGGTTACACAACATATTTTGTTGAATTATTTTCTGATTTCTGTACCAGAGGATTCTTTTTTCATATGACTTTTACGTACTTACGGTCAAATTTTCCATCAGGTCCCATTCGAGTAACCACAAATGAGACTTACATTCTGGGTTTGGAGTTGCTTATGTGGGCAAAACCCAGCACTTGTACAAGCAAAAGTAGGGGTGGTAAGGAACAAGTTTTTGTACCATTTAGCTGTGGAAAAACCTAGCCCATGAGATCAACATCCACACAGCGGCAGTCAAGCTGGCCTCAAAGGGGCTGCACCATGTTTCCTCAGGCAGTTGGCCAAGAGCAGGTGCCTTTTCTTCAAAAGCTTTTTAGTGCTTTCTGTAGCCAGAATAGGGCCTCTTACAAATTATTTCAGGCAACAGAGTTATTTCTCAAACTACTCATATGTGAGATGGTTCCAAACTGGGACACAGCCTATATGACTGCATTGCCCCACCACAAGTAGTCTGCTAATAACTCCAAAAAAATTAGAATGTGCTATTAGCAGAAAAGAAATTATCTAACTGCCAAAAATATTTTCCTCTCAAAAGGAAAATAACCCTGTGTAAAAAATTCTTTTGCTGCCTGTTGGCCCAATGTCATTCTTCATCACCATGATAATTTTTGTTTGTCAAATTAAAACCTAAAGAGTACTTTTCACAACTGCAGACCATCTTCGAAACATTTATGATCCATGGACTTTAATTTCAAAAAGATCCTCCCTACGAGTTCACTTGCTTCATGGGACCACAGGATTTTCTCCACAAAAATTCTGGATTTGTTTCCAGAGCTTATCTCATGATTCCTGCTGACTCTGGGAAGTGGTGCTGTTCCAATGCCATGTGCGCGAGCTGCTGGGTCAGCCAGTTTAGTCCAATTCCCAAGCCAGGAAGCAGGCCTCAGCAACTTTCAGACTGTCTGCATTCTCTCAAGTGGATATTTTAAAGGTAAAGGCAAATAAATATTTCTCTAGTTAAAGAAGAATTGAAATATTCTCAAAGGAAACTTTTTTCTTGCATGTGAACATTTTTCTAGAAGGATTCCAAACTTACCACAAATATATCTTTCGAAAGATAGATTGTAATTATACATGCCTTACAAAATACATTAGGCAACAGTGTGTGTAAGTAAATCGAGGGTTTCTCAGCTGTGTGACTCACAGAATTGCATGGGGAAGATCACAAGGTTCCACATAGGTAATAAGCACTTTGTAGAGAACAAATGAAAGAACAGAATTCTGTTTTCATATTAGCTGGGTGAAACTTAGATTTGTGAGAGAAATGCAGGCCTTTTGAGCAATAATAGCAACACCATTGTTTCAGTTAGGTCCACTTATAGCAAGTGACTTGTGGCCCTTTCTGATTTTAAAAAAAAAAAAGCTTTCTCAAAGCCTTTAATCCACTTCATAATTTTTAGAAATTTCTCATTATGCCATAAAACATCAGAATTACAAGACAATGAATTATATTA
The DNA here is from genome assembly GCF_047675955.1 of Chlorocebus sabaeus. Lineage (NCBI taxonomy): Eukaryota > Metazoa > Chordata > Mammalia > Primates > Cercopithecidae > Chlorocebus > Chlorocebus sabaeus. Next base: position 75,630,139 of record NC_132911.1, read on the forward strand.
AACCCTGTAACCCTCTTTATTAATAAGCATTTAAACATTAACATATACACATGCATATATCATGCCATAAACATATGCATATGTGCATATATGTGTACATAATATACATGCATGTATGCATATATGTGTGTATATATGTGTACACATATATGTACATATATAAGAAGATGTCTCTTCCATCACAGGATGATCTTCTTTGATATTAAAACTTTTCAGGGCAATGGTCATGAATATGACAGATCTTTTCTCATATAGATCCACTTTTATTTAGGGTTAAGTAAGAATAATTTATTATGGTTAGGAAAATGATTTTAGAAAATCCTCTGTTGATTTTGATGTACTGTTGAATATTTTTCATAAGCACTTTTTCATCCTTATCACAGAGCTGATACTTTTTGTCATCTTTTAAACCAGTGGTTCTCAACAGGGGGTGATTCTGCTTCCCCTGCCCCCACCCTCACCTCTGGCAATGTCTGCAACCTCTGCCTCCCCAGTTCAAGTGATTCTCCTGCCTCAGCCTCCTGAGTAGCTGGGATTACAGGCGCCCACCACCACACCCAGCTAATTTTTGTACTTTTAGTAGAGTCAGGGTTTCGTCATGTTGGGCAGGCTGGTCTCGAACTCCTGACTTCAGGTGATCCACCCACTTTGGCCTCCCAAAGTGCTGGGATTACAGGTGTGAGCCACCGTGCCTGGTGGACATTTCTAATTGGAACAGCTGGGTGTGGGGTGGGTGGGAGGGATACTACCGGCATCCAGTGAGTGGAGGCCAGGAATGTTTCTAAACATTATACAGAACAGCCCCCCACCCAATAATAAAGAACTATCCTGCCCAAATGCCAATAGTTCTGAGGTTAGAAAGTCCTGTTTACACTAAAAGTCCTTTTCCAACTCAACATTACTGAGAGGTGACAACATGCTAGCAGCCCTCACTCTCAGCGCCTCCTCCACCTCAGCGTCCATTCTGGCGGCACTGTAGGAGCCCCCTCTGGGCTGGCCGAGGCCGGAGCCGGCACCCTCTGCTTACGGGGAGGTATGGAGGGCGAGACGCGGGCGGGAACTGGGGCTGCAGGCAGCACTTGCAGGCCAGCATGAGGTCCGGGTGGGCATAGGCTTGGCGGGCCCACACTCGGAGCAGCTGGCCGGCGCCACTGGCCCTGGGCAGTGAGGGGCTTAGCATCCGGGCCAGCAGTTGCAGAGGGTGTGCTGGGTCCCCCAGCAGTGCCGGCCTGCCACCGCTGCGCTCAATCTCGCAGGGCCTCAGCTGCCTCCCAGGGGGGCAGAGCTCAGGACCTGCAGCCCGCCATGCCCGAGCCTCCTCCAACCCCCGCCCTGGGCTCCTGCATGGCCCAAGCCTCTCCAACAAGCACAGGGTGTGGCGCTCAGTCCCATCAACCACCCAAGGGCTAAGGAGTGTGGTCGCACTACATGGGACGGGGGGGCAGCTCCACCTGCAGCCCAGGTGTGGGATCCAATAGGTGAAGCCAGCTGGGCTCCTGAGCCTAGTGGGGACTTGGAGAACCTCTATGTCTAGCTAAGGGACTGTAAATACACCAATCAGCACCTTGTGTCTTGCTCAAGGTTTGTAAATGCACCAATCAGTACTCTGTATCTAGCTAACCTAGTGGGGACTTGGATAACTTTTCTGTCTAGCACTCTGTTTCTAGCTAAAGGACTGTAAATGCACCAATCAGCACTCTGTATCTAGCTAATCTGGTGGGGACTTGGAGAACCTTTACTTCTAGCTAGAGGATTGTAAATGCACCAATCAGCACTCGGTGTCTTGTTCAAGGTTTGTGAACACACCAATCAGTGCTCTGTATCTAGCTAATGTAGTGGGGACTTGGAGAACTTTCATGTCTAGCTAGAGGATTGTAAATGCACCAATCAGCACTCTGTGTCTACCTCAGGGATTGTAAATGCACCAATCAGCACCCTGTCAAAATGGACCAATCAGCTCTCTGTAAAATACCCCAATCAGCATTCTGTAAATGGACCAATCAGCTCTCTGTAAAATGGACCAATCAGCAGGATGTGGGTGGGGTCAGATAAGGGAAGAAAAGCAGACTGCCGGACCCAGCGGTGGCAACAAGCTTGAGTCCCCTTTGACACTGTGGGAGCTTTGTTGTTTTGCTCTTTACAATAAATCTTGCTGCTCCTCACTCTTTGGGTCCAAGCCACCTTTATAAGCTGTAACACTCACCGCTAAGGTCTGCAGCTTCACTCCTGAAGTCAGCAAGACCACGAACCCACCAGAAGAAAGAAACTGCAGATATATCTGAACATCTGAAGGAACAGACTCCAGACACACCATCTTTAAGAACTGTAACACTCACTGCATGGGTTCACAACTTCATTCTTGAAGTCAACGAGACCAGGAACCCACCAATTCCAGACACATTACTACTGTCCTAGCATCTTTTCAAACAGGGTAAAACCCTATCTACCCAGCAGACTCCTCACACTAACCAAGCAAGCAAAAGCATATTGGCATGCTGGTAACTATCGCCCTTCAATGCCAGAAGCATTCATAGCTTACGTGTTTACTCATAGAACCACGCTTGCCTTTCTGTAAGCTGCAAAATCATTTAAATCTAGTTAATGCATCAGATGGGAAATGGTATATAATGAAAGCATAGAAAAAAAAGAGTATGTATATTAGTTTCGTAGAGTGATCAAAACAAACTACCTCAAACTGTGCGGCTTGCAACAGAAATTTATTTGCTCATTGTTCTAGAGGCCTGATATCTGAAATCAAGATGTTAGAAGGGCTGCACTTCCTCTAAAGGATCCAGAGGAGAACTGTTTGTTGGCCTCTTCCAGCTTCTTGTGGTTGTATCACTTCAATCATTGCCTCTGTCTTCACATAGCTCTCTGCCCTTCAGTGTCTTCTCTTCTGTCTCTTACAAGACATACCACTGGATTTAGGGCTCACCTGGATAATCTAGGATAATCTCATCTCAAGATTCTTAATTACATTGGCAAAGACCATATTCCCAATGAGATCACATTCACAACTTCCCAGTGAAAATATCTTTGGAGGGGTCACCACTGAATCCACTGTGGTGTGTGCCGGGGAGAGGGGTTGGCGTGTGCATGCATATGTGTGCATTCAAAATCACTATGAGGGGGGCGGTTCCAAGATGGCCAAATAGGAACAGCTCCAGGCTACAGCTCCCAGCATATACAACCCAGAAAATGGGTGATTTCTGCATTTCCAACTGAGTTACCAGGTTCATCTCACTGGTGCGTGTCAGACAGTGGGTGAAAGTCAGTGGGTGCAGCCCACTGAGCAAGAGCTGAAGCAGGGTGAGGCATCACCTCACCTGGGAAGCACAAGGGGTAAGGGAATTCCCTTTCCTAGCCAAGGGAAACCATGACACACAGCACCTAGAAAATTGGGTCACTCCCACCCTAATACTGCACTTTTCCAAGGGTCTTAGCAAATGGACCAGCAGGAGATTATATCCCATGCCTGACTCGGAGGGTCCCACGCCCATGGAGCCTCCCTCATTGCTAGCACAGCAGTCTGAGATCAAATTGCAAGGTGGCAGCAAGGCTGGGGGAGGGGCACCTGCCATTGTTGAGGCTTGAGTAGGTAAACAAAGTGGCCAGGAAGATCGAACTGGATGGAGCCCACCACAGCTCAAGGAGGCCTGCTTGCCTCTGTAGACTCCACCACTGGGGACAGGGCATGACCCAACAAAAGGCACCAGAAACAGGTGCAGATTTAAATGTCCCTGTCTGACAGCTTTAAAGAGAGTAGTGGGTTCTCCTAGCATGGAGTTTGAAATCAGAGAAGGGACAGACTGCTTCCTCAGTGGGTCCCTGACCCCTGAGTAGCCTAACTGGGAGGCACCCCCCAGTAGGGGCAGATTGACACCTCACATGGCTGGGTACCCCTCTGAGATGAAGCTGCCAGAGGAACGATCAGGCAGCAACATTTTCTGTTCAGCAATATTCACTCTTCTGCAGCCTCTGCTGCTGACACCCAGGCAAACAGGGTCTGGAGTGGACCTCCAGCAAACTCCAACAGACCTTCAGCTGAGGGTCCTGACTGTTACAAGAAAAACTAACAAACAGAAAGGACATCCATACCAAAACCCCATCTGTACATCACCATCAACAAAGACCAAAGGTAGATAAAACCACAAAGATGGGGAAAAAGCAGAGCAGAAAAGCTGAAAATTCTAAAAATCAGAATGCCTCTCCCCAACAAAGGAATACAGCTCCTCGCCAGCAACGGAGCAAAGCTGGATGGAGAATGACTTTGATGAGTTGAGAGAAGAAGGCTTCAGACGATCAAACTTCTCGGCGCTAAAGGAGGAAGTCTGAACTCATCGCAAAGAAACTAAATACCTTGAAAAAAGATTAGACAAATGGCTAACTAAAATAACCAATGTAGAGAAGTCCTTAAATGACCTCATGGAGCTGAAAACCATGGCACGAGAACTATGTGACGAATGCACAAGATTCAGTAACTGATTCGATCAACTGCAAGAAAGGGTATCAGTGATTGAAGATCAAATGAATGAAATGAAGTGAGAAGAGAAGTTTAGAGAATAAAGAGTAAAAAGAAATGAACAAAGCCTCCAAGAAATATGGGACTATGTGAAAAGACCAAAACCATGTCTGATTGGTGTACCTGAAAGTGATAGGGAGAATGGAACCAAGTTGGAAAACATCTTCAGGATGTTATCCAGGAGAACTTACCCAACATAGTAAGGTAGGCCAACTTTCAAATTCAGGAAATACAGAGAACGCCACAAAGATACTCCTTGAGAAGAGCAACTCCAAGACACATAATTGTCAGATTCACCAAAGTTGAAATGAAGGAAAAAATGTTAAGAGAAGTCAGAGAGAAAAGTCAGGTTACCCACAAAGGGAAGTCCATCAGACTAACAGCAGATCTCTCAGCAGAAACTCTACAAGCCAGAAGAGAGTGGAGGCCAATATTCAACATTCTTAAAGGAAAGAATTTTCAACCCAGAATTTAATATCCAGCCAAACTAAGCTTCATAAGTGAAGGAGAAATAAAATCCTTTACAGAAAAGCAAATGCTGAGAGATTTTGTCACCATGAGGTCTGCCCTACAAGAGCTCCTAAAGGAAGCACTAATCATGGAAAGGAACAACCAGTACCAGTCACTGCAAAAACATGCCAAAATATAAAGACCAATCGATGCTAGGAAGAAATTGCATCAACTAACGAGTAAAATAACCAGCTAGTATCATAACGACAGTATCAAATTCACACATAACAATATTAACTTTAAATGTAAATGGGCTAAATGCCCCAATTAAAAGACACAGACTGGAAAACTGGATAAAGAGTCAAGACCCATCAGGGTTCTGTATTCAGGAGACCCATCTCACATGCAGAGACACACATAGGCTCAAAATAAAGGGATGGAGGAAGATCTTCCAAGCAAATGGAAAACAAAAAAGGCAGAGGTTGCAATCCTAGTCTCTCATAAAACAGACTTTACACCAACAAAGATCAAAAGAGACAAAGAAGAGCATTACATAATGGTAAAGGGATCAATTCAACAAGAAGAGCTAACTATCCTAAATAAACATGCATCCAATACAGGAGCACCCAGATTCATAAAGCAAGTCCTTAGAGACTTACAAAGAGACTTAAGACTCTCCCACAATAATAATGGGAAACTTTAACACTCCACTGTCAACATTAGACAAGGAGACAGAAAGTTAGCATGGATATCCAAGAATCGAACTCAGCTCTGCACCAAGCAGATGTAATAGACATCTACAGAACTCTCCACCCCAAAGCAACAGAATATACATTCTTCTCAGCACCACATCTCACTTATTCCAAAATTGACCACATAGTTGGAAGTAAAGCACTCCTCAGCAAATGTAAAAGAACAGAAATTGTAAAAAACTGTCTCTCAGACCACAGTGCAATCAAACTAGAACTCAGGATTAAGAAACTCACTCAAAACCACTCAACTACATGGGAACTGAACAATCTGTTCCTGAATGACTACTGGGGACATAACAAAATGAAGGCAGAAATAAAGATGTTCTTAGAAATCAATGAGAACAATGATACAACATAGAAGAATCTCTGGTACACATGTAAAGCAGTGTGTAGAGGGAAATTTACAGCACTAAATGCCCACAAGAGAAAGCAGGAAAGATCTAAAATTGACACCCTAACATCACAATTAAAAGAACTAGAGAAACAAGAGCTAACACATTCAAAAGCTAGCAGAAGGCAAGAAATAACTAAGATCAGAGCAGAACTGAAGGAAATAGAGACCCAAAAACCCCTTCAAAAAATCAATGAATCCAGGAGCTGGTTTTTTGAAAAGAACAACAGAATTGATAGACCACTAGGAAGACTAATAAAGAAGAAAAGAGAGAAGAATCAAATACATGCAATAAAAAATGATAAAGGAGACGTCACCACCAAATCCCACAGAAATACAAACTACCATCAGAGAATACTATAAACCCCTCCATGCAAACAAACTAGAAAACTTAGAAGAAATGGATACATTTCTGGACACATACACTCTCCCAAGACTAAACCAGGAAGAATGTGAATCCCTGAATAGACCAATAATAGCTCTGAAATTGAGGAAATAATTAATAGCCTACCTACCAAAAAAAGTCCAGGACCAGACAGATTCAGAGCCAAATTCTACCAGAGGTACAAGGAGGAGCTGGTACCATTCCTTCTGAAACTATTCCAACCAATAGAAAAAGAGAGAATCCTCCCTAACTCATTTTATGATGCCAGCATCATCCTGATACGAAAGCCTGGCAGAGACACAACAAAACAAGAGAATTTTAGACCAATATCCCTGATGAACATCAATGCAAAAATCCTCAATACAATATTGGCAAACCAAATCCAGCAGCACATCAAAAAGCTTATCCACTATGATCAAGTGGGATTCATCCCAGGGATGCAAGGCTGGTTCAACATATACAAATCAGTAAACATAATCCAGCATACAAACGCAAAGACGAAACACAAAGCATACAAACACAAAGACGAAAACACAAAGATGAAAACCACGATTATCTCAATATATGCAGAAACGTCCTTTGACAAAATTCAACAGCCCTTTATGCTAAAAACGCTCAATAAATTCGATATTGATGGAATGTATCTCAAAATAATAAGAGCTATTTATGACAAACCTACAGCCAATATCATACTGAATGGGCAAAAACTGGAAGCATTCCCTTTGAAAACTGGAACAAGACAGGGATGCCCTCTCTCACCACTCTTATTCAATGTAGTGTTGAAAGTTCTGGCCAGGGCAATCAGGCAGGAGAAAGAAATAAAGGGTATTCAATTAGGAAATGAGGAAGTCAAATTGTCCCTGTTTGCAGATGACATGATTGTATATTTAGAAAACCCCATTGTTTCAGCCCAAAATCTCCTTAAGCTGATAAGCAACTTCAGCAAAGTCTCAGGATACAAAATCAATGCGTGAAAATCACAAGCATTCTTATACACCAATAATAGACAAACAGAGAGCCAAATCATGAGTGAACTCCCATTTACAATTGCTTAAATAGAATAAAATACCTAGGAATCCAACTTACAAGGGATGTGAAGGACCTCTTCAAGGAGAACTACAAACTACTGCTCAAGGAAATAAAAGATGACACAAACAAATGGAAGAACATTCCATGCTCATGGATAGGAAGAATCAATATCGTGAAAATGGCCATACTGCCCAAGGTATTTATAGATTCAATGTCATCCCCATTAAGCTACCAATGATTTTCTTCAAAGAATTGGAAAAAACTACTTTAAAATTCATATGGAACCAAGTAAGAGCCTGCATTGCCAAGACAATCCTAAGCAACAAGAACAAAGCTGGAGGCATCATGCTACCTGACTTCAAACTATACTATAAGGCTACAGTAACCAAAACAGCATGGTACTGGTACCAAAACAGAGATATAGACCAATGGAACAGAACAGAGCCCTCAGAAATAATACCACGTATCTACAGCCATCTGATCTTTGGCAAACAAAAACAAGAAATGGGGAAAGGATTTCCTATCTGATAAATGGTGCTGGGAAAACTGGCTAGACCTACACTGAAAGCTGAAACCAGATCCCTTCCTTATACTTTATACAAAAATTAATTCAAGATGGATTAGAGACTTAAATGTTAGACCTAAAACCATAAAAGCCTAGAAGAAAACCTAGGCAATACCATTCAGGACATAGGCATGGGCAAGGACTTCATGTCTAAAACACCAAAAGCAATGGCAACAAAAGCCAAAATTGACAAATGGGATCTAATTAAACTAAAGAGCTTCTGCACAGCAAAATAAACTGCCATCAGAGTGAACAAGTAAACTACAGAATGGGATAAAATTTTTGGAATCTACTCATCTGACAAAGGGCTAATATCCAGAACCTACAAAGAACTCAAACAAATTTACAAGAAAAAAACAAACAACCCCATCAAAAAGTGGGCAAAGGATATGAACAGACACTTCTCAAAAGAAGACATTCATACAGCCAACAGACACATGAAAAAATGCTCATCATCACTGGCCATCAGAGAAATGCAAATCAAAACCACAATGAGATACTATCTCACACCAGTTAGAATGGCGATCATTAAAAAGTCAGGAAACAACAGGTTCTGGAGAAGATGTGGAGAAATAGGAACACTTTTACACTGTTGGTGGGACAGTAAACTAGTTCAACCATTGTGGAAGACAGTGTGGCGATTCCTCAAGGATCTAGAACTAGAAATACCATTTGACCCAGCCATCCCATTACTGGGTATATACCCAAAGGATTATAAATCATGCTGCTATAAAGACACATGCACACGTGTGTTTATTGAGGCACTATTCACAATAGCAAAGACTTGGAACCAACCCAAATGTCCATCAATGACAGACTGGATTAAGAAAATGTGGCACATATACACCATGGAATACTATGCAGCCATAAAAAAGGATGAGTTCATGTCCTTTGTAGGGACATGGATGCAGCTGGAAACCATCATTCTCAGCAAACTATTGCAAGAACAGAAAACCAAATACTGCATGTTCTCACTCATAGGTGGCAACTGACTAATGAGAACACTTGGACACAGGAAGGGGAACATCACACACTAGGGCCTGTCGTGGGGTTGGGGGAGAGGGGAGGGATAGCATTAGGATATATGCCTAATGTAAATGACAAGTTAATGGGTGCAGCACACCAACATGACACATGTATACATATGTAAGAAACCTGCATGTTGTGCACATGTACCCTAGAATTTAAAGTATAATAAAAAATAAAAAATTTTAAAAAATAAAAAATAAAACATTCCAAAAAAATCACTGTGACAAGGCCAAGTTCAAAATAAGCAAAAGGTTTTCTCAAAGTGTAAAGTAAGGTTTAGCATACTTTTATTTGGATTAATAATATCACTAGAACTGTCTATTGAATTCAGAAAATGTATTATTTCTATCTATAAGCTATTAAAAATAAAGATCAAGTACCAGAAAACCTGATGGCTTGAGGAAACTCCAGAGAGAAATTAGCAGGTCTACTGCCCAGGTAAATTGCATGTATTATCCCAGACAGATGAGGTTCAGCATAATTTAAAAGGTACACACCTCCACAACCCTAGATAGTCCTCAAGTGTTTCATTTTTCATTGTTTAATCAAGGTGGAGAAAAAATGATTATGGAACAACTTTCAAGGAGAAGGAGTAAGATGTTGAAAAAACATTTTGCTGAAATCTCTTTATTTTGTAAACTGAGAAACTAAGATGCCCCAAAGGCTTCCATATTTTACAGCTTGCCCAAGACAAGATCACACAAATGACTGAAGCAAGATTAGAAGCTCAGTACCATCATTGTAGACCAACATTCTTTCTCTACATGCTGCATTATATCTAACTTACTTTCCTCCTACTACAAAGTAAACTATTGTCTTTATTCTCTTTTAGTTGAAATAGAGAGGAAGCCACCTTACACCCTGTATTGGTCACCTTGGGCTGCCGTAACAAAATACCACAGCCTGGGTGGCTTAAACAACAGAAATTAATTTTCTCAGAGTTCAGGAAGCTGGAGGTCTGAGATCAGGATGTTAGCATGGTCCGGATCTGGTAGGGGCTCTCTTCGGGGTTTGCAGGTTACTGACATCTTATTGTGTCCTCACGTGGCCTTTCATCTGTGCGTGCTCAGAGAAAGAGAGGAAATAATTTCCTCTTCTTCTTATAAGTTCAGCAATCCTGTCAGATTAGAACCCCACTCTTACCTCACTTAACCTTAACTACCTGCTAAAATTCCTGTCTCCAAATGCAGACACATTGGGGGTTAGGACTCCAATGTATGAAATTTTGGGGAACACAATTCAGTCCACATCACACCCCCTAGGTTTTGTCAATAGAGAGTATCCATAACTTCTCAAAATGCTTTTTTTTCTTATATCTTATTCAATTTTTTATATCTTATTTAAAAGTTATTTAATAACTTTGTGATTTGTTCCATTTAACAGATTGAACAACTGAGGTTTACAGAAGCCTCAGTTGGCTGGCCAAGGTCATATAGCCAGTGAGAGGCAAGTTTTGTTCACATTCTAGAGCTCTTTCCCAGCATCCAAGGTGACCTTCAGTGTTGGTCACCTTTTAATAGCTGTCCTTATAACACATCTATAGACATTGCAAAACACAGGGCTTCTAAAAGGTCCTTAGAGAGACGTTCTATGAAAGTCTAACATTGCAACTCTTTCCCTTGGCTATCTAACACATTAGTGACTTGAACCCTATAGAATGGAAACAGCTTAATATGTCATCTGTTCTCATATACACTAGGAATATGGCTTGAGAGGAGATTCAGCTGTTCTCACACTAAGCCATCAAGTCCTTAAAAAAACCATAAAGGAATAAATGATTATTCACGGTGCCAAAAGCACATGTATTTTGAACAAGAAAACATTATGTTAAAGAATGTGGGAGAAAAAACTAATGCAGATTCATTCAATGAGCTTTTCATTGAAACCTCTAAAATTGAACACAAGAATTGTTTCATTCCATATGTGGTATCAAGATTTTACCAGATATAAAAAGTAAAACTATTGTCTGTTGACAATGATATAAATTTCTAGATCATTCTGGGCATAAACATAAAAATTCAATATATAAAATATTTTCACTATTACTTAAAGTTAAAAAAACTTTATAACATGTTTACTGGTATTATTAATTTTTATAGGTGTGATGACAATAGTAGTATTATTATAGAAGAAGAATTATTTTAGAGATGCACATGGAAGCTAATATTCAGGAGTAAAATGTTATAGATCTGTGATTTTTAAGTACTTCAAAAAATTAAGCAAATACATATTAAATCTCAGTGATGCGTATATGGTAGTTCACGACACTCATCTCTATACTTTTATCTCTAAAGATTGTATGTCTAAAGATATATCTAAAAATGTATAATGAAAATAATAGAATATGTTATAAAGTTACCAAAAATCTTGGAAGCAAAATATTATTAGTGTTTTGTTAATAGAGTACAACTACCAAATAGTGTATGAATGACTCACAAAAGAAGACACAATGTAAAAGATACACATATATCTATTTAGAGAAATACCTACCCCATTCTTCCCATATCTGCGTTATGTGAGTATACATTGATCAGTAAATTTGAAACAACCCTATCTATTTCTATTTTTTAGAATTGAAAACAACTTTGTTTTGAGTCGGATGGGCCTGTTTGATTTCAATAGCTAGCGTTCTTCATCTTGTGATCCATGGTTAATGCAAAAATGCACCTTCAGAAGAATTTAGTTCACATGCAACTAACATTGAAAGTAGATTATTTTGTGGAAAGCAACACAGGAGCACACACACATTCTCTTTAGGCTTCAGTTTGAAAGATTTTTCAAAAGGTTAAAAACCTTCCCCTTTGCGGGTATTCACAAAGCCAGGAAATAGTTTTTTCTTTTTTTTTTTTTTTTTTTGTCACTTGCTCTGAATTTTTTTCCCCAAGATGAAATACAGGAAGCCAATTCAGAGAAGCTAGTAAATTCAGTCATTTTAAGGGCCCCACACTTCTCAACCACGTGCACAATTCTTGCTCCTACCCAGAAGTACAACAGCCAAATAGAAGACAAATATGACCCTCGGTTTAAGTGGAGGCTCTCCCCTACCTGAGGGACTTTTCAAATAAAGATTCCCATTTTACTTCTCGTGTGAATGGTACAAGTGTGTGTTTGAGCAGGAGGTGAATATGCCAGGGAAACAAATCTGTTCACACACTTGTACTCTCCTCACCCCAGACTCTTTGGGGAACACCGTCTTGCCTCTGGAAACCATTAGTCATCATCATCTTCCAGTTTGCAGTTATCACAATAAATTTGTTATTTTATTTGACAAATAACTCTGGAATTGACCTATCAAGATTAGAGAATTTGGAAACACATTAGGTTAGAAAAGATGCTAAACCAAGTTACAGGAAAGAAGACTAAACTTACCTCATAGCAGGAAGACAAATGAGGTGTGTGTAAGTACAAGAATACATCTGCGAGCTCTCACAAATTATCCCTGGGAGTTTAGAGAGTAAATGTATGGCTTATAGCTCGAATACAGAGGGGCTGGAGACAAAGAAGCAGTGTAATCAATGGACTGCCTCTCAATTTTAGAAAATGTTGAAATCGTATATGTAATATTTTCCTATTAACAAAGAAATAAGTGTTTCTTAAAAAAGGTATTATAAAAAAATCATTCCTAATCCTGCCCCCGAGAAATCGTGCACTATTAACACCTTGCTCCATAGGCTTCCAGATGCTCTGAGAGGTTTTCCCTGACAAATCTGACTGAAAAAAGACCCAATTTGTCACTATCAACTCCACTGTGGAAATTTTGTGTGGGAAAGGGTGGAAAACCAAAACCCAACTGGCTTAAGCAGGAAAATATATTAACCCAGAGACTGAAATGATGTCTCTCTCTGTGCTAGGGACTGAATGTTTCTGTCTCCCTGCTCCCTCCAGATTTGTATGTGGAAATCTCAACCCACGAGGTGATAGTATTAGGAGGTGGGGCCTTCGGGGGGTGATGATAATCACAAGGGTGGAGCTCTATAAAAGAGAGAGATCTCTTGTCCCTTCCACCATGTGAGGTTATAACAAAAAGCTATTTAGGAAGTGAGCTCTAACCAGACACTCAATCTCTTGACACCTTGGTCTTGGACTTCCTAGTCTCTGGAATGGTGAGAAATAAATTAAAATCATTAAAATAAAGCCACCCAGTCGATGGTATTTTCTTACAACATCCTGAATAGTCTATGAAACTCTGTCCCTTAGATCTGTTGTTCTTCACGATGGCTACGGGCTCCCACGAGGCCTGAGCCTCCCCGAGGGGCATCGCCCCGTGCTCCATTGCCCCTGGTCCCAAACACCGCCCAAGGGCTGAGGAGTGAAGGCGCAGCACGGGACTGGCAGGCAGCTCTGTCTGCAGCCCTGGTGCGGGATCCACTAGGTGAAGCCAGTTGGGCTCCTAGATCTAGTGGGGACTTGGAGAACCTTTATGTCTGGCTAAGGGATTGTGGATACAACAATCAGTACTCTGTGTCTAGCTCAAGGTTTGTAAATACACCAACCAGTACTCTGTATCTAGCTAACTCTGTGTCTAGCTAACCTAGTGGGGACTTGGAGAACTTTTCTGTCTAGCACTCTGTGTCTAGCTCAGGGTTTGTAAATACACCAATCAGTACTCTCTGTCTAGCTCAAGGTTTGAAAATACACCAATCAGTACTCTGTATCTAGCTAACCTAGTGGGGACTTGGATAACTTTTCTGTCTAGCACTCTGTGTCTAGCTAATGGATTGTAAATGCACCAATCAGCACTCTGTCAAAATGGACCAATCAGCTCTCTGTAAAATGGAACAAACAGCTCTCTGTAAAATGGACCAATCAGCAGGATGTGGGTGGGGTCAGATAAGGGAATAAAAGCAGGCTGCCCCGCCAGCAATGGCAACCCACTCGCTCCCCTTCCACATTGTGGAAGCTTTGTTCTTTTGCTCTTTACAATAAATCTTGCTGCTGTTCACTCTTTGGGTCCATGCTGCCTTCATGAGCTGTAACACCCCAAAAGTCTGCAGCTTCTCTCTTGAAACCAGCCAGACCACGAACCCACCAGAAGGAAGAAACTCTGAACAGGTGCAAACATCAGAAGGAACTCCAGGCTTGCCACCTTTAAGAGCTGTAACACTCACCACGAGGGTCCTGGCTTCATTCCTGAAGTCAGCGAGACCATGTAAGAATTCACCAATTCCAGACACACTATGATGGCAAAATGGCCACCAACAGCCAGAGGCTGTATCTTCCCAGATGTAAATGCCTGAGAAAATAAGCTCTTCTTCCTACTAGTTGCTTTTGCCAAAGACCAGGGACTGGTTCCAATTGGATTGTGTGGTCATCCCTGAACCAACTACACTGGCCAAGGAAACAAATAATTCAAGAATGCTAAATGCCTGGGAAATGGATAATGCTGCTTTTGTCTCTAAGAGTAATGCAGTGTCACAGAGCTATGATTATAAGAGTTCTTTACATTTTTATGCATAGCACCCTAAATATACTAGGATGTACTCAGAATTGTCATCCCACCTTCCCAACTACTGGCCAAGCTTTATTACTAAGGGATGTCTTTCCTGGTTCCTTCTTCCCTCAGACCAATGGCTCTCCTGGGTGGCTTCTCAGTCCCTTGAGATACAGACACTTAGCATCTATATCTCAGCTGATTTTCAGGTTAGAATCTCCTGCTCTGCCATCTCTCTCTCTCTCTCTCTCTCTCTCTCTCTCTCTGTCTAACTCTCTCTCTAATAAAAACACCCTTTCTCTTTAGCATTGTCTACAGTAGTGTCAATTCAGAAGGCTTTTTGAAAGAAACCATTTGGTGAACTTCCAGATCATTGTTTTGCATATGTAGCAGGAGACAAGAAACTAAAGGGAGATACATTTGGTTCCACCTGGAGTATGTGTAATTATTAATAAGAGTTAGAGCACAGAGATGATGGGCCAGATGGTACTGGGAATTGATGGGTAAGGCTGGAACTCCGCTCTGTCATCTTGCTGCCTCTTATGTGTATAGGAGCTGTGGGGTAAATTATGAGGGGACCAGTGTCTAAAGTAATGTCTGAAGGCCTGTATGTCATGATAGCCACTATGACGGCAGGGTCACTTCCGTCTCTGTGGGGATAAAGATGGAGAGCTCTCAAGAAAGGCAGGGATGTAGGAAGAGTACAGACACTAGAGTCAGTCTGCCTGGGTTTGAATCCACAGCTCTGCAACTTACTAGCTATATAACCTTGACCATCACCTTGAATAAGATAACCATGAATGAATTTACCCTTTGCTTCTTTGCGCCTCATTTTCCTTGTATATATAAAAAAGGACATATTAAAACTACCTACTTCATGGAATGATTCTGAAGATTAAACAGGATAATGCACATGAAAGGCTTATTACAGTGCCTGCTACATATGCCCTCAACAGACGTTTGCTGGGTGATTAGTAACACTACTGTTACCACTACTAGAACTACGTGGTGATTTAGAATCATAGATTGGAGTTAGACTACGTAAGTGCAAACACAATTCCATCTCTTACTAACCATGTGGTCTTGACCAAGTTGCTTAAATTCCCCAAGACTTAGTTTGCTTATCCATAAAATAGGAACAACAAGGGTACCTGCCTAACTGGGGTAGAAATAAAGATTAAATTAAATAAATCTATCAGTTGGCTCTCAGATGTTCTCTGTTGTTTATTTTCTAGGGCATGCCATTTGAAGGGTTCTGAGAGGCCCTCCTCTCCTCAATGTCTCCATAAAGAAAAAAAAAAAGTCCCCTAATTGCCATTTCTGTCCAGGCACCTGGAATTCTGAAGTTAGAAAAGCAGTTTAAAGGCAGTATTAACTGTTATATGTAAATGCCCCTGAGGTGGCCACAAGGAGGGGTACCCAGCCAATAGCTCAGCAGTTTTGTTGGTATAGCAAATGCTTTCCAAGGGGACAATTTCAGGGTGGGTGAGTGAAGATACGCTCTGTGAAGGGATGAGGACACCCGCACCTGGAGGAGCCTGGAGGTAGAGTAGCCTTGGATGTGGAGGTAACGCTCCCTAAAAATGTTACTGGCTCTGTCAACTTGGTCAAGGACTTCTGTCAGATAGTTACATTCAGCTTAGGGTCTAGAATAGGCCACAGGGCCCAGAGTATTCCCTAGGTTCTGGGCCCAGGATCTTCACAAAAGAGCAGGCCAACTTCAACATCCACAAGTACTGTCTTTAGATTTTGGAAAAACTCGAGATTTTTGAAGAAACGTTGAGGCCACATGTAACTAGTCATGGAGCGAATGATTTAAACACTCTCTATGGCCCCAGCAATCTAGTGTTTTCCAAACAGTATTTTAATGATGATACAATTTCCCTCTTCAGATGTGGAGAAACCGGAGAACTGAATAATTTCCTAAGACCACAAAGCACAGAGGAGGCAAGAACTGTCTCAAAATAATGGGATGAGTCTAACCAAAAGAAATCTTCAACTTATTAGCAGAACAAGTTTCTTAAGTTTTCATCTACGGAGAGAACTCCCAAATAAAATTTGGGGCTCTTTCTTCCCAAAGCATGTTTTAAAATGCAACCAGACTAAACAATGGAGACCACAGGAACAATCCTCTCCTCTCCAGGTAAAAGGGTACGGGGTCGGGTGGGGGCAGGCGGATGGGGCTGGACTGGTCTTTTCCAGCTCTAACTTCTATGATAAGTGATCCCAGTTACCTGGGTTACTGGGCGGGGAGTGGAAGCAGAGAGTCCTTCACACTGACTTTCAATTTTAAAGCGAGCAAGTTTAATCAGTTTTCAGGCACAACCCTCCTTTCAAGTCTCTGGAAACATCTCAAGGGAGAGAATAGCACTAAGAAACACAGAAATCTTTTCTCTTCTCTGCAGGCATTTGTCACAGCGCCAGTTCCTAAGTGCACAAACTTTTGGCAAGCCGAATCACTTTGATATACTTTTCCCAGGGTTCAAAAAGAAAAGATAAACAAAGAACTTGTGACTTCAGGGGGAGCAAAGGTAGCTCATAACTTTGGGAGTTTATGAGGTAGCTCATCTTCTTTACACTTCTGGCAAAGGGGAAGGGAGTGTCAGTAAAAAGAAATCACCTTGTTAGTGGTTTCTGAGACTGCAGGTTTGGTGCCTGAGGGCACATTCTGTGAGGGTTTGCTGCTATTTTCCACAGGTAAAGCAGAGGGCAGCTTCTGTCAACAAAGGTTGACACTCCAAGGTTTTGTTTTGGTTGGCTTTATTCCTGCCTTTTAAGGCACAGAAAAGTTTAATCATTTAAAACTGGTTTTCAAAAGATATTTGAATTTTCATTAACCATATTTCTCAATGAGTTAAGTCAAACAGGAAAGGCAAAATACAGTTGATGTTTCTTTTGGATTTTATGAGAACAAACAGGATGTGTCTAATTAAAACTTCACTTTTAGTTTATTTGGTAATTAGTTTATTTCTTCTAGGATAAGAGTGTAACTACATGAAGATTCAAATGTTGAAGAACAAATGGCACAGAGATGAGGATGCATTTAAATATGAACCTATGTTTATTCTATTTCACTTTTCTGCAGCTCTAAGACATGTTCCTCACCAGCCAGTCTTGTATCACCCCATTGAGAAAAACACATTTTAAACCATCAGAGTGATGACTTTTGGATAATGTACTTTTCTGGATATTTGCCAAGAATTTGAGATGTAAGAAATAAACATTCATCTTCAGTTTTTGATAGAATTGGATTGGGGCCAACAAACTATAGCCCAAGTCAAGTGTCTTCAGTGATGCTGCACCAATGATGTCATGATTGGAGCCAAGATTAGGAGACCTCCCAGGATCTCAGTTGTTACACTCACTAATTCCTTAGTTAATCTTACTGCTTTCTTCCCACTCTCTGCCAATTGATGAAAAATCAGAATATTGCCTAGACTAATGGGAATGTGGTAATATCTGGCTCTGTAGATGGAGAGTGGAAGAAAGGGAGGCTTAATCTCCATGATCTTCTAGTCCCTTGCTGCAGGTGGGCAAAGTCAAACAGAGGTACTGACTGTCCCAGACTGACCCTAGTTGGCTGCATCCTGAAAGGTCCACTGTAGCTAGGCCCAGCTCTGCAAATGCAACACTCTGATCTTGCTTGTTTTTTTAACTGACCCAGAATGATCAGCTTTTATAGACTGACATTGGCCAAATACCCACAAAACTGACTTAAAATACCAATTTATTAATTTACAGTGATAAATGTAACTCCCAAAGGCTCAGAGTGGCTCTTGAGCATGACCAGATCATTCTTTCCCCTGGAGAAAATGTTATGTGGGAATCTAAATTATATTTAAAGGGCAGCTTGGTGAGTTCAGCGTCACACAATGCTAATAGGATGTACTACCCAACTCCATTTCCAGGAACAATTCTTAGAGAGGATAGGAGGGAATGTTATTTGCTCGGTGCTGACACTGTGGTAAATTAGCCCCCTGGTGTTTTTCTAGAATTGAGATATATCGTCACACCCCTTAATGATAAGGCAATAACATTTTAAATATGTATTCAACATGTATTGAATAGAAAACAGCATTCTTTTCCTGAAAAAAAACAAAGTACTACAAAATACCCTAATGACTTTAACAGGACTTAGGGAGAATGTCCAGGGCCTTTGACTGAATTTGGGAGACATCCTGCATCTTCTCTATGACAACTGGAAAATACAATTGCTTCTTGGGCAACACACAAATTAGACTCCACCTAGAAGGAGTCTGGTGGATGAGCAGATGACATGGATACGCAGATGACAGTTCTGTGGATGAACAAATGACATGCTCATTCATACTGTGCTCTCTTCTTGTATTCACCTTCAGAAAGTGACATATTCTGACCTTGCTCCCCAATGTGGAACTGTGCACTGCTATGCTTGACTGCTGTGTGCCGTTTTGCCACGATACCAGCCAAGAGTAGAGGCAAGATGCTCCGTAGCCACAAATGCTCCTTGTGCTGATGGAACATCTTTCCCAACAGAATAATTTTGGTTCAGTAATAAAATGAAGGGGGTCCTACAGGATCTTTCACGGCCAGCAATATAGAAGAGGTGTTTTAACCCAGTATCTACTCAAGAAGTGGCATAAAAGGAGTTGAGACAATTTGCCAACCTATTCAGGATAGTAAGTAAGATTCTCATTTAAGGAATAACTTACTAAAGTCAAATGTATAATTGTGGAAATCCTCTCAGTTTCCCCATCTCCTTTCCCAATATCTAAAAGATATGGAGAAATAAATTATTTTTTATTAATAATAATAAATTATTTTTTATTTTTGTCCCTGAGTGAATAAATTTGTTCATGGGAAATTTTTTCTATTCAACAATAATGATAGCAATAACTGATAGTTACAGAGCACTTGGTATTTTTTCTCAGATATTGCACCAAGAACTAGAAGAAATCTTCACAACTATTTCATGAGTTAAGTACTGTGACTGGCTGTAGCAGGCATTAGGGTGAGAAAATTGGGCAAGCTGCTTAACTTCTATATGCCTCAAGTTCACACAGCTTCTAAGTGCAGCGCTATTGCTTAAGCCCAGGGCATATGACCATAGATCCTGCCTTCTTAATTACTAAGATATGCCTCCTCAAAATTTCAAACTATAAATACTTGTGTAATTTGGCCTAACCCATTATGGCCATTAATATTGCCTCTATAAACTTGATTACCATGCTGAAGTTTTTTATTCCTTTTTCCTTCATGAAAAATAAGGCAAATGTAAAATTAGAACAACCTCCTGTTCTGTTTCTCAGTGAATGACTTTATTATCATCTCAGCCAATATTGAAATCCCCATTCCAAAAAAAAAAATAAGATCTCCACCACCCACATTACCTTCATTGTTAATATTTATAACATGTGGTGAAAGAGTTTAGAAATAAACTTCATTGTTCCAACAAAAATTTAAAATCTTCCAAATTGGCTAAGGGGCTCTACTTCCATAAGGTCTACTCCTTAAATGTAGGCCTCTTGCCAGAGTGTCTAATAAAGTAAGTCTCAAAATTTGAAAGTTATCGGACCATCTTTTGGCAGGTTAAGGAGAGTTCCAAGTGTCACATGCACTCCTAGAACTGCAACTCCAAAAAATAGAATTCCTTCACATTTGTATATTAGAATTTAACCAGATGTTCATTATTAGGAAAAAGAGCCAAGTTAACTAAGCAGGGACCTATTCATACTTACTCAGTTTAATATAATTCAGAGGAACTCAAACAATTACTTTTAGAGATATTTAGCAATAATCCTCCAATATTAGCATTTAACTTTTGTGAAGATGGGTCCCCAAACTTTGTTTTTCAGTTAAAACAGCAAGGAAAGAGTATTTTTTTTTTGACTTTTCAATTTTTGTAAGATGTTTCATGACAGTGAAAATGCATCACTTTCGGGGAGGATTAATCAGTGTTCAATCACCATATCACTGTAGGAAGTAGTAATCAGTTAGTAGAAGCCTTTTCTGCTTTTATTTCTCTTAGGTTTTCAAAGGAGAACATCAAAGAGGGTTCTGTTTCAGGCATAATGGTCCCTTCTTTTTCTCATTAATCTCTCGATGCCCAGAAGCCCAAGAAACATAGACATTCTTCTCTCCAATCTTCCAAAACCACATACAAGGGGATGAAGCTGTTCTGCAACATAATCTCACAAGACAATTGATGGTATCATATTGATTCCCTCTCGCTCAATGTTTATGTATTCCCTCTTGTTCACCCATCTTCCTATCTCACTAAATTTGTATATATCCTCGTATTTTCAACCAGTGATGCTATACTTCAAATACTTTCCATCTGTTTCAACTTTAATCTTGGAGGGAGACACAGTACCTTTAGAAGACAAAAAAGGAAGGGGGTACATATAACTATTTCACATAAATAATCCCAATATATTGGTGTAATAGATGTAATTCCAAACATTTACCTAATTAGTATATTAAAGTTTAAAAACTATTCTCTGAATTTTCAATCTTTGTTTCTTCTTTCCTATTTGTTAGGCTGAGACATTATTAAGGTTATCCTTGAAGTCTAGAGAAAAAATCTTCTTGTATTGTTCAGACTAGAAAGGAAGTCAAATACTTCAGCTCACCCAAATATAGCATTAATTCCTGCTGAGGAAAGTCTGT
The DNA here is from genome assembly GCF_047675955.1 of Chlorocebus sabaeus. NCBI lineage: Eukaryota > Metazoa > Chordata > Mammalia > Primates > Cercopithecidae > Chlorocebus > Chlorocebus sabaeus. The sequence goes on from NC_132911.1 coordinate 75,651,341, forward strand.
TTGAGAAACATCCCCAGCTGGACACTTTTATGTAACAATTTGTCTAGTCAGTTTCTTGGTAAACTAAATGTTTCAACTTTAGCAACACCTATGCAGAGTTGCTTAATTTAGATCTTTTGAATCCTCCCACCAAAAAATAATAAACAATCCAAGTAGTATGACTTAACCCTTTCGTTCAATTGAACAAACATTTATTAAGTATAAGGATATGGGCACTTATGTCACTAGATGCAATAATGAACTGTTTCCTAAAATCCCCCGGGACCTTACAGAGCAGCAGCTGCCACTAAAATGGCACCAGTAGCTCATGAGTAATGGAGATGGCACCTTAATACAGATCTGGGGGCATCGACAGGCTTAGCACAGTCATCGAGGCCATTTAGAGCAATGGTGCTTTCAGAGACACAGACCAGGCTGCTACCCTTAGTGTCAGCAGAGAAAAACAGGCATCACCTAGGAGCAGAGATGTTACCAGAGTGAAAATTTAAAAACAGCCAGTGCTACATGGTGGCCAAAAGGACTGGTTCCCAGATGATGCATTCTAGACACTCATTAGAGAAATTATGTGGGAAGAACATGAGGACACTGAAGTTCCCACAAAATAGGTAAAGATACAGCCAAAAATACTATTTTGAAATTGTAATTGTGATCCATTTCTTTTTTTACCTTCTGACTGGTATGGACTGGGAAATACACTGACCCTTTGTTTTAGTTATCTATTGCTGCATGAAAGCCTCCCTGATATTTACTGGCTGAAAGCACCAACCGTACTGTTAATTTTTGTGATTTTTTTGTTTTCATTGGGCTTAGCTGGGTGGTACTTCTGCTCCATGTGATGCTGACTGGGGCTGCAGTTATCTGGGGTTCAACTGGGCTGGAATGTCCAAGATGATTCACTTTCATGCCTGACAGTTGATATTGGCTTTTGGCCAGGAACTTAGCTGAGACTGTTGAACAAAATGCCTGAAAAGAAGTTCTCCATGTGATTTGTGCGCTCATTAGCTTGGCCGCTGGGTTTCAAGAGGAAGCAACCTCAGAACTAGTGTTCCAAGAGAGGAGAAGCATATGCAGCCAGTCTTCTCAAAGGCTTAGGCCAAAAACTGACACAGCGTCACTTCCCTGTGTTCTACTAATCAAAGCAGTCACCAGCTCAGTCCAGGTTCAAAGGAGTGGAGAAACAGACTTTACCTGTGAATTTGTGGCCATCTTTCAACTGAATAACCTCTGTCCTTTGACTGGTTTCAAGGAAAGCTAAAACAGCCAACAGAGGAAGGTATTATTACCACAAACAACTCAGATGGGACTAGGATAAGGGAGTAGGTGTCAATCAGAAATATCCTGGTTATGGTTGCCCTAGACTTCTTTTACATGTCTTAAACTCCATTTTTCAGATTCAGTCTGAACTGCTGCATTTATATGATCTTCTCCATTTCCTAACATTACACCGATGAATGGAAAACACCTCTGTCTGGTCAGGAAACCACAATTCTTTTTTATCTGTTTCACTTTGCACTTGATGTTTTATACTCCCCAGTGTTAATAGGAGAGGAACTAGGGCCTGTGCGGCCTTCTGAAGAATCATTGACTTCACATCAGATTCACCTGGGGTTTTAGAATCTCTACTCGCAGGCTCTACTCCAGATCCAATGACTCAGTATGTCTGAGGGCATGCCTGTGCGCACATACAAAACTCTCCAAGTGATTCAGATATACACCATTCTGTTGGAACCACTCTTACAATGGTAATTGTTTAGAAGTTAATTTAGGGTTTTTAAATTCTTTGGAAGATGGCCATCATGAACAACTAATATATACGGAAGGTAATTTTCCCTATAATAGATCTATTTGCACAATTTCCTAGATCTTACCTATCTATACCTTTGTGATTAAAGTTAAACATAACGCCTTCCAAATGATTTGTCTTTGCCACAATCTCTTTTAAGTACCATTGGACTAATTGTGATGAAAAACTGAGGCACAGTCAAGGCTGGCTGTGTGAAGCTGAGACACGGTTACCGATTCCTTTGCATAGCGGACAGGTGCTCTTCAGAGTCCCAGCCCGTTCAGAACAGTTACACATGACATAATCAGCCTGCCATGGGGCCTGTATGCAAGTATGAAAACTCTGGAACCAGCATCACAGTGCACAATCTGCGGAATGACCACCTACAGGGCGGCTGAACCCAGGTACTGCGCCTTTGGAGTGGTGAAGCAGCCATGAAGCAGGCACCCAGCCAGCACAATGCATGCCAGCAGAAAGGAGAGAAATGCCCAGGAGACATGGCAAATCCTCCTTCCTATAAAGACTATCTGCATGCCTGCTTGAATACTGACTGCCTGGAGCAAGGAATGCTGAGTTGTTGGCAGAATCATGCCTCCTAGGGGCTAATGTGACCATAATCTTTCTATGCCTCAGTTACCCCTGGAGGAAAATAATATCAGAGTCCTGGATTCCTCCTGGGGGTGCTGTGAAGAGTAATGAGATAGTGTCTATGAAGTACCCTGAGGAGAGTTCGAGAACCCTATAAAGACAAGGTACATCATTAACACCCATGCAGCAGGCCCACTGTCGGGGATTTCAAAGCCTCACCCCAACTCAGTTGAAGGACAGTGCAACTAAGACAGCCTTTCTAACTATACATGTCTAAGTCTAAACAGCAGGCTCACTCTAACTGCTGACATATTAAGGAAAAACAACACAATAACAACAATAATTGAACTGATCATTGGATGCTGCATTCATTGGGCAATCTCTGTTTTCTTTGATAGAAAGGCAGTAGCCCTGCAAGCTTTCTTCCCTGGGCTGACAGCCATTTCTATAAAGCCATGTGTTTTTTCAGAGCAGCCTATGGTGACACAGCAACCCAGACATATGGTGTCATTATTCAGCCGACACAAATTTGACACTTAAGTGAATTTATTATATTTTGCTTTGCTCCTGGTGCCTGAAAGGCTTTGCCACTGTCTCTTCATAGAGCTTGTCACAGATGTTGATGTATTTTCCTCCTCCACGGCCAGGTTTTACTGTGGAAACTGATACAACTTCACGATAGAATTTCTAGATGAATTATTCACGCATTGCATGCTTTCTGCACACAGGGGCTTGGAAGAAATCCATACTATTCAATAAATGGTCTTTCTAATCCTCTTTAACAGAGCATTCTCTCCTGGTTTAAACTGTTTCTATTATCGCCTTTGTAATCATAATGTTTTGGATAAAGTATTTCATAGTTGATAGCTTGGTTAAAACATTTACAATATTTCACATTAATGTGCAACAAAATTGCCCAGGCACTGGGATGAAACTGATCCATTCTAGCAACAATAAACCATATGGGCCAAATTCTCATCAGCTCAGCTTTTGCTCACTTACACACACACACACACACACACACACACACCACCACCACCAGCAGCAACAACAACTAACCGTGAAAACTTGAAGTCAATTCTACTTCCAGTGATTTATAGAACAATTCCTGAAATATCTCAGTATTTGTTGTTTTCGACACAAGAGGCCTTTCTTAATACTAATACCATCTGTAGAGATGAGTTTTTAATTGAAAAAAATGTTCTACTTGATGGAAAAGAGTCAGATGAACTCATCACTGGCCTCTGAGAAAAGATTAATGAAACAAAAACATATCAAGCTTCTTTAATACCTGGAGAAGCCATAAGGATACCTCGAGTGACATTATGGGCTATGGTATATGGGAGTGAATAACCTTAACATGACACAGTAAGCCCGTTGAAGAATTAAGAAGTATAATTACAGTTTTTAAAGTATACTGACCTGTTGACCTTTAAGATTTAAGACTTTGCCTCAGGGTCATTTCTTGACCTAGTTTTTGTTTTGTTTCATTAGTTTTTTTTTATTCCCCACTGAAATAATTTTTAACATTATTCAGTTAAATTCTAAGTGGTTGGAATGTTAAGTTCTTGCCTATCATTGTCTTACTTTTAGTTTCATTAAATGCTTAAGAAGTACATGTTTTTAAATAAGAAATCTCTACTTTTAGAATTTGCTTTCCATTCAAAAAGCACTGACATTCTGAATCGTTCCTAGAACAGATGGCAACAGAATTGCACAAAAGCACAAAGGAAGATGAAATTCTACCTAATGATTATTATTATTTGAACAAATTCAGGCTAAAGTGCAGTAGATTTCATTTACTATGCTTTGAGGTCCATCCATGCATAACTTCCCCCATGTGTTGTCTATGGCACCACTCTTTTCCCAGCTTCTCAAAACCTCAGCATTGGAGTCATCTTTGGCTACAACTTCTCACATCCCATATCCACCCCCCAAGTTCTGACAGTTCTTTCTTGCTTTGAAACATATCTTCTATTCAAATCTCTTAGTATTCCTCTACCTTACTCTAAGCTCCTGCTGTTTTAATCCAGATAGATATCCATAACATTTGTCCCATTTCATCTTCTAGTGTTCAGAAATTTCCCTCATTTGAGTCTTCCCCCGTATCATTACCAGGATAATCTTCCTCATATAAGATTTTATTAGATCTCCCCATTTAAGAATCCATAATAATTTTCTATTACCTACATTTATTACATGTATATGTGTATAGATGCCATATATATATATATATATGGCCTCCCAACATGTTTTATATTTTTAAAATATATATATATGGCACTTATACACATATACATGTCATAGAAACTATGACATAGAAACTATTACTTCTTCCTTTTTACAGATGAGCCCACTAAGACACAGAGAGGTTAAATAATTTGCCCAAGGTCACACAGCCAGAGAGCAATGAAGCCATGATTCAAATTCAGCCTGCGCTTTTAACCAATATACTATGCTACCTCAATCTGGAATAACTAGCACCCACATGTTTTATATATATATATAAATATATATATAATTTTATTTATTTTTTGAAATGGAGTCTCGCTCTGTCACCCAGGCTGGAGTGCAGTGGCATGATCTCAGCTCACTGCAACCTCTGCCTCCCGGGTTCATGCCATTCTCCTTCCTCAGCTTCCCCAGTAGCTGGGACTACAGGCACCCGCCACCATGCCCGGCTAATTTTTTGTATTTTTAGTAGAGACAGGGTTTCACTGTGTTAGCCAGGATGGTCTCGATCTCCTGACCTCGTGATCCACCCGCCTCAGCCTCCCAACATGTTTTATATTTTTAAAACAGTTTTCATTTATTTCTCATTTAACCCAACCTCTCAGTCAGATGTTGTTCATCCCTAAATTCATCTCATTTTATAACATTTTAATAAAAGGACCCATTTAACTGGACTACTCTCATCTGTGTATATATTTCTACCTCTTGTACCATCGCCTGTGATGTTTCTCTTGCCTGGGAGGCCCTCCCATTTCTCTCTCTGAGACATGCATCCATTGAATAATATTGTAAATATTTATCAGTGTAATATATAACCTTCTTGCAATATATAACTCAGTTCCTCAAACAAGGCTCTTCTGACCTCACACGAGTCTCCTCCCTTCTTTATCCCCTCTCAGTGTGTGTGGACACACAACCCAACTTGCTTACACTTTCTTTGCAGAGCCTCCTTCTGACTTCCATTCTTCTCTGAGGCTTCCCCCCGATTCTCACAGGCAGGACTTGTAGGTATGTTAACAGAGCTCTGATGACAACTCAGATGGTTGGTTTGTCCCTTGATTTTTACCACATTCCTCTGTGTTGGGATCACTTCACATGTCTACCGGATTATTAGTTCAAAAGGCAGGTACTGCAAAACCTCTGCCTATGTCATAGCGTAGCAGGGAGTCAGGAAGTATTTTAAATACATCAACATACAGTTCCATTTTGATTTCTACTTGTTACATAGGTGTACATATATGTGTGTGTGTATTCAAGCATGTTTGTTTTATTTTCTACCAATATTATAAATGCAATGAAGACAGATCTTGCTTCTATTTTCCTTGCATTTCTCATCAAATCAAGTACAATGCTATACCATCAATCCTCACTAAATGCTTGCTGTATGAATGGGTGAGTTATTAAAATTACCCCAGGAAATGAAGATCTTTGGCTTGAATTGCTGAGTGTTAAAAATGGCACCACTCAAAAATATATAGTCAACCACACATTAAAAAGTACTAAGAATAACTCAATATTTCTTGCATTTTCTTCTGAGAATCCATATGTTAAAGTCTCTCTCTGTATTTCCCACATGAGCACTTAAGTCCAGAACTCACAGTGTACCTGGCTTCAAACCAAGTACATTAGTTATTTTGGAATTGCAGAATTAATAGTCATTCTCCCACTTGCAGATCTACCTCAAATAAAAATTATATTTCATTTGGATTAAGAGTTGTAACTCATAAATTCAGCTACAGAAAGCTGCACCAACACAACTCTGTGGCACTTATCCCATTGCAGTGCTTCGGAAAAACACTCGCAACTATGACGATTCGCTTATTATAAATAAAGAGAAATCTTTTCTCTCAATGCTTAGAATCTGATAGGGAATATATATTTTACTTATTCTAAGAATCAAAATTGTATGGTGATATTGTGACTTTCAGGCCAAAAGCCAGAACCATATACAAATTCAGAAAACCATTTTGGCAATTCAAAGTTAACATCCAGATATTCTGTAATAGAGCCATGATATATCATTATCAAATGCCTCATAACTATTAAGCACAGAACCAATAATAGATCCATTAGAAGGCAATTTTATAAATAAGCAAATATGTCTTATATAAGATGTTATTTATCTTAATATTTATATTATGAAATATGCCTATTATTAATAGATTTCTATTACCTTAAAAGTAAAAAAAGAGAAGAGAGTCAACATTTCTAGGACTAAGGGAGGCTCAGCCCTAAACGCTGTGGTGTGACAATGAATTAGAAAACCACAGACTCTGAGAGACCAGCGGCTGAACAGGAGGGAGAAAGAGAGAAATGTAGTTTTTCAAGTAGTTTTATTACTTAAGTTAGGTATAAAAAGAAAAGTCAAACAGAAACAGGCCTTTTACATAGCAGTTTTAGATGAGAATCAAATAAATCATGTCGTATTTATACAACATGGAGAGAACTGTTGACTTCTCATTTTTTTCCTCAGTCACTCCCCCACACAGAGAATGTGTCTCCCTCACATGGAAGTTGGAAGCTCCTTCCATTCTAGAAGGCACTGACAGAGATGTGAATATGTAATATCCCAGTAATACGGTCATACTGAAAACTTGGATTTAATTTATACAGTTACCACTTGGGGGTTACCTCACATGTTGTTTAAATCAAAGCTAATGGCTTTTAGTAACTCCAAGTTAGTGCAGAGGTAGTTTGGCCATTTAAAAATAAGTGCTTCCATATACAAATGAGTAGATTTCCGCATACAAAAAAAATTGTCACTCACCCACATTTACTGAGCACTGATTATGCAGTAAATAGGACCTAGACAAGGTGCTGTGGGTACAGAGAAAAATGTGATCCCAACCGTGCAGGAGCTCACAGGCCCACAGGGAAAACGAAGTCAAATACATTTTAAAATAAAGATAAGTGCCTCAAATTCAGTATGTACAGAACACAGAGAGATTGCATTTTACCTAAGGGATGAGCCTGGAAATGCTTCCTGGAAAGACTGACATTTGGTCTGAGACTTGCAGTATGAGAGGATAACTTCATTTACTACCCACGATCACTTTGGAAACCAAATAAAGTAGACGCAGAAGAGGTGGTTTTAGGATATGTGCCTTAGCAGGAATTAGCTGTAAATACATATTGTGATGCAAAAAAACGATTTGATGAACCCTTTACTCTGTCTTGCACTACACTAAGGCATAGCACAGAGTGCAAATGAGGAATAAGTGATGGTCTTCAGAGTATAATTTAATTAGAAGGTAAAAATCAAACACGTGGCAGCCAAATAACAAGACAGGACACTAAAATCTTTAGCTGTTTCAAAGCCAAGTATGAATCACTTTCTGTTCTTACCCAATCTTCTTTCCCACAACTTTTCCTGTTAATGATGTGTTTGCACAAGAGACAATACCCATGCATAATTCTCATAAAGCTTTTTCATTTGTTTGTATATAAATATAACATCAAGAAAAAAAGCAATTATCCTAATAGATGGACATAGCAAGAGACCAAACTTGAGTTCATATTTCTTCATATTTGTGGTAAATGCCATGCAGTCTTGCTTCATAACAAAACAGACCTCATGTTAGAGACCATGTTCTTTCTCAGGACCAAAATGTCATCTTTATAGCTTTTATACAAAGTTACAGATGAGGAGGAGTCAAAGGAGTCAACCACAACTTGAACATACACCAAATTGAGGAACTAGATTTACAATGTAGTTACATAGCTATTCCTCCACTAAATCATATTCACTGGCTCTGAGAAAACACCATTGGTGCATTCTTCCATTTAGTGAAGCAATTTCACTTCACTGAGGAGTCAATTTCTTAAGGTCTTTTATTCCTACCCACAATGGGATGCAGCAGTTTGCGCTAACAGAAAACCATACAGGTAACTAGTTGTTCAGAAACATGAATGTGGGCCTAAATCAAGACAGCCTCTACTTGCCACTCACTTCAGCAATTTGTTTGACTCCTATGAGCCTCAATTTTGTCATCCATCAGACAGGCACAATGATACCTACTGAATCATTACAGGGTTTATAGATTAGAGAGAAGGGACAACATACATCCACTCTGAAAGCAGGTTTAGTCCCTGATTTGAAAAGCAATCTTAGGACAAAGACATGGCCACACAAAGCTGAAGTGTATGCACAGAAGGGACACTACTGCCTGAAATAGTATCCACACAAAGGGGAACCTCCCTCGGCAGCCTTGAGAGTCTCGGCTACCCCTGCACCGCCCTTTCCGACTTGGGCTCATATCAGCTGTTGGGAAGAAATGATATTAATAATCTATGCACTTCCATTTAAAGAAATGCTAAGGTTCCCTAATATTTAATAGCCTTTCCATAAGTAGTGACAATTGTATTTCTTATTACCAAATAGTGAGTTATTGGTTTTTATTTTCAGAAATATAAAGTGATTATAATATGGAACATCCACTTTGCCAGTAGCTACATGAGCTTGGAGGGGTCCATGTAGGAGTACAAGTCACAGGGAACACGAGACACTGCTTCTTCTTTAGTTTCGTGCTCTTCTCTCCCTTAGGTCAATTTCTCATCTGTTGGTCTGGGGAGTCACTGACGGGTATCCTCAGTGAACTCCCAATCCATCTCCTCCCAGCTCCCACGTGGCAGTCTTCCTATTTCCTTCTGCAGCTACTGGGATGCCTGATACCTACTACCATGTTTGAGGATATCCACTCTCCAAAGCCACTTCAGCTTCTCAAGCCATCCAGGCCCCAAGGCACGTACCACATCAAAGCTGCATCTTGCCAAAATTGTCATAGTCTCAAGTGCTCATCATGTCACCCCTCCACCAGAGTTCTCTCCCACTGAAGTGGAGAGAATTCCCCTCCTGAGGGCGCTGACTTGTGACTTGGCTTGTGGTTGCTGCCCCTGGAATTGTGTGCAGCACACCACCTGCTGCTAAGTTGTGTGCAAAGGCCCTGTTGCCTCCCATCCTCTTCTCCCCAGGCCACAGAAGTGCTACCTCATTCTGTTCCCTGGTATCTTCGACATTTTACTAAGAAAGTGAAAAGGCTCTCTTCCTTGTTTCACTTTGAGTCCTCTCCACCAGGATCTGGCATAATCCCCAAGAAAAATAAGAAGGGCACATAGAAGATCGACAGGAGCACCACACACATGAACCTGCCCTTCTGCTTTCATTTAGGCCTTCATTCTGTAGCCCTTTCTCCACTTTAGGATAACTGCCTGAGGATGACTCACTCTTTCTCAGGAGGCTTCCTGGACTTCTTTCAAATAGCTCCCAGACAAGCACGTGACAAGCTTTGCGGATGTGTTGGAATCTCAGAGAGTATATATTTTGAGTTCAAGTGGAGGCCCTTGCTATAGTCATAAGCTAAAGATTTATAACCTACAGTTTCTTGATAAATTACTTTAATATGAAACACAGTGTTGGAAATAAAAGAGTATTTTTCTAAAACTCTATTTATTCCTCCTCCCCACACCTAGAAGGTATACACACACTCACATATGCATGAAAATTCAGCCATCTTCTGTTCTCGTAACCCTCAACAAAACTAAAATGTGTGATACTAAGATCTTTGTCTCAGAAATCCCATTATTCTATAAATGTGTTCAGGTTACATATTTCTAGCCTACAGAATTTCTGCTTACATTTCCTTATAGACAAAGCTTTCTGTTGCTCAGCTGACAAACTATGCTGGTTGTACTTATTCATGAGATTAATAAAATCTATAGAAAAAAGTTATTTAAATTTATGTCTATTTATTGTAATTATTAGCTTCAAGGATAATTTGTGACAATACGTTAAATTTTTCTTTGTATTACCCTGAAATTTGTATCTCAGAAGGCTGTTGGTAAGGCATAGGAAATGAATTCAGAATCTTGCCATGATGAGAGAATATATACTAATACTATTTTTTAAAGTATAATAAAAACTGTTCCTGTATTAGTAACTTAAAGCATTTGCAATGTTACAAGATATTTCACTGCATGCACAAACTGAAAAAGAACTTCTAAAAGTATTTAAGAATACCCTTCAGCAATTTTAGTGGCTCTCTAAGAGTGACTTCATTAGCCATTGCTTCACTCAGGTAATTTATTTTTCATGCTGCTCCAATGAATTCTCCAGTTGTCTTTAATCTTTCCCAGCATCTTCCAATTGCTCAACCCCGTTCTTATCTCTGGGGCTGTTCTGTTACTCCTCCGTCAGACACAAAGCAGCGCACAACTGAGCAATCACAACAGCTGAAAGAACTACCTGGCCAGAGCACATGCAAGGCAAAAGCAGAAATCACTCTCTAGAGCAATGGGAAAGTCTCTTTTGAGGAGATTTAACATATTTTCTGTAAGCTTCAGTACACTTGGAACAGATAAAAATCTATGTGTATATCATGTGTGAGAGAAAGATTTCAAATAAATTACCCCTAGAGGCATAAGCATACGTTCAGCTATAGCTTTAACAATATTTTCCAATTTGATTCATTCCCAATGAGTTTTGCTATGAATTTTAATGAATCCTTCCAACTTGCATGTTGCAGTTTCTTTTTTCACACATAGCTAATAGCCTTGGAATCAGAGTGTTAAAATTTTGTTTAATCTTATGTCATTTTTTAAATAATGCTATCTTTCAGGTCTAAAGGTTCATTTTGCTGTTAACAGATCTAACCTAGGCAAATCCAATGTCATTTATAAATTTTATGTTTTTTATATATCAATATATATTAAAGAAAAACAAAAAATATTTTTGGTATCTCGTAATTAGATGTTTTATTGTGAGACACTGATACTGAGATACAAAGAATGATTTTTCAAGAAGGGAAAAAAAGCTATGAAAACAGCTTATATAATTGCCAGATTGAAGTGTCAAGAGAAGCAAAAGGTCTTAGGTTTACCATAGGCACATATAAACAACCCAGCCAACAATTCTTGTTGAAACTCTAGGTATTAATGACTCAAATATGACATAATGCATCTTTCCTTGATGGTTGGTTTCTAGAAAATAAAAAATGTCCAGGGTCCCATAGTTCATATTTCAGGCATCATTCTTCTTAATGCACAAAGATTTTGCAAGCCTGACCTGGATGTGAGGTCTTCCAGATCTGTGCTTTACCTTGTGGATGGGTATGCATGTTTTACAACATTCTTTCAAATGTCTGATTACAAAGATGGACTTGTAATATCTCCTACTTTCAACCCAGAATTGGATATTTTCAAGCATAGCTATTCTGCCTGCCTTCCAAAACAAGGGGTGGGGCTGGTACTGATAAACTTTGGATTCTTCAATTTCCTCTGATCAGAACAGAAACAAAAAAAAACCCTCTGTCTTGCTCTGCACTATTTCTTGTGATCTGATTTTCCATTCACTTGCAGAGTGTCAGGGCACTGGGGGAACAGTGAATTCTCCATGAGTGAGCCCAATTTGACTGCTTTTCTCCTGGTCATCAGTTCAATGTTCCACACCACTTACCGGTCGAGATCTGAGGAAAACTCAGACATGAAGCCTCAACACTATGTTTCTTGCTCTAAATGGCTTCTCTGAAGTAGCTGGAAAAGTCAGGGAGACAGACACAGCTTATCAGAGTTGCTCCTCAGTCTAACAAACGGTTCAGTTGAGTGGAGCACTCTCAATGCCTACTACTTAAAAAAAGGAAAAACATCTGCTTAATCAGTGTAGTGACCACGGAGGGAAGCAATGGCATAACCACCAGGGTCTTGCATGGGGTGCAACAGGATGCCCATGTGTCATGGCTCATGCCACGAAGGACCTTGGATTTAGACTTTGGACTTGATCCCTGAATAAGGTTATCCGTACAGTCACTTTTAGTGTGGTCCACATAAAGGTGAATGTGTTAAACATACACATTTAAAACATGCTAAACATTTTAAATGTATTTAGTATTTTCAAAATATACTAAAAATTTTTCTGTAGCCTTGTCTGGATGTTTATTTTAATATACTAAGAGAAAAAAATAAATACACAGCACTTACTACATTCAAAACACCATTTAAACACTTAATGTGAATGAAATCACATATTCTGTATAGCCATCCTGCAGTAGGGACTGTTACTATCCTCATCTTACACATAAGTACGCTGAGGCACAGAGAGGTTACATAATTAATCTGAGGTCACACAGCTAGTAAGTTAGCAGGGACACCCAGTTTCTAAGCCAAGCTCCAGAGTCCATACTCCAGAGTGCTATACTCTACTGCCCCCTACAGAAGTGGCTCTGAGAGGCCCTGGCAACTGTCCTTTCTCTTATGCTTTATCCTGAACCCAAGGCACATTATCCCCAGGCTCCAGGTGCTTCCTTTGGTAGATGTGGCTAGAGGTCCATGTAAGGTTAGTTAGGGACACCACTTGAACCACAGCTTGCTTCCAGGATAAGTTGTTCTCAAAGCATCATCTGGACAAGCAAGTTGGCCAGCACATAAGGCAGTCATGCTCTCTCTGGTTTCGTGGTCCCACACTCTCTCGGTGTACTCCCACTGTCCCTCCCTCCCGATGCTACGGCATCAGATATAGGCATTTATTTCTCATTGACATATTTCCTCCTTAGAGGAGTTTCCTCCCTAGAGAAGTTGGAATCCATATCAGTTCATTTTCACATTGCTGTAAAGAAATGTCGGAGACTGGGTAATTTATAAAGGAAAAAGGTTTAATTGACTCATAGTTCTGCATGACTGGGAGGCCTCAGAAAACTTACAATCATGATAGAAGGGGAAGGGGGAGCAAGGAAACTTCTTCACATGGCAGCATGATAGAGAGAGAGAGAAAGAGGAAGGGAGAGAGAGAGAGGGAGCTCCGGGGAAACTGACACTTTTAAACCATCAGATCTCATGAGAATGCCCTCACTGTTAGGAGAACAGCATGAAGGAAACCACTCCCATGATCCAATCATCTCACACCAGTTCCCTCCTTCCACACGTGGGGATTACAATTCAAGATGAGATTTGGGTGGGGACACAGTCTAATCAGCCATATCAGACTCTAATCAGCATTAGTTCAATTGTTTTATCTTACTTAGGGGCATATATTATAGTGAACACACAGGAATTTTTGACTATGCTTATGATATTCTTGATCAGTACTAAGCAATCTCTGATTTATCATATATTTTAAACCGAAACAGACCATCCAAATCTAAACATAGCCTGCATTTTACTTCTTCTTCTTTCCCAAGATATGAAAATTATAACTTATTTTGCAGAAAATTCCCCCAACTATAGGCTGACACTTGGTCTCCTTTTCCTCATTTCCACAAGATAAAATAATTTCAAGCAGAATTTTAAGAAATCATGTATGCATCAGGAACTCGGTCTTTCTTTTTGGTATTAGCTTGTTCAGAGGCATTCCCTTTGAGAAAATCTAGTGGTTCTCCTGATATCAGCAACTTCAAACCTTTTTCTTTACACAGACTATGACATTGTCATTGAATATGGTTTTGGACCACCATGTTAGCAAGTCATTTAAACAGTTTTTAACATATCCTGTGACTGATGAGGAGTCAAACTTCATCTATCAAGCAGTATTAAAAATAGTTATTTCCAGTTGACATGTATCAACAGATTTATTCTATGTGCAGACCATCTGACCAAGTAATTCTACTTTGGGGACTCTGTCCTAGTGAAATAAACTGAAATAACAGAAAAAGCTTTATGCACAAAGACAATAATCCAACCACTTAATCCTCCCCCAATACAGGAATAGTTCAAACTGTCCACTTAAATGAATATTTTATAGCTCCTAAAATATGTGATAAAAATTTCATAAATTTATATATAAATTTTATAATGTAATTTTTTCTCATTAAATGGAAAGAAAAATTATATGTATAAGGTAATCACATGTAAAAATCAGGAACTCTTCAGGACAAAAATAATAATAATGATGAAACAAAATAAACTAACTCACAGAGAAAGTAATTTTGACAGTAATTTTAAAAGACTAGTGGGATTCAACCAAAAAAGAAAGAAACAAGAGTAGAAGAGCCTTCGGGCTTTCATATTCTTTTGTATAAGGCTGTACTCAAAAAATACTTATTAAATTAATGAATAATGAGAACAGGTATTCACCATTACCTACTACGTTGCGGCATACAAAATTGCTGATATTTAACCATTTCGACCAATAAAACAGCAATTTTACATGATTCAACTGAATAAAGTAAATGAGCCTCTAATACCATGTGTTGCACAAGATCCCAGTGAATAATCTCTACCTTCAGCAGTCACATCCTCTTTCCCTTCCTGTCTCTCTCCCTTCTCCCTGTGCTGGCCAAATAATCAGCCTGAAGAAAATCTAGCTGGATATTTCACACAATATTGCTAAAAATAAAAATAAGATCTGTCATTCACTTTTTCTCATGTTGGTGTCATCATATAGACATACTTTAGGACTTAAACAGGAGAAATGAATAAATCCTAAGATTTCTTTGTATATAATTACATGATATCTTGGGATAATAGACACCGATGAGTCTAGCTTCCCCACACCTGGCCACCTAAAGAGAAAATCACCAGACAATTTAAAAGATATAGGGCTTTTCCATTACAAAACAATCAATGATTCTTTTTCCATGTCCTGAGATCACTCCTGGTGGTCTTCCAATTTATTTCTTTTCATATATGGAAAGTGAAAATATTGAATGGAAGCTCCGTATTTTGCCAAAAGAGCACTTTTATTTTCTATTCCCTTCCCTTATCACAATCCCCTTCCCCACCCCCAGGCAACTAACTAGAAACATCATAGGTAACCATGAGGGGAGTCAACCCAGAGAGCCATGGAACAGATTCAAAAAGTTGAACGACATTTCCAGTATTGCAGGCAGTTCTTTGGCAACGCTCTACCAAAGAACATTCTTTGAAAAATAATTTACTTTTCACTTTATCTTTTTTTAATCCTTCCACTACAAAGAATAAATATTTGACAGTGTCTAATCACCTTTGTAGAATCCTCTACGTACCATTTTTTTACTTTACAACAGAGTGAAAGTAATATTCACTAGAAAACATACTTAAATATTCATACAGCCATTTTGTTTTTCACTTTCAGTACAGCATTCAATAAATTACATGAGCTATGCCACACTTTATTATAAAATTGCTTTCTGTTAGGTGATTTTGCCCAACTGTAGGTGTTCTGAGCATGTTTAAAATAGGCTAGGCTAACCTATGATGTTTGGGACATTAGGTGTATTAAATGCAGTTTCGACTTGTGATATTTTCAGCTTATGATAGGTTTATTGGGATATAACCCCATTATAAGTTGAGAAGCATCTTTGTATAAATAATAAAATAAATATGTAACCCTGTCTAACCACCTTTGTAGAATACCTCAGCCCTTTCAGAATTTCAGAGCCCTCTCAGTCTTAGCCTGATTGTTAAAATCAGCATCCTGGGCCAGTTGCGGTGGCTCACACCTGTTATCCCAGCACTTTGGGAGGCTGAGACGAGCAGATCACTTGAGGTCAGGAGTTCAAGATGAGCCTGGCCAATGTGGTGAAACTCCGTCTCTACTAAAAATACAAAAATTAGCCAGGCATGCTAGCGTGCGCCTGTAATCCCAGCAAATTGGGAGGCTGAGGCAGGATAATCTCCTGAACTCGGGAGGTGGGGGTTTCAGTGAGCTGAGGTCATGCCACTGCACTCCAGCCTGGGCAGCAGTACAAGACTCCGTCTCAAAAAAAAAAAGGCCAGGCGCAGTGGCTCACGCCTATAATCCCAGCACTTTGGGAAGCCAAGGCAGGCAGATCACGAGGTCAGGAGATCAAGACCATCCTGGCTAACTTGGTGAAACCCCGTCTCTACTAAAAACACAAAAAATTAGCCGGGTGTGATGGCAGGCGCCTATAGTTCTAGCTGCTGGGAAGGCTGAGGCAGGAGAATGGCAAGAACCCAGGAGGCAGAGCTTGCAGTGGGCTGAGATTGTGCCACTGCACTTTAGCCTGGGCAACAGAGTGAGACTCTGTCTCAAAAAAAAAAAAAAAAAAAAAAAATCATTGTCCAAAAAAGGGAGATCTGTTCATTCACTTTTTTTTTTTAATAGAGAACATGAGCTAGGATAATTATTCATAAGAACTGCTGAAGTAAAACAATTAATATGTTTCCCTCAGTTTTATGATATTTCTATAACCAAGTGACAACTATATAAAATAATTAAAGAAATCAGTTGGCCAGACACAGTGGCTCATGTCTATAATCCCAGCACTTTTGGAGGTCGAGGTGGGTGGATCACAAGGTCAGGACATCGAGACCATCCTGGCCAACATGGTGAAACCCCATCTCTACTAAAAATAAAAAAATTAGCCAAGTGTGGTGGTGCTTGCCCATAATTCCAGCTACTCAGGAGGCTGAGGCAGGAGAATCGCTTGAACCTGGAAGGCAGAGGCTGTAGTGAGCCAAGATTGTGTCACTGAACTCCAGCCTGGGTGACAGAGCGAGACTTCGTCTTGGAAGGAAGGAAGGAAGGGAGGGAGGGAGGGAGGGAGGGAGGAAAGAAGGAAGGAAGGAAGGAAGGAAGGAAGGAAGGAAGGAAGGAAGGAAGGAAGGAAGGAAGAAAGGAAGGAAGGAAGGAAGGAAGGAAGGAATCAGTTGAATTTTAGCAGGATGAGGTCTTGGAAAGTTTACAGTATATTCCATCCTGCTTGTTACCAAGTTGACAAAGTTCAATTTGTAAGTTAGTCTGATATTGTAACATTTTGTTAGAGGAGCTAAAAAAAATCCTTTAGAAATTATTCACTTCTAGAAAAGTACAAACTCTGTACTAAATACACACCTGATTTCAGTACCTATGTAAGCAACACAATATCAATTTTTGTGTGTGAAAATAAACTGACCTAACTTTTGCCAACATTTCGTGTACATTTTTACATTTTGGTTGTCCAAAGACAGATGTGAGTTTTAATACAGTTTACCCATATAAGGAGACAAATTGAGCTTCAAATCTATCCAGGAACTTACTTCATTCTTTTGTTATTCTGGTGGCTTTGCTTGGATTAAGACTCAAGACAAAATGAAAAGTATGCAAAGGACATTAAGATTACTGCAATCACCTGAAGATTTGTCACTGTAAAGTTACCTTATGTTCCACCTCGAAATGTTTTAATTTCATCATTCATTTTATGGCAAATAAACTCTCTAAATCTTGTCCAGTGCTCTCATAAGGACCTTATTTAAACCTGTGAATCTTTTCTCAATTAGCAATTAGGTATCTAAAGTTGTTATTGTTAACTTGGTAATATATTTCTGGATTATAAAATCAGAGGGAAGCAATTGGGAAAAGGACTGGAATAGGAGGCATGATTCCTAAGAGCTAGTCTCTGTGTTTTACCATGATCATGTGCTTTACCATTATCAGGGCCTCCGAATACATAAAATGAAAATGTTTTGTTAGATAACTAACTACTAGCTTGCTTCTGTTTTTTCCTGCAGTCCTTTGACCTATTTGAACTTCAGTTTCCTAATGAATATAATGGAAATGATAACAAAATCAAATGAATTCTAAATTGACTTCCAATAATATGATTTTAATTATATTTTCAGTTGCGGGTATCATCAATGCACAGAAATTTACAGGTTCTAAAAGATCTGATATGGCATGTCATATGTTTTTGTTAAGATATAAAATTATAAAATTGTTAAGAATAAAATTGGAAAAAGCCACCTTCTGGAATGCATACTAAAATAAGACAAAGCAGATAAGATTCACCATCTGTCTAGTAACTCACCTTATGAGATGGTTTTCAAACATGGTGCTTCCTTGATTATCAATAACATAACTAGTGTTTAAGAAAGGTGTAGGGACGGGCGTGGTGGCTCACACCTATAATCCTAGCACTTCGGGAGGCCAAGGCAGGCGGATTGCTTAAGCTCAGGAGTTTGAGACCAGACCAGCCTGGGCAACATGGTGAGATCCTGTCTCTACTTATAAAAAAAAAAAAACAGAAGTGCAATCTCATCCAACAGCTGGAGAAAATTATGAATCAGCAAAAGGGTGAACTATCTGGTGGTCTAGAAAAATCAAGATTAATATATTTACACTAGTATTCAGGGAAAAGGATGCCCCAATTTTGAAAGCTAGAGACAGATATCTAAAAAGATAAATTTGAATCCCACCAACATTTATCGGACACCTGTATACCATCCATTGTGATTTATTCTTTTATGCATTAACTCATTTAGTCCTCACAAAATCCTAAAAATATTACCCTAGTTTTACAGATGAGGCTCACAGATGTCCAAGGACTGTCCAGTTTCACCAAGCTGGAATTTATCCCCTGTTCTTTGACCCCAAATCCCAATGTTTTTGTGCTCTATTATACTGACTCTTCAGTGAATGGAGGAAAAAAAGAAGGTTTTTTTCTAACACTTCAGACTTGAAAAAAAGTAATCCATTTCCCTCTGTTAAAACTTTATGTTTGTAACAACTTAATGTATTCTTCACTATAAAAACAATTATAAATGAAACCCCTCCCCCACACATCTATATTTTTCAAACTTTTACCTAAAAATCAAAAGTCAGTAAGTGTTCACCATAATATTGTAAAATAACACAAACCATTAATATGGTTATGAGGCCATAAAATAGAAAAGGTAATATTTTTTCTATTCATTGCTAGGTTCGTGGCTAAGACTTCTATAATGAGAGGCAGATTAACAGGAGAAAAACATATAAATGTATTTCCTATAAGTTTACATGGCACAGGAGCCTTCAGAAATGAAGACCCAAAAAACAGGAAAATCTGAATATTTTATGCTTTGGTTTGATGAAGAGTGGACAGTCATGTAAAAGGATAAATAAAAGACAAAAGAGTATGATCTAATGGTAATACACTGGGAGGGGGTGCTTAGCAAGGCCTGTTTGTTCAGATTCTTCTCCGTATTCCCTTAAAGATAAGGGCATTCCTTTCCTCTGGGTATAGGAGGGATCCCTCTAGAAGGAGGATATTATGACCTACTTTAAAGGAAGGTCAGAGAGTTATTTTATGGTCTGCTTCAGGGGAGAATCGCAGGAGAAGGTCAGAGAGATCTTCCTGCTTCTGCTGTTTCTCAAATACTACGGTTCCATATTTGGGGCAGCATATGCTGAAACCCGTCAGTGCTAATAAACAATTGATTTAAATAAGGATTTAGGCAGCTAAGCACTGTAAACTGCTACTGGGCCCTTACTTGTGGCTACCCCACTGTCAAATGTCAGTCAAATGATAGATGTGCGCAATTCAGAAACTATCTGATACGTGGCTCTGCTAATAGTAAATGCTACAGCAATTATGCCACCAAATTCCTATGGTTGCAACATCAGAATGTCTGATAAATACAAGATAATTTGTATGTTTAGCCAAAGTAAGTGAAACTTATTGTGCCTGTTAACATTTTGCCTTAATACAACAACACGTAAGTTAGTTTTACAGAAATATTTGACACAGCTTGTAGACCTCTTGTTTATTACATTCTTGGACCCCTAGAAATCAAGTACAGAGCAATGAGGTTAGCAAACCTCCTACTTTAAAGTTAATCCATTGGTATTCTATTCAAAAGTCATCATTCTATTTTATAAATCACTGCTGTGCATTTAATTAGCATATATTAGTTCTTCAATGTACATGTTGATGGTTTAACTTTAGCAGGCTCTTTCTGGATGATTCTTTTGTTAGGCAATGACGGCAATAAAATGTTTCAATATATTCATATCAAAACCATTTAAAATATTCTATGACTCAGCAATTCCACTCCCATGTATTTACTCTAAATGATAAGTAAAATAATTGAGAATAATAAAAAACTATTTATCCAACAATAAGGAATTGTTTAAAATATAATACATTACATTATTCCATAAATAGCTAAGAGCTGCTATGTGCTAGGTGACAAAGACTGAGTAGTAAACAAGGCAGAAATGATAAATACATTCATGAAGCTGGAAAGATAGATACTCCAGTGACTATTTCTGTATAATAAACTATCCTCAAGTTTTGTAGCTTACAATAGCATAGCTTACAATAGCAACCATTTTATTATGCTTATAGATTCCTTGGGTGAGGAGTTTAGACAGAGCCTAGTGGGAATGGTTTATCTGTTCCATGATGTCTGGGACTGCAGCTAAGAAGACATGGAGGCTGGAAGTGACTCCACAGCAGGAGGCTGACATCACTTAGAGGCTCTTCCACTCATATGAGTGGGTAGGATGAATCAAAGACTAAGACTGCCAACCAGAGCACCTACACGTGGCCTCTTCCAGTAACTTGCCATCCTCCCAGCACAGCAGCCTCAGACTAATCAGATTCTTACATGACAATTCAGGACTCCAAGCATGAGTGTTCCAGCAAACAGGTAGAAGTGGCATCGCTGTATTAGTCTGTTCTCACACTGCTCTAAGGACATACCTGAGACTGGGTAATTTTAAAAGGAAAGTGGTTTAATTGACTCACAGCTCCACATGGCTGGGGAGGCCTCAGGAAATTACAATTATGGCAGAAGGGGAAGCAAACATGTCTTCCTTCACATGGGGGTAGGAGAGAGAAGTGCAGGGAGAGCAGGGAAAAGCCCCTTATAATTCCATCAGATCATGAGAACTCACTCACTATCATGAGAACAGCATGGGAGGACCACCCCCATGATCTAATCACCTTCCACAAGGTCCCTTTTTCAATAGATGGGTATTACAATTTACATTATAATTCAAGATGAGATTTGGTTGGAGACACAGAGCCAGACCACATCAATCACTTTATGACATAGCCTCAGAAGTCACCATTTCACCATACTCTATGGGTCAAAGCAGTCATAAGCCTACCCAAATTCAAGGAAAGAGGAATTAAAGTCTCTTCTTGATCTTAATATGTGGAGTGGCAAGGTAACATTGTGAATGAACACGGGAGGTATTGTTGTCTTCTTTGGAAAATACAACCTGCCTGTCTTTGTCCGTTTTGTGCTGCTATAACATAATACCTGAGGCTGGGTAATTTATAATGAAAAGAAGTTTATTTGGCTTACAATTCTGTTGGCTAGAAAGTTCAGAATTGGGCGGCTGCATCTGATGAGGGCCTCCATGTGCTGCTTCCACTCATGGCAGAAAGTGGAAGGAGAATGGACATGTACAAAGAGATCACATGGTGAGATAGGAAGCAAGAGAGAGAAACCAATGAAGTCACACTCTTTCTAATGACCTGCTCTCTTGGGAACTAATCCATTCCCATGAGAGCAACAACTCACTTACCACCTCAGGATGACATTATTCACGAGGAATCCACCTCAATGACCCAAACACCCTTCAACTATGCCCCATATCCCAACGTTGCCACATTGGGGATAAAATTCAACATGAGTTTTGATGGGGACAAACCACATCCAAACCATAGCACTGCCACAAGGTAGTAGTGATGAGAGCACTACTATTAATAATTCCTAGAGTATTTATAAAAATGGCTATCATTTCTTAGTACTTACTATAAATTCCTAGGACTATCTAAGCCTTTACATGTGTTAACTCATATAATCTTCAAAGCTGCCCTACAAGGTAATATTATCATTGCTTTCTTGCAAATTAAAAAAAAAAATCACAACACAAAGAAATTAAATCACTTGTCCATGATCACACTGGTAGTGGAGGAGTCTGGATTTGAACCCAGGCAGTCTGATTCCATAGTTCCCCTTTGTAAGGATTTCTGAGAGCCATTTTGACTCTGAGAAATTATATTACAGGTTATTTTACCTGCTGTTTATTGATTTTTTTTTTTTTTTTTTTTTTTTGAGATATAGTCTTGCCCTGTCCCTAGGCTGGAGTGCAATGGTCCGATCTCAGCTCACTGCAATCTCCACCTCCCAGGTTCAAGCGATTCTCCTGCCTCAGCCTCCCGAGTGACTGGGATTACAGGTGCCCACCACCGCACCCAGCTAATTTTGTATTTTTAGTAGAGACAGGGTTTCGCCATGTTGGCCAGGCCGGGTTTGAACTCCTGACCTCAGGTGATCCGCCTGCTGCAGCCTCCCAAAGTGCTGGGATTACAGGCATGAGCCACTGCGCGCGGCCAATATTTTTAAAATAAGAGGAAAATAAAGGAGTGTTTCCTTGAGATTGTTCTTGTAGTCTCATAGGTTGTAAAGCACTTTCATATGAAGTTCTTTACAAACTGGTCAGATCAGAAGAATCACCTGATAAACTTGTTAAAAATAGAGATTGAGAAGCCTACTCCAGACCTATTGGCTCAGGCTCTTCAGGGAAAGGGCCTGGGTAATTGTATTTTTAACAAGCCCTTATCATTAAGTAAAGTTAGGAATCTCTACTATATGGCATATTATGTCTGAGCCCTCCCATATCTGTCTAGCTTTTCCTTCTGTTTGCTGCAGCTGTCAGAAATCACTCAAATGAAAGAAACCACTCAACCATGTAACTAGTGATTTTACGTAATAAGGAAGTATTTTCCTCTTAAAGGCTGGTAAACATTTGATAGCTAAATAATTCCTAGCAGTACTAAAGCACAATTTAGCATCTTAGAGTTGTGGTAACTTCCGAAGTGTTTTGTTTTTGTTTGGTTTTTGTTTGTTTATTTTGTTTTGTTTTGACAGAGTCTCACTCTGTCGCCCAGGCTGGAGTGCAGTGATATGATTTCAGCTCTTTGCAACCTCTGTCTCCCAGGTTCAAGCAATTCTCCTGCCTCAGTCTCCAGAGTAGCTGGGACTACAGGCACACGCCACCAATCTTTGTGTTTTTAGTAGAGATAGGATTTCACCACATTGGCCAGGCTGGTCTTGAACTCCTGACCTCAAGTGATCCGCCCACCTCAGCCTGCCAAAGTGCTGGGATTACAGGCGTAAGCCACCGTGCCCAGCCCCAAAGTGATTTCAAATGAGGCAGGATACATGTGGGATGGGAGGTATTGTGGTCATGAGAAAAACAATCTCCCACAGTGTCATAGTGAGAACATGGCACAATAGGCAAATGCCCGTGGACTGTACAGGTCCAAGGAAGCAGTATCCTCTTAAAAACTAACTTTAAACAGGATCTGATATTTAGGGTTATAATAAAAAAGCAAATGGAAATGTAAATTGGTTGTATAATTTCATTTTCCAAACATTTTATAATATCTATTTTTATTTTGAAACAAAATCTATATCATTTTTACTCAAATTGAAAAACAATTGTGAAAGCAATTCAAGTGCCACTCAAGTATTTCATTATTCATAAATTGTCTTATTTGAACAAGCATTTGTATATTCATCACTCAATATCCTTAGTTAAAAGTAACCTTACTAATGTCTAATATGTGAGAATTTACTGTATGTCAAGTATTATGCATTGCCTCATTTAGTTTCATAACAATCTTATGAGTTATCCTCACCATTTTGCAGATGAGAACACTGGGCCATAGAGTAAAATAGTTATTTGCCTAAAATTTCATGGCTAGGATGACTCAGAGCTAAAATTTGAACCCAGTAAAGTAATTAATCATTAACTGGTACCATAGTGGTCTTCATATTAATAAAGTCCGTATATTTTAATGTCCTGTGTATGCATACACATAATATTTAATGCCAATGAAACTTACTTGAGTAGGTGGATTGTCTATATATGGAAGAGGGAATTAGAACTATTATAAAAACCCATTATAAAAATTATTTTAAAATTCCACAAAAGATAAATTGTATAGAAACATGAAATACATAGTAAGTACTGTCTGAAAGACACCCAGCAAATGTTATACAAGTAACTGAGTTTAACTAGTATTTATTGTACAGCTAGTATAAACAGAATGTAGTCTCCATTTTTGAGAATTAACAGTTTGGTTTGGAAGGGTAAGATATACACAGATATACAAAGAAGAAAGGAAGAAGGAGGAGGAGGAGGAGGAGAATTTATTTCTCTTTATTTAGCACACACTATCAATGGGAATAAAATCAATGCCATTTTATAGAGAAAGTAAGTGTACCATTGATACTAGACCATTGCTAGTATTATATAACAGTCATTGAATTACAGATATTGGGAATTCATCCAAAGAGGGTCAAGATTTCTCCAATAAGGTGATTCTAAAATGTGACCCTCAAAGACAATGTTATAATGAGGTTTCAATGAGTTTAGAATTCAAACCCTTTAAAAAGTCACTTGGGAATTATTAAAATCTTTGCTTAAGTTCTCTTCCCCTCCATGTCCACCTACTTTTACAAGGCTTAAGTGCCTAAACTCTCTTTTTGCCTCTATACTCTTCTCAGGCTAGATTTTCAAATAGATTGATAATTTTATCATTAAATTCCCAGTTGTGGGAAAATGAAGTACTAGCTTAGTTTAGAGCCTGAGAAGCCAAACGCCCCAAGTTAAAGTTTTGGAAAGCTTTGTTCTTTCAGACTTCCTGAGATCATATCATCAGAGTCCTGTGATGAAAGCGCTGGCTAGAACATTGGACTTGAAGATCACTTTTGCTATATTTCCAAGCAAATTCTCTTGAGTGCTAGTTTCATCTATGACTTAAAGGTGTTACTTGCACTACTCAGCTCCCAGAGTGTCTGTGAGGATCACACAATATAAAAAATACGAGAAAATTTACACTGTGAACTGGAAAGGACTATATAACTAAGAGATTATTAGTACTATATTTAGTACAGTAATAATAAGATTCTTCTCCTTTCCCTAAAAGTTGAGAAAACCCAAGCTGGTTTACCCATTTTTCTTTATCAGTGTATCAAGAATGCATCACTACTCAAGACACCATGCATGCAATCTGTCCTGCCAACATTTTTAAGTCTGAAAAACACATAAAATATAAATGGATATGTAGAGGAATTACTGGCTTAGGTCCTATATAAATAAAAATGTGTCCTATTCATGAAGATTTATACATTAGCAAGACAACCCACACATTTCCTTATAAGAAGAGTTAATCGTAACCTATTAAAGATACACAAATGATCTAGTAGCCTGCATCACTCTACTATGAGGTTACAGAACACTCCACAAAGTCCCATTTGGCAATGTTGATTTAACACCTCATAAAAATTCAGTTCTTCAGAGGAGCACTCTGGTTTTCAGGCTACAGGCATAGTAAGAATGGTTTAAAATAGGTCAATTAGCCAACAATTTTTTTTTTTAATCTAAAAGCTCATCCAGAGCATGATACAACAGACTTTTAGATGTTCAGAGAAAACTGTGAGTACTTTGTCAGTGCACCAAGAATACTAGAAGCTTTTCTCAGCAAATTACATTTTAGTCACATATTCTTTTATATATTTTAGAAAATCAATGTTTTCAATTGGGTTTTCTTGAACAAAAATTTCAAAACAGATTTACTTTGGAGGTAGAGTAAGAATTTGAGAATTAACACCTTTACTCTATTGGCAATACTATATTTTGTTGTCTATTATTAATTAAATAAAACAACTCTGAAATACCATCTAGGTTCTAGAGAGATTCTGTGGCACAGTATTAGATTAAGGAATTATACCTCCACTTTGGATTACTCTTTTGGGTGAATCAAAAAACTGAGAGTATCATTATAAGTAAATAAAAAGTGCACTGAAATGTTTCCCAAAATTTATTTCCTTGAGGACACTTCCAAGGATCGTATGAACATTAAAGTAGTTGAAACATTTGTTTCATTTAATCTTTTATCTGGCTCTTGAAGAATAGATGCAAAAGTAAATGAATATTTTATATTAGAAACTATGACTTTTTTTAAAGAAATGCTTTTGTAACTCCCAACCCTTGGAACATAAGACCACATCTCAAGGTAGCTCCTGAAGCCATCAATGCCCGTTCCTGCTGCCACAGAACAGCTCATGTGGGGTCCTGCAGACCAACAGGAGGACAACGGACCTGGAGGGATTAGGACAGAAGGAACCAGAGGAATACGAACTCAGAGAAATCATGAAGGTCATGTTTGCACAGAAATAAGTTTGACTCTTTAATACCGTCATAAATCCTCCAAATTTCTCTGTCTCTCTCTCTGCCTCTCTCTCTCTCTGTGTCTCTCTCTCTCTCATTTCTGGAATACACCCTTAGCCTCTACAAAAAGAAAGAGCTAGTCTCAAATCTGAGCTGCATAATATTAGGTATATTAATATCCCTAATTCTTAGATGCCTTGCCTTTATTTTTTACTAATATTATTTTATTTATTTATTTTGAGTTGGAATCTCACTCTGTCGCCCAGGCTGGAGTGCAGTGGCGCTATCTCAGCTCACTGCAAGCTCCACTTCCTGGGTTCTCGCCATTCTCCTGCCTCAGCCTCCCGAGTAGCTGGGACCACAGGCGCCCGCCACCACACCCGGCTAATTTTTTCTATTTTTTAGTAGAGACGGGGTTTCACACCATTAGCCAGGATGGTCTCGATCTCCTGACCTCATGATCCGCCCGCCTTGGCCTCCCAAAGTGCTGGGATTACAGGCGTGAGCCACCGCACCTGGCCTATTAATATTATTTTAAATTGACAAATCATAATTGTATATACTTACAGCGTACAAAGTAATGTTTTGTTATATGTACACAACATGAAATGATTAAATAAAGCTAATTAACGTCTCTATTACCTCACTTTTTTTATGGTGGGACATTTGAAAATTACTCTCAAGTGTTTTGAAATAAATATATTATTAAATATAGTAATCATGTTATGCAATAGATCTCAAAAGCTATTCTGCCTGTCTAGCTGAAACTCTGTACCCTTTGATCAGCAATTCCCCATTCCCTTTCTCTCCCCATCCCTGGCCCTTGGTGACTAATCATAATTCTACTCTACTTCTATGAGTTTAACTTTTTTAGATTCCACATATAAGTAAGATCATGCATCAGTAGCATTTCTTTACACTGATAACAAACTACCTGAATAGGAAATTAAGAAAACAAATCCATTTACAATAGCAACAAAAAAATAAAATACTTAGGTACAAACTTAACTAACGAGGTGAAAGACCTGTACACTAAAAACAATAAATCACTGATTAAAGAAATTGAAGAAAACACAAATAAATAGAAAGATATTTTGTGTTCAAGGATTAGAATAATTAAATTGTGAAAATGTCCATACTACCCAAAGTGATCTACAGTTTCAATGCAATCCTTATCAAAATTCCAATGTAATTATTCACAGAATAGAAGAAACAATCCTGGCCTGTCACCATGGCTCACAGTTGTAATCCCAGCACTTTGGAAGGCCAAGGTGGCAGGATTACTTGAACCCAGAAGTTCGAGACCAGCCTGGGCAACATGGTAAGACCTTGTCTCTACAAAAAAAAAAAAAAAATTTAAATTAACTGTGCAGGGTGCTGCACTCCTCTAGTCCCAGCTACTGAAGGCTGAGGTAGGAGGATCGCTTGACCCCAGTGGGAGGTTGTGGCTGCAGTGAGCCATGATTGATCGCACCACTGCCCTCCAGCCTGGATGATGGAGTGAGACCCCCACACCCCCCCAAGAAAAAGAAAAGAAAGAGAGGAAAAAAAAAAAACAATCCTTGAATCTATATGAAACCACAGAAGACTCTGAATAACCAAAACAATTTTGAACAAAAGGAACAAAGCTGAAGGCGCACACATTCCCTTAGATACATTATCATTAAAAGGAGAGACCTGATATTTCCCACCTCTAGCATCCATAGCTATCTTGAGGAACTCCCAATCCAAAAAATTACTCAGGTGAGAACTTTGTCAAGACTCTTCCTCTCCCACTACAGTATGAATGTGTGTGTATATATATATACACACACATATATTTTTATTAAAGTATATTATATATATAATTATATAAAAGTATTAAATACATTATTCATATATTATCTCCAATACAACATTAATTATATATACTATTTAAAATATATATTTTAAAACTATATACATTTATACTGTAAAGAGGATCCTTTGGAAAAGTAAAGTATTAATCTGTTAAGACTCTCTTCTGGAATAAGAAAATAAAATGAATCAAATAGAAATAAAGAATGATAATGACTAATTCATAAAATGGACTCTTTTTGATTACCTTAAGAATCATAGTTCATACTTTCAATTCTACTGGTCCCAACAGCTGAAAAAAAATACTTATAGATTTCTTAGGGTAAGCCATATAAAATTGCTAATATTTGACCTTTTGACATACAATAATAATTCTAATAACTTTATGCCCTAAATACAAGCACATTTGAATTAACGATGAAATTTTGAGCTAATAAACTACTCTTCTCTTAATTAAATTAAGTTTTTAAAGGTTTTGAAAATAAACAACAGCGTTTAAAAACATTTTCAGTATTGTTACGCATTTCTTTCATTTCTGGTTCTAGTAATATCCATAATGACATTTGAGCAGTTATTTCATGATGATAGGATTTCCCTGTATTTTACCCTTGTTAGTATGAAATCAGAGTGCCTCTATGACATCTTATGGGTCACATAACACAGAACAAGCAGACTTTTATAATACTGAAATTATCACTGCCAGAAGGGAGAGGCAGATTGCACTTAGAATAATAAATATCATTTTAAGAAAAAAACCTTTCAGCTGATGGTGAAACAGGTTAACTAAAACATTGCTTGTATAATTGTTTATTTGGTGCTCAAGAAAAACTAATTTGCTGTGTACAGGCAAATATCTCCAACACATTTGATTATCCAGTTCCAATCTCTGCGACAATAGCAATTGTTTTCCCACCTCTGCACTCTGGACTCCCAGGACACACTGTGCATACTTTCTTCTCTCATAACGTTTGTCGCACTAGTAACTTGCTTCCTACTGGAATAAAGCTCTATCACCTTATATATCTTTGTATCCCTAGCCCAATGCCGGACACATAATAGATGCTCAATAATTTTGTATGGAATGTCTCAATTATTACCATAGAAATAGAATGGAAAAACAGACTGATTTCAAAGCTTTTTAAGAAAAATAATAATAAAATTTGACAAACCATTGGAAATAGGAAATAAAGAACAGGGGAAAGCCAAGAACAATAAGGTACAAATATGAGGGTAGTATAAGAACACAGTTTGGACAAATTGGGTTTGAAATGTTACTAGGCTAACCAGAAGAAAAATAACTAGGAAGGAGATGGAAAAGTGGGTTTGAGTGGGTTTGGTGCTTAGAAGAGAAGCCAGGACTTCAAAGATTTGAATTTTGGCATCTCCCATAAAGAAGTCAATTGTTGGGTGTGTGAATAGAAATGAAGTCACCCTGGTCAAGAACAGAGGATGAGGAGAGGAGAGGGTTAAGGACTTCAAGAATTTAAGGAAGTGTCTGTGGTTGAGCCAGCCTAAGTAAGAGAAACAGACAAGAAATGTAGGATAGGTAATGAAATAGCCTAATGAATATGAGGGCTAGGTTGGAAGGCAACATCACTCTGGAGAGGGTGGGCAACATAAAAGGATCCAGAAAAGATCATTAGAGTCAGCTTCAAGGAGAGGATTGGTGATGTTCAAGGGACTTCCTTTAGTAGAACAGAACAGGAAGGCACACTGCCGTGGTTTGAGGGATGAGAGTGATTTCAGAATTCAAGCTTAAAAGCAAAGATATATGAATGTGGACAGACTGTCAGAAAGCTGGGGCTCATGCAGGCTTTTCTCCATCAGGAAGCCTTGGACATGCCTGTGACACTGATGGGAAGAAGGCAGCAGAGGAAGATCATGCCCTTTCATTTGATTTTGAGTGTCTAGCTCAATTTTATGTAGTAGCTTAAATGGTGTTTTATTGGACAGATAATAGAGATAGCTTTTGAATTTAAAAGGCTTTGTTAAGAACTGTAAGAATGTATTTGCAAAGAAATATTCAAGTGCTTGTTTTCTTAAAGTGTGATAAGAATTGAAAGGCTGAAAATTCATGGACTGATTTTAGCTCATTGGTAAGTTCGGTGGTTCAACCATAAAATAAAAATAACCAAACTATGCTGTAGTTAGCATTCATCAGTGAACTTGGGGGTCAGTCCTTCAATAGCTCTTATCTATTTGAGAGGTGCCTGTCAAGCTAGTGCATTTCGTCTCCAGGAAGTGCCTATGTTGAGTGCAGTGGTTAATACAAGAGCTCTGTAATCAGCCTGCCTGGTTTCATACTGCAGCTCTGCCATTTACTAGCTATGCCACCTTGGAGCAAATTGTTTAAGGTCTCTATGCCCCTATTTCCTCATGAATAAAATAGGGTTATTGAAAGTGCTTACTTCACAGTGTTATTAGAAAGATTGTATAAGTTAATACACATAAAACTCTTAGAACAATAGCTAGCAGATAGGAAATGCTCAATAAACACTAGCTACTATTATAGGGGCTTCAAGATGGCTGAGTAGAGGCACTGGACTCTGCCTCCTCCACAAACAGAAACCAAAATAATGAGTCAATAATCATACTTCAAATAGAACAACCATGAGATAACACTGAAATTCAGCAGAGAAGTGACAAGAAACACCTGAGGCACAGAAGGAGAGGAAAGGGAGGCAGATGACCTGGCCAAGATTAGTGGGGAACCCAGAGAGGCTTCCCAGTGTGGGAAAAGTGAGAGATCTCCAGTGGTAAGTGGGAGATCTTCTGTGGTCCACATTCCTACATGGACTCTTGCAATTCTAGCCATGAGAGTTCCTTGACCCCTGCAGGCTTTGAGACGGGTATAAGGAGCTTCCTGGAGTCTGCATAATGGTATTGCTTCAGAGAGGAAGTGCATTCTGGTTGTCAGCTCCCAAGTCTCAGGTAGTTGCAGATTGGTGCCACTTTAAGAGCCCAGCCCACATTAGACTGTATCATGCCACAGGGCCCAATAGCCCCTGCATCTCCACATCCTTGAAGCCCCAATGACATCCCCCAGCTTTCACCCAGAGAGCTGCAGTGGTATGATGTAGGTTAGACCCAGCACAGTGGCAGTGTCACCAGCACCCTAGTCCACACTGTGTCCTGCACACTAGGGAAAGGGTGATACAACACATCAGGGAGGCTGCTGCCCAGGACAAAAATAGCCAAAGAGCACTCTGCAGACGATGACTCCTGCCTACTTGAGGCTGCTGTGACTGACAGAAATCCTGCCCCTGCTCCCACCAACAGCTGAACTGCAGTGCACTTGCATGCACCCTGATCCCTGTCCACTGCCATTACTGCACTGTCACCCAAGCACATTGAACAGGACCTATGGATCCCCTTCCCTGCTCATCACCACCAGTTCCCATGTACACCACCTGAGGATAAGCCTGCCCGTCCTGGCCCTGCCCCTCCCAAGTGCCCAAGCATGCCACCTAGAGACATGGTGCACTCTATTGGTCACCAAGGGTATATGTACACACCACTAGGGATCTAACAATAAGTCCAAAACACCTGCCACCAGTGCCCAAGCATGCCACTCAAGAGCCTGGGGATTGCTCTGCCCTGTCTACTAACACGGGCATCTGGGCACTCCTTCTAGAGGTCTGAGGATGGGCCCACCCAATCTGCCACCACCACCACCACTGGTGCCTACCTACATGCATCACCTGGGGGCCTGGGGAGTGGTCCACATAAACCATCACAACTACCACTAACACCAGCAAGTGCAACCTGGGAGCCTGAAGGATGTTCCACAACCACTACTACCATCATCCTCACCACACGCATTGCTCAAAGGATTGCTCAAAGGCTTCAGGCGTCACTCACTTGCCCAGTCCACTACTGTCACTACCAGCACCTAAGCAAACTCTCTGGACACCCAAGAATCAGCCTGCCTGGGTCCACTAACACCAGTGCCTAAATATGCCACCTGGAGGGCCAAGGATAGGCACACTCAGCCCACTACTGCCACCACTGGGGCCCAAGGATTGGTCTACTTGGCACCCCATCCTGAGTAAAACCTCACTATAGCCTTCACTAAGAACACATAGCTTAAGTGACTGAGAAAATCACAAATACCATTGATGGTGTTTACAGCCAAAGAAAGCAGATGGAGACTGCACTCTTGCATAAACCCAGAATCAAAGCTGAAGTGCTCTACCCAGCCAACACCACACACATATCTAGCAGAATATCTTCCCCATGCAAGCCAATCCAAAAAATTGGAACAAACAACTGTTATACCAAATGTGCAGAAATCAATGAAAGGACACAGGAAACATGAAAAACCAAGAAAATACTACACCTTCAAAGGAACACAATAATTGTCCAGCAACAGATTCCAATAAAAAATAAACTTATAAAATGCCTGAAAAAGAATTTAAGAATTCAAAATAATGATATTAAGAAAGCACAATGAGATATAAGCACAATTAAGCAATACAAACAAAGCAGAAAAACAATTAAGGGTATGAATGATAAATTTACCAAAGAAATAGATATCATTTAAAAAAACAAAGCAGAAACCCTGGACCTGAAGAATTCAATGAACAAAATAAAAATATAATCAAGAGCTGCAACAGTACACAAGCTCAAGAAGAAGAAAGAATTTCAGAACTTGAAGACAGGTCTTTTGAAATATCTCAGTCAGACAAAAAAAAAAAAAAAACAATGAAGAAGGCCTACATGAGTATGGGACACCATAAAGTATCCAAGCATTCTAATTTGGGGTGAAGACAAGTTCAATGGCATAGAAATCCTATTTTTAAAAACTAATAGCTGAAAATTTTCCAAGTCTAGCAAGAGATTGAGACATCCAGATGCAGGGAACTTGGAGATCCCTACATAGATACAACCCAAAAAGGTTTTTTCCACAGCACATTTTAGTCAAACTGTCAAAAGTCAAAGACAAAGAGAGAATTCTGAAAACAGCAAGAGAAAATATTCTAGTCACTCTTAAGGGAACCCCATCATACTAACAGTGTATTTCTCAGCAGAAACCTTATAGGTCAGGAGAGAGTGGGATGATATATTAAAAGTTCTGAAAAAAACAACCTGCCAATCAAGAGTACTATACCCAGAAAAGATATTCTCATAAATGAAGGAGAAATTAAGACTTTCTCAGACAAGCAAAAAACTAAAGGAATTCATCACCACTAGACCAGCCCTACAAGAAATGTGTAAGAGAGTTCTATACCAGAAAGCAAAAGAATGACTTCAAACTACAGTATAATACTACAATAACCAAAACAGCATGGTACTGGTTCAAAAACAGACAGATAGACCAATGAAACAGAAAACAAAACCCAAAAATAAAGCTGCACACCTACAGTCATCCAATCTTTGAGAAAGATGACCAAAACAAGCAATGTGGAGTGGACTCCCTATTCAATAAATGGTGCTGGGATAACTGGCTAGCCATATGCAGAAGAATGGAAATGGACCTCTACTTTTCACCACCTATACAAATTAACTCAAGATGGATTAAAGATTTAAATGCAAGACCTCAAACTATAAGAATCCTAGAAGAAAACCTAGATAACACCATTCTGGGCATTGGCCTTGGGAAAGTATTTATAACTAAGTCCTCAAAAGCAATTGTAACAAAAACAAAAATGGATGAATCAGACTTAATTAAACTGAAGAGTTGCTGTACAGCAAAAGAAACCATCAACAGAGTAAACAGACAATCTACAAAATGGGAAAAAAATATTTGCAAACTATGTATCCAACGAAGGTCTAATATTCAGAATCTACAAGGAACTGAAATAACTGAACAAGCAAAAAATAACTGCATCCAATAAAAACGAGCAAAAAACATGAACAGATACTTCTCAAAAGAAGACATACAAGTGGCCAATAAACATATGAAAAAATGCTCTGCATCACTAATCATGATTCCCAATGTTGGAAGTGGGGCCTAATGGGAGGTGTTGGGGTCATGGGGGCACATCCCTCAGGAATAGATTAATTCCCTCTCTGGAAGGGGAGCGGTGAAGGAATTCTTGCTGTTAGTTATCTTAAGAGCTGGTTGTTACAAAGGACCTGTCACTGCCTCCTCTGTTGCTTCCTCTCTCACCATGTGATCTGTGCACACAGTGGCTTCTCCTTATTTTCCACCATGAGAAAAAGCAGACCAAGGCCCTCACTAGAAGTCAGGCAGATGCCAGCACCATGCTTCTTGTATAGCCTGAACAACTGTGAGACAAATAAATCTCTTTTCTTTATAAATTACCCAGCCTCAGGTATGCTTTCACAGCAACACTAAATAGACTAAGACAGGTACTAACATATAGTTAGATAAAAGTGATAAATTCTAATGTTTGATAGTAAAGTAGGGTGATAATAGTTAACAACAATGTATCATATATTTCAAAATAGCTAGAAGGGAAGGCTTCAAATGTTCTCAACACATTGAAATGGTGAATGCCCAAGGTGGTGGTTATACTAAACACCCTGATCATTACACATTCCAATTATATAACTAAATACTACATATGCCCCATAAATATGTAAAAATATTATGTATAAACTAAAAAACTATTCATTGTTTCCCATACAACCTATTACACACAGAGAAATTATTAGCCTTTTATGATGATGGTGTTGGGTTCTATCTACTCCCCTTTGTTCAGACCTAAACAACAAACTATGATGATGTTTATTGACAGAGGTGATACTACTGAATTATCATCACAGTACATGAACTTTAAATTATTTTTTAAGAATGCTGAACGATTTTCCTTGAGCCCCAATTACCCTAGAGTGTTCCTTCTTTTGAACCATGGCATTTGTTGGAAAATCAAGAAGCTAGTTGATGTTAGAGATACAGCCTGTGATTATGGAACAGTTTTTCTAATGCAGAATGACCTTTGCCATATGGGAATTGAACTTTGGCCTCATTAATTCCATATTTCCAATGGGCTCAACTAACTAAACCAGGCAGGCAACACCTTGCAGATTTTGAACACTCTGAAAAATGTGTACTTGTCAAATCACTGGGAAAGGGTGTTAAGAACTACTGATTATTCCATTTAATCCAAGAATTAAGCCAATTCAGGTACTGAGAAATATAGTCTTAACCCCAAAACTTAATTTTACCTCATAGTGGCACATGTTTGGCATTCAATAAATGCCCTCTGAGTTGACTGATCACTGAGGCTAAATTCCTAAGCACGTATCATAAAAAATAGTAACCTGCCTAAAGATCAAAATAACAGTAAGTAGAAGGTATGTCAGTATTTTATATGACTTTACCAGGCCAGTTAAGAACCAGGTGTTCAAAGCTTTAACTATTACTCTATATACAGCTCAGGACAGAGTTTTATATGTGCTTCCCTGGAGGTAAAGTACTTAGCCTTCAGAGTCAACTTTATAGCCCTTTTCTGCTTTCACCTTAATGGATAACATCCGTCCATAAATTTGTAACATCAGTGAGTTCAAATAATGACTGGTGAGAATTCCATTCCTATTTGAAGGTTAAGACATTTTAAACTTCATCTCAAAGTATGGCTTAATCTAAAAGTTAATCAACCTCAACCTTAGAGATTTAACAAAAACATAAAAGAATAGCTCTGAGACCAACTTGTGTTCTCCTAAAGACTCTAAGGAAAGTGAAGAGGTTGATCTCTTTATTAGACCCAGCACAGAGAGGCAGCTACTCAACTGACCTGCTGGTGTGAACTTCTGTCAGCCACAACAGGGAGGTAAAGCTTTCTCTTTTAGCCAGCTCATGAAGAAATAAAGACTGTAATCCTGAATATTTTTGTCTTCCTAATATTAAATAGATCAGTCCTTTCAGGAAACACCAAAATTAAGAACTAGATTTCCTTACTGTTCCATTGCAGGCTCTTTTTCTTGCTTTGTCTCTTGAATAAGCACAATGGTAAATCATTTCAAAGGACTTCGCTAAAATTCTACAGACCTCAAGTTTCTTAACAAATCAAATCTTTCCTTATTTTCTCCATCTATAAAATACCTTATTGATAGCACCTGGAGAAATAGACAGTAGTTAAAAAAAAAAAAAAAAGGAGAAGGAAGGAAAGAAGGTATTTCCCCCTTGGATCACATGTAGAAAAAATATACTCTCATTTTTAGGAAGTGGGTGCACAGGAAAAGCATTGTGTCATCTCACCAGAAACACTAGGTGGAATGGAGCTGTCAGTCAGAGATATGAATGATATTCAGCTTTTCTCAGCCTTTCTGTTTCAAAACTATCCAACAGGACCACGTAATTTTATATTGTGTTTTTATTCTCAAATGAGTGTGTTTTAACTGGAAAACACAATCTGAAACTTTGAAAGATATTTTCCAACAAGAAGTTTTAGAATTAACTTTTCCAACCTAAATTTCATCCATAAAAAGGCTAGTTTGTGTTATATTTTAAAGTTTTTTTAATTCAGAAAATCATCTTTTTCCCTATTCTTATGCTACCGTCTTTTTTCCCTATTCTTATGCTACCGTCTAACAAACACTTTCCCATCCTTGCTATTTTCCCATCCTGGCTGAAGTTTTTACACCTTTATAGCTCTGCTCATTCTTCAAACACTGAGTATGTACTATGTGCCAGGGCTTATACCAGGGGCTGGGAAATCAAATATATCCATGTCATATTCTCTACCTTTAAGAAATTCATTTTCTAATACTCGGATAATGTGTTAACCCCACTATTTATAACCTAGGTTATTCCATATGTCTCTGTTTACATCTTTGGAAGCTCCCACAGATACTCCATTAGACATCTATTTCAGAACTTATTCTTCCTAGACAAAAATTCTTTGACTCTCATACAATTGTAGAGAAGATATCCTATGTCTCTCTTATACCACATTTTCCTCTTGGAAGAGCCATTTCTCTTCAAATTGTTAAATTTGAACATTGTTTTCCCCCCCAGTCCTTTACCTTTCTTGGTAATCTTAAAAAGAGTATCTATATGCCTATATTCTGAAGCACTTCAGCTTCTATTTTTGTATGCTCACACTTTGCCTGCTTTTCCCTTTATAAAAGTCTTTGCTTTCTTTTCCACTCCCATGCTGTCTGCAATCCTTCTAATGCCTAAATATTCTTTACTTCTTCTGGATACAAGAAAGTAACATAAGAAAACTTTAACTTTGATATGGGCAACTTACCTATTCACATCACAAAATATAAGAGTCAGAGGGAAAAAAAACCTATTACTATCTCAATTACTTTGAAAGCATAGTAAGTTGTTACAGATAGTACCAACTTGTGAATTCTCAAACCTGAAAGCCGATTAGTTCACACATTCAATATCATAAACATGCATCCACCCAACAACAAAAACAACAAAAAACTATGATGAAGAGAGACTTTTGGGAAGAAAAATCAAGTGCTTCCATTATTTGAATGACTAAGCACTTGAGTTTGATTCAGTACCAAGTTGCATCACTACAAAGCCAAGACAGATGAATTTGCTCTTCTGAAAGGCCCTCTCATGAGCTCCACCTTGGGAAACCTGAATAGACTCAGGTTACCCTGAATTCCAAAGGATAAGGAGTCTCTGTCCATCCTCATCCTTTAGAAAATAAGGCATCATTTTGTGCTGCAGAACTATCTGCTAAACTATCAACACCCCTTAGAGTTGAGAATGCTTTCTGATCCTTCCAGAGTCCGCTTCTTTATTACTAGTCCTCTTTGTGTTCCTTCTCCATCATATCTTCCGTCCCATCATGCCTTCAATCCCCAATCCCTCCCATCTCTCTACTCCCAAACCTTCTCGAGGATGGTGAACTTCACTCATACCAACTGAATCCAAGGAATTCAAACAATAAGCAGAACATCATAGTAAGTGTAATAACTCACTGTTGTGAACTGGTTAGCAATTCAAAATATTCATACTGTAAGATATATTTAGATGTGTTTATCCAAAACGTGCACATCTATTAATGATACCCTCTACACAATCCCCATTGTTGTTGCATATTTTATGGGAGCCAGAAAAGACGCACCTACTCCTTTATAATGTTTATGCTTCATGCTGACCATTCTCACTCCCTGGCGTCCACTTGATATGAAATGTCAAAATTCCACATAAAATACTACTGAAAAGCCATGTATAAGGCTGCACATATTACATTGGTAGTTTGCTGAAGTATGAGTTGGGCTATTCTAACAAAATGCTAGGCCCAGATTATACTTAACTTACATAGTTATTAAATAATTGCAAAACTATCTCAGAATTATACATCTAAGAAGTAACTGAGTTCAACAAATATGTACTTTTTCCTAAGGAAACCAGGACCTATTTAAACTGGCATTCTATTAATTATATCTACATCCATATTTTATTTTCAGGACTTTCCTGGTCAATGGTTGTATGACTAGAAAAAGAAAGAGCATATGACCAATGAATGAGAATTTAATTTAATAGATATATATTTCAACCTTTCCTTCAAATTCCGTTTAATTGTTAATGCCATTAGGAAATTTATTACTACTGGTGGAAATGATCTCCATAAATTCTTGAGGTTTGACTAATTGAAATACGTGACTGGGGTATCATATCTGTAATGTATTTGATTCAAGAAGAGTAGCTGTGTTTTGTGTCAAACTGGATTTGGCAGTACACATTGGGCTTACAAATCTCTGGTGTCAGATCTGCACTAAAGCACCATTTGTTTAGGGAAGATTTGAAGAACATGAGCGAGTAAGAGTAGGTCCAGATGTTCTGCTTAAACCCAGGTGTGGCTCAGTTGGCCTGTTTTGTGATGAGGGCTTTTCCAGAGCACAGGAAGCAGCACCTGTATGAGATTACACACAGATTTAAACTTTCTACCAAGTTGACTCCCTTCTGTCTGATCTCCTCCTAATTGCAGTGGCTTAAACAGATCTCAGGTGGAATAGGCCAAACATACAGACTGTGTTTGCTGTTGCTTGCACTGATTGAAAAAATATAAAAACAGCTCAGTTGTAGTTTGATCTTCTTAAATAAAGAAGATCGATTGCTAATATAATGGAAACAAAGTTGAGAGCACTAAAAAGATTAAAGTCTACCAAATTAATAATTAACCTAGGATTTAATGAAACTATTATATCTTTTTCCTTAAAAAAAGACAAACTTATTTCCTATACAAATTTAATGCCGGTGTCAGAGTAATACTGGGGGAAAAAAATGGATTACTAAGCAGCCATGATGCTGTGTTGGTATTCAACAGGTTTTGGCTATAAATCGGTTTGGTGTGTGTAGATGACTTTTGGCTGCCTTATTAAAGGAAAATCCTTCTAGTAAAAATACACAGCACCCTTTTCTATATAGTAAACAGATGTCAGTCTTTCATTGTAAAGTATTTTTGATTTGATAGATGTCAAATATTACTTTAACAGACAGTTCCTGTCTACAAAGAATATTTAACATTTGTAAGATAAAATAGCCACTCAAAAGTTTTTTTCTTTTTTACAGCTAATGAGGCACCATTAAAACAAATGGCTTTGAAACTCCAATCTTGACACTTTAAAGATCACCTCTGTGCATTAACATTTCTCTGGTGTATGATTTTGCAGTGATAAAAACCCTTCAGTTAAATGTGTTTATCCAACAAAGTCACCTTCCCATAAGTCTGTTGTGCTTTCATAAACTGCTGATTCTGCTTTTGTTACTATAGACCATAAGTGCTGAATGACAGAAAGCACAGTACAGATGACCAAATCAAGACAGATTTTGCTATGTAGAGCTATTTTCTGAGGACTAAAGCATGTACCAAGGACTGCATGTACTCTGTCAAAAAACATCTAATGGTAAGATGTTAGGTAACAATATCTTGCCCAGCCTCTTCCAAAATACTATCTGCCCACCAGTGGGGAAAGTGTGCACGCAACCTGGGAAGTTAAGGGAACCTGATGTAAGTTCCTCCCTAATGTCCCTCTCCTATTCTCCATCAGCCATGTTAGGTAACAACATCTTACCATTAGATGTTTTTTGACAGAGTACATGGCTATGTAGTTTATTAGGAGGAAATTCTGCTAACTCAAAATCAGTTGCTTCATACTAGAAGAGGTGAATTGAAGTGGTATGATATAAACCTCAATGGTTTCACAGACCCAAAAGCATTGTTGTAGCATTCCATACAACACGTGAACCACTTTGTGAGTTTTCATGCCTTTTCAACAATATTAAACTCCTCTGCCTTATTCTTGTGTGCCACTCCTCAGTTTACAAAGTAGATCATGTGGCATTTTATCCCACCAACATCTGAAATGATCAGCTCCTACGTCAGACAAAGGAGTTAGGGATCTGGCAAAAGAGAGACCTATTGGCAACTGGCAAATAGTGGACCCAGGTTTCAAACACAGAGTTTTTAAATGTAAAGAACTGGAAATATCTTTCCTAGTCACCAACCAGTAATGGTCCTGAACCATTCTACATTTTATGTAGACTAACTTAAAGCATTTGATATATCTGACGTTTGTTGAGTACACTCTTTCCAAAAAGAAGCCTAGGTAGAGAATATTATTTTACTGGATTGAATGATGGCCCCCAAAAAGATATGTCCACTTCATAACCCGTGGGACCTGTGCATATGATCTTATTTGGAAAAAGGTTCTTTGCAGATGTAATTAAGGATCTTGAGATGAGATCATCGTGGATCAGTTAGGTGGCCCCTAAATCCAATGGCAGGTGTTCTTACAAGAGATAGAAAGAAGACAGAGACACAGGAGAGGAGAAGCCATATGAAGCCAAAAACTACATTCATGCAACCAAGGAATTCCTAGAGCCAGCAGAAGCTGGAAGAAGCAAGAAGGAGTTCTCCCCTAGAGCCTTTGTGGGGAGCATGACCCTGCTAACACTTTGATTTCAGACTTTTGGCCTCCAGAACTATGAGAGAACACTGTTGTTGTAAGCCACCCAGTTTGTGATCATTTGTTATGGCGGCCCCGGAAAATGAATACAATGATATTAGAGTGTGTTTGAGGTTTAAAATATGAACCAAATTAAATGCTTTGTAAGTTATTTCAACCAAGAATAGGTGTAAGCTTCTTTTGGGAAAGGCTCTTATTAAGCCCCAAGGTAAAAGGATGCTTTCCTCATTATGCCTGGAAGCTAGACTCAGATTGTGCTGCTACTGGACTCATGAAAACTCCGGAGTCACAGAATAAGCCATAACCCAAATTTGCGACAAAGCTTCACTGGCAGGAAGGAGAATGGGGGTGAGAGAGTGGGCACACGGGCATCGGAGCAGGTCTATCTCTAGACGTGGAGAACAATGCACCATTGGGTGCAACTAAGGGTGGGGAAACCACCTCATATTTGACTACACACACGAGGCAGCACACTCCTATAAAGTATAAACACTATTAAGTTAAAGTCTGTCTTTCACCATGAGGTGACTGGGTTTGGAGAGCACATCAGAATCACTGCATGGATATAGACTGCCCTACGGTTTATCAGAACACACAAGGGGTTCTGAACCCCCTGAAGCAGGACATTTGGTAACCATTATCATTGCTTTGTCAAGAGAAGTAAGTTTCTTAGGGAATAAAAGTAGCTGACATTCTGTAACACGCATGCAGCTGTGGCGATCAACATTCTGCCATCTTCTGCCAATTAATTTTGCTGGTCATCCTCTTTTAAGGCTCCTTTTTTATCTACTTCTGTCTAGCAACAACTCTGCTGGCTCCTCATGAAACTAACCAACTTGTGGAAACTCTGAAGGTTCCCTTCTGCTCCTGGGGCAATCCCAGCATCTTCCCCACCATGGGGCT
Organism: Chlorocebus sabaeus; assembly: GCF_047675955.1. Classification (NCBI taxonomy): domain Eukaryota; kingdom Metazoa; phylum Chordata; class Mammalia; order Primates; family Cercopithecidae; genus Chlorocebus; species Chlorocebus sabaeus. The sequence continues at coordinate 75,693,391 of NC_132911.1, forward strand.
GTATGAGAACTCCATGCCGCACTGTCTCAATACCCAGCCTCTTCCAAAATACCATCTGCCCACCAGTGGGGAGAGTGTGCATGCAACTTGGGAAGTTAAGGGAACCTGATATAAGTTCCTCCCTAATGTCCTTTTCCTACTCTTCACCAGTCATTCATCCCTGCTGGGATTGCAGCTCTGCAGAAACCCCAAAATGGCTCCTACCCTTCATCTATTCAGGCCGCCTCCTCCATTCTGCTAGATACCCTTTCTACACAAATGGCAATGTCCTCCTGCTCCTTACTCCCTAGGCAGCTTCTCCTCATTTTTCAAAGACCAGCTTAACTTCTACTGCAATTATTCCAACTTCAACCTTCCATCTCATCATTATAGCACATACTTTATGACCAGGACCATCTCATACACCCCGTCTCCATCCTTCTCCCAAAGAGGAGGATGCGGTTAAACACAAGCAGAGACTAGAATGCAACTGGCTTGTGTTATGAAGGGATAAAAGTGTCAGTGGCAGGAATAAAGTAAGACTATACTGGAGTAAGTACCATCTTTTTCTCTTGTTAAGGTTCTCAATCTTTCTTTAGGTTTATTTTCTTACTGTTAGTATATACTTGGATAGCTCAGTAGAGTAGTTAAACACCCAGGTTCTGAATGCGGACTACTTGAGCCCTGATCAGGGGAAAGTTGCTTAGCTTCTCTGTGTCTTACTTTCTTCACCTGAAATTTGAGGCAAATGGTACTTACATGAAAGGGGAGTTTTGTGAGGACTAGATGAGAAAAAAACCACCTATAGAGTACTTAGTACAATGCCTGGCATATGGCAGGAACGCAATGAAAGATAGTAGTTGGTATAGGATCTAAAAGGGCTGAATTGGAGTAAGAGCTAAATAGGTCACTGCTTTTAGGGTCAGTCTTGGAACACAGATACAAAGGCACAATTTGTGACTTGCCCAGGATATATATCAGCTTCTCATGGCTAGAATTAACAAAAGTGTTTGGAGCAGAAATCTTAGAGCAGTTAAGTTAATGGTGCACTTTTCCCTGGAATCCTGTTTACCCTCAAACCCACCCAGAGCCACCAACCTTCCCTGGGAACCTGTAGTAGCAGGTGAAAGCTGACAAAAGATTACAGGATTCTGACTGTTCTTTCTGCTCACCCTCTTACCCATAATTTTTCCTTCCCTCTCTCACCAACTCCTCACCTCTCTCCTTATCTGTCTTTTTATTTATCTCTTTATCTTTGTTTCTTTCTCAGATGATTCACTGTAGAACTGGCACTTGGCTGTCAAATCCTCAAAGACAGGATCCAAGCCTTAACAAGTCAGCTGAAGCCCCCGCTGTCCCCAGCACATTGCTGAGTACAGAACAGTAGCACAATAAACACTTCATTCAATTTCCTATTGCTGGTGAAGAGGGTTTTTTTAATCCCTCTAGATGACAATAACCAATGTAAAAAGAGAATATGGTAGGGTGGGATACCAGCTAAAATAGAGATGAAAGCAAGTGTACACAAGAGAAACCACGACCTAGGTTTTGTATAAATTTCTAACCAAAGGCCTTCAAGATGTGAAAAATACACTGCTACCTAGCTGTGAAATGTGTAAAAAGACTTTTATATGATAAATTGTAGTCCAAATTAATACCGGGCGCTTTCATCAAGTTTTTGGCAAACAGTTTCCCCCCATAATACTGGTTACATCATGTTAAATCCCAGGATGAGGCATGCCGACCAAGTTAGTTTTATGTTTCCTGTTTCTCTACTTTCCAGAGTTCCAGCTAAAGACAAAAAAAGAAAAGAAAAGAAATTCCAATGTAAATTTTTTCTTATAATAGACACAATAGCAGTTTTAGCTGAATACCAGGTTCAGTACTTTATATAGTAAAATTCAGTATTTATATCAACCAAGCAGTTAAGCTTTATGCTCAACATACCATCTTATGAGAAGTTTAGATTTAGTTTCATTTGAAGTCTCAAAATACAATCTGAAGGTATGAATGGAATGAAATAACCAAGAGTCTCTGTGCTCAGCACTAAGATTTTGTCTCTTTTTTTATTGTACCAATAATAAAATTTGACAGTGTTTGGACCTATGAGAATAAATTAAAGCTGAAGCATGAGAGATGCCTTGTGGACAACCGTGCAATAGAGTCAGTTACTATGTGTTTATGAGCATTGTCAAGCTCCCATGTTTCTAGGGAAAACAGTGGCACAAAAATTATGCTCCTGCTCTTGGAGAATGAAAATCACATAAGCTGTCTCCTATAAATCATATTTTGCTCGTCTAAGTGCATAAGATGAGAGAGGAGAGGGGCCTTTCCACGGTGAGAAGCTTTGATCATTTTGATCAAACACAGACCACCTATTAGCCTTCCAAGTGCCACCATGCGTCTTATGCATTTTCAATATTGTGTCATAATAGCTACCAGTCATTGTAGTTGAGATAAAAAAGGGACTGTAATTAAACATATGATTGGATCCAGACATTTTAATCATGCCATCTACCTATTTTTCAGAGCAGGCCTGCTGTTTTTTCAGCAGTCCCCTGGAATCGCCCTAGGATGACAATTTGCATGCTAACTGAATTCGTGTAACGTGCAGATTCATGAGGACATCTGTTGCTGATTGTTTTGGTCCTCTGCTTTTCAGACTCAAATATGAAAATGCAGAAAGTAAAAGGCAAATTATGGAGCCCCAGGCAAGAAAGCAGACTGACTGTTTGATTTTTCTCCCCCACTCTCTCTAGTGGAGACTATTACAGAAACAAAAAAGACCCTCACTTTGCAATCCCCTTGGTCTTACAATAGAATCGGGGTCCATGTAATGATGCTGTTTCCCAGCAACTTCTTGTCTTAATCTTATTCATGTTGGCCTAGAAAGAAATCCCATTTGCAGCTAGAAGGTCTCTGAACACAAGACAGTAGGAAAGGAAAAGAACTTCCCTGACCCTGTAATCCAGACATAAGAAAGAGTCAGGGCCCACAACATCCTATTTTGCACAGAGAAGCTGATCCACAGGCTTTGTAAACATTCTTCCCAGCCTAGGAAAACGTGGGGAATGTGAAGGATCCAAATGCAAAGGAACCGTGTCACATAAACACATAAGGGACTATTAACAATACGAATTCTTCAGAAGGGTCCCTGTTAATCGTCCAAAGGTGGAATTACTCAGGTGAAGCAGTGGAGTAGCCTCCCTTGGCCTTATTCAGGGAAAAGGCTAAGTATTAAAGTGATCTTCAGAAAACACTTCTTATCAGTTGTCATGTGCCTGGCACCATTAGGGATGTCTTCACCTACATTTTTCTACAATCCTTACAATCCTGGAAGGTGGGAAATTATCCCTCTTTTACAAATGAAGAACCCACAATTCAGAGATTAAATAACTTGCTAAGGCTACACAGTTAGGAAGGCACAGATCAGGGTCGGTTCAAGCCCAGATCTTCTCCCGCTGAGCAGATGATGCTATACTTTTCACTCTGCCACACACCCTTATTCTTTGCTTGCATGGGCTGCACTGGTCATCTTCCAACTTCAACACAGTGCAAAATTAACAATTTTGAGGAAACCTATTCCTTTCGTCTTTTGCAAGGTGTGTTTAATTCGCCTCAACAGAAGACAGGCAAAATAGTTGCTTCATTGTTTAAATAAGTCCAAGCTGAGAATTCATCTGTTCAAGTAATTTCAGGCTGCCTAGATTCTGGGAATGGGAAGTGTCAATGGCAGGAGTTGCTTGAATGACCCAGGGTCATCAGGGTCACTGTGAGAATGAAAGGAACTGCTTCCCTCAGCACTCTTCTTCCCCATCCCCTCAGCTCCCCACTTCAGTTCAAATTCAAGTACTATTTATTGAGCATTGACTATACGTCAGGCACATTCACATTAATTTGCTTTGCAGCCCCAAAACTATCCTAAGAGAAAAGTAACAATCGCCCCACCATCATCTAACCCTACGGTGCTTACGACCACTCAGCCGGTAGTGCTAAGATTCAAACATGGTCTCTTCACTGTAGAACAGGGGTGTCCAATCTTTTGGCTTCCCTGGACCACATTGGAAGAAGAAGAAGAATTTTCTTGGGCCACACATAAAATACACTAACACTAATAAGAGCTGATGAGCAAAAAACAAAAAACAAAACAAAACACACACACACACACACACAAATCTTATAATGTTTTAACAAAGTTTATGAGTTTGTGTTGGGTCGCATTCAAAGCCGTCCTGGGCTGCATGCGGCTCATGGGCCATTGGTTAAACTAGCTTGCTATAGACTATTTCCCACCTCACTACTGTCTCCATAGTCCCAATACTTTATTTTTCTTGTTCTTCCCACCAAGACCCCATATCCCGTAGTGTTGATTAGCTCAGAGTCCTCATCCACTTATCACCTTCTCTCCCAACATCTAAACTCCCTTACTCTGTCTCCAAATCCCACATCGAACTCCTTGGTCCCCCTACAGCAGTGATTCTCAAACTTTATTGTGTTTAAAAATCTCATTTAGGCCTGGTGTAGTGGCACACACATGTAATCCCAGCACTTTGGGAGGCTGAGGCAGGCAGCTCACTTGAGCTCAGAAGTTTGAGACAGGCCTGGGCAACATGGCAAAACCTAGTCACTACAAAAAATTTAAAAATTAGCCGGGCGTGGTGGTGCCCAGGTATAGTCTCAGGTACTCAGAAGGCTGAGGAGGAAGGATTGCATGAGCTCAGGAGGTCAAGACTGCAGTGAGCCAAGATTGTACCACTGCACTCCAGCCTGTGCAACAGAGTGAGATCCTGTCTAAAAAATAAAATAAATTATCTTAAAGAGCTTGTTCAGTTTCCTATGCCCCATTTTTGGAGGTTCTGACTCAATAGTTCAGTGGTGGGGGAGCAAGCTTTTGCATTTCTAACAAGATCCCAGAGAAGATGCCAACGCTGCTGATCTGGGGGCCAGCTACAGCATTCAAGGCACAGACGAAAACTGCCAAGACCATGAAGAGTGACAGCAAACTCATAACTGCCATCTTGAAGGCATTTTCAGAAACTGTGAGTATACCTCTTGTCATGACTGCTTCATCAGATGTATGTGGAGCAAGGGAAATTTGATTCTGCCACAACGTTGGCTGGACATTTTTACTGGGACACAAGAGCCAGGACCCTAAAAATAAGGTGAGCAAGAAAAGGTAGGGACTTGTTCTTTGCCCTTGTACCTCCTCCATCAGGACATGTTTGGTGACCTCCAGCTGAGGTATGTGCCCAGATTTGCCCCTAACAAAGGGCCTTACCCAAAAAAATTCTTTAGGTCTTTTAATTGTTTTCCTTTTTAAAAATTCTTCATTCTCTTAAATATACTACAAAATATTCTTATGGTATATTTTTTGGTTCTTTGAATCATTTAATTTCTGGTTTGCCCTGTTTTATGAAATATTCGTTATTCTTTGCTTTCTTTGTCTTTCTTTACAGTCTTTACCATTTTATTCTAAATAAATGCTTTTTTGCTTCTATTTATTTTCACATTTTTCAGGGGCACATGAAAAATGACCTTTTTTCTTACATATGCAATACAAGATAATTTCAGAGAAATTGCATAATACAAACAAGCAAAATGAATACTTTAAAAAAATTATATTCTCACCCACCCAGAGATAATCACACACAATACTCAGTTGTATACACTTTCAATTTTCCTTGCAAAACATTCCAAAATTTCCTCTTTAACTATTTTTGTCCTTTTTAATAATGTATATTTTAATTTTTTCTTGTTATTTTTCAAATTCTCTAGTTCAGCTTTTTTACTTTTGACCCCTTTGTTTTAGTTTCCATATTACAATTTTGTGACACATTTTTACCCTTCTTTTAGTTTTTTCATACTGTTTTTGTTTCTTCTCGTTTTAAAAAATAGTCTCTTATTCTTTTAACTAAGTTTTTCATTCACTTTGCCTTTTATTGTTTACAGCGTTCTTATTTTTAAATTATTTTTATTCTAGGTTTATGAATGACCCACAAATATGGAGAAAGACTCCCCAAACAGGGATGGCAGGGGGCTCACCCCACACCAGTCCTTCATACTCCTCATAGCAGGGATCATATCTCCCCTCAATGCTGAATCAACTAAAATGTATGTAAAGCAAGAAAGAAAAACTATAAATTGAATTCCCTCCCAGGATTATGATAATTTTACCTGGGCAGGCGGCATTCTTGGCCACAAGAAGGTGGCTTTCTTCTACTGTCTTCTACATTTCTTCCACGACCCTCTAATCCCACATACAACTATGGCAGGTATAATCGCGGACATTGAGAAATAATTGATTGCTGTGTAACAGGATGCTGGGGGGAGGAGGAGGTTCCATTCAGGGAAGACTCTCAGAGTAAACCTCTCTGATTGTAACATGAAGCCTGAGGATGTTGAAACCTCCAAAGAATAGAGCCATTATTCCAGGCTCTACAACCAAGTTTTAGGAATCCTACATCCACTTGTCACCAAACTATTATCACCAATATGACTTATTATTCATTTAAGAAGGATTCTCAGAGAATTTTCTTAGTGTCTAAAACTCCTCAACTCTATCCCTTTATTAAGAAGCCTAAAGATAAGTTTACATGGGAGCAATTGTCCATTTTGGGTTGTGGCCCACAACAATGGCTGCTTCAGTTTTTCTCATACATTTGAGTTTTCTACCCCAAAGTCCTAAAGATGCTGAGACATGAATCAAACATTTTCTTACCATGGAGCTAGATGACATCTTTGGACTGGCTTGAGTCCCTCAAAAATAGGTTGATTAATATGCAAAGTCTGATTCCCTTTATGTAATGTTTCTTTCAGTTTCTATACCTCATGCATGCCGCAGTTGAAGGTCTGTTCAAGAAATTCACTCTTTTAGGTAGAATTTCCTCATGGATACCCCATCCACCAAAAAGCTATCCACTACCATTGTGTCCCTCTGGCCATTTGTCCTGCTAAGGCAGGAGTGTCCAATCTTTGGGATTCCCTGGGCCACATTGGAAGAAGGATTGTCTTGGGCCACACATAAAACATACTGACACTAATGATAGCTAGTGAGCTAAAAAAAATTCAAAAAAATTGTAATGTTTTAAGAAAGTTTATGAATTTGCATTGAGTCACATTCAAAGCTGTCTTGGGCCACATCCAGCCAACAGAACACAGGTTTGGCAAGCTTGTACAAGGACTTGGATTCCTGGAATATCTCTTATAATGTCGATGTCCACTCTCTCTGGTTTGCATTAACAATTCTCAGCCATTTAACTTTCACTCAGTATGACTTTTATATTAATTATTTGGCCTGAAAGGCCTGGAAGTTCTCCTGTCAAAAAGAACATATAGCCATTTCATACTTTTATCTGAGTAGATTAGACTGCTCATTTCACATCAAGTCATGCAATTAATAACCCTAGGATATGTCATCCCAAACTCACTATCTTCTTCAGAAAGTCCCTCTTATGAACAACATTCCTTGTGTGGAGAGTGGCTGAATAAAATCGTATAAAGATCCCAAACTGATAACTTTTCATCTGGAAGTTAGCAAGAATGTCAGCTCACCAGCTGTAAGGAGGAAATACCCTTACAGAGATGAAGATGCACTGCCCTTGTCATCTCAGACTATTAGAGGGCTGATGCTGAACTACTGGACTCATACAATGAGGATCAATTCCTTCTCCTCTTGATTTTCCTTCTAGTAAGAGCTACAGAATATGCCTTAATGTTCATACTCCTGGAAGCTACTTGTTTATTTGAAAACTCCCCATGTTTTCCACTTCTAGATATGAATAAGAAGTTTTCTTGCAGTTCATGAAATCATAAACCATGACCATTTAGAAATCTGGCTCAGTTCTTTTGCTTTACAGATAAGAAAACTGGACCAGACGTGGTGGCTCACTCCTGTAATCCCAGTACTTTGGAAAGCTGAGGCGGGTGAATCACCTGAGGTCAGGAGTTCGAAACCGGCCTGGCCAACATGATGAAACCCCGTCTCTACTGAAAATACAACAAATTAGCCAGGCGTGGTGGCGGGCACCTGCAGTCCCAGCTACTCAGGAGGCTAAGGCAGGAGAATTGCTCGAACCTAGCAGGCAGAGATTGTAGTGAGTCGAGATCGCACCGCTGCACTCCAGCCTGGGCACCAAGAGCGAAACTCCATCTCAAAAAAAAAAAAAGAAGAAAGAAAAGAAAACTGAGCCCCAGAAAACTTAAATAAATTTTTCAACACCACAGGATTATAAGCAAAATAAAGCCAAGAATCAAGGTCTCAGGCTGGGCACAGTGGCTTACACCTGTAATCTTAGGTGTAAGAGATTTGGGCCGCCTCAGGTCCACTCTCTCTGGTTTGCATTAACAATTCTCAGCCATTTAACTTTCACTCAGTATTACTTTTATATTAATTATTTGGCCTGAAAGGCCTGGAAGTTCTCCTGTCAAAGTTCGGACCTTTGGGCGGCCAAGGTGAGAAGCCAGGAGTTCAAGACCAGCCTAGGCAACATAGCAAGACTCCATCTCTTAAAAAAAAAAAAAAAAAAAAAAATAGATTAACATGGTGGCACAATCCTATAGTCCTAGCTACTGAGGACTGAAGCTCAACTGTCTTGAGCCCAGGAGTTTGAGGTTGTAGTGATCAATCATGTCACCACTGCAGTCCAGCCTAGGTCACAAAATGACAAAAAAATAAAAATAAAAATAAAAAACAATCAAGGTCTTGGTAATCCCAAGTGAGAGATTTCCCCATGACAGATACCATTTTTCCCCACTCAGTAAGTATTTACCACCTGCCTGCCCTAGCCAGGGAGTCTGGTACAGCATTGCTGAATACAGCCATCAGCTCCTTGCCAATTTACTTGGATCAAGCTTCACAACCACTTGTGCGGTTCAAATGGGGATGTCTTCCATGGCAGATTTAGAGACAGCCACCTACTTCCTAGTAAAGAAAGAGGACATCACAGAGATAAGATTCTTCTATACTCTTGCACTTATTTCTACCAGTGTCTGGTAAGGAGCTGCTTACAAATCTATCTCCTAATTAAATTGTAAGCCTTTTGAAGGCAGCACCTCTGTCTTCATTTGACCCATCTTACAATTGTTTGTCTTTCCATTTTGTCTTGGGAAGGTCAGAGGCCTAATGAACTAGTAGATATCAATCACAGCAAGGCTGTGAGTCCTCAGAAATGCCAATCATGTGCTATGTAAAGTGGATAACTTTGTTCTTTCTAGTGGCCAATCTTCAATTTAGACAGAAGGATCATATGTATTCATTCACTTAACCAATATTTACCAAGTGCCTAAATATGCTACACACTATTCCAGGTGCTGGGGAGACAGTAGTAAACCAGCCCCCAAAGCACAACACAGAAAACAGTAAAGAGCCTTTGCAGGAGTCTATTTGGCCGAACACTAGCCAGGGGATAGTTAGGTTTTAGATCCATTACTTTATTAGAGAATTTGTGGAAAGTTAATGGAAAATAATCTTTAGGTTGAAAAAGAAAAAAAAAAGAAACTGAAAACAATGTTAGCCAAGACAATACTGCACTCTCATCTCTAACTCTGATCCCACTTGGTTAAATGACATATATCAAGGTTATAATTTAAGAAGGAATTGTTGAAGAATTGCTCGTTATTTCATGAGTTTTTTTCCCCCACTCATTTGCAAGTATTTGCCTTTGAAGCTTCCCATCATGAGACATTTATATGTTATAAGAGAGTCTCAGGCCAATGACTTCTGAAGTCGGGGATGAAAACACCAAGGGTTATAAAACTCTATAAAGGGTTTCTGAGCACTGATTCCCTTAATGACCCCAAAATAAGCTTTATGTGAAAGAGATCACATTCAAAACACAGCAATGCTTTTTGAAGCACCAGACAGAAGTTGAGTGTGATGTACTCATTAGCTTGAAAATTGTTGAAGGGGTTTGCTTTGAAGTGCAGTGCTGAGCACAGTACATAGATGCGAATGTAAATGTCATCTCCTCACAGCCTGCAGAGCTGGTGCCAAAGGGACACCTTCCCTCAACTAGACTCTCCATTTCTGACAGTCTAACAAGGTCCTAATCAGAGAACGAGTCTCCCGCTGTCCAGGGAGGAGGAGCCTCATTTGCCAGATGCAAACACATTTCCATTTGAGAAGGTATCTGAGTGACATGGCAATCGAATCAACAGCTTGCCTGGCCTTTCCTCCAGTGTTTATGGTTCCATGTCTGAGTTTTTTTACAGCTTAGGTGATCATCATTCACTTCTCAAAGAATGAGTTTCAGCATTTTCACTAGGATTTGTAGTGGTGGTGACGCTTCACCCAATGGCATATTTAAAGGCAAGTGTGTTTTTATTGTAGTTACAATAGTATCAATAAAAAGAATAAAAAGGGAGACTGTATAAAATAGAAGTTACCGGTTAAATGTACGTGTTTTTCCCTTTATTTTAGACTATTTTATATAAATTAAGTTTACTTAAAGATACAATAAACAGAATTGGAAAGCTAATATACTATGCTGTTAATTGAGTGACAGAACATACTGAAAGAAAAATAATATAGATAAATACAACGGGAATTATTTCGAAAAAAACAAAAAACTTACCATGGCTTTAGCTTTTATTTTAAACAGTAAATTAGATTAAAATTATTTGAAACAAAACTCTTACCACATATGGTGAGCCCTTCCTTGTAGTTTATAGACTATTGTCAACCCCAATCTCCCCAGCAATTTGACCACTGACCCAGCCTATTAGGACATGATGGAATTAACTACATTTATTAAAATGACAGTTAATTCCTTATATGGTATCCCAATGGCCTGAAAACAATAGTGGAATTTCTCTTAGGACCTCATGATAGCCAGTATTCAATTAAAGACTTGGAAGATTTGATTTATTATCATCATATCATTTGTACTTAAACATATGAAGCACTCTGATAGATATTTTCAAATATACATATGGCAAAGGTGGAACCCAAACTAATCCACCTTTTTAAGCTGATCTCATGTATTCTCTGCACAGCAACTCAGAAACTGCTGAGAGTTTTACTTATATTTGGAATATTTGGAACCACAGCAGAAGATAAATAGTTGTTTTTTCATGTTTATCTAGAAGTCCTTCTTCCGTCACTATTGTTAATGTAACAACAATAGTCATAATACTTACATATTTGCATAACACTACAATTTACAAAGTAGCGTCACATCCATTATTTCATGAGGCTTTAAGTTCCACCAAGTCAGGGCCACCATTACCTTATTCAGTGCTGTATCCCTCATCCCTGGTACAGTTAAATGCTAACTAACTCTATTTTTATAGAATGAGTAGATTCACTTGAGTAAGCATGCCAGGTATACATATCATAATTTTAGAGATGAGGAAATTAAGGCTCAGAAAAATTAAATGATATAAACGTAGAAGCAAAATAAGTAGGTGATTTTTGGGAGGCTGAGGCAGATCACTTGAGCCCAGGAGTTCGAGATCAGTAATGTAGCAAAACGCTGTGTCTACAAAAAATACAAAAAATTAACTAGGTGTGGTGGTGTGTGCCTGTAGTCACAGCTATTCAGGAGGCTGAGGTGAGAGAATCACCTGAACCCGGGGAGTTGAGGCTGTAGTAAGCCGTGACCGTGCCACTGTACTCCAGCCTGGGTGACGGAGGGAGACCCTGTCTCTAAATAAATAAATAATAAATAAAAGAGACCAAACTAGTACCCGAGCTAGACCTTCGATCCCATGCCTATTTCTCTTTTCACTGGCTGCACCGTGTCATCTACCATAATTTATGTTTTAAGTAGCTGCTAATCCACAAACTGTTACCTTGTTTATGGTTGTGCTTGATCCACAATCCACTAAGTTTGTGATCACCTTGTGAGAAGAGTATGGGAAACAGATTTCCTATTTTGTTGACAAGAAAACTGATGCTCAGTAGGGTCCCAAATAACCCACAAATGAGTGACAAAGCCAGAAACTAGAGCTGAGATCTTCAGACTCTATGCTCAGTGCCCTTCTCTCTATGCTAACTCTTGTTACCCTTCCAAGGAGAGGTAGCCCTCTCATTTCTGCCTTTAGTGGGCAGTGCCTTTCGTGGCCGAGCTCTTTGGGGGAGATGCTGGACCAATGGCACTGCCTCCATCTACCAAGGGCTCATCTTCCTGTGGCAGGTCCACACACATGAGTACAGCTGACTGTATGACAGATCTGAGCATGACAAACACCATAAAGGCACACAAAATGAGATAGGGTTCTGTCAGACCAATAAGAAACTAAAGCATTTAGGGCTGCAAAGTGCAATCCTGATCCTGACTCATTTACTCTCTAATCAAGGATAAGACACCCACCTACCTTTCATTTCTTGACCTGTCAGATAGGAAACAAACTGTATAAAGTGCTTATGGGGGTGCATTTTATATATTCCAGTCTTTTTGTTTTTTTAGGATCTATCTTTTCCAGCTAAAATTTGAATAAATGAAAAGTTATTGTTCAACTTTTAACCAGACCTCAGTGTCCTTGTAACAACAGCCATTTCACCTATCCCTCATCTTCTTCAGAGGCAAGGTACCCAAATCAGTATGTGGCTCCTATTTGCCTAAACTAGGGGCTTGCTACATAACCTTGCAGTAGAATCCCCCGGGTGTTTTTGAAGAGTATTAATGCCTTGTCCCCACTCAGATCAATTATATTTGAAAGCTCTGACCATTTATTTCTCAACAAAATGAGATAGCTGGGTTCAAATCATTTAGTAACACTAAATCATTTTGTCTCTAGAACTTCTTTATAGTGAATTAAATTACTTCAGTTTTCTCTATCTAGAGTCAATAGACAATTATCTGAAAAGAATTTCTAATTTGATGTGAAACAATCCAAAATATTCTTACAACTTTTGATGTGAATATATTGTGCATTAAAGTCAATTAACACTAAAAATAAAATTAATGTCACTTTTTTTCTTGGAGGTGAGTTAGGGAGAAAGAATGAAAGAGAAATTGATTCATTTTTAAAGATATATATTTTTAATAAGAGAAAAGGGATGCAAGGTTCTGGTGAGAAGCAAAATACTTATTAGCAGCTATCAGTATAAGCCATTGCAGTGTTATACACTGTAAAATACACAATGGGAAATAAATGCCGCGGCTATTTTTTAATGTGTTTTTGTTAGGTTATGGTGCTTCCTAAAAGGAAGGAACATTGGAGTTTAAAACTGATCACATTTTCACTAAATTACTTTGACAGTTTCAATGGTCTGAATTTGTAAATGACATGAAACAGCTACTACAAGAACAGAAGTGTCTGATTCTTGTTACTCTGCGGTTGCTCTGTATTTCAATGACAAAGGCAGTTTCTAGAAGTCACTGAGAATCATGTATGAACACATTAAGGGTTTTTTTCCACCATGAACAGATCAAAAGGACCCCCTGAAGCCATGTCTGTCCTTTATTTCTGCTAGTATAATTACTAATCTATTTGGTGGAATACTGGCATTTTACTTTTCTCTAGGCTCATGATTATATTACTTTTTTTATCCTTGCTGTCTAAAATGCCAGCAGTGGGCTAGAATAACTCAGTGACTTTGGTCATAATAAAAACATAAAATTAAGAGTGACATTGAGATCTCATGATATGGTGGAAACAAAAATGGACTAGGAGCTAGGTCATTAATGTATGAGCTGGAGCAAATTGCAAGCAACTCCATTGGACTGGAGTGTCTATAAATAATGGGATAAAAGAAAATGTTATCTTTTGGAGAAATCTTTAAAATAAAAAAGATAATTTTCTCATTCTGATACCTATTCAATGTAATCTATTTTATCAGAATTATACTAATATATTAATAATCTTTATTTTCATGTGTTCCCACTAACATTTAGGCATTCCCTATGCGAGAGAGAGAGAGAAAAACAGAAGGAAAAAAGCCTCACCAACAGATTTATACTACAGTCAGCCCTCCACATCTGTTCCGTGGATATGGAAGACCGACTTTTCATCTGCAGTTGGTTGAATCTGCAGATATGGAACCTGAGGACACAGGGGGCCAAATGGAGGATTGAGCATCCCAGGATTTTGGTATCTACTTTAGGATCCTGGAATCAATCTTCCACAGACACCAAGGGACAACTGTGTAACATGGGGACTGGTCATGGACCCTCTCAAACCACACAAGCAATGCCCAGTGATGAGCTGTCCTGTTGTTCAAAATGTCTGCATGTGAATGCATTGGGTTGCTTGCGGAAGATGCACATTCCTGAGCTCCTTTCCCCACTAAAGGAAGCACAATCTCTGCATGTGGAGTTTAGGAATCTGTGCTGAACAAGCTTCTCCAGCAAATTCTTGTTCACAAACAAGTTTGAGAACCGTTGGGCTAAAAATGGACCCAAAGCTATTCATATTGTCTCCAGTTCCTTAAAGAAAACTAAGAGGCTTGCATCTGACTCCAATCCACAGGAACTAAATTTTGATTCACATCTTAAGCTCTGCAGGGAAGTATACATTTTCCATTTCAGGCAGAAAAGATTATGGGGTGGGGGCAGGGTGGTAAACCATCAGTACAATTGGAGGCCTAAAAGGATAGTCCCTATGCTCTTGAGACAGTTGAACTCATTACTGCTAATCGCTCAGTAGAGGAAGCACTTCACCAAAGAGCATGCTAAATGCCTGCAGGTTGCCAGAAGTCCCTTAATTGAGACACGCTTCATTAAGTAATTAGATAATTAGAGAGTGCATGTTCAATTAACTTGGAGGACCTATGGAATACTAAGAAATATACAGGGTGATAAAAGGCTGTGTACAGAAATGTTTGTCATTACTAACTGTGAGAAAAATGGCTCTTTTGAAGTCTGAAGTCTAGAGCATAGCTGTTAGTGCTGCTTCATCAGAGGTAGCTTCTTGGATTGGTGACCTTTGTTTAATCTAAAAATTTTGTAAACTGAAAATAGCTTAGTTATGAATCACGTAGGCTCTTTACAGGGATTTAATGGTTGGGTGGGAGTGGAGCAGAGGAGGTGGGTAGGGGGAGCTTCTGCTCACCAAATGGCCTAAAATATATTTCCTAAATTCCTCTTTTAGCAACAATCCCAATCAACTCTGCATCCTATAATGCACACATTCAAAGGGAGGGAAGAAAAGGTAATTTTTTTTCCTCATCCATCTCAAGGTAATGGCTGAGATCCCTATAATAAAAGACAGATTACATTATTTATTTACTTATGTATTTACTTATTTACTTATTTATTTATTTATTTATTTATTTATTTATTTCAATAGTTTCTGGGGAATAGGTGGTATTTGGTTACATGAAGATGTTTTTTAGTAGTGATATCTGAGATTTTGGTATACTCATCGCCCAAGCAGTGTACACTGTACCCAGTGCATAGTCTTTTATCCCTCATCTCCCTCACACTTTTTCCCCTGTGTCCCCAAAATCCATTGTATAATCCTTATGCCTTCGCATCCTCATAGCTTAGCTCCCACTTATGAGTGAGAACCTACGATGCTTGGTTTTCCATTTCTGAATTACTTCACTTAGAGTGATGGTCTCCAACTCCATCCAGGTTGCTGTGAATGCCATTATTTTGTTCCTTTTTATGACCAAGGGAAAAACATACAAATATATTTAATATAAGTTTAACATAGCACGAGAATCTTCACAAGAAAATTAAAACCCAAAGAAACAGGTAAACTTGTGGGGGGTTTTTGTTGTTTTTTTGAGGTGGAGTCTCACCCCCGTCACCCAGGCTGGAGTGCAGTGGTGCAATCTCAGCTCACTGCAACCCCCGCCTCCCGGGTTCAAGTGATTCTCCTGCCTCAACCTCCTGAGTAGCTGGGATTACAGGTGCCTGCCACCACGCCTGGCTAATTTTTGTACTTTTAGTAGAGACAGGGTTTTGCCATGTTGTCCAGGCTGGTCTCGAACTCCTGACCTCAGGTGATCTGACCACCTCAGCCTCCCAAAATGTTAGGATTACAGGCATGAGCCACTGCACCCGGCCCAACTTGTGTATTTTTATGGATAGTCATGTCGAAGTATGATTGGAGACCAAAAGTGTATGGTTTAATGGTAATAAACTGCAGGACCTCAGCAAGGCCTGTTTGTTCAGATTCTTCTTGGCATCTCTGTGTCTTCAAGGATAAGGATGTTCCTTTACTCCAGGTATAGGGAGGGTACCTCTGGAAAGAGTGTCTTATGACCAATTCAGAGAGGAAAGTCAAAGAATTCTTTTATGGCCTGCTTCAGGGTAGAAGTGTAGAAGAAGGCCGGACAGTGACCTCCTTTTGTCTACTGTTTCCTCAAATGCCAAGGTGCCACATTTTGGGTATAGTGTCCTGAACCCCATCAGTACCAACTCTGCAATGTTATGATGGCATATCCAATTTAAGTTTTATTTCTGATGCTGAGTATTTTGTCTTCTAATTTTAATCATTGTGTATAGAAGCAGTGCATAACACTGAATGAAAAAAGACTAGCAGGCAATTAAAATCTATTCAACTAATTAAAATAACTTAGATGTCAAATTTTGGGTTTTAATAATTATTTCTTGAACTTGCAACAAAGAATATCTAAGTAACAAGTAACTCATACATTTCATAATTTCATTTAACGCCTAAAACCAGGAAATCCATCAATTGCCACAACTTGTTCAAATATTCTTTAATGTCTTCCCAGGAAGATAAACAAAAAGACATTCTAGCTGTGACATAATTTTTATAATACTCCAAGCAAACCTAGGGTAAATTGTAAAAGATAGAAAAGCAAAAACAAAAATTCATTTAATAAATTGTATTTGCATGACTAATACATTTCTAGGTACTGTTCTGCATGTGCTTGACATACCTCACATGTTAATAAACTTCTGTTTAGTTTTCTCTTGTTAATTTGTCTTTTGTTAGTCTAGTTTACAGCATTCCAGCAAATTAACCTAAGACAAATAGAAAGAAAAGTATTTTGTTTTTCTCCCCTACACAAGAAGCTGTGTACAAAAATACATACAAATAGAAGGTAGTGGGTGCTCAGTTATGAATGCATGACCCAGAAAATATGGATATATACTTCCAAAGGTAGAATGACCATTGAGGGCTGGAATAGTGAGAAAGTGGTTGTAGTGAATGTAAAAAAATGTGAATTGGGTGAAGAAATAGGCCTTTATAAGTGGAAAATTGTCAGCGAAAGAATTTCAGACAGAAAGACAATTCAGAATAAGGCCTAGAAGTAGGCATATTCACAGGAGATTGGGGCAGGAGGATCACTTGAACCCAAGAATTTGAGGCCAGCTTGGGCAACAGAGCAAAACTCCATTTCTAGAAAAAAAAATTTAATTGTCAAAAGAAGAAGTAGGTATATTCAAAGAACAAAGAGTTTGGTTGGCACAAAATTCCCATAACAATATATCGATGGAGAGATACCAAGTGTACAGGAGTGATGCGGCACATAAGTTTCTTCCTTTGGGCAAAAGAGGGTTCTTCAAGGTGTTAGAACAAGGAAGTGTACTGTTCATGACTGGATTTTAAAAAGATTAGAATGAGAGTGTTATATTTAACTGGATTATCACAGAATCGCAAATGAAAAGAGAGTTAGTCCAGGCATATGTGGGGCCATAGACAATTGTCAATTCAAAAAAAATTATATAAGGGGACTATACTGTTGATAACTATAGTAATGGCTGTAGTGAAAATGATCAAGGATTTTTGCATTGATAGTTATTTCTTAATTTCTAAAAGTGGACATGGGCAGAGGCTACAGTAGGGTGGTACAGGCTGTCATGAAAGTAAGAACAATCTCCCTTTGCAGTTGCTTCAGTTTTATTTGCTTCCTTTCTCTCAGCCACTTATCATTTCTTCATTATTTTGATCTGAAGGCTATTGAGAAGAAGCAGAAACAAGAAATGCCCTCTGCCCTCTCCTTATTTGTCTAAAAGCAGGACATGGTTTGTAAAGTTGTCCCCACCCCCTCACTACCAGGAAGGATAAAAGTTAATCATGAAGAGCAACTCTAGATCCTTTATCAACCCAGAGAAATCTACATAATAAATTTTACTAACTAGCCTTAATTTTACATTAGTTTCCCCATATAGTTACCTTCCCACAATTTGCTGCCCCAGAAACACAAAGACCTTTTCATTTGTCTGTCACTTCTCTAAAAATTTATTGTTCTTTTGTTAACCTGGGATGTCACTAGAAATTTTCCAAACTGAAATGCAAAGAGTAAAACAGAATGAAAAACAAAACAAGGTAAAAAAAAAAATCAGAATATAACATCGAAGAACTATAAGATACATTTCAAAGGGTGTAACGTGTAATTGGAATAGAGAGAACATAATGGAAAAAAATATTTGAAATAATAATGGCCAAGAACTTCCCCAAATTAATGACAAACACCAAACTACATATCCAGAAAAAAATCAAGTAACACTTACTCCTTTCATATTCAAACTGAAAACAACAAAATGCAAAGAGAAAATATTGGAAGAAGCCAGAGGTTAAAAATTTAAATAAATAAAAAATGTATTTATAGGAGAATTACAGAAGACATTTTGTCAGAAACCACACAAGCAAGAAGAAAGTGGAGTGAAATATTTAAAGTGCTAAAAGAAAACAAGTCACCAAACCTAGAACTCTCTACCTAGCAAAATTATCTATCAATAGTGAAGGAGGAAAAAAAAAGCTTTCTCAGACAAACAAAAATGGAGAGAATTCAGCACCAGTAGACCTGTCCTTTAAGAAATCTTAAAGGAATTCAGAAAGAAGAAAATTATATAGGTTGGAAACTGGGACCTACGGAAAGAAAACAAGGGTATCAGATAAAGGTAAGTGAAAGTTAAGTAATATCTTTGACTTGGTCCATTTCTGCTGCTCTAACAAAATACTACAAACTGGGTAACTTGCAAATAATAGACATTTATTTCTCATAGTTCTAGAGGCTGGGAGGTCTAACATCAAGGATCTGGCAGGTTTGGCCAGATTTGGTGAGGGCCAGTCTCTGTGAAGAAAACAAAAATATGTCACCCCAAAATATATTTATTTGGCATATTTGGATACTGCTATTCAGAGGGGCTACAGACACGGGGATGGCTTGGAAAAGCCACCTTATTGTAGAGGAGATTGCATCGTTAGAGGAATCCTACAGATGCAAGCAGTCTTCTTTGAGGCCACCCCCACAACACACACACATTACCTTACCCACCTTCTCTGCATCTGGGAAAGATTAACTCACAGGAAAAAGGGACTAAAAATATGACAATTTTAAAGGTCAGAAAGAGAGAAATTTTACCACCAGCTACAATCTATTCTTTCTGAGGGGAGCTTAAAGAGGGAGGGAGGGAGGGAGGAAGGAAGGAAGGAAGGAAGGAAGGAAGGAAGGAAGGAAGGAAGGAAGGAAGGAAGGAAGGAAGGAAGGAAGGAAATCCTATGAAACTAGAAGATTCTCATCCTTAGTATAGTAAAGACGGTAGTGATGCAACTAAATCTTAAATACATTTTAAAGCATTCCTTGGCTGAAGACAGCTAAATATGACTCTGGCTAAGGTGGGACATTTTTGGAACACCGTCAAGGGAATCACAGACTTGAATGAAGGCTGGAGAACCAGGCTTAACAAAAACCATTAAGGGAGCTTCAGATGGCTAGGAAACAGGACCCTTAGGAAAAGCCTCATAACAAGAAAAGTCAAGTCAATTTTCCCTGGCATGATGAAGAAACTCCTACTATTATTTATTTTCAGCTTTTTCAAGATTCAGAAGCTCATTAAAAAATGTTTGATTATCTGTGTTCAGCTTGTGGACACAGACTGGCTGTGCTAGGGTAGGAGAAGGACAACCTAGACTCTAGGTTTCTAACTTTTATTTAGAGAGCCACCAGGATTTACTCTCCACCTTCGAATTCACTCAGGAAAGCAGAAGCCACACTACATTAACAAAGAGATTTTAGTATAGGCAATTGGAGGACTAAAAAAATCACATAATAATGCTGAAGAGACACAAAGGTAATAACTGCAGAAAGCATTTGCCATCCTAGGGCTGCCAGAACAAAGTGAAGGGGTTGAGTTATCCGAGTCTAGAAGCCAGGAAAAACCCTCTGTCAGTGAAACTTAATATCTGAAGAAGACAGCAGAGTCCAGTTGCTGCTACTGTCTCAACAGCTGGAAGGAGAGCCTGTAATTCTGGACCCAGACCTCTGAGGGGAAGGTGATCTGCCAGGCTGCTGTGGGTGCACCTCAGCCTGGTTGTGGGAGTGCTGCAAGAAGCCGAACACCAGAAGACACTGCTGCTGCACGGGTGAAACACCAACACCAGGGCTCTGAAGACAGAACTTGTGACCAGTAAACAGGAAACAGCAGGTTCCTTCTCCCCTCTCATGTCTTCTAGTCTCCTTCTATTGTCCCCTATAAACAGGAAGTCATCTGACAAAGGAAAGATATTAATGTGTATAATCCTTGCCCCAGTCTCACAAAGCCAGGCATAGCAGAGTAGAAAAGAGCTGAGAGACAATAGCTTAAGTACTGGTACATCATTCCACTGAGGCCAACACAATGCTTGAAGTAATAATCCAAAGGAAATTGAGGTGCTGGTAGGTGAATGGTCACTGGACACCAAAAGGACTATGGAAACTCTTTTAAAGATTAAGAATAGGTACTTTCTGAGTATCTAGTAGAGGAAAAGTACCTCTCCTAATTTCTAAAAAAGCAGAAATTTTTTTTTTTTTGAATTTGAAAGATTTGCTCAGTTAGGCTTCAGGTGAAAGTTTAAGAAATAAGATAATGCTTTACTCACTTAATGTATGGTTCAAGGAAGGTATGTGGAATACAGACAGAAAGCAAGCATAAAGTTGCAGAATTAGATGCAACTCTATTAACTCTAGCTAACAAGTTACAGGCATTTTGCAGGGTACATCAGAAGAAAGCAAAACCTCCTTAGAAATTGTCATTGAAGCTTTGTACTTAACACAAATTTGGATTTGGAGTAATTACAGACTGAGGAACTGAGGATTATCTGCAATTAATATTAAAGGCTTTGATAAAGGACACTGCAAATGCAAGGCAGACAATGAAATAAGATGGGGTTGAGGTGGATGTAGAAGTCAACAGGTAACAAAGACGACCAAATCTAAAGAAGACAGAAATACTTTCTTTACACCAGGCTGATTCTTCTACCAATCACGACACAAAAGAAATTCACAGTTCATATCAAAACCCCGTAGTATATTACATGTAGTTGTTTATAATTGTTTAAATTAACTGTATAGCAGAGTCTCTAGTATTTGACAGACATGGCTGTAGGAGCTGCATATAGTTCTATGAGGCATATAGTTCTATGCATTTTGTTCTAAGAGAAACTCCACAAAATAAAAAGTATCTTCAGTTTTCTTGGAGCTTCAGGACTGACATTGGCATGTTAAAGAGCCTAAGTCTCGCTGTAAAGAAAAATGCTTAACTTTAAGCCAGTGTTTCCTCAATTTATTTAAATCAAGATGTCCGGTTTCAATAATCATCTCCATGAATGAGATTTTTTCTGAACATAATTTATAATACATTGCTATATATTGTCTATAAATAGCATATAATTCCCATTTCATAGAATAAATTCATTTTTATTTCATCCTTTGTTGTCTTAATAAAATCAAAATGTAAAACCTCCCTGGATGTCACTTTATAAAACTATACAGATCTGATGGATTCAAACTAACACTTTCAGGCAAGATTCTGGTGCTAAGGACTGACCCAGTTAAGCTACAGCCTGCATCGCATGCTGCTTTATTGGACCCTTTGCACCTCTGGGTGGGTCCTACACAACATGCAGGGATTATTTCCCTGCAGCAACACACAGTCGAACTGCTCATAGGCAGCTCTACTGCCCTCTGGGTAGACTGAACTCTTCTTACTTTCCCCAAACTGCTGACTGTCAAAAAAGAAAAAAACAACAAAAACATCTTGGGGAATAATAAGGATCACTAAATCAAGATGTCTTGTCTCCCACCCTAAATATAATTTAGCTAAAATCAATATGGACTTGGAAGAAGTTGAAAGACCTATTGTTATATTATGAAATTAGATAAACACACCTCTCACCAGTGGCAATTTTAATATATCCAAAGTAATTTTACTTCACCAGGGAAGAGGGGTGAGTCTCCATACCCATTTTTTAAAAAACTGATGAAATGATCCCAAGTTTCTGAAAGTTCCCAGATGGATGCATGAAATACACATGCTTGTTCTCTCTCCCTCTCTCTCTCTCTCTCTCTCTCTCTCTCGCTCTCTCTCATTCTGCCAAAACTTCCTGATTTATCAGTCTCAGAGAATTTTTCTCTTGGCTATTATCACTTTCTGTTAAAGGATTGGAAAGGAAACTTGCAATTTGGGTTAAAATGGAACGTGGCTTCATAGAACTGAGCTGAAGTGGAGATCCTTTAGGAAATATTAAATAGCAGAATAACATTTCAGATATTTTGAAAGCCCAAGTTAGCTAAGAATGACAAATATAACTCTGCTTTTATGGATTGCAGGCAAGTTAAATTTTATTTCAAAAGGTATAAATTCTTTCCTTTTAGTAGGATTGTATTAAAATAAATGAATTCCAGTTCTCTATTTTATATTTCCAGATGCTGCCTCCAGCTTCTGACATCTTTGGAAGGCTGATCTCCCTGTGTTTTCATGTCAGGGGAGCAGTCCTGGGATGTGAGCTTTTATATCAGAGATCTTAAGATCTCTGCTATAAAGATACTTATAAAGGAGAGTTATTACAATTAGAGCAACTAGCATGGATATTAGCAATTGACAGTTTATAAAATATTTCACTGGCATTACTTTACTTGATTATCCAAATAACTTCATGAGAGAAACTTCACTGGAGGACATAAAGACTGTGAGAGACTACCCAGCTTGTCCAGGAACATACAGGGCTAAGAGGCAAGGATGATCTATAAGAAGACCTAATTCCATGAAGTTCTGATACATGCTACAACATGCATAAACCTTAACGACATTATGCTAAATGAAATTAGCTAGACACAAAATGACAAATAGTGTATGATTCCACTGATATGAAATCTCAACAGCAGGCAGATTCATAGAAGCATAAAGTACATCAGAGGTTATTAGGGGATGGGAGAGTGGAGAACAGAAAGTTATTGCTTAATGGATACAGGGTTTCTGTTTAGAAACTTTGGATATTGAAAGTGGTGAGGGTTGCACCATATTGTAAATGTAATTAGTGTCACTTAATTGTCAACTTAAAAATAGTTACAATGGGAAATGTTGTTATATATATTTTTATCGCAATAAAATGCTTTACGAAATTAAAAAAAAAAGAAGAAGAAGATCTAATCCCAGACCCTGCATTCTTTTCTGGTTTATTCACTGTTCTACCATTCTACCTGAGGGTCAGCTATCTCTCAGATTCACAGCTCAGCTATTTAGTATCAGCTCAGCAAGTAAAGTCTTAACTAGACCCTTGGAAAAAGGAGTCATATTGTTTTTAAGGTTTAAGAAGAACAAAATAGCATTTCCCTACTGAAAATATTTTGTAATTTAATAATCTTAAAAGCAATTCCTCACATAACAAATTGTTAAGTTAAACACATTCCTTAAGTTATCATTTACAAAGGGCAAATAATATAAATTTTATTTCAAATTGATTTATTAAAACAGCAAACACCAATTTTGGGTAATGGTTATGCATAATGTATCAAAAAAATTTTTCAGATAATTTGGAGATTTCCATGCTTTCTTCTTGTTGTCTGCTACTGCTATTAACAGAATGCTGGTTTCCATATCAGATCTCAATCCTGCCTAGTAGATAATGTCCAAAAATATGTGTCAATCAATTGTATGTTCATCCATTGCAGGCTTATTCACAACAGCCAAGAGGTAGAAGCAACCAAACTATCCACAGACAGATGAATGGATGAAGAAAGTGTGGTACATACACGCAATGGAATATAATGAAGCCTTTAAAAAGAAGGAAATCCTGTCACATGCTATAACATGGATGAACC
Organism: Chlorocebus sabaeus; assembly: GCF_047675955.1. NCBI lineage: Eukaryota > Metazoa > Chordata > Mammalia > Primates > Cercopithecidae > Chlorocebus > Chlorocebus sabaeus. The sequence continues at coordinate 75,717,317 of NC_132911.1, forward strand.
TTGAGGGTATTATGCTAAATGAAATAAGATAGTCACAAAGACAAATACTATATGATTCCACTCAAATGAAGTATCTAAAGTCAAAACTGTAGAAACAAGAGGTAGAAGAGAGGTTGCCACGGGCTGAGAGAGGGATGACGAGGGATTTGTGTTTATTGGGTATAGAGATTCAGCATTGTAAGATCAAAAAGTTCTACAGATCTCTTGCATAACAATGTCAATATACTTAACACTATTGAACTGCACACTTAAAATGGTTAAATCAGTGAATTTAATAGCTTCTTAATTATAATTTTTTTAAGTTTGGGGTCACAGAAGTTGGATGAAAAACTAATAACAAAATAGACACTGAAGTTCACATGGAGGGAAAACAAATAATAGGAAACAAGAGTCAGATATGCAGGGAGCCATGTGGCATGTCTCGTGGCAATCTTTATAATTCCACCAGAAGCATCTTTCTTGCCTTCATCACATACAGTAGGCTATAATAACTCCAGCACCGTGGAGATGTAAAGATACATTCAATCCGAGGAGAAGTTAACTTAATTGGTTTGAAAATACGCTGTTATTTATTTTGTTTTATTTGCTTGGGGTTTTTTTCTGTTTAGTTCTTCTTTTTTTTTTAAATTATAAATTGTAAAATTTTAGGATTTTTCTAAAGTGCATTGTGATTATGTCACCTAAGATTTACCAGCCTGTGCATGTGTCTTAATAGCAAAGACTTGGAACCAATCCAAATGCCCGTCAATGATAGACTGGATAAAAAAATGTGGCACATATACACCATGGAATACTATGCAGCCATAACAAGGAATGAGTTCATGTCCTTTGCAGGGACATGGATGAGACTGGAAACCATTATCCTCTGCAAATTAACACAGGAACAGAAAACCAAACACCGCATATTCTCACTCATAAGTGGGAACTGAACAATGAGAACACATGGACACAGGGAGGGGAACATCACATGCCAGGGCATGTTGGGGGGTAGAGAGAAAGGGGAGGCAGAACATTGGAACAAATACCTAATACATGAAGGGCTTAAAACCTAGATGACGGCTTGATAGGTGCAGCAAACCACCATGGCACATGTATAGCTATGTAACAAACCTGCACGTTCTGCACATGCATCCCAGAACTTAAAGTACAATTTTAAAATTTTTATAAAAAAGATTTACCTGCTTAACCAGATCCCTGCAAAGGCCTCATTTGTATTATACCAGAGGATGGTGTGACACTTTACAAATCCGCAGAAGTTCTAGCAAACTAGAGATCTACGAATAATCTAGTTTTCAAGATTTCCTGGCAGAAATGGTGAAGGACATTTAAGAGCTTTGTAACTAAAGGAAATAGTTGTCTCTAAGGAGGAAGGGCAGTTAAGACTGGGAAAATAATGGTTTTGAGAGTGACACGCTTATGGTTTCTCTCAAAAGTTCTTTAAGGCAGTCTTGAAAATCATTAGCTCAAGTTCTTCAAGAGAGAGGGCCTTCAGAAAACTTTAAAAGTTAGGTTACTCTTTAAAGAAGCTAAGAAAATAATTGTGAAGCGAGTGGGGATATCACTCATTTAGGGAGACAACCCTAAATACATCTCATTGAGTGTGATATCCCTTAGCTCTCTTGGCTGCATATATTCATTACACATTATATATATATAGTATATTATATAGTGAGCTATATGTATTTATTACATATAATATTAAAATTGGACTAACTTTTTTCCCTGATTGCTGGGAGGTAATGTCTAAATCCTTAGAATTTCCTAACTTTGTTTGTCTCTAAATTTTTGGTGGGCCCTTTAGCCATATCTAAGGTTTTATTAATGAGATGACTTAGGATAGGGTCTGGCCTACAAGAAAGACCAGCCATGTCTACATAATGAAATCCCAATAGAAACTGTGGACACAAAAAGCTCAGGCGAGTTTCCTGATTGGTGATACACACTGATGAACCAAGAAGGCGATACAGCTCAAGGACAGAGAAGTTTCATGTTTGGGGCCCTCCCAGCCCTCACTCTATGCCTCTGTTCATTTGGTTGGTCCTGATTTGTGTCTCCTGTAATAAAATTGTAAGCATAAATATAGCACTTTTTTTTTTATAGCATATATAGCACTATATAACTTTTTATAGTTCTAGCAAACTAGCAAACCTGAGGTTGTGAGAATCCCCAAATTTGTAGCCTGTTGGTCAGAAGCATGGGTGGCCTGGAAATTACCAAGCTTGGGGCTGACATCTGAAGTGAGAGTAATCTTGTTTGGGACAGTGACTCTAACTTGTGAAGTCTGCAGTAACTGTGTAGTTAGCATCAGAATTGCATTACCCTTTCAAAGCACAGAGATTCTAGAAAACTCAGAGATTACAAAGATACTGCCAGAGAAGTGAGGGAGATGGGGGTACAGGAAATTTTTACAAATTTTAGAAATTCAGGATTTCCTCCCACAACATATCAAACATATTAAAATGTTTTCATATTAAATATCATTTTGCTTTGTAAAAATCAAAGGGCTTTTTATAATTTTGTTTTTGGAAAATTATAAGTAACGATAAATAACTCATTTAATTTATTATTAGTTATACCTTCTTAGCAATCATTATGAATACTTGGGAAATCTTGAGAAGTGAGAAAAGTCTAACATATAAATTGTCTTTAAATGTAATAAAGTTATTATGGATTCTAAATTTAGCAATTAATGAAGATGACATGATGTTACATTTTACAGACTTTCCATTAAACTTGCTAATAATTTCAGTTTTACAGTTTTATTTTCTAATTTTAAAGTCAATTAATTTTGTTTTAGTTCTCAACCTTTTCACAGGTTGAAGTCCTTGGTAAGTTCCACATTGTACCTCAGGTACTTAATGAATAGAATGGCCCTATTTGCTATACCAGTGATTCCATCAGGTGGCAAATGAAGTCAACACTAAGCACAAGATAATTTTTCTATAATTTATAGACATTTTGTTTTACCTTTTTTCCCTTTGCCCATTTAAAACAAATAGCTAGGTCTTTGGGCATCTTCTCACTAGTGGTATTTGTGTTGCAGCATAGACAGCAGAACTGTTTAGAGTCAAACATAGTTGCTGGCTTATGTTCTACTGAGTCTTTATTTCCAAGTACAACTTGGGACATCCAGCTAGGAAAGAAAAGAGAAAGTAAGTGGCTTCAAGAGACGTAAGAGAAAGGGAGAGATTACACAGGATAGGGAAGAGAGCAGAGATAGATGATCAGATCCCACAAGATGCTGCAAGATTTCAGAGGTGATGATTGTGATGGCATCATGGGTCCAGGCCAGGGAAATTCCTCTGGCCCCCTCTTGACCTGCAGGCAGCAGAAATGCCTTCCTCTGAGGCAGTGGGTCTGAACAATTAGAATAGCAGTGGCAACAATTATGGATGGAAGATTACAGGCACTCCTCATTTCTCTAGGTACCAACCACGTAAGCCTTCCAGATTCCTGAACACCCAGAAAAAGGAAAGAAACTCCCATAGTGACTGAGTTTTAATGTCCTACTGCTAGCAGGGCAGGGTAGCAACTCAAAAAATAAAGATAATTTCATATATATAATTTGAGGTGATGTTTCTTCCGCACCAAAGTTTGTAGCATAAGCTCCTCTTAAAGGTATCATTATTTTGTTTCCATTGTGATTGTTATTCAGGCCCTGAATGGTTATTCTCTCTGTAGCTGTGTGGCCTACTGAGCCAGAAATTACATTTGCTTCCACTTAAATAGGAAATGTTCAATTGATTTATTAAACAGATATGTATAAAGCATTTATTTTATTTTATTTTATATTTTATTTTATTTATTTATTTTTGAGATGAAGTCTCGCTTTTGTCCCCCGGGCCGGAGTGTGATGGCACGATCTTGACTCACTGCAACCTCCGCCTCCCAGGTTCAAGTGATTCTCCTGCCTCAACCTCCCAGGTAGCTGGGATTACAGGCACCTGCAACCACGCCTGGCTAATTTTTGTATTTTTAGTAGAGACGGGGTTTCACCATGTTGGCCAGGCTGATCTCGAACTCCTGACCTCAGGAGATCCACCCACCTAGACCTCCCAAAGTGCTGGGATTACAGGCATGAGCCACTATATGAGCCCAGCCCTATAAAGCATCTACTATGTGCAGAATACTATGTGGTGATGCTGGGGAGAGCTTAATGAACACAGTACCAGCCTGCATTGAGTCTGCCAAGAAACACAGACATTTAACAAGAAATTATGGTAACAGTCTGCATCAAGTGGTGATACAGGAAGTTCAGAGGGTTATGAATGCAAAGGAGACCTAGCAGAGGAGTCCCAGAAGGTCCCCCAGATGACATGGCTAAGATCAAAGGAACAAATAGGAATAGTCAGGCAATGAGGAAGAACGAGGACTAGTCCAGAAAAGGGGAAAGAATGCTATTCACCAAGTCTTGAAAAACTAATCACTGAAGTCCTTTTGGGTCACTTAACTCAATTGTGCATTCAAGATGAGAATTCTCTCCTAGTTTACTGACACACTGAAATCTAAACTTCTCTGCCTGACTCATAGGGCCACCGCTTCATATTTGAGAATTTAAACTAGAAGGGGTGACAGTGGCTCTTGGATGTAGCAACAATGGATGACACATGAGTGATAGCTGACAACCTAATGTGCAGGCTGTCATGTGAACACAGAATTATACTGACACATAGAATAAACATTAGTCCCAATAACGATACAGAGGAGTAAAAATACCACTTAGAAAATGTTCTCAAAACTAATTAAAATAGAGAGATGATTCAGATTAAGATGTCAGATAGGAGGCAGGATTAGCTTGTAGTTCCTGCTTAGACACAGAGCAGTGTGTGGAGACTCACATCCTGAAATTTTGCTCCAAGAACTACTGCAGGAACATACCAGGAAAGCCAAGAAAATCCACAGACGCGCTGAAGGAACTAAATCACTACTGTAGGCTTCCTGAGATGCTGAAAACCTGTAAGTCAGCTTACTTTCTCAACGAGGAGGTTCATGGTCTGGGGCAAGTTCTCAGCCCTGGTCACTGGCTGCCTGGAAATAGGCCCAGTGCTGTTTGGGGTCATGGTGGGAGTGAGACCACCTTTAGGACTGTGGGCTCTGTGGGAGCAGGGAGAGGCTAATGACTGCTCGCTTTCCCCCACTTCCCTGGTGACCTGTATGACGCAGCAGAGGCAGCCATAATTCTCCTAGGAATATAACTCCACCGGACCTGTGATCCACACTCCCATCCCCCACAACAACCACATCAAGCTTTGCCCAAGGAAACGTTGAGTTCACACATCCCTATCCCTGCCCAGACCTTTCTCTACTTATGCTGGCAGCCGAAGACAAAGGTCATAATCTCTTGGGCGCTCTATGGCCCTGCCCACTACCTGAAAAACCTGAATACTTAATGAGGCATCCCTAGGGCAAGTTTGCATCTTCCCTACAGTACCTCAGCTGATGTGCCCTTGAAAGTGCCACCTCCTGGCTGGAGGCCAACCAATACAAAATCAGCACATTAAACAAAAACACAACCAAGGATCCTCAGACAGTTTGCTTCACTCCCCTGTTACCTCCACCAGTGCAGGTGCAGGTGTCCATAGCTGCAAGACCTGAACATAGATCATATCACAGGACAGTTTGCAGACACTCCCCAGTACCAGCCAAGAGTCTAGTAGCTCCAATGGGTGGCTGGACCCACAAGACCAAAAACAATCACTAAAGTTCAGCTCTTGGGAAGCCCCATTCATAGGGGAAGGGAGAGAACATCACATCAAGCAGAACCCTATGAGACAAAAGAATCTGAACTACAGCCCTTGACATAGTCTACACAAATGAGAAAGAACAAAAAAAACAATTCTGGTAATATGAAAAAACAGAATTTTTAATACCCCAAAAGATCATACCAGCTCCCCAGCAATGAATCCAAACTAAGATAAAAATCTCTGAATTACCAGAAAAAGAATTCAGAAGGTCAATTATTAAGCTAATCAGAGAGTCACCAGAGAAAGGTAAAGTTCAACTTAAAGAAATCAAAAACATGATACAGAATATGAAAGGAAAATTCTTCAGTGAAATAAATACCATAAATATAAAACAATCACTACTGCTGAAAATCAAGAACACACTTAGAGAAATGCAAAATGCCCTGGAAAGTCTCAGCAATTGAACTGAACAAGCAGAAGAAAGAATTTCAGAGCTTGAAGACAAGGCCTTCAAATTAATTAAATCTATTAAAGACAAAGAAAAATAATTTTTAAAGACAAAGAAAAATAACTTTTACACTGTTGGTGGGATTGTAAACTAGTTCAACCATTATGGAAAACAGTATGGCGATTCCTCAAGGATCTAGAACTAGAAGTACCATATGACCCAGCCATCCCATTACTGGGTATATACCCAAAGGATTATAAATCATGCTGCTATAAAGACACATGCACACGTATGTTCATTGCGGCACTGTTCACAATAGCAAAGACTTGGAATCAACCCAAATGTCCATCAGTGACAGACTGGATTAAGAAAATGTGGCACATATACACCATGGAATACTATGTAGCCATAAAAAAGGATGTTTGTGTCCTTTGTAGGGACATGGGTGCAGCTGGAAACCATCATTCTCAGCAAACTATCGCAAGAACAGAAAACCAAACACCACATGTTCTCACTCATAGGTGGGAACTGAACAATGAGATCACTTGGACTCGGGAAGGGGAACATCACACACCGGGGCCTATCATGGGGAGGGGGGAGGGGGGAGGGATTGCATTGGGAGTTATACCTGATGTAAATGACGAGTTGATGGGTGCTGACGAGTTGATGGGTGCAGCACACCAACATGGCACAAGTATACATATGTAACAAACCTGCACGTTGTGCACAGGTACCCTAGAACTTGAAGTATAATAATAAAAAATTAAAATAAAAAAATAAGAATAAATTTTTTAAAAACATGCTAAAGAAAAATAATTTTTTAAAATGAGCAAAGCCTCCAAGAAGTTTGGGACTATGTTGAACATTCAAACCTAAGAATAACTGGTGTTCCTGAGAAAGAAAAGAAATCTAAAAGTCTGGAAAATATATTTCAGGGAATAATCAAGGAAAACTTCTGTGGCCTTGCTAGAGATCTAGATATCCAAATACAAGAAGCTCAAAGAACACATGGGAAATTCATCGCAAAAAGATCATCACCTAGACACATAGTCATCAGGTTATCTAAAGTCAAGACAAAGGAAAAAATCTTAAGAACTGTCAGGCAAAAGCATCAGGTAACCTATAAAGGAAAACCTATCAGATTAACAGCAGATTTCTCAGCAGAAACCCTATAAGCTAGACGAAACTGAGGTCTTATTTTTAGTCTGCTTAAATGAAACAATTATCAGTCAAGAATTTTGTATCCAGTGAAACTAAGTTTCATAAATGAAGGAAAAATACAGTCTTTTTCAGACAAACAAATGCTGAGATAATTTGCCACTACTAAGCCAGCACTACAAGAACCATTAAAAGGAGCTCTAAATCTTGAAACAAATCCTTGATTAACACCTAAATAAAACCTCCTTAAAGCATAAATCTCACAGGACCTACATGTTCATAACAAGAACATAATGCAAAAGAAAAACAAGGTATTCAGGCAACAAAAAGCATGATGAATAGAATAGTACCTCACATCTCAATAATAACATTGAATTTAAAGACCTAAATGCTCCACTTACAAGACACAGAATGGCAGAATGGATAAGAATTCACTAACCAAGTTTCTGTGGTCTTCAGGAGACTCACCTAACATATAAGGACTCACATAAACTCAAAAGAGTGGAAAAATATATTCCATTCAAATGGACACAAAAAGTGAGCAAAAGTAGCTATTCTTATATCAGACAACACAAACTTTAAAGTGACAGCAGGGAGAGGTGGTTCCAAGATGACCGAATAGGAACAGCTCCAGTCTGCAGCTCCCAGCGTGATCGGCACAGAAGATGGGTGATTTCTGCGGTACCTGGTTCATCTCACTGGGACTGGTTGGACAGTGGGTACAGCCCACAGAGGGTGAGCCAAAGCAGAGCGGGGCATAACCTCACCTGGGAAGCACAAGGGGTCAAGGGATTTCCCTTTCCCAGCCAAGGGAAGCCGTGGCAGACTGTACTGGGAAAATTGGGACACTGCCACCTAAATTTTCCAATGGTCTTAGCAAACAGCACACCAGGAGATTATATCCCTCGCCTGGCTCAGCTGGTCCCATGTACATGGAGCGTTGCTCACTGCTAGTGCAGCAACTCAGATCAAACTGTGAGGCGGCAAGCCTGGCTGGGGGAGGGGCGTCCACCACTGCTGAGGCTAGAATAGGTTAAAAAAAAGCAGCCAGGAAGCTCAAACTGGGTGAAGCCCACCTCAGTTGAAGGAGGCCCGCCTGCCTCTGTAGACTCCACCTTTGCGGGCAGGGCATAGCTGAATAAAAGGCAGCAGAAACTTCTGCAGACTTAAACATCCCTATCGGACAGCTCTGAAGAGAGCAGTGGTTCTCCCAGCATGGTGTTTGAGCTCTGAGAATGGACAGACTGCCTCCTCAAATGGGTCCCTGACCCCCATGTAGCCTAACTTGGAGACACCTCCCAGTAGGGGCTGCCTGACACCTCATACAGCCAGGTGCCCCTCTGAGACGAAGATCCTTCCAGAGGAAGAATCAGGCAGCAATATTTACTGTTCTGCAATATTTGCTATTCTGCAGCCTCCGCTGGTGATACCCAGGAAAACAGGGTCTGGAGTGGACCTCCAGCAAACTCCAACAGACCTGCGGCTGAGGGACCTGACTGTTAGAAGGAAAACTAACCAACAGAAAGGAATGGCATCAACAATTAACGAAAACAACATCCACACCAAAACCCCATCTGTAGGTCACCATCATCAAAGACAAAAGGTAGATAAAACCACAAAGATGGGGAGAAACCAGAGCAGAAAAGCCAAAAATTCTAAAAACTGAGCACCCCTTCTCCTCCAAAGGATCGCAGCTCCTCACCAGCAAGGGAACAAAGCTGGACGGAGAATTATTTTGATGAGTAGACAGAAGTAGGCTTCAGAAAGTCGGTAATAACAAACTTCTACAAGCAAAAGAATGTTCGAACCCATTGCAAGGAAGCTAAAACCCTTGAAAAAAGATTAGACAAATGGCTAACCAGAAGAAACAGTGTAGAGAAGACCTTAAAAGGCCTGATGGAGCTGAAAACCATGGCACAAGAACTACATGATGCATGCACAAGCTTCAGTAGCCAATTTGATCAAGTGGAAGAAAGGGTATCAGTGATTGAAAATCAAATTAATGAAATGAAGTGAGAAGAGAAATTTAGAGAAAAACGAGTAAAAAGCAATGAATAAACCTCCAAGAAATATGGGACTATGTGAAAAAGAAACAAATCTATGTTTGATTGGTGTACCTGAAAGTGGCAGGGAGAATGGAATCAAGCTGGAAAACACTCCTCAGGATATTATGAAGAAGAACTTATCCAACATAGCAAGTCAGGCCAACATTCAAATTCAGGAAATACAGAGAACACCACAAAAAGACACTCCTCAAGAAAAGCAACCCCAAGACACATAATTGTCAGATTCACAAAGGTTGAAATGAAGGAAAAAGTGTTAAGGGCAGCCAGAAAGGAAAGTCGAGTTACCCACAAAGGGAAGCCCATCAGACTAACAGCGGATCACTCAGCAAACACTCTACAAGCCAGAAGAGACTGGGGGCTATATTCAACATTCTTAAAGAAAAGAATTTTCAACCCAGAATTTCATATCCAGCCAAATTAAGTTTCATAAGTGAAGGAGAAATAAAATTCTTTACAGACAAATGCTGAGAGATTTTGTCACCACCAGGACTGCCTTACAAGACCTCCCAAAGGAAGCACTAAACATGGAAAGGAACAACTGGTACCAGCCACTGCAAAAACATGCCAAATTCTAAAGACCACTGATGCTAGGAAGAAACTACATCAACTAATGAGCAAAAAACCAGCTAACATCATAATGACAGGATCAAATTCATACATAACAATGTTAACCTTAAATGTAAATGGTCTACATACCCTAATTAAAAGACACAGACTGGAAAATTGGGTAAAGAGTGAAGACCCATCAGTGTACTGTAGTCAGGAGACCCATCTCACATGCAGAGATATACACGGGCTCAAAATAAAGGGATGGAGGAAGATCTACCAAGCAAATGGAAAACAAAAAAAGCAGGGGTTGCAATCCTAGTCTCTGATAAAACAGACTTTAAACCAACAAAGATCAAAAGAGACAAAGAAGACCATTACATAATGGTAAAGGGATCAATTCAACAACAAGAGCTAACTCTCCTAAATATATATGCACCCAATACAGGAGCACCCAGACTCATAAAGCAAGTCCTTAGAGACCTACAAAGAGACTTAGACTCCCATATAATAATAACGGGAGAATTGAACACCCCACTATCAACAGGAGACAGATCAATGAGACAGAAGGTTAACAAGGATATCCAGCACTTGAACTCAGCTCTGCACTAAGCAGACCTAATGGAAATCTACAGAACTCTCCACCCCAATTCAACAGAATATACATTCTTCTCAGCACCACATCACACTTATTCCAAAATTGACCACATAGTTGGAAGTAAAGGACTCCTCAGCAGATGTAAAAGAACAGAAATCACAACAAACTGTCTCTCAGACCACAGTGCAATCAAATTAGAACTCACGATTAAGAAACTAACTCAAAATCGCTCAACTACATGGAAACTGAAAAACATGCTCCTGAATGACTACTGGGTAAATAATCAAATCAACATGTTCCTTGAAGCCATGAGAACAAAGACACAACATACCAGAATCTCTGGGACACATTTATAGCAGTGTATTGATGGAAATTTATAGCACCAAATGCCCACAAGAGAAAACAGGAAAAATCTAAAATCGACACCCTAACATCACAATTAAAAGAACTAGAGAAGAAACAGCAAACAAATTCAAAAGCTAGCAGAAGGCAAGAAATAACCAAGATCAAAGCAGAACTGAAGGAGATAGAGACACAAAAAACCCTTTAAAAAAACAATGAATCCAGGAGCTGGTTTTCTGAAAAGATCAACAAAATTGATAGACTGCTAGCAAGACTAATAAAGGAGAAAAAGAGAAGAATCAAACAGACGCAATAAGAAATCATAAAGGGGTTATGACCACCGAACGCAGAGAAATACAAACTACCATCAGAGAATACCACAAACACCTCTATGAAAATAAACTAGAAAATCTAGAAGAAATGGATAAATTCCTGGACACATACACGCTTCGAAGACTAAACCAGGAAGAAGTTGAATTGCTGAATAGACCAATAACAGGCTCTGAAATTGAGGCAATAATTAATAGCCTACCAACAAAAAAAAAAGTCCAGGACCAGACAGATTCACAGCCGAATTCTACCAGAGGTACAAAGAGGAGCTGGTACCATTCCTTCTGAAACTATTCCAATGAATAGAAAAAGAGGGAATCTTCCCTAACTCATGTTATAAGACCAGCATCAACCTGGTACCAAAGCTTGGCAGGGACACAACAAAAAAAGATAATTTTAGACAAATATCCTTGATGAACATCAATGCGAAAATCCTCAATAAAATACTGGGAAGCTGAATCTAGCAGCACATCCAAAAGCTTATCCACTAAGATCAAGCTGGCTTCATCCCTGGGATCCAAGGCTGGTTCAACATATGCAAATCAATGAACGTAATCCATTACATAAACAGAACCAAAGACAAAAACCACATGATTATCTCAATAGATGCAGAAAAGACCTTTGACAAAATTCAACAGCCCTTCATGCTAAAAACTCTCGATAAACTAGATATTGATGTAATGTATCTCAAAATAATAAGAGCAAACCCACAGTCAGTATCATACTGAATGGGCAAAAACTGGAATCATTCCCTTTGAAAACTGGCCCAAGACAGGGATGCCCTCTCTCACCACTCCTATTCAACATAGTGTTGAAAGTTCTGGCCAGAACAATCAGGCAGGAGAAAGAAATAAAAGGTATTCAGTCAGGAAAAGAGGAAGTCAAATTGTCCCTGTTTGCAGATGACATGATTGTATATTTAGAAAACCCCATCTTCTCAGCCCAAAATCTCCTTAAGCTGACAAGCAACTTCAGCAAAGTCTCAGGATACAAAATCAATGTGAAAAAATCACAAGCATTCTTATACACCAATAACAGACAAACAGAGGGCCAAATCATGAGTGAACTCCCATTCACAATCGCTAAAAAGAGAATAAAATACCTAGGAATCCAACTTACAAGGGATTTGAAGGACATCTTCAAGGAGAACTACAAACCATTGCTAGTGAAATAAAAGAGAACACAAACAAATGGAATAACATTCCATGCCTATGGATAGGAAGAATCAATCTCATGCAAACGGTCATACTGCCCAAGGTAATTTATAGAATCAATGCCATCCCCATCAAGCTACCAATGACTTTCTTCACACAACTGGAAAAAACTACTTAAAGTTTATATGGAATCAAAAAAAGACCCTGCATTGCCAAGACAATCCTAAGCAAAAAGAACAAAGCTGGAGGTATCACACTACCTGACTTCAAACTATACTACAAGGCTACAGTAACCAAAACAGCATGGTACTGGTACCAAAACAGAGATATAGACCAATGGAACAGAACTGAGGCCTCAGAAATAATATCACACATCTACAACCATCTGGTCTTTGACAAACCTGACAAAAACAAGAAATGGGGAAAAGATTCCCTATATAATAAATGGTGCTGGGAAAACTGGCTAGCCATATGTAGAAAACTGAAACTGCATCCCTTACTTATGCCTTATACAAAAATTAATTCAAGACGGATTAAAGACTTAAATGTTAGACCTAAAACTATGACAACCCTAGAAGAAAACCTAGGCAATACCATTCAGGACATAGGCATGTGCAAGGACTTCATGACAAAACACCAAAAGCAATGGCAACAAAAGCCAAAATAGACAAATGGGATCTAATTAAACTAAAGAGCTTCTGCACAGCAAAAGAAACTACCATCAGAGTGAAGAGGCAACCTACAGAATGGGAGAAAATTCTCACAATCTACCCATCTGACAAAGGGCTAATATCCAGAATCTACAAAGAACTTAAACAAATTTACAAGAAAAAAATCAAACAACCCCATCAAAAAGTGGGCCAATGATATGAACAGACACTTCTCAAAAGAAGACATTTATAGAGCCAACAGACACATGAAAAAATGCTTATCATCACTGGTCATCAGAGGAACACGAATCAAAACCACAATGAGATACCATCTCATACCAGTTAGAATTGTGATCATTAAAAAGTCAGTAAAAAACAACAGGTGCTGGAAGGGATGTGGAGAAATAGGAACGCTTTTACACTGTTGGTGGCTGTGTAAGCTAGTTCAACCATTGTGGAAGACAGTGTGGTGATTCCTGAAGGATCTAGAACTAGAAATACCATTTGACCCAGCCATCCCATTACTGGGTATATACCCAAAGGATTATAAATCAGGCTGCTCTAAAGACACATACACATGTATGTTTACTGTGGCACTATTCACAACAGCAAAGACTTGGAACCAACCCAAATGTCTATCAATGATAGAATGGATTAAGAAAATGTGGTACATATACACCATGGAATACTATGCAGCCATTAAAAAGGATGAGTTTATGTCCTTTGTAGGGACATGGATGAAGCTGGCAACCATCATTCGGAGCAAACTATCACAAGGACAGAAAACCAAACACTGCATGTTCTCACTCATAGGTGGGAATTGAACAATGAGAACACTTGGACACAGGGTGGGGAACATCACACACTGGGGCCTGTCGTGGGGTGGTGGGATGGGGGAGGGATAGCATTAGGAGAAATACCTAATGTAAATGACGAGTTAACGGGTGCAGCAAACCAACACAGCACGTTGTGTTGTAACAAACCTGCATGTTGTGCACATGTACCCTAGAACTTAAAGTACAATTTTAAAAAAGAAACAGCAGTTAAAAAAGACAAAGAGGGACACTATATAATGATAAAAAGCTTGTCCAAGAGAAAAATACCAAAATTCTAAATATATACCCACCTAACACTGGAGCTCCCAAATTTATAAAAAAATTACTACTAGACCTAAGAGATGAGATAGATGGCAACACAATAATAGTGGGTACTTTAATACTCTACTGACAGCATTAGACAGGTCATCAGGACAGAAAGTCAGCAAACAAAATGGAGTTAAACTATACCCTGCAACAAATGGACTAAACAGATATTGATAGAACATTCTACCCAACAACTGCAGAATATACATTCTATTCATCAGCACGTGGAACATTCTTCAAGATAGACCATATGATAGGCCACAAAATGAGTCTCAAAAAATTTAAAAAATCAAAATTATATCAAGTACTCTCTCCAATGACAGTGAAATAAAATTGGAATTCAACTCCAAAAGGAATCTTCAAAACTATACAAATACATGGAAATCAAAGAACCTGCTCCTGAATGACCATGGGGTAAGCGATGAAATCAAGATGGGAATTTGAAAGTTTTTTGAACTGAGTAATAATAGTGGCACAACCTATTAAACCCACTGGGATACAGCAAAAGCAGTGTTAAGAGGAAAGTTCATAGCATTAATTAAATGCCCACATTAAAAAGTCTGAAAGAGCATAAATAGACAATCTAAGGTCATACCTCATGGAAATGGAGAAACAAGAACAATCTAAACCCAAACCTAGCAGAAGAAAAAAATAACAAAGATCAGAGCAGAAGTAAATGAAATTAAAACAAAATATTACAAAAGATAAATGAAACAAAAAGCTGGTACTTTGAAAAGATAAATAAAATTGATAGACCACTAGCAAGATTAATGAAGAAAAGAAGAGAGAAGATCCAAATAAGCTCAAATAAAAACAAAATGGGGAAATATTACAACTGATACCACAGAAATACAGAAAGTTATTCAGGGCTACTACGAACACCTTTACATACATACCAGAAAACCTAGAGAAGACAGATAAATTTGTGAAAATATACGACCCTTCCAGAGTAAGCCAGGAAGATGTAGAATCTTTGAGCAGACTGATAACAAATAGCGGGATTGAAATGGTAATTTAAAAACTACCAACAAAAAAAAAAGGCCAGGACCAGACAGATTCACAGGTGAATTCTAACAGGCAGTCAAAGAAGAAGTGGTACCAATCCTATTGACACTATTCCAAAAGATAGGGAAAGAAGGACTCCTCCCTAAATCATTCTATGAAGCCAGTATCACCCTTATACCAAAACTAGGGAAGGACATAATACACAAATGAAAACTACAGACCATTATCCTTGATGAGCATAGGATGCAAAAATCATCAGCAAAATACTAGCTAACTGAATCCAACAGCATATCAAAAAGATAATCCACCTGATCAAGTGGGTTTCATACCAGGGATGTAGGGATTGTTTAACACACATAAGTCAGTAAATATGATATGCCACATAAACATAATTAAAAACAAAAATCACATGATCATCTCAATAGACACAGAAAAAGCATTTGACAAAATTCACCATCTCTTTATGATTAAAACCTTCAGTAAAACTGGTATAGAAGGGACATAACTTAAGGTAATAAAAGCCATCTATGACAAACCCACAGCCAACACTATATTGAACAGAGAAAAGTTGAAAGCATTTCCCCTAAGAACTGCAACAAAACGAGCATGCCCACTTTTACCTCTTCTATTCAACATAGTACTGGAAGTCCTAGCCAAAGCAATCAGACAAGAGAAAAAAATTAACGGCACCCAAATCAGTGAAGAGAAAGTCAAACTGTCACTGTTTGCTGATTATATGATTCTATGCCTAGAAAACCCTAAAGACACATGCAAACAGCTCCTAGAGCTGTGAATAAATTCAGCAAAGTTTCAGGATACAAAGTTAATGTACACAAATCAGTAGCTCTGCTATACACCAACAGCAACCATGCTGAGAATCAAATAAAGAACTCAACCCCTTTCACAATGGCTGCAAAAATAAAATAAAATACTTAGGAATATACCTAAGGACATGAAAGACCTCTACAAGGAAAACTACAAAATGTTACTGAAAGAAATCATAGACGACACAAACAAATGAAAACACATCCCATGCTCATGGCTGAGTAGAATCAATATTGTGAAAATGACCATACAGCCAAAAGCAATCTACAAATTCAATGCAATTCCCATAAAAATACCATTATCATTCTTCACAGAACTAGAAAAAACAATCCTAAAATTCATATGGAACCAAAAAAGGTCCCATATAGCCAAAGCAATACTAACCAAGAAGAACAAATCTGGAGGCATCACAGTTCCCAACTTCAAACTATACTATAAGGCTATAATCACCAACAGCATGGTACTGGTACAAAAACAGGCACATAGACCAATGGAACAGATAGAAAACCCAGAAATAAAGCCAAATATTTACATCCAACTGATTTTTGACAAAGCAAACAAAAACATAAAGTGGAGAAAGGACACCCTATTCAACAAATGGAGCTGAGATCATTGGAAAGCCACATGTAGAAGAATGAAACTGGATCCTCACTCCTCACCTTATACGAAAACACTTAAATCTAAGACTGAAACCATAAAGATTCTAGAAGATATCATCAGAAAAACACTTATAGACCTTGGCTTAGGCAACTACTTCATGATCAAGAACCCAAAGCAAATGCAACAAAAACAAAGATAAATATATGGGACTTAATTCAAATGAAAACCTGCACAGCAAAATAAATAATCAGCAGAGTTAACAGTCAACTGACAGAGCGGGAGGAAATCTTCACAATCTATACATCCAACAAAGGACTAATACCCAGAATCTACAAAGAACACAAATCAGCAAGCAAAAAACAATCCCATCAAAAAGTGGGCTAAGGATATGAATAGACGATTCTCAAATGAAGATATACAAATGGACAAGAAGCATATGGAAAAATGCTGAACATCACTAATTATCAGGAAAATGAAAATCAAAACCACAATGCAATACCACTTCACTCCTGCAAGAAAGGCTATAATCAAAAATAATAGATGTTGGCATAGATGCAGTGAAAAGGGAACACATTTACACTGTTTATTGGAATGTAAACTAGTACAACCACTATGGAAAACAGTGTGGAGATTCCTTAAAGAACTAAAAGTGCCACAATAAACATACATGTGCATGTGTCTTTATGGTAGAATGATTTACAATCCTTCGGGTATATACCTAGTAATGGGATTGCTGGGTCAAATGGTATTTCTAGTTCTAGATCTTTGAGAAATTGCCACACTGTCTTCCACAATGGTTGAACTAGCTTACACTCCCACCAACAGTGTAAAAGCATTCCCATTTCTCCACATCCTCTCCAGCATCTGTTGTTTCTTTTTAATGATCGCCATTATAACTGGCGCAACTATTCACAATAGCAATGACTTGGAACCAACACAAATGTCCATCAATAATAGACTGAATAAAGAAAACGTGGCTCATATACATCATGGAATACTATGCAGCCATAAAAAAGGATGAGTTCATGTCCTTTGCAGGGACATGGGTGAAGCTGGAAACCATCATTCTCAGCAAACTATCACAAGAACAGAAAACCAAACATCGCATGTTCTCACTCATAAATGGGAGTGAACAATGAAAACACATGAACATAGGGAGGGAAACATCACACACTGGGGCCTGTGGGGGGCGGTTAGGGAGCTAGGAGAGGGATAACATTAGGAGAAATACCTAATGTAGGTGACAGGTTGATGGGTACAGCAAACCACCATGGCATGTGTATACTTATATAACAAAACGGCACCTTCTGCACATGTACCCCAGAACTTAAAGCATAATAATAACCAAAAAAAATCTTACAATAAAAAAAGAGAACTAAAAGTAGATCTACCATTTGATTCAGCAATCCTACTACTAGGTATCTACCCAGAGGAAAAGAAGTCATTATATGAAAAAAGATACTTGCATATGCATGTTTATAACAGCACAATTACAAAAATATGGAACTGCCCAAATGCCCATCAATCAATGAGTTGATAAAGAAAATGAAGTATATATATTAATACTACTCAGCCATAAAAAGGAATAAAATAAAGGCATTTGCAGCAATCTGGATGGAATTGGAGACTACTCATCTAAGTGAAGTTACTCAGGAATGGAAAATCAAACATCGTATGTTCTCACTCATGTGTGGGAGCTAAGCTATGAGGATGCAAAGGCATAAGGATGAAACAATGGACTTTGGGGACTCAGGTGAATGGTTGGAGGTGGCAAGGGATAAAAGACTACATATTGGGTATAGTGTATACTACTTGGGTGATGGGTGCACAGAAATCTCAGAAATCACCATTAAAGAACTTATTCATGTAATCAAACATCACCTGTTCCCCCAAAAACCAATTGGAATAAAAAAAGAAAAACGTAATTAAAATATAAATGTTTTTGTACCAAATCTGTCTAGAAAATTCATGCATTTAAAACACTTCATGCCAAATACTGTAATGCCAGATGCAGTCATTTTTAGCCATGGAAAAATGAGGGAAAGGGAGAAAGGGAAGTTTGGGACAATAACTTTCGTCAAATTAGATGAACTTACAAAAGACAATGAATCCTTGATCCTCAGCCTCATCTCACATTCAAATGTCCATTCACATTTACATTCAAGATACCCAAAGGAGATAGGGCACTGAAGCCCTTCTCTTTTAATTTAGTCCATGGCTTACTGTCTGAATGTAACCCATATGGTTCAAGTCTGACTTTTCTAATGAGTTTATCCTGAAAAAAGAAAATCATTTTTATCTACATTTAGTAAACTTTACCCTTTAATCAGTGTGGCTGGTTTTATTACATGGTTTGAACTGTGCTGATCTGTCACTCCTGCTACTACCACACTGTTAAAAAAAATTAAGGATATATAAATTACTAGCTTTACTTACTATGAGCTAATTATATGCTTTTTCACTTAGCTAATTATTGCTTTAAAGTTCAGTTTTATGAGTTTATCTTACACATTTTTGCCACTTAACTCTTCTTATTGAAAGTTGAACTTCTGGCTTTCCAAAAGGAATATGATCATAAACTGGTGCTCAATGCCAAAAGTAAGCAGCATTATGAAATTGTACTCTGTCTAGCCTGTTGGCTTTAGAGTCCGAGAGGTCTGAATGAGGCAGATTTCCCCCAGCACAGTGCAACCACTCTGCCAAGGGGCTGACAGACTGCTTCTTTAAGTGGGTCCCCGATTCCATTCCTCCTGACTGAGTAAGACCTCCCAATAGGGGTCTCAAGATAACTCCTACATGAGCATGCGGGAAGCATCAGGTCTGTGCCCCACTGGGACAGAGTTCCCAGAGGAATGAGCAGGTTGCCATCTTTGTTGTTTCACAGCCTTCACTGCTGATACCTCCAGGTATGGGCGCGACCAAGGAAACTGAGGTCTGGAGTGGACCCCGAGCAAACTGCAGCAGTCTTATGGAAGACTGGCCTGACTGCTAAAAGAAAAACAAACAGAAAGCAACAACAAAAACATCAACAAAAAAGACCCCACAAAAACCCCATTCAATCGTCAGCAACCTCAAAAATTGAAGACTGTTAAGCCCACAAAGATGAGAAAAAAATCAATGCAAAAATGCTAAAAACTCAAAAAACCAAAGTGCCATTTCTCCTCCAAATGACTACAACACCTCTCCATCAAGGGCACAGAACTGGGCTGAGGCTGAGATAGCTAAAATGACAGAAGTAGGCTTCAGAAGGTGGGTAATAATGAACTTCGCTGAGCTAAGAGAGCATTTCCTAACCCAATGCAAAGAAGCTAAGAATCCCGATAAAAATACAGGAGCTGACAACCAGAATATCCAGTTTAGAGAGGAGCATAACTGACCTGATGGAGTTCTGCAATCACAACACGAGAAGTTCACAATGCAATCACAAGTATCAACAGCAGAACAGACCAAGTGGAGGAAAGAATCTCAGAGCTTGAAGACTATCTTTCTGAAATAAGACAGGCAGACAAAACAGAGAAAACTGAATAAAAAGAAACAAACAAAAGTTCCAAGAAATATGGGATTATGTAAAAAGACCAAATTTACGATTGATTGGAGTACCTGAAAGAGATGGTGAGAATGGAACCAAGTTGGAAAACATACTTCAGGATATCATCCAGGAGCACTTCCTCAACCTAGCAAGACGGGCCAACATTCAAATTCAGGAAATCCAGAGAACTCCAGTAATATACTCCACAAGAAGATCAACCCCAAGATCCATAATCATCAGATTCTCCAAGGTCAAAATGAAAGAAAAAATGTTAAGGGCAGCCAGAGAGAAAGGCCAGATCACCTACAAAGAGAAGACCATCAGACTAACAGTGAACCTATCAGCAGAAACCCTACAAGCCAGAAGAGATTGGGAGTCAATATGAAACACTCTTTAAAAAAAAAAAATTGCAACCCAGAATTTCACATCCGGCCAAACTAAGCTTCATAAGTGAAAGAGAACTAAGTTCCTTTTCAGACAAGCAAATGCTGAGGGAATTCACCACCACCAGGTCTGCCTTATAAGAGCTCCTGAAGGAAGCACTAAATATAAAAAGGAAAAACTGGTACCAGTCACTGGAAAAGCACACTGAAGTACACAGACCAGCAACACTATGAAGCAATCACATAAACAAGTCTGCAAAATAACCAGTTAACATTATCATGACAGGATCATATCCATACATAATAATACTAACCTTAAACATAAATAGTCTAAATGCCCCAGTTAAAAGACACGGAATGGCAAGATGGATAAAGAGTCAAGACCCGGTCAGGCACGGTGGCTCACTCCTGTAATCCCAACACTTTGGGAGGTCGAGGTGGGCAGATCACAAGGTCAGGAGATCAAGACCATCCTGGCTAACACGGTGAAACCCCGTCTCTACTAAAAAACATACAAAAACAAAATTAGCCAGGCGTGGGGGCGGGCGCCTGTAGTCCCAGCTACTCAGGAGGCTGAGGCTGCAGAATGGCATGAGCCCAGGAGGTGGAGCTTGCAGTGAGCCAAGATCGCACCACTGCACTCCAGCCTGGGTGACAAAGCGAGACTCTGTCACACACACACACACACACACACACACAAAGAGTCAAGACCCATCAGCATGCTGTCTTCAAGCGACCCATCCCATGTGCAAAGACACATATACGCTCAAAATAAAGGGATGGAGGAAAATTTACCAAGCAAATGAAAGACAGAAAGAAGCTGGGGTCACAACC
The DNA here is from genome assembly GCF_047675955.1 of Chlorocebus sabaeus. Taxonomy (NCBI): domain Eukaryota; kingdom Metazoa; phylum Chordata; class Mammalia; order Primates; family Cercopithecidae; genus Chlorocebus; species Chlorocebus sabaeus. The sequence goes on from NC_132911.1 coordinate 75,738,611, forward strand.
CTAGTTTCTGACAAAACAGACTTTAAACCAACAAAGATCAAAACAGACAAAGAAGGGCATTACATAATGGTAAAGTGTTTAATTCAACAAAAAGAGCTAACTATCCTAAATATATAGGCATGCAATACAGGAGCACCTAGATTCATAAAGCAAGCTGTTAGAGACCTACAAAGAGACTTAGACTCCCACACAATAATATTGGGAGACTTTAACACCCCACCGATGATATTAGACAGATTATCGAAACAGAAAAATAACAAAGATATTCAGGACCTGAACTCTGCTCTGTATCAAGCAGACCTGATACATATCTACAAAAATGTCACCCAAAAACAACAGAATAACCATTCTTCTCATTGCCACATGGTACTTACTCTAAAATTGATCACATAATCGGAAGTAAAACACTCCTCAGCAAATGCAAAAGAACTGAAATCATAACAGTCTCTCACATGACAGTGCAATCAAATTAGAACTCAAAGAGTCTACACTAAAAATACAAAGGAAAAAAATTAGCCTGGCATGGTGGTGCATGGCTGTATTCCCAGCTACTCAGGGGGCTGAGGCATGAGAATCACCTGAACCCAGGAGGCAGAGGTTGCAGTGAGCCAAAATTGCGCCACTAAACCCCAGACTGGGTGACAGAGTGAGACTCCATCTCAAAAGAAAAGAAAAGAAAAGAAATCACTCGAAACCACTGAACTGCATGAAAATTGAACAACCTGCTCCTGAATGACTCCTAGGTAAATAATGAAATTAAGGCAGAAATCAAGAAGTTCTTTGAAACTAATGAGAACAAAGAGACAACATACCAGAATTTCTGGGATGCAGCTAAAGCAGTGTCAAGAGGGAAATTTATTGCACTAGATACTCACATGAAAAAGGAAGAAAGATCTCAAATCAGCAACCTAACATCACAACTAAAAGAACTAGAAAACCAAGAGCAAACAAACCCCAAAGCTAGCAGAAGACAAGAAATGACCAAGATCAGAGTTGAACTGAAGGAGATAGAGAGAAGAATCAAATAGACACAATCAGAAAAGATAAGGGGAATATCACTGACCCCACAAAAATACAATCAACTACTAGAGAACACTATAAACACTTCTATGCACATAAACTAGAAAACCTAGAAGAAATAGATAAATTCCTGGACACACACACTCTCCCAAGACTGAGTCAGAAGAAATTGAATCCCTGAATAGACCAATAATGAGTTCTGAAATTCAGTCAGTAATAAATAGCTTATCAACCAAAAAAAAAAAAAAACCCAGGACCAGACAGATTTATAGCTAAATTCTACCAGAAGTACAAAGAAGAGCTGGAACCATTTCTACTGAAACAATTCCAAACAATTGAAAAGGAGATACTCCTCCGCAACTAATTTTATGAGGCCAGAATCATCCTGATATCAAAACCTGACAGAGACACAACAAAAAATAGAAAACTTCAGGTCAATACCCCTGATAAATATCAACACAAAAATCCTCAGTAAAATACTGGCAAATTGAATCCAGCAAGCACATCAAAAAGCTTATCCACCATGATCAAGCTGCCTTCATCCCCGAGATGCAAGGTTGATTCAACATACATAAATCAATAAATGTAATTCATCACATAAACAAAACTAAAGACAAAAACATCATGATTATCTCAATAGATGCAGAAACAGCCTTGTATAAAATTCAACATCCCTTCATGTTAAAAATTCTCAGTAGACTATATATTGAAGGAACATATCTCAAAATCATAAGAGCCATTTATGACAGACCTACAGCTAATATCATATTGAATGGGCAGAAGCTGGAGCATTCACCTTGAAAACCAACAAAACATAAGGATGCCCTCTCTCACCACTCCTACTTAACATAGTATTGAAAGCTCTGACCAGGGCAGTCAGGCAAGAGAAAGAAATAAAGTGTATTCAAATAGGAAGAGAGGAAGAGAAATTAGCTTTTTTTGCAGATAACATGAGCCTATATCTAGAAAACCCCATCATCTCAGCCCAAAAGCTTCTTAAGATGATAAGCAACTTCAGCGAAGTTTCAGGATACAAATCAATGTGCAACAGTTCCTACCATTCCTATACACCAAAAACAGGCAAGCAGAGAGTTAAATCATGAATGAACTCCCATTCAGGCTACAAACAGAATAAAATACCTGGGAATACAGTGAGCAAGGGAAGTGAAGGAACTCTTCAAGGAGAACTACAAACCACTGCTCAAGGAAATCAGAGAGGACACAAACAAATGGAAAAATATTCCATGCTCTTGGATATCATGAAAATGGCCATAATCCCCAAAGTAATTTATAGATTCAATGCTATTCCTATTAAACTACCATTGATATTCTTCAAAGAATTAGAATAAACAATTTTAAAATTCATATAGAATCAAAATAGAGCCCAAATAGCAAAGACAATCCTAAGCAAAAAGAACAAAACTGGCAGCATCATGCTACCCATCTTCAAACTATACTACAAGGCTACAGTAACCAAAACAGCAAGGTACTGGTACAAAAACAGACACATAAACCAATGGAACAGAATAGAGGACTCAGGAATAAGACTACACACCTACAACTATCTGATCTTTGACAAACTTGACAAAAACAAGCAATTAGGAAAGTATTCCTTATTTTAAAAATGGTTCTGGGAAAACTGGCTAGCCATATGGAGAAAATCAAAACGACCCCCATTCTTTTATCTTATACAAAAAAATTAACTCAAGATGGACTGAAGACTTAAATGTAAAACCCAAGCCTGTAAAAACCCTAGAAGAAAATCTAGGCAATACCATTCGGGACACAGGGACAGGCAAAGATTTCATGATGAAAATGCCAAAAGTAATTGCAACAAAAGCAAAAATTGACAAATGGGATCTAATTAAACTAAAGAGCTTCTGCACACCAAAAGAAACTGTCATGAGAGTAAACAGACAACCTACAGAACGGGAGAAAAATTTTGCAATGAATCCATCTAACAAAGGTCTAATATCCAGTATCTACAAGGAACTTAAACAAATTTACAAGATAAAAACAAACAACCCCATTAAAATGTGGGCAAAGGACATGAACAGACATTTCTCAAAAGAAGACATTCATGCAGTCAACAAACATATTTTAAAAAGCTCAACATAACTGATCATTAGAGAAATGCAATTTAAAACCACAATGAGATACCATCTAACACCAGTCAGAATGGCTATTATTAAAAAGTCATAAAGCAACAAATGCTGATGAGGTTGTGGAGAAGTAGAAACACTTTTACACTCGTGGTGGGAGTGTAAATTAGTTCAACCATTGTGGAAGACAGTGTGGCAATTCCTCAAAGATCTATAAGCAGAAATACCATGTGACCCAGCAATTCCATTACCGTGTACATCTCCAAAGGAATACAAATTATTCTTTCATAAAGATGTATGCATGCGTATGCTCATTGCAGTACTACTCACAATAGCAAAGACATGGATGTCCTAACCTAAATGTCCATTAATGATAGACTGGATAAAAGAAATGTAGTACATACACACCATGGAATACTATGCAGCCAAAAAAAGAAATGAGATCATGTCCTTTGCAGGACATGAGTGATGCTAGTAGCCATTATCCTCAGCAAATTAATGCAGGAAAAGAAAATCAAACACCAAATGTTCTCACTTATAAGTGGGAGCTGAATGATTCAAACACATGGACACACACAGGGGGAGCAACACACACTGGGGCCCCTCAGATGGGGAGTGGGGGGAGGGGGAGCATAAGGAAGAATAGTTAAGGGTTTAATACCTAGGTGATGAGTTGATCTGTGCAGCAAACCATCAAGGCACACGTTTACCTCTGTAACAGACCTGCACATCCTGCACATGTACCCTGGAACTTAAAATATATAAGTTGAAGAAAAAAAAAAAGAAATTGTAGTCTGAAGTCCTGGCTTTATATATTTTAAATCTTGAACCCTACTTATTAAAATACATGTAATGCAGTAGGACCTTACCCTCTGATATTTGGTGACATCCAAATCCCAGAGTCCTAATTAGTACAGAAAGGGAAGGCAAGAAAGAATGACAGACAGAGAAATAAGGGACATCCTTCATTTCAAATGCTTCTGTAGCTATCATCGTGTGTGACTTTACCAAAAAAAAAGACTCATGCACATTGAATCACATATGCAAGAAGTTTGTTCCTTACTTAGACTAGAGACTGTAGTCTATTCTCATTGCTATTCACAATGGCAAAGACATGGAATCAACCTAGGTGCCCATCAGTGGCGGATTGGATAAAGAAAATGTGATAAGTATACATCATGGAATGCTACACCCACAGAAAAGAATAAAATTATGCCCTTTGCAGCAGCATGAATGCAGCTGGAGACCAGTATCCTAAGTGAATTAATGCAGGAACAGAAAACCAAATACTGCATGTTCTCACTTATAAGTGGCAGCTAAACAATGGGTTTTCATGGACATAAACATAGGAATAATAGACACTGATGACTACTAGTAGGAGGCAGGAAGGAAGAGGGCAAGGTTTGAAAAACTATTGGGTACTGGGTGACAGGATCAATTGTACCCAAAACCTCAGCATCACATAATATAACCCAGTAACTAACCCACATAAATACCTCCTGAACCTAAAATATAGATTAAAATTATTTAAAATAAATATAATAAAAATTTTAAAAACCACAACTTACTAAGATATTTTAACATACCAGTCAACTATCTTTGCTATAGCTTAAGTTAACAAATATCTCTAGTTAAAAATCACAGTGATTTCATCAAAAGATTCACTTTATATACCATTGTCTAAATACTTTCAAATAATGCTTTATTGGGATTAATAACATGACAGAGCGAAAGAACTTGAATTGAATTCATAAATCTAATATTTACCCAAAAATAATTTTTTAAAATGTGGACCATTTTGGACCAAAGCAGAATCCAATTTATTTTATCTGCTAAACATAAGCAGTAAATTTTGTAAATTTTGTTTAAAGTGGGGCTATTTTGCCTGTTCACCAAAGTTTAGCTCTTATTTAACACACACAAAAACATACTACACACATTAGAGGAAAAAAAATCCTGTAGTGCTTCAGTGAAATTTATGTATTTACCTAAATAAGTACGGTACCCTTCTCTATTTGGAAACAGAGAAAAGTATAAGGAAAATAATAAAAGTAACCCATGAGAAACAATATTGAAATTTGGGGATATCGTCATGTGATCTATCTTACAATGATTATATGTTTAAAGAAATGTATATAGATATTTTTAATTGAAATATACTATGGCATCTACAGTATGATATTTTCATTAAAGAAAATGTATTTCAGGCAATAGACAAAAAAGACTTGGTTGTTTCGGAATATAGAGGTCATATAGTGCAATTTGTCAAAACACCATTTCCCTTTCTTGAATAAACTGTTGCCTGGCATTCATGGCTCTGCTGGGATTCGTTTGGATTTCAAGTCACCCCAGCAGGATTTCTTCCACATGCCTTTGCTCACCTTCATCTCATCCTGTCATATGTAACTTCCAGATCAAGCCCACTTCATCTAATAAGGCCCATGGCATTAGACAGGACATTTTTTATTATACACTTGGCTTCCTCTATACCTCTGCTTCTACTTCCTTTCTGAGTTGAGCTTCCACTGTATTGTATTTTGTTTGTTTTTTTTGTTTTTGTTTTTGTTTTGAGATGGAGTCTTGCTCTGTTGTCCAGGCTGGAGTGCAGTGGCACAATCTCAGCTCACTACAACCTCCGCCTCCAGGTTCAAGCAATTATCCTGCCTCAGCCTCCCAAGTAGCTGGGATTACAGGCATGCACTATCATACCTGGCTAATTTTTGTATCTTTGGTAGAGACAGGGTTTTGCCATGTTGGCCAGGCTGGTCTCGAACTCCTGACCTCAGGTGATCTGCCCACCTTGGCCTCCCAAAGTGCTGGAGATTACACCGTGCCCAGCCTTTCCTCTTTTTTTGAGACAGGGTCTCACTTTGTCTCTAGGCTGAAGTACAGTGGGCCAGTCATGACTCACTGAAGCCCCAACCTCCTGTGCTCAAGGGATCCTCCTGCCTTAGCCTGCCAAGTAGATGGGACTATAGGCACTTGCCACTATGTTCAGCTCTTTTTTTGTTTTTCTATTTTTTGTAGAGACAGAGTCTCACCATGTTTCCCAGGTTAGTCTCAAACTCCTGGGCTCAAGCAATCCTCCCACCTCAGTCTCCCAAGGTGTTGGGATTACAGGTGTGAGGCACTGCACTGAGCTGTATATAGTATTTTTGACAATATCCTATATATCCTTCTCAGCAACTGCAGTGGGGAGGGGTAAGGAAAGGAGAGAGTACTTCTTTTCAAATAGATTCAGCAAAGTCACAGGAATGGCTCCCATTGGACAAGTATGGGTCACATATCTATCTGTGGATGCATAGCTTTAGTGGACAAGTCTAGGTCATGTGTCCAGGCCTAAGTACATCCAAAATGGATGAAGGAAAAATGGCTACTACCCAAAAGGAAAATCTGGGTGCTATCTGTAGAAGGGAAAATACATGCTGGGCCTGTAAACACAATTTTGCCTCTACTCTAACTCCTAAGCAAAAAAAAAAAAAAAAAAAAAAAAAAAAAAAAAAAAAAAAAAAAAAAAAAATTTTTTTTTTTTTTGAGATGGAGTTTTGCTCTTTTTGCCCAGGCTGAAGTGCGATGGCATGATCTCGACTCACTGCAACCTCTGTCTCCCAGGTCAAGTGATTCTCCTGCCTCAGCCTCCCGAGGAGCTGGGATTACAGGCATGCACCACCACACCCTGCTAATTTTTGTATTTTTAGTAGAGACAGGGCTTCTTCATGTTGGTCAGGCTGGACTCAAACTCCCGACCTCAGGTGATCTGCCCACCTCGGCCTCCCAAAGTGCTGGGATTACAGGCGTGAGCCACCATGCTGGGCCAATTTTTTTAATCCCAATGTGTAATTAAAAGTGTACATGATTAAATATATCTCTTTAAACCACATACTTATTTTTTAAAAGGTAATATAAATTAACAAGAAAAAGATGAATAACCCACTAGAAAATGAGCAAGGTCTATAAACATGCAGTTTGCAGTGGAAAAAAAGTACAAATACCCACCAAATAAAGAAAAAGATGTTCAGCCTCACTCATAACAAAATCAAAACAAGAAAGAGAAAATGAAGAACTATGCTCCTCAAAAATGTATATCATATGATGCCATTGTTTAATCTTGTAAATGATTGAACTTAGAGAATACTCAGAACATACAAGAGCATGTCAGCTAAAATGCATGAGTCAGCAAGTCCACTGCTAGAAATTTATCTTCCTAATACACTTACAAAAATTCTCCAAAACATATGTATAGGGATATTCACTGAAGCATAATTAAATTGCAAACAAACTAACTAAAACTAAAAACAACCCAGTGTCCATCAATAGCTAAAAGGATAAATACATTATGACATGTCTCTGTGATAGAATACTAGGGGGATACTAAAGAGAATTAATTAGATCTATTTTTAGAACAAGCTCCCAGATATGAAAGTGCAGAAAAGCAAATGCAGAATACTATCACTGGTATAATACCTTATGTGTGAAAAAGAAAAGAAAGTAGGTCCCTATATGTGGGAATGTGCATCTTTTTGTGGGAATAATCATAACTGATTAATAAGATTATTTCCCACTTTCCATATAATACCCTTCTCTACTATTTGACATTTCTAATTTTACAAATGTGCTTGTTTTTAAAACTATCAACAGAGATTATTGAATAGGAAGATTACAAGTCATTTTTATATTTTCTTCTTTGTTCATTTCTGATTTATAAAAAGACTGATGTGTTATACATTTTAAAGTGTATACTTAAAAGAAGGATAATTTGACCATATATTAACAACCAGAAAATAAAATGTCATTAAAACATAATAATTTGGGATTTACTGTATCATAGGCTATGTACTAGGCATGTCATATATATATAAAAATAAATATATGTTATTTCATTTAATCCTCAAAATGATACTATGAAATGAGTACTTTTATTATCTTCATTTTACAAATGAAATGAGACTTACAGAAGCTAAGTAACTTGACTAACAGTCCTCATTGAGTGAAAGACAAGATTTAAATCCAGTCAGTCTCAAAGATTTCATGATGAAGACAACAAAGGCAATTGCAACAAAAGCAAAAAAATGACAAATGGAGTCTAATTAAACTAAAGAGCTTCTGCACAGCAAAAGAAACTATCATCAGAGTGAATAGACAACCTACAGAATGGGAGAAAATTTTTGCAATTAATCCATTTGACAAAGGTCTAATATGCAGCATCTACAAGGAACTTAAATCTACAAGATAAAAACAACCCCACTAAAAAGTGGCAAAGGACATGGACAATTAATCCAGCTGACAAAGGTCTAATATCCAGTATCTACAAGGAACTTAAGCAAATTTACAACATAAAAACAACCCCATTAAAAAGTGGGCAAAAGACATGAACAGACATTTCTCAAAAGAAGACATGCAGCCAACAAACATATTTTAAAAAGCTCAACATCACTGATCATTAGAGAAATGCAAATCAAAACCACAATGAGATACCATCTAAAACCAGTCAGAATCACTATTATTAAAAAGTCAAAAAACAACAGATGCTGACGAGGTTGTGGAGAAATAGGAACACTTTTACACTAGTGGTGGGAGTGTAAATTAGTTCAATCACTGTGGAAGACAGTGTGGTGATTCTGCAAAGATCGAAAGGCAGAAATACCATTTAACCCAGCAATCCCATTACTGGGAATATACTCAAAGGAATATAAATCATTCTATTACAAAGCTACATGCACACATATGTTCACTGCAACACTATTCACAATAGCAAAGACATAGAATCAACCTAAATGTCCATCAATGATAGACTGGAGGGCCAGGCACCATGGCTCATGCCTGTAATTCCACCACTTTGGGAATCCAAGGCAGGTGGATGACCTGAGATTGAGTGTTTAAGACCAGCCTGGCCAACATGGTGAAAGCTCTTCTCTACTAAAAATACAAAAAGTAACCGGATATGGTGGCACATGTCTTTAGTTCCAGCCACCCAGGAAGCTGAGGCAGAAGAAATGCTTGAACCTGGAAAGCAGAGGTTGCAGTGAGCCAAGATCATGCAACTGTACTCGAGCCTGGGTGAGAGTGAGACTCCGTCTCAAAAAAAAAAAAAAAAAAAAAAAAAGACTGAATAAATAAAATGTGGTACATATACACCATGGAATACTCTGCAGCCATAAAAAGGAACAAGATTATGTCCTTTGCAGGGATGTGGATGGAGCTGGAAGCTATTATCCTCAGCAAACTAATGCAGGAAGAGAGAACCATACCACATGTTCTCACTTATAAGTGAGAGCTGAATGATGAGAACACATGGACACATCTCGGGGAACAATACACATTGAGGCCTGGCGGAGGATGGGGAGTGGGAGGAGGAGAGCATCAGCAAGAATAGTTAATCGAAGCCGGGTTAATACCTAGGTGATGTGATAATCTGTGCAGCTAATCGCCATGCTACACATTTAACTATGTAACAAACCTGCACATCCTGCACATGTACCCCTAAACTTAATATAAAAGCTAGAAATTTAAAAAAAAGATTAACTGTCTCTGAAGTTCATGCTCTTTCTAGTAGGTGATGAGCAAATAATTATAGTATTTGGAAACTAAAGAAACCAAGATACAGAAACACTGAGTAGTTTGGCTATCACTCACCTCTATGAATTGTTCTCCAATGTTTCAAAGACAATAAAATATTTTCTCCTCATTATTCCTAAAAAATTTAAAACAAAAAAATATATCCAGTCACTCTGATTCTAGAGGTAGCATACTTCCAAAGTGTAATTCATATTACAAGTGTAAATATTGCCGAAGGAAATACCTTTCCATGTGATGCTGGCTGTGAGGATGCTGGCTGCTGTGGGGGAGGTGCCTCTGGGGCTGCATACTTCTCAGAACCAACTGGGGCAGGGAACAGGCAGGAGTCCTGTCTCCCTATCGAGTTGGTGAGTCAGGAGCCACACTCCCTGGCACTGCTGCAGCCACCCAACCACGGCTCCAGACCCTAGCATCCCTGAGCTCTCAGAGGCCCTAGAAGCCCCCTGACCTGCAGGCTTGAAAGTGTATGCTCCCACTCCCTGGCCTCTCCCGACTCCCAACACGCACTCCAGGGTGGAGCAAAGTTATGGCCGAGCCTGGGTGCTCTCATAACCTGGCCGGGTGTGCATGCACTCAGGGTGGTGCTGACACACCAGTCCCCTTCCTACTTGGCCCCCTCCCGACTTTGGGTACCAACAGGCATGGGAAGGGGACTGGGGTCTGAGGGTGGCTCAGCATGGGCCTGCAGGCACCTCTTGAAGTGGACAGCCTGGGCACCAAGGACATCATGTTAATGGCAGACAGGTTCCTGGGCAGAAGGAGGAAGGTCCCCAGTGAAATCTCTCCTTCAGGCCAGGTATGGGAGCCAAGCTGCCAGTTCTGGGCAAAGTGGGCACCTGGAGTAAGAACTTCACTGATGACAGTTTGGCCAATTGGATGATGCTTTTCCAGGCCCCCTGTGGCCGCCCATGGACCAATCAGCATACACTTCCTCCATTTTGAGGACATAAAAATCCCAGACTCAAACAGACACTCACACATCAAGATGACGGAGATGACTTTCCTGAAGATAGGAGCTAGCCACTTTGGGTCTCCTAAGACCTGTTCTGTTGCTCAATAAAGCTACTCTCTGCCTTGCTGACCCTCCAGTTGTCCATGTACCTCATTCTTTCTGTACGTGGGACAAGAACTCAGGACCCAAGAATGGCGGAACTTCAAGAGCTGTAACACAAACAAGGCTGAAACACCCTCCCCCATCCCCACTGTTTGCCATGTTGCAAGCAATGAGAAGGAGAGAAGAGCTGTGACCCTTTGGGAAGCCCAGACCCAAGGGCTTCCCAAGCCAGGGTTGTGACACCCTCTCTGAGGCTCCCCATTTCCTGGTACCTCAAAGCTTTTGGGTGCCACCACATCCTCCTCATCCAGACAGGAGTACCCACAGCAGAAGCCACTTGTAGTACATCTGATCCAGCCACAACCTTGCATGGAGCTGGTGCTTGTGCTGGCGCCTGGCGCTGCCTGACCTGCCATAGCAGCCAGCATGGCTGGCTGTGCGCAGTGACCAGACCACATGCTCACTTGCTCACACACCCCTTGCCGCTGCACACCTGGCCTGCCCTTGGCAAGTGTGGTATCTGAGCCAGGACCATGAACCAAGCACAGCCTGCCAGGCCAAGGGGGCAGAATGAGCCCAGCCGGCCCAAGCAAAACTCAGGCAAAGGGGCCACTGGCCACAGAGGTTTCCAGATGGAAAAGCAAGACCCTAAGGATCCTGTGATACATAAGGCTAGATTTTGGAAGAATATGTGTTATGCTCTATATTACTGAGTCTACAAATTAACTCTTAACACTTCTTTTGAGTCCCCTGCCCTAAACTGATTCAATATAATTGAAGTGATAATAAATGCCTCCTTCCCCAGCATGGATGAGAAAATAAAATATATAACATCCTTTTAAAAATCATGACATTTCTCAAACATAAGGTATTGTCAGTATATAATAGGCCTCCCCAGGGACTGCAGACTTGATAGAATTAGTCTTGTGCCCTTCTGAACCAAGCAAGGGCCTTCCACACCAGAGAACAAGCAGAGTGTTAGCAGCCTTCACCTGGAGATCCCACTGGGCTTTAGCTCTTTATTGAACTTTGAGTCCAGACAATGAGGTAATAGTCTGATCCTCATTTTAAAGCACATAAAACCCAAGGAGGTTAACTAATTTCCCTAAGGTCACACAGAAGTCACGGGTGAAGTTGGAATTGAAACAGAAGTTTCTTAATTTCCAGCCACTGCAATGCTCCCAAGACAAAGCTCTCGTGGAATAAATTACACATTGACACAGGGGCACTTTACAATTCCTTGGAGAAGAGTTCCCAGAAGTAAAATATTTCATTTTAAATTGAAAAATCTCAGACTTACAAAAGACTGATGTCTTCCCCAGCTTGCAAATTATGCATCTCAGGAGGGAAAGAATCTCTCAGGAAAATCTCCTAAATATTCTACATAGTACAGCTCAGCCCTAGCAAACCACCTGAAAAACTGGTAAAAAAACGATCAGTACTGTTATCTGCCTACAAATGTGTGAGGATTTGTGTACAAGAAGGTTTCCCCCTGAAAGCAAAGATTTGGCATGTGAATATCAACGACCAATGCCTTTGTGTGAAGCTGTAGGAGGAGCCCCAGAGCACTCACTGAATTGAAATGAACCTGAGGATAAAGAGAAGTTGGCTCACAGTTAGCAGTTCTTCCTAAGGATCACTAACCTCAGATCCTTGAATAATGAGACCACTTTACAAATTATTAAAATAATCGTTTTGATGGAAAATAATGCAAAGGAGGATACCAAATGTAGTGCAAATCCACCTTGAAAAGTCTGCATTAAGCAATGATAATGCTGGCTAAAAATTACATTTCTCCTGTGTAATCTTTTGCAGATATCCAGGTGGAGAAGGGAGGGAGGACACTGTTACACACCTACATGGTGACTCTGTGGGAAGAAAGTAGGCAGGGAGACCCTATCCCCAGCTCCTCCCCAGTCCTAGCCTTCCTAAAAAACCAAACAGAGAAAACTATGAGAGCTCATACTTCTCTGGGGTAAACAGTCCCAGGCTACACTAGCTGGGAACAAGATTTAAGGGCTCTGATTGTCCAAATATAATCCAGATGTGGTCAGGCACCCTGCCCTGCTCTCACCCAGGATCATTTTTGCAGGAAAAAAAACACCAACCTTACTCCAAAAGTATGGAAAGGTCTGTGACTTTTTCCTAAGGTTGTAGAGAAACAGAGGAAGTGATTACCTCACTTAGTTTAAAAAAAAAAAAAAAAAAAAAAAAAAGACTTTCCCCACATTTCCACTTTCCATCCACAACAGTTGCTACAACTCTTTCCCTAAAGAATGGCCTCCAGCCAAGCTCTCCTTCACTCCTCTAGGCTCTTTCCCTGGCTTCCTTTCCTGTCTGGACTCTTTCCTCTTGCTTTCCCACCCCCTTCTAGCTTCATAGGACTTTCCCACCTCTCTGTAACCATGGGAATCTGCCAGGGAAAGAGGCAGGTAGAGCCAGAGGCCAAGACAGGGAGAGCCAAAGTGATCAGTGGGGACCAGGATCCAGATCAGTGAGAAGCACAGACCCTTACAAACTGGAAGAGCTGAAGAAGAGATAGGGCTCACTCTGGTTACCCATCAGGATGGAAGTCTACTCACAGAGTTATTACTTATGTCTCCTGATCCCCAGTTTTCTGGAATGGAAATAATAATGGAATAATGGGGCTGAGAGTAGTGGCTCACACCTGTAATCCCAGCACTTTGGGAGGCCAAGGCAGGAGGATTGCCTAAACCCACGAGCTCGAGACCAGCCTGGGCAACATAGGGAGACCCTATCTCTGCAAAAATTTTAAAAATTAGATGGGCATGGTGGTGTACACCTATAGTCCTAGCTACTGAGAAAGCTGTGGTAGGAGGATCACTTGAGCACAAGAGCTTGAGGTTACAGAGATCAGTGACTGTACTACTGCACTCCAGCCTAGGCAACAGAGCAAGACCCTGCCTCAATAATAGCAATAATAATAATAATAATGTATGGAAATTGTAGTAGTGTAAATTAGATTAGTTGATATGAGTAAAGTACTTAGCACAGAGCCTAGCACTGAGTGCTCAATTAAATGCCTGCTATAATCATTGTTCTCCTACACCCTGCTGCTCCTCCTTCCTGTTTCAAAGTCTAATGTAGTTGAAGGAAGAAAAATGCTTAAAAGCATTTAGTTTGCTATAGTACTTCTCACACAGAGGCTCAGGACTAATTTATTTTTTAATTTTTAATCTGTCCTTATCCTCCTTCCCATCTAGAATGCAGCTCATGCCACATTCAATTCTCCATGTGAACTTGACAATTGAACTGGTCTACACCACAATTAATGAGGTGAGTTCACTGATCACATATTTGGATGTCACAGCAATGTCATTTGCTGAAAAAATATTTCTGAATGCTTGTTCTCAATTTCTGTAGACCAGTAACAAAAGAGTTCTCAGGCCACACTTTGAGTAGCAGTGGTTAGTGGTGGCTATAGCTCTTGAGCAGAGCTCTATCAGGCTGGGGTACACTGAGTTCCAGAGATGTATGAAAATGTGCTTGGCCTCAGAGACAATAAATATACTCCACCTATTTCTTCAGAGGACCATCATTATGCTCATCTACCAAACTTCCATGACCTTGTCTCCGTCCCAGGCCTTCAGCTACCCAATCTGTAAAGTGGTCAAAGTTCTCTGGGCCTCATGCTCTTTTCAATGCCTCTTCTCTCTATTATTTCTCACAATACAGCCTGGCACAAAGATTCTCTAAAGTAAAGAAAACCCTGCACAAGAAAGCCACTTGATAAACAAATTCATGCTATCATATTAGGGATGTGGTAGGGAAAAGGAGGCAGAGGGGACAAGAAAGGGATTTGAATTGCAAATAGCAGGAAAGGAAGAATAATGGTGAATATAAAGAAATAACAGTGATAACATTTCGTACTGTAGTGGAGGACATGTTTCATGTTTCATGTTTCATCGGGGACAGAATTGGGGAAAGGACAGCGATACCTCCAGAAGCATCACACCATGTGGAGATAATCCTTATATAGAACATATATAAATAAAATGTTTAAACTGTATAAACAAGAAGACTAGAGTAACTTCCCTCATAACGGGTAAGAGTGCTGGGTGTGTGTGTGTGTGTGTGTGTGTGTGTAATTAAAAGTTTTCTTTAACCTATTCTGTTTTATTATTTTCCTTTTTTTTTCATTTTATAATGAAAAGGCACTGTCTCAAAACATATAGGAAAGTATTCTCTACACCTGACCTTAATCTACCCACATGTATAGACCTGTGTTGACATGAAAGTCTAGTTCTTGAAAGTCTTTAAGACATTGTTTTATCACAGAGGGGTTCTGTTCTCTTCCTTCAGGAGGTTGCTAATGAGTTATAGACCACAGGGTCTGGGCACTGGGGAGTCCTACAAGGAGAACCCACCCCCATGATACTACGGAGAACCCTGTAGTGGAGCCAGGGCCAGGCTGCCTTTGACTCCCTCAGAGACAGCTTGCACTGACAGTTGGGGGTTTATAACTGTAGGTCCATTTAACCTGCCAAGAGACAGACTTGGAGGGAGCATTCATTTGGGATTCATTTTGGGGTGGCCTTTTAAGTCAAACAGAGGTTCTGCTGGGGGCTTTGTGTTTGTTTTCTTTTTAATGGTACTCTTCTCTTCCAAAACTCCTTTCTCTCCTCCTCTATGAATACATTGTCCTCAAATAAAAGACAAATTTCAGGTACACATAACTGATTTGCTATTTACAGAACATTTGCAATGTAAATATGATGAGCTCAAGAGTATTCTTGTGTAAAGTGCTAACAAATATTTGTTCTGCTGAGGAGTGGCCAGGCCCTCCCAGCCTGGATGGCTTCAGCTGACCAAAAACAGGCCCTGTGAGGGCCCTGGGCCTCTAGCCCTGTCCCCCTCCCGCCACAACCTTGGCAGCTGCCATAGCTGACCTCCTAACTCTGAAATTAAAAACCAATCACAAATGGATGTTCAAACAGCTCCATTGCTTTGGCTCATCTTAGAGTATGTGTTTCTAAAACAGAACTTAGGAATAAAACTGTGCTTTTCTTCGTGTGTTGGCAGGGTCAGAAAGACCTCTACTAGAAGCTGTCGTATGGTACTGGTGACCAGTTTCTGTTGAGCCCTCCAGGCCCTTTCTCCTGAGCCTCGGGAGCTAAAGGCATCCTGAAGTAAAAGTGTCACTAAAAGCTACAATAAAAGGAATAATAGAGGTAACTCTCTGAATGACAACAGTCTGGGCACAGTCTGATGTCTGCAGAGAGAAAGAGAGAGAAGAAGAAGAAAAGGAGAAGGAAGGCTGGGCATGGTGGGTCACTCCTGTAATCCCAGCACTTTGGGAGGCTGAGGTGAGCAGATCACTGGAGGTCAGGAGTTCAAGACCAGCCTGGCCAATATGGTGAAACCCCGTCTCTACTAAAAATTCAAAAATTAGCCGGGCATGGTGGTGGGCGCCTGTAATTCCAGCTACTTGGGAGGCTGAGGCAGCAGAATCACTTGATCCCCAGAGGTAGAGGTTGCAGTGAGCTGAGATCATACCACTGCACTCCAGCCTGGGGAACAGAGTGAGACTCCATCTCAAAAAAAAAAAGATAAGAAAAAGAAAAGCAGAAGGAAGGAGAAAAGGAAAGAGCTTCTCCACAACCATTGGATGGCCTCCCATTGCTCTGAAGACAAAGACAAAACTCAAGGCTGTCCTCCAAGCCTTGTGTGATCTGGTCCTGTCACTGGCCCATGGCTCTGTTCTGCTCACTCTTCCCTATCTCTCTGTTACTCAGCCAGACTCACCATGCTCTGCCCAGAGCCGGGTCTTTGCTGCTGCTTCTGCCTGGACCTCATTTTCCTTCCCCTCTTTGCCTGGATAATGCCATGTCATCCTTCAGATCTCAGCTCAAGAGTCACTTCCTCAGAAAGCCTTGCCTGATTTCACCATCTAATTCAAATGCCCCTAGCATCAGTTCTCAGGAGATCTGGTATCTCTTCTGACTACATTTGTCATTGTTAACAATTTTACAGCTGTGTGAGTATTCCATTGTCTCTCTTCCACCACTCAGTTGTAAGCCCCTGAGGGCAAGAGCTGGAAATATTGTTGCTCACCACTATGCCTTCAACAGTGTCAGGAGCATACGAGGGTTTAAAAAGTATTGAACAAATGAATGAATGAATGAATGAAGTTAGGACTCAACTCAGCTGGTCTCTGCCCATTTCCAAAGCATGTTTTCTTAACTATTATGCTGGAATGCGAAAGGCTACCAGCAGGGAAGAATGAACAAGGGAGTATGTTGGGAGGACATAGAGCCTTGCAGGCGCTGCTACTTACTAGCTGTGTGAACTTCTCAAAGCTTCATCTGAAAATGAGGATAACACCTACTTTATAGCATTGCTATAAGGATTATATAAGATGATCCACAGAAGTACTTAGCCTGGCACATACTAAGCACACAATAAAAAGTAACTAAAACTAATGTCTTGCAGGATCTCCTCTTGACCCAATACCTCCCAAATAAACTGACCCCTTGTCTGAGAGATTGTCCCTGTCTCTGTGTCTCTGTTTCTCTCTCCCTCTCTGAGACTCATCCCCTCCCAAGCTACTGGAGTATATTTGCAAATACCCTGCTTGTGACTCTGTCATAGCCCCCATCCCACACCATCAAACCTCCCCACCCAACACACACACACCCATACACACACACAGACATACTTTTTGGCAGTGTAGTCCTGATAAATTCCAGGTTCCTTTGGTATTTAGCTGTTCCCTGCTTTAATATAAAACTGAAAGAGTTAATATTAAGATTTAATTTATATTAAGATTTAACATAAATGTTAATATAAATCTAAAAGACAGAAATTTCTAGATTTAGAAATCTAAAACATACTAAATCTTCATTTAACTTTGAGGTGTTTTAAATTTTTATCTGCAAATATCTAATATTTTAAAGTTTCGTCATCCATGCAGACAAGAAAAAAGGCAAACTAACAGGGAACAATAGAGAAAGCATCAATAAGAAAAACAGCTTATTTAGCAATGGTGCAGAAATATGCTGCCTGAGGCTACTACTTGCATGAAAATACATTAAAGAGATGTCAGAAAATCCTTACAGCTACCAGGTGAAAATGTATAAAAAGTCCTGGGTTTTTTCCAAATTTGTAGATCTTCAGAATTTTTTTTTTTTTACTTAAATGTGAAGGAGACATCCTAGCCCATACAAGTTTTTAGAGCATTCTGGCAACTTGCTTGTCAATTCCAGGAACAATTTGTAAATATACCATATCACTTTTATTAATTTAAATAGCTAGTGGCAGCAGAAAACTTCAGTTTAAAGCCCATGGATTTTCCTATTTGCTGCTCTAAGAGCCCATAAACATATGTATCTTTGGAAAACTATCATGTGTTTTCAACTTCCTGAAGAATTCTTGTAAAATATAACTGAACCACATTACCCTTTGTCCTGAGCTTTTATTCCACTAATGGACAAATTGGGAGGAGGCTAAGAACAAATGTGCTATTAATTACCCAGATGGCTTTTTAATAGAAACTTGGATTATTCTTTAGCCACTAAACATTGTCCAGAAATTTCTTAATAATGCTTGTGTGCAGGCATTCCTTCCAGGAGAATAAAGATCTCATTGACCGGCAGGCTCGGTTATGTCAGGTTAGTTTAGGAGATGGTAGACAAAGAGTGGGTATTGTATAGACCAGAGAGAATGACATGCCATATCTGAGCTGCCCAGTCTCCCCAGCAATGACAGATTTTCTAATTCACTGCAGATTCTCACAAAACTGGGTGGTCAGCTTTGGAGAGAACCAACAGTGGGTCTATTGATTCTGGGTGGGAGCAACATAATTCTGAATTAACCTGAATTGATTCAATACAACAGCAAGTCTTGGTATCGGATTAAAATTAGGATTAATACATTAAATGTTAGGTCAGGATGTTAAGTCCCAGCACTGAAAGACCTACATGAAGTAAGTCAAAGCTAATACAGGCAGGTAGGATAGCCAGAAGATAATTTGTACTTTTAGACTCTAGAAATACATCACTCAAAATTCACTGGCACGAATGATGCCTTTTGTGATCTGATGCTTCAAGTTACGGTTTTTGCTGCTTAGTTCATAAACAGTCATTTTGAAACTGTGCCTCTTTTCTTATGTTTATCATATATATGGGGCAGGGTGGGGGTGGGCAGGGGCTTTCATCTGACACACTAATGGCTGAGAGACAGCCTGGCTCATTATTTGTTCCTACTTTTGTAAAATTATCTTGCCAGGGGCAAAATCTGCTGCTTCAAGCTTTCCAAGTAGACAGCAATTAACTTTCACCATGCTCTTTACCAGACACATGCTCCTGTAAAATCATAAAGGATGCAAACTACCATTTTGAATATGTTTTCCCAAATACTAGATGAATGGATTTATATTTAGGAAAATAAGAAGAGAATCAAATACCTTACAGTTTCCTGGAGTGATTATTTTAACATAAAAATTTTAAACCCTCTTGATTTTCAAATCGTATTTTAAAAATCCAAATGGCTATGCCTACAAGAAAGAATATGAGCATTTGTTGCAAATAGTCCTGGTATAACCAAGCAAAATAGTTCACAAGTGAGCCTAGGTAAAAAACAAAGTATTTGAGAGTAACAAACTGAATGTGACATTTTGTTGGAATATGCATTTTCTTAGATATTTTAACATCAATTGGATGTTTTCTTCTTAAGGCATATGTCGTCTTAGAAGAATGAAGAGATAAAGGATTGAAATGCCTTTTTGCAATTACTTAACACATTCAGGAGTACTTTTTTTCATTGTAAGAAATGATATATTTGTACTTAAATCTTGAGAGTTTATAAAATATCCCTCTCAGTCTTCCTCTTTTGACCTTTCTCTAGTTTCCTTGTCTGAACTTTCTCTATTCTCCTTGTCACATGGTCACCCTGAAGGCAATCAATTGAAAAGGGAATTTTTAATATATTTGAAAGGACTGTTCTCAGTATGTTTCCAGATGCTGTAACTTAGTCACATTGTCCTCTAAAATCATCGCTTATTAGCAATCCTTGCTGTAGCAATCCTTATTTATCTAAGCAGGATATATTTTCCGGTCTTCAGATAGACTTAATCATAAAAAACTTATGATCTATGATTTGGGTTTGGGCTTTAAACTGCCAGGGGCTTTTTGCCAAGTCTTACTAATTGAAATACAATTTTCATTTCCATTTTCCATTTTGATCCGTTTGTTTTCCCGATGCTGCCTTATGCCTAGATTTCTAGCACCTGCACACTGGCCCCTGGTGGCAGAAATTAGACCTCACAGAGCCTCATGCGCTTCCAATTACACACTTCTTTTGGCTGTAAAGTTCCCTTCTGGACCCACTCCATATTAAAACTCATTGGTCCCATATCCCATTCTCAAGAGTCCTGGTAGGTAATTCAGTCAAGTAATTAAAACGAGTCGTGAATGTGAATTTCATCCCCTCCCCAGTGTTGCAATGTTATAAATCAAAAGAGTTTCTCATACCTAACTAGAGAGAGGAGAAACTCTTAAGCAGAAGACATTCATAGGCAAATCATATCACAGAGGTTTTCTACTCAACACACCCTCAAAACTGGGCCTGAATAAGTGACACCTCCTAGAACCCTGTAATAAGAAGAACAGGGGCTTTACAGTCAAGCCTTATTTTAATCCCAGTTTCTCTATTTACTGGTTGTGTGGTCTTAGACAAGTTACTCAACCTTCCTTAGTTTTCAGTTTGCCCATTTGTAAAACTGAGATAATAATACTGTACTCTGAAGGACTGTTGAAGGGTATATGTATGCAGAGTACCTGGAATATAAGTTTTCAATCAATGTTAGACATTATTATCTCAATGGAAAGATGGAGGAGGCCTCATAGTTTTTATCATTTTTTTGGTTTTGAATATTGTGCTTTCAGGATATGACAAATGTAAATGACATAGGGGGACAAAAGGACAAAAGCATAATATTTGAAATTAAGATTGACCCAAGAAGATGTGGGTTCTCTAGGCACATATCTATAGTGTCTGCTGCATGCACAGTTGGGAAAGTTCTACTTAGAGTTAGAATCTCTTAGCCAGGTTGGACCTAGAGCACTAAATATAAAATAGCATGTCTGTTTTTCTTTTCTTTTCTTTTTTTTTTTTTTTGAGACAGAGTCTCACTCTGTCACCAGGCTGGAGTGCAGAGGCACAATCTCAGGTTACTGCAACCTCCACCTCCTGGGTTCAAGCGATTCTCCTGCCTCAGCCTCCCAAGTAGCTGGGACTACAGGCACATGCCACCACGCCCAGCTAATTTTTGTATTTTTAGTAGAGACAGGGTTTCACCATGTTGGCCAGGAAGGTCTCTATCTCTTGACCTCATGATCTGTCCACCTTGGCCTCCCAAAGTGCTGGGATTACAGGCATGAGCCACCGCGCCCGGCCGCATGTCTGTTTTTCAACGGTAGTAAGTCTGTAAGTCAATGGGCTGCTGGCTGCAGCCTCCAAAAGAATAATAGTTAACACCAAATCTGATTTCTAAATAAGCCCAGGAAACAGGCAACTCTGATAAATGGAAAAGTGTTCAGGAGATGTTTGTTTACACAGACATCTTCTAACACTGTAAATAAGATTATAAGAATGCATACTCCTTTGCAGTAGTCACAAAAGCTAGAATGGAGTTAGGTAGTGTCTAGACGCCTTTGATAAAAAAAAAATAGCGATTAGTGGTCGCTGAATTTACTAACACAATTTTCTTCCCTTTTCTCCAATTATTTCTATTTTCGGCCTTCACTTTTAGGATTTAGTTACAGCATCTTGCACTGCTTAGTCAGCAGACATGTGCCATTTGGGGGATGCCATGATCCCCTTTTTCAAAATTAAATTTTGAAGCCAGAAGTGTCAAGTTTCATTTCTCATTTAATGTAATTCTATGAGACTTTACTCAGCAGTATAAATCCACTGATCATCATCTGTTTTCAAGCTTTAGGCATAGGGTGACTCGTGCCCAAGGTCTTGCTATTAATTATTTTCCCAAGCACCATCTACTCTAAACCTTTATCAATTAAATCACTACTCATAACAAAACATGAAGATATACCTGCTAAGATCTGTAATGAACATATTAGTTTAGCTAGAGAGATTCAGTATATTCAAATTAACAATGATAAAGTATTACAGTGTAAATTATACCAAAACATCCCTCTAACACTTTTTAATCATTAAGTGTTTATTAAGAAAATAATCTCTACCTAGTTCCACACTGGGAGGTATTTTCTCTTGTTGCATTTTTTGTCTTACCTAATGTTGTATTCCCTATGGATAAGGATTTAATAACAGATCCTCCATCTTAGGTGGTCATGCAATTGCTATTTTCTGCAGTTTAGAGAACCTCTTTCACTACACGACAAGCTCAACTGTAAAACCGCCTGAAAACATGAACCCAGAGAGCAATTTAACAGAGTGATTTTTGTGTATATGCTTGTATGCCGGAGAGATGGGATATTACGGACGGCCTTGTATGATCTTCTCCATTAAACTGCTTTGCTAATCTCTTTCCTCTTAGGTTGTATAAGTAAATGTTCTGACTGTGTCATCTCTCCTCAAATCCTCCCTTATTTGTTGCTGCTAATTCGTCACTCCTTTACAGAGAGGTGGCTCCTAAGATCTAACTGCTGCTGAGTGCAAGAAATTTCCTCATTCAACCCTAGCTGCCTATAGGATGTGAGCTGAGACTCATGGGGATCAGAGACCATAAACAAGATAAGATGTATTTGTAGAGAAGATCCCTAGCTGCAGTAAACTTTTCCATAAGACCTCACACTCTCATGTACTCCTCTTTCTTGGTAATTTTTCCCCTCATAACTTTATAACAACAACATTCCAATACATACTACATTTGTATTTTTTTGTTTCATTTTGTTTTTGACTCACAGAGATTTTCTGTGTTTGGCAAAATCATTTGTTCTCTACAACAACCTGATTGTTCTCTCTTAGGCCAGACACTTATATTTTACACTGTGAACTGAGATATCAATTGCTTATAAAGATTCATTTATTCTCTTTTTAACACTTACATAACAGCTCCCTCCTCAAATAAACATCTGGTTTGGGTGCAGCTCTCTAAGAGGAAAAACAATTATTATTTTTTGGGGGTGGGGGAAAATTCAATCTCTGAAAAGCACAAGTTTGATGTATGCAAAAGAGGAACTGAAACATTTTGCAAAAAACTCATAGAAACATTTCAGCATTATAAACCATTTGACACTTAGAAAATTAAGCATTTTTTATTTCTTCTTTTGAGAAACTACTCAGATGTACAAGATTGAACTTTTTAAAATATTCACATGTGCTACTTAATAAGTAATTTAACCAGAATATAACTTTATCAAAAATATTTTCCTAGTCTGGGAAAAAATAAAAATCTGAAGATAGTATTCACTACAGTAACAAAACTACCCAGTTTTAAAAGTGGGCTTTAATTTAATTTAAAATGCCATTTTTATAGTTCCTGATTTCTAAACGTTTTCATAAGTCTTTATCTAGAAATATGGTACCCAAGTCTCCAAGCTCCCAGCCCAGGATTTTAACAATGAAGTTTTACTTAGAATTTCTTTCCTCGAGATCTTTTAATCATATGGGAAAGAGAAGGAGAAAGCTGATTTTGAGTAAAGAAAGACCTATTACCTTGCATTGTCACTTAAACAAAAAAAAAGCCTTTTGGCATTTGGCAATAGTTTTTAAAACTGAAATATGTGAGTTTGGTATTACTTTGTATTTAGCCAAATATTTACCTTTTTTAAAAAAAAACCTTCAAAAAATATCTGTCCCAGTTTTCCCTTAATTTTTGAGTCAAAATGTATTTCAATGAAAATGAAATCCATATGCTCCTACTTTGTTCCTCTTAGTTCCTTAACATTTTGTTTTAGAAGATCATTTTGCAGCTAAAAAGCCTTATTATTCCATTTCCAGATTTTGTCCTCTACTTATTAAATTGTATTTGACCAACAATTGTTAAATCATAGATTTGGAAAACCAAATATTTATTATAATCCTGAACACTTTGATCTTAAAGAAACACTTCAATGAATGAATGATAAGCAGGGAAAAGTAAAATCCATGCAGATAATACTAAATACGCTTTTCAACTCTATCAGTAAATCATGATTGAAAACTTTATCCTGGTTCCCCCTTCACTTATTAATTTGACTAATAAAAATACAATTTTCATAAATTTTTAGGCTGTATTACAAATTCCCATATGCTCTATGTAAACCATTTTTGAAATGTAAATCTCTTCAGACTTTGAAACAAGACACACGTTTACTGAAAATATGGAAGATTGGCAAAAATGACAGTTACCACTTAAAACAAAGACATAATAGAAAAAGTAGGTAAGACTTATGGGCTGGCCACAAAATGTTATGCTAAAACTCCAGTAACAGCTAACATCTAGTAATTAAGAGCTTATTTTGTGCCAGGCAGTATGCTCTGTGTACCATGTACATTATCTTATTTAATCCCGATAACAAGCCTAAAAGGTTGATAATACTTTTAGCCCCAACTGCAGACCTGAAAACTGAATTTTAGAAAGACTGACTGACTTGTCCCAGATTACATGGTCAATAAGGTAAGCATGATTTAAACTCCAAGACCATGTATGTCCAATGCTGGCACACGATGGCACTCGTAAGTGAATCTGTGGTGAGGAAGGCCTTTAAAATCGTGGAATGGGCTGTGACTGCAACAATCTATCACTTCCCTCTTATGGGATTTTCCCCAACTCACCCAACCCTCCTTGGACTACTGTTTCTTCCTTTGCCTGTGGGCTGTTTTTAGGTTACCAAGGCAGAGAAGTAAGAGATTAATGTCAAGGCTCCTGTGAAACATCATGCTGCAAGGGTAACTCTCATCTGAATCCAAATAATATCCAAGCAGATCATAGAAATGTTCCTAGGGAACCAAAAAGTCAAATATAGTTATCAACTAAGACGGCTTTTTGACTAGCTGCAAGGTGATGTGTTCCCAGGATACAAGGAAGTATCTTATGTTTCTCTTACCTTAGGACAAGACTGCTCCCACTGTTAGAGCAAGAGCTTGCTCATGACAATTTCTTAACTTTCATGGATACTAGACAAAGTTATAAGTGAAAATATAACTGTTCAACTGTTCAGTACATTCCCAAATAGAAAAAATAAAATAAAACCCCTTCCAGTGACAGAAATCATGATTTGAGAGCATCAGGTGTATAGCTTCTTATTTAGGTGGAAGTCCAAGGCTTTGGGAGAGGACACCATTCTTTTCTCATCAGATGTAGATTGTTATTTCCAGTCTACAACTCGTATAATTTCATTTGAAAGTGAATATTTTATATTCCCTAAAAGTAGCAAAATTGTGGAACAAATACGTATACTCAAATAAAAGAGAGCTCAACAGGTAGACTTTTAGGCTGATTTTGTGGTATAGACAGACAACTTATCAAAGGGAGATTCATACCCCTGAGTCTAGAAAGATGGAAAACATTAAGCAATGGTAGCCTTTATAATTACTCTCATAATTTATATAAGAAGAACTTAGAAAGTTTAAGATGATTATCACAGCCACTTCTATATCTAGTTTTAATACCTAAGACACTCGACTTCCAAAGAAACTCAGTTCCTTCCCCTGGGGTCCCTTAGCAGTGTATCACCATCATAAAATTGAATTAGCCACACCTCCCAATCCAAATTTCAGGTCTTTGCTTTCTTAAGGAAATTCATTCCCCTCTTCAGATGTGCTCACTCTGTGGGCTTGCTGTAGAGTAAAACCAAAGTTTACAAGACCTGCTGGTATTGGATTTAAGTATAGCTAACCCCAGACCCTGACTTTATCTTTAGGTTTGACTTGAGCAACATTTTGAAATGAGAAAATAATAAAGTTAGCATATATACTAACTTTGTACCTACCTGCAATGGAATATTACTCAGCCATAAAAAAGAAATGAAGTGTTGATACATGCTACAGTGTGTAACCTGAAAAGTATTACACCAAGTGAAAGAACCCAGATGCAAAAGGTTACATGTTATACAATTCTATTTATATATTTATATAAAATATCCAGAATATGTAAATTCCAAAAGACAGAAAGCAGATTGGTAGTTGCCAAGGGCTAGTAGGAGGGAGAAAAGGGAAGTGACTGCTTGATGGTTTTGGAGTTTTCGTTTTGGAACCAGATGGTGGTGGTAGCACAACATTGTGAATGTACTAAATGCCACTGAATTGTTCACCAAAAAATGGTAATTTTATGTTATGTGGACTTTACTTCCATAAAATAATAATAACAAAGTTTGTATGGCATCTATAGTTCTTATGGCCCAAGGTACTACAGAAGCAGAGAGGAGAGCCTAACTCAACCAGGGAAAACTCTGGAGAAGACCACATCTAAGCCAAAACCTGAAAGGTAAGTCAAATTTAAGGTAAGTAGGTAAAGGTAGAAGTGGGAAGGGGAAAAGAAAACGGAAGAGAAACATATTCCAGGAAAATGTTGTGTGTATGATCATTTAATAATATAATACTGACATTTTCAATTATTTCTTCATTCCCATAAAATCAAATCAACAAACATATTTTAGTCATCTACTATTTATAGGGAACCATAATAGATGCTGAGAGAAACAGAGGCAAAAGAGGCACAGTGTTACAAAGAAATAAAACCAGCATTTATTACCTTCTTTGTAATTTATACTCATTATCTCAATTTGTTCTTTCAACAGACTTACAAGATAAGTATAATTAACCCTGTCTTGCATATGAGAATACATAAGCTCAGAGAAGTTAGGTAACTTGCCCAATATTGCACAGCTTACAAATGGAAGCAACAAGATTCAAACCCATGTGTCTGACTTCAGAGCCCCAGTTCTTGCCACCAAAGTGGGCTGCTGATCATAAAGTATATAATTATATCTGATTGATGGTAAATAACTATTGAAGACATCAGTAGTAGAGATATCACGAAGCAGAGCAGGATGCTCCCTGTCGGTGGCAACATACATGGAGAGAACTGGGACCAGACCTGGAGAGAAAAAGAAGTCTCAAATTCCATATTCTAGTGACAGAAGTAGGGGTAAGGAGGAAAAGACTTAGAAATTACCTACTCCCAAAACTCTGGTCCAGTCCCCATTACACAGAACCTAGGGTGCCTCCTTCCTGTACCATGTACTTACCCACCTACAGCACTCTACATATTCAGTGTTTGTTTTATGTATTATTTTTTTTCATATTCTAGATCCATATTAGTTTTGTGTAAATTACACAAAGTTGTGTAACTCTCTGTGCTTCAGTTTATACATCTGAAAAACTGGAATAATAATAATTGTGGATTAAACAAATTAATACATACAAATGAAAAGTGTCTAGAATACAGCAAGTGCTCAAAAATATGCTTTTGTTCTTAACGTTGTTTTGCATGGTATTTCCCTTGCCAGGAATTCTCAGCTTTTTAAGACATATGGACCATGTCTCTTTTTCTTTTTTTAATTTCCAGCCTTTAGCACGAAGCCTGGAACACAGTTGATAAATAGGAAGTTTTGAGTCAAGGTGATGGTAAACCTAGTATTGTATTGATTACTAGAATTCTCAGAACTGAGACTATGGCATCCCTTTTATTTGTAAACCCTTTGACAACTATAAAATAGAGATTGTCAGTCCTCAAATATTTATTAAATACCTACTTTCTGGCAGGCCCAGCACTGAGGATACAGGATTTTCTAAATAGCAAAGACTAGAATTCAATCCAAATGGTTGATTCAGGTTAGGTGGGGAAATAAATATGAATGTATACACTTAAGCAGTCTCAAGAGAAATACCTGTGCAGTGTCAAAGTTTTACTGTTATTACAAAGAAAACATTGCTACTTATGTACAAAACAAACTATGATCCATTAACTCAACACAGAAGCTCCTTTTGGCTCCATAAAAGCTGGCAGCCAAACAAGTTTTGTAGTCACACTGCCAAAAAATACCTGACCAATACATGTTAACGTTCTTGTTTTCTTTCGGACATATTTCAGTAATTGCCTGTCTGCAGGTACAAGATGCTTACAGGAAGTGATTAATCTTTCATGAGACTATTCTACTCTCTTCCTTAATTCAGTACAATAAAACCCTGAAGGAGCAGGCACCCTCATGTCAGTGCATGCTTCAAGGACCGGCAATTTTAATGGGAGATAACTCTGATCACATGATAGCCATCAATGATGAAATCTCTTTCTTAAAAGAAAGCAACACAACAGGACAAAACCACCCCTTAAAAAGAAAAAAAAAAAAGAAGAAGAAGAAAAAGCCCACCTCTAAACCTAAAACCTAACTCTTTTCTTTTCCTGGTAGGAGGCCAGATGGGATCCTCAGACATCATGAAACGCTACAGCTGGAAGCTGAATGGTTGATCTATACCCCTAGCCCCCTACATGGAGATACTAGAGATGAGAAAGGCTCTTGTTTGCTGTATGAAGCAGGTGTGGTTGAACTAAATGGGGAGAAGATGTCCAGCTGGAAGAACCCATCAACCAGCTGTCCAGGGCAGTCTGCTTAGATAAATACCACCTGTTACTAAACAGCCAGAGAAAAATTAGTCATATCCCAGGAACCTGCTGATTCTCTGTCTATTGTGCTGAGGCTTTGTGTCTTTCAACATCCTAAATCCCATGCGTGTCTCAGAGCAATGGTCATATTCCCTGTGCTTAATTTGATTCTGGACAATGACAAAGGCTTTTGTGGCATTCGATTAAAGTATTTTCTTGGGGCTGGGAGCACATACATGAGAGCAGAATAAGAATAAACAACACACGGAAGAAGAGGGCAGTGATCCCAAATGGCACCTTTTAACATGACAGTCTCAATACTGTGTAAAGTCTGGCCACCTTGAAAGATGATGCACGGCTCCATCTTCTACACCCTATTCCATCTTTCTCACTGTTCCCAAGCAAGACCAACCTCTTCTTGAACACTGAGAATGACTACTAAATACACAGATGACAAGCACACCTGCATACACACACACACGGACACACACTCACTCTTTTGCTTATGCCATTCCCATACCTGGGAATTTCCTCTCCTGAATTTTCCAAATCTCACTCTTCAAAACCCAAATCAAAACCTGCTTCTCCTGGAGACATCCCTAAAACTTTTGTCCCAAAATGATTTTCTCTAAACTGATAACAGCACTGAAAATCCACATTGTACATTTTGCCACTTTAACCTGTTGCTTTCCACTCTTGTCCCAAGTAAGTCTCATGTCCCCAGTAAGACTCCTTGAAGATAGAATATACTAAATGCCACTGAATTGTTCCCCCAAAATGGTTAATTTTATGTGATGTGGACTTCACTTCAATAAAATAATAACAAAGTTTGTATGGCACCTGTAGTTCTTACGGCCCAAGGTGCTACAGAAGCAGAGAGAAGGAGAGCTTCCCTCTGTGGCCTAACCCATCATCCAAACAAAGTTATGTCAATTCAATAAATATGTTCTAAACTGAAAGGATGCTAACTTCAAAAATTATTATAGGATGATGTGAAAATAAAATGGTAGATCTAAATGGAGATCCCACTGGAAAGGCCCTTAATGATTTTTGCTTCAAGTTGACTAGAGGTCAGTGTACTGGAAGCCCTGGACATGTAGTCAGAAAGACTGAGACTGAATTCTGGTTTTCCTACTTATTAGCTTTATGGTATTGATTATTTTATTTTTAACAGTATCCGTTTCTTCATTTGTAAAATGGAACCAACAATTAGAAAGTCAGGGGACCACTGGAAATCCCCAATGAGGCAGTTTATAACTACAGTGTTCATATGCATTACCAAAATCAAACATTAACCCTTAATTCTTTAGTAAATTGCACAATTCCCTCAACATCACACAAATCAAAATTTGTTTGATTAGAACAAAATGACATCCTAGACTGAATTTTTAGGCTTCACAAACTTGGCTATCAGAATCATTGGGGGACCTTGTTAAACTACAGATTGATAGATCCTAATTTTGGAGATTCTGATTTAGTTGGTCTGGGTAGGCCCACATGAACCTAACAATTAGCCAGTTAAATCATGTTTGTTCACATTTATTTTGCCTAGTATGTGACTAATGAATAGTTCTTGGGATTGTGGGCTCTTAAAAATATATTTAAACTGTAGTAAACATATCAATAATGATGTACAGTGCTATCCAACTTAAAAACAGGTTTTATCTCCTAAATTTTTTTTTATAATTAAACTTCACAGTCACACACACACACACATATGCATATGCAGGAGGTTAATGTGGGGTGTGTGTATGTGTGCATGTGTGTGTGTGAATTTCCTGGAGGTTTGTGCTGTAATTACCCACCATTCCGGAACCTCTCATATATCAATTTATCTCTGTAATCTGATCATTTGCTGCAGTTAGGGTATGTCCCATTTCTATTCCTCCACAAAGTTCACTCATGTTTGTAAAATAATTACTCCAACTAAGAAATAAGACAGTACATTTTTTAAAAGAAAAAACAAACATAACATATCGAAGAAAGAGAAAAAATCCTAAATGCGTGAAACTTACTTTTTAAAGAAGCAGCTTTGGACACTTTTCTACCCTGACATCTGCCTGGGTCAAGCAGCCCTAAAACGAGAATTCAGGCACTTCTAAGAATGTTCTCAATCCAGGGCATTTTGTCCCTCAGTCAGGTAGGAGTCAAGGCAATCAACAGTGGTTTAGACTAAACAGGAAAAGACCCAGCTCAATTAATGGGACAGACTCAGGAATAGTCATCCCATTTAGAAACAATGAAAATTTGAAAAACATTTTGTTGCCAATAGTCAGCTAATACACACAGGTAGACAATTACAACATCCATCCCTTTCAAATGTATCTGGTAAATTCACAAGATTTATAATCACTGTATTGCATCTAAGTTCTCCCTCAGAGAGTTCATAAAAATTAACTCAATCTCTTATTTAAAATCATCCCAGACATGATTACGATACAGAGAAAACCAAGCATCCCTCTGCCTGGGCCCTTCCAGTGTAAGGAAAGCCACTAACTCTTTCACAGGAGCAGACTGTTTCAACTTAATTGAATGAAGTAAACTTGGGGAAATACCTGACATTGCCAACTTGACCTCTGCTAAGCCTTTTGAACTTCAATCACTGTCCTCCAACACAAAGCCGCCTATTAGGCTTTCAGCTATTTCCCTGATTACACAGGTAGCTTATCTTAAGGATTCCATGGTTTCAGTTATCATTTCTGACCTTATTGTGAGACAAGTATTATTTCCGTGCTGGGTTTTATGACTAAGCCTGCAGAGCTATTTGCTGGTTTGACTGAATAAAGAGAATCTCATTTCAGTTTCTTATCCACCAAGACCCCGTAACTTATTCTAAATAAGGAAAAAGTGGTTTTAATGATGAGAATACTAGTGAAAAAGCTCAAATAAATTAGCACTAGTTAAAAACTGTCCAAAATCATAATCTTTGGTTTTTTGTATAGATTTCAAAATTAAAAATACAATTTGGAACATGGGGCGATAAAGATGAAAATTGTTCCCAATAACAAAGTACAGATGGTAAAAACAAAACAAAACAGCTTGAATATCTCTAACAAACAGAATTATTCTTCATCTCATTCCCTTGCAGAAGTAGTTTTGAATAAATTGCCCATCCTGGTAAACAAAAGGTGCTTCAAATCTGAGTTAAGAATGTAGATGGTAGTTAAGTGATGTTTAGTCCTAACTAAACAGCTATCTTTCTTATTCTTAACTCTAGATTATATATACCTTTTAGAAATATACCAGACAAATTTAAAATATGGGAAAACATTTAGAATTCATCCAACTCTTAATTGCAAAGTAAAACAGATATAATTTTCTCTCAGCAGACTATCAGTGATTTAAAAGACTGCTAACAGCCAGTGCCAGCAAACACGTAGTGAAAATACACTCTCATATACTGAGGGAGGACAAATTACTACAAATTCTGTGGAAAATGATTTACTTGTAATATCTACTGAAATGCAAAATATGCATACCTGGCAAGGCTATCCACTGAAGAATTGTTTACAATATCAAAAAGAGGGAAAAATTTGAGCAGAGGTTCAATAGTTCAGTGTTTAATAGTAACAATACAAATTGTTCATAGTACATTTTAAGTAAAACTCAAAATACATTCTAGATAAATATATGTAATAATATTTTAATTTAGGGTATCGAATGTGTGTGTGTGTATGTGTATATATATGTGTGTGTATATATATATATACTGAAGAAACAAGAAGGATATATATCAAATAGCTAACCAATAGTTATTAACCTTGAGAGGAGAAAATGTATGTAAGAAATCCTCAGTTTCTTATTTTATAAAATCCAAACACATATGGAGGGATGAGAGTGATTTTTATATTTTGGTATGTTTCAAAACATTTCTAACCTAGAAAAGTACTTTAGAAATCAGAAACCTATATCTAAGTAAATATTAAAAGAAGTAAATATTTACTCTTGTCATCTGCAGATAAAACCTCTGTGAAATAAATGACCTCTTAATTTTGGGGGAACTACATTTCTTAAAATGAGTTACATCAAGTTGGACTCTGCCTTTGCCATTTCTTGACTTTGGTGTCCAGTTAGTCTAAACAAACATGCATAATTCATTTATTTTTGCATATTTGAAATACAAATTTGCTGAAGGGATACATGCATTGCTTAATTCTCTTCCCCCGTGTTATAATAAGCTTGCATAGTAACTGCAAGTTTCTTCAAGAAACTTTATTGTGTTGTTTGGTCCATTTAATGGAAATTTTATCTTCTTTTAAGTGGAATTGTGGAGGATTTACTAAAATAGTTGCAATAAGCCTTTTGTCTATGAGTTGTTTTGCTTTACAAAAATAAAACATTGTATTTATTGTCCCAAATCCTACAGAAATAGATTGTCACACAGCAGGCTCTGTTCATATTTTCCAAAACTATATATCTTATTGCTAAGCTGCCCAAATTTCTTATCAAACCAAAAATATGAACATCAGCCAATCAAACAAGTCTCTATAGCCCCATAAGTGTCATATAGAGATGTTAGTATTGGCAAGAAAAGTGCATGAAATCTATTACTTCTGCCAAAATTGCCTGGAATTTCCTGGCATTCCATTTCAACAGAATATCAGTTTAACAGTATGACTGACCAATGCTCAACCAGGCAAGGGTCTTAAGAGTTAATATTTATTATAACATCCACACAATTAAGACAATATATAACTCTAAAGTAATTTTATAATACAAAAATACTTGCAAACTAATATGTTTATCAATTTTTTTCTTCTCTTTTTCTCCTTCACTTTTAAAATAATACTACTTACGTGGCCTTGAGAAATTTGTTTAACTTTTCTGAGATTTGGATTCTCATCCACAAGATGGGGGTAATAGTATCACAATAAATGTTTACCATGAGAATCAGGTTGCTTGGAACAGCTCAATAAGTCCTCCATAAATGGTAGCTCCTGATATAACTAATAGATATCAATGGTAGCAATATGCAATTAAGAGGCAGTATTCTACTCTTGTGTGAATGTAAAGCAGTCCCTAGAGAGTATAAAAATGAAATCAGAAACTTTCAATATACCTATTTCGGAGCCCCAAGCATCAAAGACTCTAATTCACTCAGTCTGGGAGTAGGCATAGGAATCTTCGTTTTTCGTAAGCACCCCCTAAGTGATTCTGAGGAGAAACAGTGACACAAAAGGAAAAGCAGAGGAATGTGAAGGAAGAAAGAACAAGAGAATATATTCCCCTGTTCCCTGGCAGCCTTCATTCTTTACTACCATTAACTACCTTCTCCAGACTCTGTGACTAAGAAATCTTTTCCTAAATCTAACCTCTATGTACGTTATGCCAGGAAAGACAAAAAAAAAAGTTCTTCCCCTTCATCTCCAACTCTGACTATATTCTCTTCCAACTTCAACAAGATATTGCTGTATGCCCTAAATGCCCTAAGTGTCCCACTATTCGTTTGGGTTTCCATCACCATTGGTTCCTTCTAACACTCGTGCTGTAGGATAGGGAAAAGTCAAATGATTCTTAAAGACCAGCACATTTCATTTCTATGTATTGATCCCTAACCTAAAAGCATCAATAGCCCTATTAGAACTTGGAATTCACACCAGCCCCTATGTTCTCTGTTCGATAATAGAGGAGACCCCTCATTTACCCAATTCTCCTTTACAGTATCCTCACTCAAAGCTACCTCTTCTGCTGAACAGTGAGCCCAATGAATATCTTGCCCCAGGAAGAAGGTTGACCCGGGTTTCAGAGGGTCTGAAACCTGTCCCATTTGAGGGACACACTTGAAGACAGAGTATAAAAATAACTCACTTTCACACACACAAATATGATCAAGTGAACTGAAAGCTAGTGTCCCTTCACAGCCTTAAAAGTTGTTATGGACTGAATTATGGTCCTCCTAAAATTCACAGGTTGAAATCCTAGCCCCCTACTCTGTCTGTATTGGCAGATAGGGCCTTAAAGGAGGGAATTAAGGTTAAATGAGATTGTAAGGGTGGGCTCTAATCCAACGGGACTGATGTCCTTACAGAAAGAGGACAAGCACCAGGGTTGTGAATGCACAGAGAAAAGGTCATGTGAGGACACAGCAGAAGGTGACACTCCACAAGCCTCAGGAGAAACCAGCCCTACTGGCACCTTGAACTTTCAGTTTCTGTTGTTTAAGCAACCCAACCTGTAGTACTTTGTTATAGTGCTTTGTTATGACAGACCTAGCAAACTAATGCAGAAGTGGTCCATGCAATTGAGAGGTCCTCATGTTGAAATGTCATTAACTTCTCCCTACCTCCTTCTCTTCTACCAGGCAAGCTGAATTTCACATCACTATTATGGCATCTCTAACTCTGACCTAGACTAGTGGTTATCAAAGTTTGCTGAATATTTGCACCCTTAAAAGTCCAGCTCAAATACTATATTCTATAAATTATTTAATCTCCTGAGATGCAATTAATGTTTCCCTACTCCTATCTCACATCAGTCTGCATCTCCATTGCTGCCCTTATTTAATTCTGCCTTATATTGTCATCAGTCATTATTCATATTATACTACCACATTCATGTTATTATTCATATTATCTATATTAATTCATAATAACAATATTAATAATTTATTTAATCATTTAAATTTCTCATGGGAAGGACCATGTCTACTTCCATGCTTAACACAATAATTTGCACATAGGAAGTCCTCAACAAATGTATTGACTTGACTAATATGAGTAAAATGCCTTGAGGTCTTTAGTAAACAGAATCAAGAACATTAACTATCTCACTAACTACTTACCTGCCTGATATGGTTGAGATGTGTGTCTCCTCCAAATCTCATGTTGAAATGTGATCCCCAGTGTTGGAGGAGGGGCCTTTGGGAGCAATTGGATCATAGGTCTGGATCCCTCATTAATGTCATAGCACTATCCCCTCAGTAATGAGTGAGCTCTCGCTCAGTTAGTTCACACAAGATCTGGTCATTTAAAGGAGTCTGGGACCTTCCCCTTCTCTCTCTTGCTTCCTCTCACACCACATGATACACCTGTTCCCTCTTTGGCCTTTGCCATGATCGTAAGCTCCATGAGGCTCTCACCAGACAACAAACAGATGCCAGTGCCGTGCTTCCTGTACAGCCTGTAGAAGTGTGAGCCAAAATAAACCTCTTTTCTTTCTAAATTATCCAGCCTCAAGTATTTCTTTATAGTGACATAAGAATGGACTAATACATGACCTATAGAATATGTACATAAAATCAAAGAATTTTATAGCTGAAAAGGTCTTAAAGACCATTAGTTACTAGCTACTCACTTCATCCATTTGCCAAGCATTACTCAGTAGTTAATAACAGATCCAGAACTAAGAAAGAGGTCAGTCATGATCCTACCACACAACGTGGCTGGTCATGTAGACTTGAACAAAAACTATAGATGGACATATCCGGCCACCTTAGAATCATCTTAGAACACCATGCTGACCTCAGGGTAACCTTCTGATTATGATTCCATACCTGTTAGAGCTCTTCCTGTGTACAGAATGCACAGATCTCATTAACATGAGCATTGTAGATTATAGTTTTGTTTCTCATTGTGGTTAAATAAATTGGCACTCTGATTTTTTTTTTTACTTAATCTTGAAACAGATTTCAAACTTCTTGGAAACAGTTCAACTATGTGGATGTTTATTTAAACAAGAAAACGAATTTCTCTCAGTCCAAATTCAAATATCACAAAGTCTACTACCTAGAGTAATTAACAATTTGCTCAGCCAAACTTGGAACTAACTGGCTCGGATCAGGTAAATACCAGATTTAGCTTTTGTGTTTAAACCCCTAACTTCTTCACCAGAAAGGTGAAGAAGGTTCTGATGGTGATGCTCTTTGGCATATGGACTGCAACATTCCAAACCATACCCAACCGTCAATTCCTCCCATGCTGGTCTCTGAATCTAAGCTGCGACAACAGCCATTAGATAGACACTGCTAAAAATGAAGTGCTGACGAGAGAGAGGATTTATACCCCATTACCAATCCCCTGAGCCACGCCATGAACCTTAAACTAGACATTTTATCATGTTGGTTGCCACTCTCTGAATTTTCTCTAATTTATCTCTTTTTCAACATGTGGTATCCCAAACTAAAAGCAGTTGAAATATGTTCAGGCAAGACTAGTGCCAAGTGGCTTGAAATATTTTTTTTTCTGGTTTAGAACATAATGCTTACATTAACACAGCCTGATATCACTTCGAAGGGATTTGAAAGATATCTCTTTTTAAACAAAGTTTGTTGTTTTATTGACTTTAATAGCTTTAAAAATATGCTAAGGCATGGAGTAGCAAACTATGACCCAAATACCAAAGTGGTAAATAATTTTGAGAGAGATGACTAAGTCATCTTTGATAGCCACTAAGTCCTCTCACTAGGTTATTCTATCCTAACCCTTCTCATGAGGCCCTCCTTCCTACTGCCCCACAATTCAGCCAGCCAAGTATTAGGAGCTCATCTCAGCTACATATTACCTCATCTTAACCAGAGCATTAAAAGCTAAGCTAAAGTCTTAGTAGATACAGGCTTACATTCACCTACTCCACCCCACCTACAACCACCCCACACTAACTCCCAGGTTTCTACATTTTTTAAGTGATTTTTGAGAACAGAAAAAAATTCAAAACCCAAAGCAAAGCAATGACATTATTCTACCCACTACAAGTTAATATTTTATTTGGGATTGGGTTCTAAAAGCTAGTGTAAAATACGAAAATCAAACCTGGTCAAAATTAGCATGGAAAATCTGAAGAAGGTGCCTGTGACAGGCAGATTTCTAGATGGCCCTCTATTATTGCCAGCCTAGTTGTTCAATCAAACACTAATCTAAGTACTTCTGTGAAGGGATTTTGCAGATGCAGTTAAAGCCCCAAGTGAGTTGACTTTAAATTATTGATATTAACTGGGTGGGCCTGACCCAAACAAGTGAGCCCTTTGAAAACAGAGCCTTTTTCTCAGGCTGGCAGTGGAAAAGGATGTCATAGAGATCTAAAGTACCAGAGGGACTCAATGAACCATTGCTAGCTTGAAGATGGAAGGGGCCATGTGCAAAGACTAGAGACTAGCCTCTAGCTGCTGAGAGCAAACCCTGGCCACCAGCCAGTAAAGAAACATAAACCTTAGTCCTACAACCACAAGAAACTAAATTTTGCCAACAACCTAAATAAGCCTAGAAGGAGATTCTTCCCCAGAGTCTCCAGATAAGAGCTCAGCCTGGCCTTCACATTGATTTCTGTCTTGTAAGGCTCTAAGCAGAGAATCCAGGAAAGCCAGTTCAAACTTCTGACTTAACTAATAAATGGGTATTGCATAAGTTGCAAAATCTGTGGTGATTTGTTACACAGAAAGAGAAAAATAATACAATGCCACACTGGAAATTCTCTGTATCTATACTCTGCAACACATTAGTATAAGTTATTTAGTTTAAATTAATTTTAATTAATTTAAATTCCTCCATCAGACTTGCCATATTTCAAGTGCTTGACAGCCCCTTGGGTGTGCTAGCTACCATACCGACCACTATAGACAATAGAACTTTTCCATCACCATGACAAGTTCTACTGTACTGCTCTGGAAGATCCAAAAGAACTGGTTTTCCTGCAACTTTGGCCAAGATGACTATTTCTGTGGTTGAGCAGCTTATTGTGTTGCACTTATGGGTCATGTGATAAGGAAAATTTGTATTTTTAATACTATGATTACATTCAGCCTTCAAGATGCTCACATCAGGAGAAGCAAAGGGAACTAAGACTGATCAAGGAAAGTCAACTTCTGCCTTCTATTTCCTGCCCACTCCCAAATGCATAATTGATTTGTGAAATGGTATGTAGAATCTGATCATTTCCACTCTGTCTCTCTCAACTCCTATAGTTGGATTTGTTTTAGTTAAATGTGCATATGATGGGACTCCACATACCCTTCTTACCCGCTCTTTGCAGAAGGCTAGCAATCCTGTGTCTGTGCCAGCTGGGAGATGAGAACAAGCTGGGACTAACTTTGGAGTCTGACAAGCTTGGCCAGAGGATAGTCTGGCCATCTAACACCAAATCCAGAAAAGTATGGCCCTGGGTAATGGTGCAGGGACAATTTAGGAGCCCAGACTAGGGAAGAGTACCCAGGCTTTAAGGTGATAGCAACTATAGATATCAACTAAAGTATAAGGGGTAGGCCATGGAATTCCTTTCCCAAAAGGTGGTAAAATTTGATCAATGTCACATCAGGCATTTTTGTCATTTGCACATATTTCATTAATCTAAAAAAAATCAGATTATAAGCCTTTTAAAGAAAAAAACTTTTCAACAGATATTTTTATCAAATGGGTTGTGCTTAGTAATGTCCACAAGGCTATGTGGCAAGACCACAGGGTGAAATGCCAAAATGTCCTAATAAAAACCTGGAAATCAAGGCAGGTGGGTGGTTCACACCTGTAATCCCAGTGCTTTGGAGGGCTGAGATGGGAGGATCACTTGAGGCCAGGAGTTCAATGCCAGCCTGAGCAACATAGCAAGACCCTATCTCTACAAAAAAAATCTTAAAAATTAGCTGGGCATGGTAGTGCATGCCTGCAGTTACAGCTACTTGGGAGGCTGCAGCAGGAGGATTGCTTGAACCCAGAAGGCCAAGGTTGCAGTGAGTTGCAATTATTCTACTGCACTCCAGCTTAGTTGACAGAGCAAGACCCTGTTTCTAAACACACACACACACACACACACACAGGAAATCAGATTTTTGTTTGAGCCCTGATAGAAAAGGAAAATATAGAAATTAGATAAATGGCTCAAACCTAGACTCAACTCATTTCAAAGAGATGTGGGGAAGAACCAGTCTAGGACCCTGGGAAAATTAGAGTGGAGACCATTTTCTATCTACTACCATATCTAGCACCTACTCATCCATGACCTAAGTCAGGAAACACAGAAATCATCATAGGCAATCAGGATAGAAACAAGCTAACACAGAAATGGTACATATGTGGATAGTGTTATGTTTTGAATGTTTGTGAACTTTCAAAATTCACATTGAAACTTAATTTTCATTGTGATGGTATCAAAGGGCAGGTACTTTGGGGAAGTGATTAAGTCATGAGGGTTCTATACTGGTGAGTGGTATTAATGCCCTTATAAAAGAGGCATCAGAGACCTGCCTGGCTTTTCCATGCCTTCTGCCATGTGAGGTCATAGCCTTCATTCTACCGAGAGGACGCTGCAAAAAGACGCCATCTTGGAGAGAGAAACCAAACCTTTCCCAGACATGGAATCTGCTGGTGCAGATTGACTCTGGACTTCCCAGCCTCCAGAATTGGGAGAAATAAGTTTGTATTATTTATAAATTACCTAGTCTCAGGTGTTTTGTTATGGCAGCACAAACGGACTAACACACGTAGAGGCAAGAAAGGAGATGCCACCCACTGCCCTACATTTCCGACTTAGTTGCCCGGCATCCAAAGAGGATCCTCACCCAGGAAGACTGATCAAGGATACCCATCCCTCTCCTCTGTTAGCTCCTGTCTCTATCATAAAGCACTCCTGGCTGCTTTCTGCTTGTCTCCCCTAGACTGAGCATTTACACTGAGTCTCATCTTGTTTTTAGCTCACTGTCAAATAATCCCTGCTCAGGATCTTACAACTCCTTTCAGACCAAGTTCCTTGTATGTATGTGTATATATACATATACATTTCTTATGTATGTATAAAATACCTTGCATATATATTTTTATATATATTATACATAATACACCTACCTCATAAATACATAAAATACATAAAATGGATTTTATGTATTTTATACATATGAAATGTATATGAAACAAACTATAACTAGAAATAATGGTAGAAGCTCTTGGTTTTCATATATATGTGAATGTGAGGTCTTGAAAGTTCATGTAACTTTCCTAAATCTACACACTTAATGGCAAGATTAGTTGTAAAACCCAAGTGTCCTGGGTCCCCTGACTCCCAGTCTATAGTCTGGTCATGCTGCTGTCCTAAATATTTCCAATGCATTTTCAAAGGTGCTGTTCCTCTCTATTTTCACAAGTTGGTAGGGCAGTTATTTATCACCATACCAAAGAGGAGAAAATAGATCTTCAGATAGTAAGTGACCTGTGCATATTTTGTCTTTGTACTAACAATTAGGATTCATTGAAATAAACAGTTCTCCTCCATGTCACACTCTGGGCCCTCTTTGAAGTGAATCAGATCAAACACATATTTTTGCCAGACTCTGTTCTAAAGAAAACTATTATCCTTTTATAGCTTCATAAATGTTTTATAAAAGAAGTATTCAGTGGTTGGATGTGTTTTGTAAAACTTGGGTTAATAAAAGGGAAAAAGTTTTTCAATGCAGAACTTCTCAGAGCCTTTAGTATGTAAGTGAATATAGTGAAGGTATAAGAAATTGGTTATGGCCAGGGGCAGTGGTTCATGCCTACAATCCCAACACTTTGGGAGGCCAAGGCAGGTGGATCACTTAATGTCAGGAGTTCAAGACCAGCCTGGCCAACGTGGTGAAACCCCATCTCTACTAAAACTACAAAAGCAGGGCATAGTGGTGGGTACCTGTAATCCCAGCTACTCGGGAGGCTTAGGCAGGAGAACCACTTGAACTCGGGAGGCGGAGGTTGCAGTGAGCCGAGATTGCGCCATTGCACTCCAGCCTAGGCAACAAGAGTGAAATTCAGTCTCAAAAAATAAAAAAAGAACTAAAAAAAAGAAATTGGTTATAACATATGTGGAATATTTTTTCCAGTGTAACAAGTGTTGTCATCTTGAAGACATTAGTGTTCCACAAAACAGTTTTGGAAACATCAATCATATAACATGTACTTATAATGTATAAGAAAGTGTCATATAAATCAGTCTGAAATTAGTGCCTCCAATCATCTCATTCATTTCAGAAATTATTTTTGTCACTTAGTTTACCAGATACCTTTTTGTTACAAATATTTGTTTCTTTCCTCCTTCCTGTGCCCTATCCCAGTTCTTTCCTACATACCCAGTAACAAATGTTTCTATCTTATCACAAATACCTCTTCTGGATTTCCTTTGCATGGTGCTTTTCCTTCTCCTTTCTCTTAGCTTACCACTTGTTCTTGTAGTTGGCCTTATTTATCCTCCTCTTAACTCTTAGTTTGCTTTAGAAGCATGTCACATAACCACTACATGCATAAGCCAGGCTTCTATTCTAGTGAAGTTTCTCCTATTATCCTAACCATATTTTTTATAATGTTTAAAATTTATCATATCAAGAATAAAGATTAATTTCATAAAAGTGTTATACTTGTAAACATTAATAGCCACAACACCAAAAGCTTCCCCTGTTAATTTATAGAGTTATTATTTGATTTTATCATCTCGAAAATAGAGTATTCTGATTGCCACGTGTATAGACATGAAAAAACTGATCCCTCCTAGCCTGACCACTGCGTTATCTTCTTCAACTTTTCTTTTGTTTATCCATCTATTCATTCTTTATTCAACACATACTTATAGGTGTCTTATACATGCTATTGAGGGCCCATTTTGTCAGGTATTAGGAATACCTAGATTAACAAGACATAGTGTATATTCTTGAGGAGCATATAGTCTAGTCATAGGAGATAAATAAATTTAAGTACATAATTACATACATCCTCGTGCTATAAAAAGTACGGAAAGAATCTCACAGCAGAACCTATGAACATTATGAAATTGAGGAAACTTCACAGGAAATGCAACTGAAAGTACAAGAGAGGCATAGAATGATTTTTGAATGTGACAATGTGATACAGCTGGTGAGTTCAAGAAGCAAACAGCATTATTTTAATGACTATCTCTGAAAATTTATTTGGGCAAAAAAATTAACATTAAATTTTGATGCTCCTTCCTTGAAGAGCCCATATCCCAGCTGAGTATCTTTTAATCCTTCAAGTGACTTGTTTTACAGCAGCAGTGAAAAAAGTAGTCACATATAGTGTGACAGCATCTTATTCGGTGCTATTTGATTAGGTATACTGGAAGTTTGCAGAAATGTAACTCTTAACATAGAGATATTTTGTTCTTTTGTCCCTCTTTTTGTCCTGGGTCTTCAAGCAAACTTTTGTGAGTTTAATGAGTTCCCACAGAAGATATCCTTGAGTTTGCCTCAATGGAAAGAAATTTTTCCACAGTCTGAAAACAACCAGTATATATACATATGTGTAGGAATCTGCCACGTGGAGAAAGGAAAGAAGCAGAATCCAGACAGAGAGTTACAGGAAAGTGATGGCTTCGGCATGTTTGGGGAATGCTGAGTTGACTCAGGAAGTCTCAGTAGTATGGAGGAAGATGAGGTCAGATGATAGGTTAAGAGTTAGAGGATGAAGGAGTTTATAAACCAATTTGAGTATTGACATTTTCCCCCTATAGATAATAGAGAAGCCAGAAAAGATTAAAACCAGAGACTCACATGGTCAAATTTGCATTTTAAGAGTAAATCTTGCAGTATTTTAGAAGATGGACTGAGCTCAGAACAGCCAGGTGGAAGGAAAACAGAATAAGAAGCTGCTACCATGGTCTTGGGGAGATTGGGCTGAGGAGAGATGAAAGTCTAAACTAAGATAATCAGAAGGGAAGACAAAGAAAAAAGGCCAGTTCATGGAATTATTTCTGAGGGAGAATAAGTGGCGTACGGGAGCCATCTTTTACCATCTTGCAAGAGTTAGTTGTTACATATTCAGAAATTCTGTGAGCTGGTTGTTAAACCATTGATCACTGGGAATTAGCAATGAAATCAGGCAAGGAAATTAGCAGATGTTGTAAATAACAGCTTTTTAGTTTTTGAGAGAGTCAGTTCACCAACATTACAACTAGATGGAATTGACAGCATTTGATGACTAGAGACAGGAAGCAAGTAGGAGATATCAGATTCAGTGGGGCCTGAAGTTTTTTCAATTTGGGGGATCCACCTTAAGACAGAATATAGAACTAAGAATTCAAAAATAGGCATAAATAATGAACACTACAAGTATTCCTGGAAGCCAGAAATATAGACATAAGAGCCTGCAAACCACATAAAAATACCCCACTAAACCCAAACTAAATGTGTCCCCAACTCAGCTTCCCCTTAGCCAGACACTAAAAGTGCCCACAACCACTTCAACACCACATCACATGATGGGAAGTATGTCAGAGGAGAAGTCAGTGTGGAAAGAAACAGCAGGCTTAACCCACTGTGGTTAAAACGTCTTACTTTTGCACATTTTTACAAAAAACATATAAGCATGTGAACCCCTTGCTAGGGCAACTCTCAGAACCTGGGAAGGGCCCATGCAAGTACAAGGATCTGAAGCTTGAGCTTCATCAACTTCATGGTGAATTTGCCCCTGAGACTGAGACAGGGATCCAGAGTAACACCAAGGTTCAGAAGACTAGGGGGATGGTTCATTGATTTACTTATTGATACCCTTATCTAGTTCCAAAACAGATTCAAGATGGCTGGATGCATGTTGATACTATTATCCAAAGAGCAGGCAAGGGCCAAGTGTCACAATAAGATTAGAGAGCTCTCTCCCTGATTCATGGAGGAAACAAGCATTGTTCATATATCTGTGTTAACTGTTGTCAAGAACCAACCTTCACTAATAACCTTGTCAGCCACAACGTCCCAGAGCCATTTTCAAAAGCATACTGACTTCTTCCTTCAGTGGGCCCTCATAGAGAGCCTCCTGGTCTTCAGGCTGTGATGCTTCTGCAGGACGTCACTGTGAAGAAAGGTGAAATGTGTCTGGCACAAGCCAGAATAATCCATTCCAGACACATGTGTAATGCAGGGGAAACAGGTGCAAACAATTGAACCAGCTGTCAGCAAGCTACAGGGATTGCTTTTGATATCTTAATCGTTAGTTGATCCATGAGCCCTGTTGGCAACATCACTGTCATAGCTGACTGCACATCTGTAAACCCTTTTGAGTCTTTTCTGATGTCCGTGTGAGTCCATGAAAAGTCTGACATCATGAGAGATTTAAATTGAGCATGATTGCTGCTGTTTCCGTTTTCTTGCCACAGAACCAGAGTTGACAAATGCCAATAACTGCTAAATTTTTACTACCGGTTGTCATGTGCCACACAAAGCAAGAGCAGAGAGAGATCCCTCTGTCCCTGTGAGCATCCTGTTATTGTTGGTTTGAGGGACTGCACATAATTTCTCTGTCAGATAAAGAAGCTATTTGCCCAGTAGCTAGTTGAGGGAGTTTATGTGTTTATCTTGCCCTCTTCATCTCTTCAACAATGCTAATACCCCATAATCACTGGGAAAAGACTTTAAATGGATGGATGTTTACACTGATAAAATATCTTCATTCTCTTTTCTGTC
The DNA here is from genome assembly GCF_047675955.1 of Chlorocebus sabaeus. Taxonomy (NCBI): domain Eukaryota; kingdom Metazoa; phylum Chordata; class Mammalia; order Primates; family Cercopithecidae; genus Chlorocebus; species Chlorocebus sabaeus. The sequence continues at coordinate 75,783,244 of NC_132911.1, forward strand.
TAAGGAAAAATGTCACCATCATAATTAGCACAGTAGGTAATTATCCCCCCCAAAGGGGATTGGAAATCAATGGCATTATCTGTAGTGACCCATTATCTAAGATATTTGGGTTGATAACATCCTTTGGAGCTCAACGAACTATGGTACATATACAAAGTGGTGAATGAAAATTTTGAGTCCAAGTGATCTCATTGTTCAGTTCCCACCTATGAGTGAGAACAACCGGGGCCTATCACGGGGAGGGGGGAGGGGGGAGGGATTGCATTGGGAGTTATACCTGATGTAAATGACGAGTTGATGGGTGCTGACGAGTTGATGGGTGCGGCACACCAACATGGCACAAGTATACATATGTAACAAACCTGCACGTTATGCACATGTACCCTAGAACTTAAAGTATAATAAAAAATAATAATTAAAAAAAAAAGAAGTTACAGTAAGTCACCAATTGAGTGAAGAATTAAATGCATGAATGACAAAATGATTAAGAAAAACATAATTCATTTGATGAATAGATCATATGTATTGAGATAGACATTTGCAGTCTTTAATTGAAAGGAGGAGTAAGTATAGTACATTATACATTGATATATAAAATTTATTGTGTGTATTTATTATGCACATTTACAATGGTGTCATGCCTCTTTTTTCATTCTCTATTGCCCACATAGACTTCCAGCTGTTTAGAGAATCTTAATTGTTTTATTAGTGAAGTAAGACTAATAAAGTTAATTATAAACACACACACACACAAAAGAAAATTTTGAGTGGCCCTTCTAAATGTTTACCCCATCAGCTCTGCCAAAAAGACTAAGTTCTGTGGAATTGCTGGCACAGCGACAAGTTATTGGAATCAGGAGGGGAGAGAAGAGCAACTTGTGTTCTGGTGCTGAGTCCATAGCATACAGGAGGTAGGATTTGGGTATCCCTCAGAGATATACAGAGGGTAGAGGAGGTGAATTCCCCAACTCTGCTCTTGTTTCCATGACGTCTTCACCCATTGCTTCTGAACCCATAGTTTCTCTATACCCACTACCTGCTTCCTCTTGCCCTTCTCTTTCCCCAGCACCTCCCCAAGACCAGTCATTACAAAGTCACTTCATTTTCCAGATATCATCATGTATATTTAATAAACAGTATCCACAGTGAAATCTTACTTCAATTTTCCTAGTCCTAAGCTGATATGAAAGTGTCCAATTTCTGGAGATTTGAAGAAAGGGTATCTGGTGTTAAGAAAACAAAATTTGGGGATTTTGCTTTATTTTGAAAGTGGGTATTGCTGCCACCTAAAATGTGTATTTAGCAAAAACAGAGACTTGGCACATCTCTTCTGAAAGCCTGCCAGCCACTACTTTGTACTTTATTAAGATATAACATATAAACTTGTCTGTCATAAAATTACACAGCCCATCACATTTTTGACAGGAATTTTTGGTTGTTCCTTTTCAAAAACTTGTGTAAAGAATTTAACTGAAAGTACCTGTGGGAGAAACTTAAATAATAAAACTAAATCTTTTATAAATAAAAGAGAAATGAGCTTGATATTGACTTATTTTTGCAAAAAGTGAAAAAAAAATGACACTTGATATTAGGAAGCTAGGCCATCCCACAACTCTGACAGTTTAAACTCGATTCCCTCTAACACTGATTTCGTTTTAGTTTGCTACCCAAAGAGCAAACACACAGAGTGTGAATACATACAACAAAAGCAAAGGTAGGGAGAAGATGCAGCTTTCTTAGTCTCCCTTCATCATGGAGGGTCCCTGAAGGTCAGACATTGCAGGAGCCTCCACAGAAAGGGGCATTCTGCAGGCCAGAGGGCCCCAGTATGGCAACCTCCTTGCCTTTAACTTGGGTGACTGGCAAGGAGCCATCTCAGCACTCAAGGAATTGTTCTTTTTGTGCTCCTATTACATCCTTCCATTTTCATATGCATCATTAGGCCTACAGATTTCTGGCTATAGTCCACCACAATTAGGATTTGCATTTATTAAGTATGGAACTGTTCTTCTGCTGATTGAGTATATGGAATGAGGAACTGATATATGAACTGGTATAAGAATGAAATCCTGCTGTGTGGCTCACAGCAACCCACAGTCTGGTTGCCCAGAAGAGAACTCTGTGAGGTGATGTGGCTCACTAGTTTATTTTATACCATGGTTTCCCGGGTTTGTCTATTCATCAGTGTTATTGAAAACATGATTCTTGCTTAATATTCATGTTTCTAAATATGCTTTAATTAAAAAAAGAAAAAGGATCTCCTCACAAAAAAATGGATTACTTGTCATAGAAACCTAAGTGGCTTTTTATTTTCAACAACAAAATTAATGCATACAAAATATAAAGAGGTTGCTTTTTTTAACAGCTAACAGAAAAAGAAAAAAATAAAAAACATATATAAAGAGGGGCTGGGGTCAGTTTTTACAGGCATGGAACATAGAAAAGGATATGTCCATGTATGGTCTTTCAAGCTCTGCTTAAAATCAGATGGCTCATTATCAAAGCACTTCTTATGATATATATAATGCCAGATACGTAGACATGTGTATTCCACAAAAAGGGCTTTAAAAATTGAACTAATGGTTTTTCCCCAGGTTATTTTTTATGATCGAACAAATATTTTTTTTAATTATTATTTCTTTTTAAAATTTGTTTATTGAACAAAATTGTAATGAAAGTTAAAATAGGAACTTAGTTTATTGCAAATATGCTTTGTAAGGAGGGGATTTATATTTTCATTCTTCAGTAAATCTCATACTTCACAATATTATTAACTAAATTTTGTTTATCATTAATGTAATGTCTGGCTTTCACAATGAGATTCTACTCTTAGATGCTGTGAAGGACATAACTTCATTGATTTAAAAACATGTATTCCTAGTAATATATAGGACAAAGTGGCATTATTATTAAAATAGCATGTTTTTCAAAGGTTTATTAAGGTGTAGATAATCTTATATTGATTCTCTTTAAAACAGCTACAGCAGCCATAAAGTATAAGCATAGTCTCATAGGCATGCACTGCTGCTGATACCAGCAGGGATTTTATAAGTAACTATGTTAAGACCATCCAAAAAAGGAAATGATGCCCATGATATAGACAATGAACAGAGTTTATAAATCTCTAAGACCTCTCAAATAAAACTTAATATCTGTGTACAATTTTACCAATTCTAATAGTTGATAAAACTATGCAAAAAACTATGAAGGAAGAAACGTTTGTTTGAAATGATCTCAATATTTCCAATTCTTCATGTTCTTTTTGATCTGGTGCCCCTTTCCTGCATGCTGGGTGCTGCTGTAGTTGCTATGCATCCTGTGGCCACACTGCATACAGACAGTTCCTGACCCTCATGGAGCAGGCAGGCGGCCAGCCGAGGGAGGAAGATAGCCAGTCATCAAAGAATCATAAAAGTAAATGTATACTCTGGGATCACTGTGATAGGGCAGGGAAATAAGGAAAGTAAAGACTTCTAGAGAAATTGAAGGGAAAGATGAGGAGGAGTTAACTAGGGCATATGCAAGCCACCCTTCCCAGTTGTTAAAGCACTATCCTGGAGTACCCTAGAGCAATACCCTACTGGATATCTCACCCAAGTCTGGCATTGAATATTATCTATTCTTCCTGACTTCTCTAATTTCCCCTAATCATTGTTACAATATTTTTGCCCTTGGCAAGCAAAAAAAAAAAAAAACTGTTGGTGAACAAACCAAAAACTCTCACCCTAATATAGATAATAGGGAGAGAAACTACCATTTACTGAGCATCTCTGAGATTCTGGGAACCCTGATGCATGTTTTCACATGTCAGCTCACTTAATCTTCCCCCTGAAAAAAGTATTCTATGATATATATTATTTCCTTTTCACCAGATAAAGAAACTGAGGCTCAGAGAAGTGAAGTAACTTTCCCAAAGACAGACTATGAACTGCAGAGCTGAAATGTAAATGTCTGACTCTAGCCCCAGTCCTTGTCACTGTACCAAATATGCTACCAGTGTAAAGATCCCATGATCTGTTTGGATGCTAGCTCTTCAAAAACCTCTAGTGTTTTTGTTTTTGTTTTTATTTTTGTTTTCTGAGACAGAGTCTTGCTCTGTCACCCAGGCTGGAGTGCAGTGACATGATCTCAGCTCACTTCAATCTCTGCCTCCTAGGAAACCTTTAGTTTTATTATAGCCAAATGACCACATCTGAGACTAATATTGTTACCTTTACAGGAGCTCTGAAAGATCTATTGGCTCAACCTTAAGGCTGACTGAGTTCACAACCCAGTTGCACTATCTTATACTTCAGTCCGGAAACTAGATTTTACCTAGGCCTTAATCCCTGACTTGGTTCCTGAAATCCAGTTCCTTTGTATCTGAGGGCTTTGTTTCCTTCAAGTCCTTCCAAAAATGAAAGCTCTCCTTCTGAAGTAAAGTCTCCACCCATGTTCCCATCCTTTCCAAATCTCCCTGATAGAATCTACCTTCTACCTGCACCCATCTTTGTTGGGTTCCTTCTACATTGGCCTCCCCCAATCTCTGGATACTTTGTCTTCTGTCTTCAAACCCTTGATCATCCTTTGTCTAACCAGCATAGCTGCTTGGTGAGAACAAACCACGACTAAATCTACAAGAAAAAATACCCAAAGATAAAATGCGAAGGAATTTAGCAGCCATGTAAAACTTTTTAAGCAGAAGAACTTTCTCACTGTCCCTCAAAGCTTTTCACACCAATTTCTGCTGATCCTGCCCATGTTTAAGGCAAGATCACATAACTCTCTATACTATCCTTATATTACAATTAATAACCAACACTTAGAGTACTTACGATCTATGTGACTTTGTTCTAAGTGTGGGGCATAGATTATCTTGTATAGTCCTCATAATAACCCTTCAGGTAGATACCAATATTATTCCCATAGGAAGAAGAGAATGATGAAAGAAGCTTAAAGAGACATGTAACTTGCTCAATGTGACACCATTTAATAATCTATAAAAGTGGTATTTGAACCCAGGTAATCTGGCTTAAAACTCACATGTATAACTACTACTACACTTTTAAAGACTATGAAAAATGACGTTTTTAAGATGCCAACATTTGGAGAAAGCTGAATAGATTCAGCCATGCCATTCATTCATTGTTTAAATTAATATTAATAAAGCCAGAAACTATAGATGTCCCTCCACTTATGATGGGGTTACATCCTGATAAACCCATCATTACACCAAAAATATCAAAAGTCAAAATGCATTTAATACCCCAATAGACCCATCATATAGTCCCAAAAAAAGTATAAATTGAACCATCATGAGTTGGGAAACATTAATATGCTCTTTTAGGAGCAGCACATAGACGTGAACAAAATAGATAAGGGACCTGACTCCTGTAGCTTATATTCTACCAGAGTGAGATAGATAATAAGCAAATAACAAATAAGGTAATTTCGCATAAGAAAAAGTGATACAAGGAAAATGTGATAAAAAGAGGAAAACTATTTTTGGTAGGATGACCAGAGAAAGTCTTCCAGAAAAGGTATTATTTGAACTAAACAATGAAACTGAACCAGCCAAGGATCTGGGAAGACAATCTAGGTAAAGGAAAGAGGAGGAAAAAGCCCTGAAGCAGGAACAGGTTGGATCAAGGAACAGACGGGCCTAGAGTAAACGGAAGAATAATAGAAAACAATACCAGAGAAGAGAACCCCAGTCAGTTCATGCACAGCCTTGCTAGTGAGCAAGATTCACGGACAGTAAAGCAACATATAAAAAGGAACATCTTGTCAAATATATCACCAGTAAACAATTAGAAAATAAAAATGTTTTAATGATACAATTTACATTAGCATTAAAAACATAAAGTACTTAAGGATAAATATCATGAAAGATGTAAAAAAAAAAAAAGCTTTTTCACAGAAAGATATAAAGTATTGCTAAGGGATATTAAGGAAGACTTCAATACTCCAATCAATGGAATAAATGATACAACCTGTTCATGGATTAGAAGATGCAATATTATAAAAAATATTAATTCTCCACAAATTTATCTATAGTTTAAATACAAAGCCAATTCAAAATCCAAAAGATAGCTTATGAAAATTATTACACTGATTCTAAAATTTTTATAGACGTGCCAAGGATCGAGAATAAGAAGCTAATCTTGAAGAAGAAAAACAAAGTTGAACGACTTATACTATAAGATATCAAGAGTTATTATAAAGCTACAGTAATTAAAACAGGGTAGTTTTTTAAAAGTCTATAGCACCAAATATTCCCTGGTTATCTCCCATTCAAGTAGTTAATAAACAGATCAGTGGAACAAAATAGAGAAGAGAGAAACAAATCCATATATACAAGACCACTTGATTTGTCGAAGATGGCACTGTAGTGTGATGGAGAATGTGCAGGGGCCAAGGGAAAACTTATCCCTTGTCCTCTAAAGGTTTGCTGAAAATCAATGGAAAAAGATAAATTGATAGGAGAAAAGACACACAAACTTAATTTTAACATGCATAGCATGGGAAAATTGCAGGAGGATAATTACCCAATAACCCAGTGGAATACAGAAACTTATGTATCCTTCACAGGGTAGGGGGAAATAGGGAATGTAGAAAATTCTTTTGAGGAGCAGTAAATGATTTTCATGGGAAATGAATGAGTCCAAAGAACAACTGCCTGAGATCAAGTTTCTCTGGGTTCTGGCAGAGGTGGCATCACAGGTTGTGGGATAGTAAAGGGGGGAAACCATGTCAAGCAAAGGTTTTTATTCATCTTTTATACAAATGGAAATAGCTCAGGTAACCTCAGAGCTGCACTCTGAAAGAATGGATGGTAGATTGTGGTTGATTTAATCATTTCTAGATCTGGACAGTGGGTGGAGTGACTTAGAAAAAGGATAGTTTATTGCACTAATGTAGATTTTTCTCTATAGATGCAAGTCTCCTCCACAAAAGGTGGCTTTTCTGGACTATTTCTGTCTGAAAGTCCTCTGAATAGCCATCTCAAAAATATGTCAAAGAAGTATATTTTGGAGTGTAATATTTTAGTTTCCTTTAAATAGGTAATGAATGATACTTATTTAATTGACCAGATCAACTAAATATTCCTATGAAAACAAATCTCCATCTCTACTACATCTTATAGACAAAATCAGTTCTAAATAGAATGTAGATTAAAATGAAAAGCAATAAAAATCAATCTTCTAGAATATGATTGAAACTACCTTTGCAAAAATTATACCAGTAAGAAAAATCAGACATAGAAAAATTATGACAATGAAAGAAATCTGACCTAACTGACCCCATATTGCTTTTAACCTCCAAGCTGTCCTGTTAATTCCTGGGCATAGACTCGGCTAACTATAGCAGGATTTTAGTCTTAGTTTAACTTTGAAACTAAGATGATAACAGCCCCTTCCCTAAACAAACCCCTTCCTTACCTGGGGACAAGACTACCTTTGGAAAACCAACAAACTAGCCACCAGATTAGAAATTATGGCCCTGGAGTCATGCGGCCAGAGGCCACAAGATTCCCAACCTCCCCAATTGACCCTATGTATAGCATCACTATTGTAAAACCTAAGATTAATGTTACAAGATCTTTTTCAGACCCTGTATTCTAATGGACCTGTTGGTACCACCCAGAGTGGTAAACTGGCTCAACTAATTCTGCAAGCCTACCAAGAAACTGAAGACAGCAAGAAGAACCCACTTCAACCCCCATCCCCAACCCAATTAATCACATCTCCCATTCCCTAGCCCCCTGCTCACCAAACTATCCTTGAAAAACCTAACCTTTGAACTTTTAGGGAGACTGTTTCAAATAATAACTCCAGCTATCCTGTGTGGCTAGGCCCATGTCAATTAAACTCCTTCTTTACTGCAATATCACAGTCGTAGTGAATTGATTTTGCCTGTGCCGCAGGCAGGAAGAATCCATTTGGTGATTACATAGTTTTAGAAAATCTATCTTCATGGTTTTAAAGAAGAAAAATATTTTTAAACTGGTTATAAAAGCAGTAGCCATAAAAGAAAAGATTTATAAATTGGACTTAATTAAAATTAAGGACTTCTTTTCATTAAAAGACACTGTTAAGGAAGTAAAAATGCAAGCCAATGAGTGGTAGAAAATCACTGGCATACATATATCTAACAAAAGATATGTGCAGAATGTATACAGAAATCCTACAAATTAATAAAAGAAAAGCAAACAATACAATAGAAAAAATGGGCAAAAGACTTGTACAATGCACTTTATAATTTAGGATATCCAAATGGCCAATAAACCTCATAAATCTAAAAGTAAATAAAAACGAAAGCCACAATAAGATACTACTACTTACCTTCCAGATCTAAAACAAAAAAGACGGACAATGCTAAATATTGACAACTACACAAAACAACTGAAATTCACATACATTACTGGTGGAAGTAATATATGTAAATTGGTGCCACTACTTTGGAAAACTGTTAGTGTCTACTAAAATTAAAAGTAAGTATCTGCTATGATGCAGAAATTCTATTCTATGTGTGTACTCAACAAAAATGTTTGGCTAGTCACAATGGCTTATGCCTATAATCCCAACACTTTGGGAGGCTGAGGCAGAAGGATCACTTGAGCTCAGAAAACCAAGGCTACAGTGAGCTATGATCATGCCATTGCGCTCAAGTCTCGGCAACAGAGTGAGACTCTATCTTTTGAAAAAAATGTATAAATATAATCATCAAAATATATTTTTAAATGTTCATATCATAATAGCCCAAACTGGAAACAGCCCATGTGTCTATCAACAGTATATAAATTATGCTATATTGATACAAGGAATACTATTAGCTGTAAAAATGAATAAACTACTGTTATATACAACACAGATAAATCCCAAGCATAACATTGAATATGAGAGGCCAGGCATAAAGGAATGTATGATTTAAAAAGATCCCATTTTATATAACTTTCCAAAACAGGTAAAATAAACTAAGGTACTAGAAGTCAAGGTAGCTACCTTTGGGAAGGAGGGATGCTAGTGACTGGGGAAGGAGAGGCCAACATAGGACTTCTGGAGGGCGAGTAATATTCTGTTTCTTAATCTGTGTCCTAAGTTCACTTTGTGACAATTCATCCTGCTGCATGTTTATGATTAGCATACTTTTATGTATGTCGAACTCAATAAAAATGCATTTAAAATATATCTAAAACTATGATGTTTTATATTTCTAGCTAATAATTTTTCAATTACTGGAAATTGTTTTCCTACAAAGTTTTTCTTTTTGATAAATTCTATGCCATGTTGTCTCTTTTAGAAATACATAGAGGGAGTATTATTATATAAATTTTATATGTTTATTGTTATATATCAGAAGTGTAATGCTTCACTGGTACCCTTCAGTATTCCTAATAATTCTCAATTGCAGTTTCTACTATGTAATACTTTGTATTTTATTCAAATCAACCTTTATATATATTTTTGTTGTTGTTGTTTGCTTTTCTAACTCTGAGAATAGATTTTCAGCATTTAGAAAGCTATTGCATTTATTGAAGACTGGTGGCTCTCAATTGATAATGTACACAAAACTCAACTGGGAAACATTTAAAATGTATGTTTCTTATTCTCAGCAGAAATTCTGACTCAACAGGATTTGGGTTAGAAACTGAGAATTTTCATTTTTCACACATACGTCAACTGGTTGTGATGCAATAGGTCTTCCATTAATCCTTGGAAAACAGCCTTGGGCCATCCATTTTGATGATTTTTAATTTCCTGAATTGTTAGTTTGTTTCATGTGCTAGAAAACTTTCCACTAGTCTGCATTATTTGGGGGAAGTGGAGTAAGTAGTCCAGGCAAGGTTAGTATTCTTTGTTACTTGAACTTAATTACTTGATTTTGCTGTTTAATTACTTTGTTATTTCAGAAGATGTAGTAGACTTTTTTAAGGTATTAAAAATAAATAATTCTTGAAATTCCCCTGGCTTCTGTGACACTACCTACCTCTTAATTCTTCTTGGTTTCTCTTTCTGCACTTCTATCTTAAGCCCATTTTCTCTTCCCATCATATACATTTTTTCCTAGGTGACATCAGTCTGCAGTTTCAACTATGGTCAATATAATGACAACCCCTAATTTCTGCAGTCTGAGCTCCAGACAAGAATATCCAATTGCCTGTTGAAAATATTCATTTAACTATGCCTTGAAAATCCAGATTCAATGTGTCAAAAACTTAAATCCTCAATTTTCACCCCAAATCTCTTCTTCCTCCAGTATTTCCTATCTCCATGAAGTGCTATACCCAGTTAACCATGGCGGGTACTTGATTCTGTCCTCTCTCATCATTCACCTCCAAAGGACTTTAAAATCCTATCTGTTTTATGACCCTATTGTGTCTAGATTCTGCCCTCTCCTCTTCATTCTCACCAGAGCCACCTTGATATAGTCTTCATGTAATGCATCTACAGTTCTCCCTTCTTCCGGTCTTGCCCCTTTTGTATTCATATTTCACACTACTAGTGATGTTATGAAATTATGAATCTGATCATGTCACAAAATGTTTTCAAGCAGTCTTCTGTATGAAACTTCTAGCTACAGCAAACCCCATCCTTATGATTTGATTCAGCCTACATCACTAGCCTCACCTCCCAACATTCTCCCCCACCCCAAACTCGTGCACAGCCATTCTGAACCACATACAATTTTCTCTCTGCCTTCTGTAACATATATACTTTTGCCGCATACTGCTCACTTGGCTTTCAACACCTTCCTTCTCCACCCAAGTAGCTAATTCATATCCATCTTTCAGGTGTTGACTTAGGTATTAACTCCTACAGGCTTCCTGGCCCCTGGCTTAGATGCCCTCTGTATGCCCTTATTCTCTTATGTGTATGTTCACTTCTCTCATAGCCTTTACTGCACTGTGTGGTCATTGTTGTCCTATTTTTCTGTCTTCCTAACTAGAATTTTCTAACTTTACTTAGGTTTAAATCTAAAAGGAGCCTTCTCTGACTATCCTTTCGACAACAGCACCCAACACCCTGCCTTATCACCTTCTATTCCATTATCCTGCTTTATTTTTCCTCATGACACTCATAGCCATCTACCAATATATTATCCATTCACTTGTTAATCTGTTTGGTTTCATACTTCTTATTTTGGTGTATACTACATGAGAATGATGTCTTATTCTGCCACTCTATTTTCAAAACGTAGAAGAATCCTGACACATGATAAGTGCTAGGGAAATATGTGAGAAGTAAAAGAATGTGTTCTTTGTATGTAAAATTTCCAACGTTTACATTATTTTATCCTCAGCACTTAGAACTAGTATTATTGACACAAAGTAAATATTTAATAAGTGATAAATTAACAATGGATGGCCCTAATAACTGCACAATCAAAAGTATATTATAAATTTGTATTATCTTTTATATATATATATATATATATATATATATATATATATATATATATATATGAGGTTTGTTGGGAGGGTATATTTGTAAGTAAGGTTTTTGAATGAGCAAGATGTTGAAAATTATTGAATACCAAGAAAATCAAACTTATATTAGGATATAAGTAATAATGGCAAGTACCTTTCCTTGAAGATCAAGTAATTTGAGCTTTGTTGCAGGCAGGATTCTAAAAATGTCACCCAAGATTCCCATCCCCTGGTTATTCCATCAACAGTAGTCTAGGTACTGCTATGAAGAGACTCTGCAGACATGTCTTAAGGATTACTAATCAGCTGACCTTAACAGAGGGAGCTAAGCCTGGATTATACAGGTGTGCCCAATGTAATCATATGATTGTTAAAAGCAAAAGAAGCAGACAGAGTCAAAAGAGAAGCAACAGAAGAGAAGGTCAGTAAGCACACCCTAGGTGCTGGACTTGAAGATGGGTGAAGGGGATTGTAAGCTAAAGAATATGTACCTTCTAGAAGCTGAAAGCAGTCTTCAGCTGACAGCCAACAAGGAAATGAGGACTTCAGTCCTACAAGCACACGGAACTGAATTCTTCCAACTTGGATGAGCCTGAAGACCAGTTCTTCCTCAGAACCTCCAGATAAGACACTTTGATTTTAGCCTTGTGAGACTCTAAGCAGAGAAGCCAGCTAAGCCACTGGAACTTCTGACTTGTAGAACTGTGAGATAATAAACTTACATTGTTTGAAGCTGCAAAGTTTGTGGTAATTTATCACGGCAGCAAGAGAAAACTAATAGAGGCTTGTTCCTGAGTTCTACTCCCAGCTTGCAGAGAGGCTTTGAACAAATTATTTCACATTTCTGTGCTTTCATTTTGTAATAGGGTTCTAATAAATGGGCTTGAAAACTAAGTAAAAATAACTATTTGACAGAACTTAATTTTTTAATAATTAATCTTAAAAACCTAATTGAATCTCCTCATTTTATATACTAGGAAACTGGAGCCCATATCCCCAATTAGTAGAAAAGCTGAGATTTGAGGCCAGATTTCATGAGTGTCAACCTAGTGCTCATTCCACAACAACATGTAACTACAGTGCTCACAGATGACTTGCAGCCATACTAGAGAGGCAGCTGGGGTAACAGGAAGAAGGCCTGGAGCTGGCAGTAAAAAAAAAACTGGAAAAGTGCCTTTTACTCTCTGACTTAGTCATTGGGAGAACCCTTAAGAAAGTCATTCATTGCCTCAGACCCTCAGTCATCTTGTCTGTACAATGGGAACAATGAGAACCTGCCCTGCTTTCCCCACCCCCCCCCACCACAGGGTTCAGGTTAATAAGCATTTATTGAGCACCTACTATATATCAAATATTTCACTAAGTGCCATGATATAAGGATGAATCAGGTCAGTCACAGTGCCTCATGCCTATAATCCCAGCACTTTGGGAGGCCAAGGCGGGTAGATCACTTGAGGTCAAGAATTTGAGACAGACTGGCCAACATGATAAAACCCTGTCTCTACAAACAATACAAAATTTAGCCAGGTGTGGTGGCACACGCCTGAAGTCCCAGCTACTTGGGAGGCTGAGACATGAGAATCACTTGAACCTGGGAGGCAGAGGTTGCAATGAGCCGAGATCATGCCACTGTACTGCAGCCTGGGTGACAGAGTGAGGCTCTGTCTCAAAAAATAAAACTCAAAAAAGATAAATTGAACTGGGTTTCATTTTTTTGTTTTTTGTTTTTTTTCCTTTTGAGACTAGGTCTCTGTCACCCAGGCTGGAGTGCGGTGGCGAGATCTCGGCATCTCGGCTCACTACAACCTCCGCCTCCTGGGCGAACTGTGTTTCTGATCTCAAATAATTCACTTATAAACAGATTACTTCAATGTCAAGTAATACATGTTATACAAAAGGTAAACAAATGGCCTATGAGAACACAGAGGGGGACCATTCAACTCACACATCTAACCCAAACATGAAGAAAAAGGCACTAGAGAATATTGCTGCATTTTGAAGGGCAAGTAGACATTTGCCACCAGAAAAGGGATTTTCAGACAGGGGAACCAATATGAGACCAAACATACAAACAAGAAACAGCATGGTATGAACTATAAATAGCCAATTTTGCCAAGAACCAAGAGCACGAGGAGGCAATTCATAGGGAAAGGCCAGATAATGAAAACCATTGTATGAGTTGCTAGGCAGTGGAAGCCACTGGAAGATTCGAAGCAAGGTAAGAAATGTGGCAGTGTAGAAGACTGATTAGTGAGAATCTGGACTGGAAATATAGGTAAAGGACTATATGGTAACATAGTCCAGGTGCAAGGTAATAAAAACCTAAAAGGGGGAAATGGTGGTAGGGATTTGGAAGTAAAAACAATTCAAAAAATCTTTAGAACAGAATTTAAACCCTGCCTGCACAACACAGAGACCTCCTGAATCAGAGTCTCCAGAGTCAAGACCAGGAACTTTTCTAAAAATTCCACATATGACTCTTAGGTTTATAAGCTGTTCTAGAGCAGGGGTTAGCAAACTATGGTCCATGGACTAAATCTGACCTAAAGCCTGTTTTTCATACAGCCTATGAGCTAAGAACAGTCATTACATCTTTAATGGTTAAAAATAATCAAAAGAAGACTTTATGACCCATGAAAATTAAATGAAATTCAAATTTCAGTGTTCATAAATAAAGTTTAATTGGAACACAGCCACACTCGTTTGTTTACATAGTGTCTATGGCTGCTTTCCCACTGCAGTGGAATAACTGAATACAACAAAGACCATCTGGCTCCAAAGCCTGAAATATTTACTATCCAGTTCCTTACAGGAAAAGTTGCCAACTCCTGATCGAGAGCAACCATTCTCATTCTTGGCTACACATTGGAATCAACTGTATATTTCAAGTCACGTCTCTAGCAGTGGAACCCAGGCATCAGTATTTTTTTAAAAACTCCCTGCTGAGCTTCAAACTTGTGTAGTCAATGTTGAGAACCACTGATTTAGAGGGTTATATCGACAGAACTTCGTGACCATTTAGATGTGATTATGAAAGAAAAAAAAAAGATTACATGGATTTAAAAATACACTTTTGAGGCTTATAGCTGTAATTATAAAATATAAAATTTCCTTTCTGTATACTCAGTACCTAACATTGTATCTGATACATTAATGATAGTAAAAGTTTACTATAGTATGAATGCATGAATTAATTACTCCTCATTGAAACAGTCTCTATCTAAGACAATTTGAATATAGTTTATGTTCATTTCAATGCCACTGGAAACTTTTTTTAAATGAACTTTACCCCTTTATACAAAAAATATAGATTTAACTTGAACAAGACTCCAGAGATTAACCTAATAATGTTTCAAACAATTAAGAGTAAATTATATCCATCCTGGCTAACATGGTGAAACCCCGTCTCTACTAAAAAAAAAAAAATACAAAAAACTAGCCGGGCGCCGTGGCGGGCGCCTGTAGTCCCAGCTACTCGGGAGGCTGAGGCAGGAGAATGGCGTAAACCCGGGAGGTGGAGCTTGCAGTGAGCTGAGATCCGGCCACTGCACTCCAGCCTGGGTGACAGAGCGAGACTCCGTCTCAAAAAAAAAAAAAAAAAAAAAAAGAGTAAATTATGCATAAGATTACAAGACAATTGTCATGAAAAAACAATTTCTTTATCTACTTAATTTTCTGAAACAAAATCATTTCCTTTTAACTCCGGAACAAATTATTTTTATAACTTTCTATTTTGAGCATTTAAACTAATTCAAATAGATCATATCAGATTAGACAAGAATATTGTTGGTTTTGGCCAAGGGCCATTGCAAAACTTAGAAAGCAAAGAATAAATATGACATGATATTTAAAATAAAGACCAAAACAGAATAAAGTTAGAGGTCATGTTTAAGTACAATAAAAACTAACAGTATTTCAGAAATTATTATTGTGTTATCTAAAGTAGGTCTAAATATCAATAGCAGACGGTTAACCACGTCTTACTACACAGGAATTAATACAAGCTAAGGTATAACTCCCTCTCCCCCAAATCTGTTACGCTCATCAATATTTTCTACCTTTCTTCAGTGCACACATGCTGTTTTGGAGATAGGGAAAGAAACAGAAAGTGGGCAGAATTCTAAATATATGAGGCATATTTAGAATATATATATTCTAGGTAAGGTATAAAAAGGTATAAAAAGGCCTTAATCATAGCAATGGGTGTGGTTTCAGTACAGATTGTCATAAAAGCATGCCTGAGTTTTGAAAAGCCATGTAACATAGGAAGTGTGATCTATCCTATCACTATTAACTGTGTTAACTGCACAAACTTATACAGAACAGCATAATACCAATGCTTTGACCAAAGATCTTAAGATTACTGACTCTGAGAAAATATCTGTTAGTCCAGAGATTGAGCAGAGATGAAATAGTCCATATAATTTCAAATAGAATCCTTATATGTTACTAGCAGGCAAAATATAATTTTTATGAGAAATGGTGACTAAACTATATTAGCATATTTTACACATCCATTTTGAAACATACATGGTTTTGGAAGGGCAAAGCTATAAGGACAGATAACAGATCAGTTGTTGCTGTGTTGGAGACAGGAAAGGTGCTACCAGCAAAGGGGCAGCCCAAGTGAAATTTGGGGAGTAACAATGGAACTACATCTTGGTGGTGGTAGTTACACAAACTATGCATTTATCAAAATTCATAGACCTGTGTGCCAAAAACAATGAATGTTCCTATATGTAAAGTTTAAAATAAATTTTAAAATTTTAATATTGTATACATACAAATCTAATTGTCTTGGAAAATTTTTACAAATGTGTTGCAGGAAAGGACACATCATTTACAAAGATGCCAATATGAAAAGGCATTTGCATAAAAGGAACACATTTATTCTCTCCATATCTGTTAAGCCAGTATATCAGAATGAATACAGAAAGGATGGAAAACCTATTTTCTGCTTTCTCAATTTATCATTCAAGCTAAATGGTACATAATTTATGTAGATAAGTGTTTACCTTTGAGCCAATGGCATTATGGCCAACATTCACTATATCCATCAAATAGCTGCTGAAATCCCTGCAAGTCAGCAAATGATGCAGAGTAGCCCAGCCTTAGGGACTCCAAAAGGGTCACATGCATGGACAGAAGCTAATGTGTTACAATATTTTTCTTTCTATTTTTCCCTGTCAGTCTTCATAGGCTACCCTATAAAGTTTAATAATATGCTAACCTCTAGCCTAGAAATTAAATAATAAAGTTCTTTCTGTTCTGAACATTAGACTCAGACCTGTAAGACATGTATGAAAAATCTACTTAAGGATACATGAGGAACTGGGTGGAGCCACCACAGCTCAAGGAGGCCTGCCTGCCTCTGTAGACTCCACCTCTGGGGGCAGGGCATAGCTGAACAAAAGGCAGCAGAAACTTCTGCAGACTTAAACATCCCTGTGTGACAGCTTTGAAGAGCGTAGTGGTTCTCCCAGCATGGAGTCTGAGATATGACAATGGACAGACTGCCTCCTCAAGTGGGTCCCTGACCCCCAAGTAGCATAACTAGGAGACACCTCCCAGTAGGGGCTGACTGACACCTCACACAGCTGGGTGCCCCTCTGACACGAAACTTCCAAAGGAAGGATCAGGCAGCAACATTTACCATTCTGCAATATTTGCTGTTCTGCCACCTCTGCTGGTGATACCCAGGCCAAAAGGATCTGGAGTGGACGTCCAGCAAACTCCAACAGTCTTGCAGCTGAGGGTCCTGACTGTTAGAAGGAAAACTAACACACAGAAAGGACATCCACACCAAAACCCCATCTGTACATCACCATCAACAAAGACCAAAGGTAGATAAAGCCACAAAGATGGGGAGAAACCAGAGCAGAAAAGCTGAAAATTTCAAAAATTAGAGTGCCTTTCCTCCTCCAAAGGAACGCAGCTCCTTGCCAGCAACAGAACAAAGCTGGACAAAGAATGACTTTGATGCGTTGACAGAAGAAGGCTTCAGATGATCGGTAATAACAAACTTCTCCAAAATAAAGAAGGATGCTCGAACCCATTGCAAAGAAGCTAAAACCCTTGAAAAAAGATTAGACAAATGGCTAATTAGAATAAACAGTGTAGACAAGACCTTACATGACCAGATGGAGCTGAAAACCATGGCACGAGAATTACATGACACATACACAAGCTTCAGAAGCTGATTTGATCAAGTGGAAGAAAGGGTACTAGTGATTGAAGATCAAATGAATGAAATGACGTGAGAAGAGAAGTTTAGAGAAAAAAGAGTAAAAAGAAATGAACCAACCCTCCAAGAAATATGGAACTATGTGAAAAGACCAAATCTACATCTGATTGCTGTACTTGAAAGTGACGGGGAGAATGGAACCAAGTTGGAAAACACTCTTCAGGATATTATCCAGGAGAACTTCCTCAACCTAGAAAGGCAGGCCAAAATTCAAATTCAGGAAATACAGAGAACACCACAAAGATACTCCTTGAGAA
Source organism: Chlorocebus sabaeus (assembly GCF_047675955.1). NCBI lineage: Eukaryota > Metazoa > Chordata > Mammalia > Primates > Cercopithecidae > Chlorocebus > Chlorocebus sabaeus. The sequence continues at coordinate 75,801,155 of NC_132911.1, forward strand.
GAGCAACTCCAAGACACATAATTGTCAGATTCACCAAAGTTGAAAGGAAGGAAAAAATATTAAGGGCAGCCAGAGAGAAAGGTCCAGTTATGCACAAAGGCAAGCCCATCAGACTAACAGCGGATATCTCAGCAGAAACTCTGCAAGCCAGAAGAGAGTGGGGGCCAATATTCAACATTTTTAAGAAAAGAATTTTCAACCCAGAATTTCATATCCAGCCAAACTAAGCTTCATAAGTGAAGGAGAAATAAAATCCTTTACAGACAAACATATGCTGAGAGATTTTGTCACCACCAGGCCTGCCTTACAAGAGCTCCTAAAGGAAGCACAAACATGGAAAGGAACAAGTGGTACCAGCCACTCCAAAAACATGCCAAATTCTAAAGACCATCAATGCTAGGAAGAAACTACATCAAATAATGAGCGGAAAAAAAAAAAAAAAAAAAAAAAAACAGCTAATATCATAATGAAAGAATCAAATTCTCACATAACAATATTAACCTTAAATGTAAATGGCCTAAATGCCCCAACTAAAAGACACAGACTGGAAAACTGGATAAAGAGTCAAAAAGTCCTAAATCAGGGTGCTATATTTAGGAGACCCATCTCACATGCAGAGACACACACAGACTCAAAATAAAGGGATGGAGGAAGATCTACCAAGCAAATGGAAATCAAAAGCAGGGGTTGCATTCCTAGTCTCTGATAAAACAGACTTTAAACCAACAAAGATCAAAAGAGACAAAGAAGGCCATTACATAATCGTAAAGGGATCAATTCAACAAGAAGAGCTAACTCTCCTAAATATATATGCACCCAATACAGGAGCACCCAGATTCAAAAAGAAACTAAGTATTGATGGGATGTGTCTCAAAATGATAAGAGCTATTTATGACACCCACAGCCAATATTATACTGAACGGGCAAAAGCTGGACACATTCCTTTTGAAAGCCAGCCCAAGAAAGGGATACCCTCTCTCACCACTCCTATTCAACATAGTGTTGGAAGTTCTGGCCAGGACAATCAAGCAGGAGAAAGAAATGAAGGATATTCAATTAGGAAAAGAGGACATCAAACTGTCCCTGTTTGCAGATGACATGATTGTATATTTAAAAAACTCCATCATCTCTGCCCAAAATCTCCCTAGGCTGATAAGCAACTTAGGCAAAGTCTCCGGATACAAAATCAATGTGAAAAAATCACAAGCATTCCTATACACCAATAACACACAGAGAGCCAAATCATGAGTGAACTCCAATTCACAATTGCTTCAAAGAGAATAAAATACCTAGGAATCCAACTTACAAGGGATGTGAAGGACCTCTTCAAGGAGAACTACAAACCACTGCTCAATGAAATAAAAGAGGACACAAACAAATGGAAGAACATTCCATGCTCATGGATAGGAAGAATCAATATCATGAAAATGGCCATACTGCCCAAGGTAATTTATAGATTCAATACCATCCCCATCAAGCTACCAATGGTTTTCTTCACACAATTGGAAAAAGCTACTTTAAAGTTCATATGGAACCAAAAAAGAGCCTGCATTGCCAAGATAATCCTAAGCAAAAAGAACAAAGCTGGAGGCATCACGCTACCTATCTTCAAACTATACTACAAGGCTACAGGAACCAAAACAGCACGGTACTGGTACCAAAACAGAGATACAGACCAATAGAACAGAACAGAGGCCTCAGAAATAACACCACACATCTACAACCATTTGATCTTTGACAAATCTGACAAAAACAAGAAATGGGGAAAGGACTCCCTATTTAATAAATGGTGCTGGGAAAACTGGCTAGCCACATTTAGAAAGCTGAAACTGGATCCCTTCCTTACACCTTATACAAAAATTTATTCAAGATGGATTAAAGACTTAAATGTTAGACCTAAAACCATAAAAATCCTACAAGAAAACCCAGCCAATACCATTCAGGACACAGGCATGGGCAAGGACTTCATGACTAAAACACCAAAAGCAATGGCAACAAAAGCCAAAATTGAAAAATAGGATCTAATTAAACTGAAGAGCTTCTGCACGGCAAAAGAAACTACCATCAGAGTGAACAAGCAACCTACAGAATGGGAGAAAATTTTTGCAATCTACCCATCTGATGAAGGGCTAATATCCAGAATCTACTAAGAACTCAAACAAATTTACAAGAAAAAATCAAACAACCCCTTCAAAAAGTGGGCAAAGGATATGAACAGACACTTCTCAATAGAGGGCATTTATGCAGCCAACAGACACATGAAAAAATGCTCATCATCACTGGCCATCAGAGAAATGCAAATCAAAACCACAATGAGATACCATCTCACACCAGTTAGAATGGTGATCATTAAAAAGTCAGAAAACAACAGATGCTGGAGAGGATGTGGAAAAATAGGAACACTTTTACACTGTTGGTGGGACTGTAAACTAGTTCAACCATTGTGGAAGACAGTGTGGTGATTCCTCAAGGATCTAGAACTAGAAATATCATTTCTATGGGACCCAGCCATCCCATTACCAGGTATATACCCAAAGGATTATAAATCATGCTACTATGAAGACACATGCACATGTATGTTTATTGCAGCACTATTCACAAAAGCAAAGACTTGGAACCAACCCAAAAGTCCATCAACGACAGACCGGATTAAGAAAATGTGGCACATATACACCATGGAATACTATGCAGCCATAAAAACGATGAGTTCGTGTCCTTTGTAGGGACATGGATGAAGCTGGAAACCATCATTCTGAGCAAACTATCACAAGGACAGAAAACCAAACACTGCATGTTCTCACTCATGGGTAGGAATTGAACAACGAGAACACTTGGATACATGGTGGGGAACATCACACACCAGGGCCTGTTGTGGGGTGGGAGGAGGGGGGAGGGATAGCATTAGGAGATATACCTAACATAAATGTTAACGGGTGCAGCACACCAACATGGCACATGTATACATATGTAACAAACCTGTACATTGTGCACATGTACCCTAGAACTTGAAGTATAATTTTTTAAAAAAAAAGGATACATGAACCAAGTATGCTAAAATATTGGAATTTCTATTTATTTATTTATTTAAGTATTTATTTAATTTTTGAGACAGAGTCTCACTCTGTTGCCCAGGCTGGAGTGCAGTGGCATGATCTCAGCTCACTGCAACCTCTGTCCCCCAGGTTCAAGCGATTCTCCTGCGTCAGACTCCCAAGTGGCTGGGATTATAGGCACCCACCACCACGCCCGGCTAATTTTTGTATTTTTAGTAGAGATGGGGTTTCACCGCGTTGGCCAGGCTGGTCTTGAACTCCTGACCTCAAGTGATCCACGTGCCTCGGCCTCCCAAAGTGCTGGGATTACAAGCGTGAGCACTGCACCCAGCCTGCAGTTCCTTTTTAATTCACCATTTTTGCATTGGCTGCCAGGGGTAAAGAATGCAGACTGAATAAAATTATATAAAGTAACCAGTGGAAGGTCTGGGTGAATTTATTTAAAATTTCTACTAAGGGTTTGTGAGTGGGAAGTAACATTTCTAACAAAACATGAACCCCAAGCAGTTATCAGAAAAAAAAGACTATTTTTTTTTTATTATTATACTTTAAGTTCTAGGGTACATGTGCATAACGTGCAGGTTTGTTACATATGTATACTTGTGCCATGTTGCTGTGCTGCACCCATCAACTCGTCAGCACCCATCAACTTGAATTTTTTTTTTTTTACACAGAGTTTCACTCCCACCACCCAGGCTGGAGTGCACATTTTTAGGCATCTAGTCAAGCATGAGTGTGGAGAAATGAGCATTCTCAGGCACTGTTCATAGAAGTGTACATTTTTAGATGCAAATTGTGTATGCACATATTTTTTGAATCATTATTCTGTAGCTAGAAATGCACTCTACAGATACTCTCAAAAAATATAACAAGATATATATTAAAATGATGTCTCAGCTTTGTTAATAGCAAAAAAATATAAACAATTTATTATATAAATGATAATATATCCAAAAAAGGGAGGACTCTGCCACTTTAAAATGAGCATAGCAAACTTGTATGTGGTAACATGGAAGCATCTGCAAGATGTATTATTAAATTTTTAAAAATCAGTCGTGACACTTACAGCCAAAAGGAGTAAGCATACTACAGCCCCTCTCTGCCACTTACTGCAACTAAAAACTCTGGACATAATTAAAAAGCAACTATAAGGAAACTGTGAAAAATCAATAGGAACCAAAGTGCAAAGAGAACCCAAGCTTAAAGATTGATCTGCAATAGGGGTGAGTTTTACAGTTTTATTTACACATTTATCATCCAGTTTTTACTAACAAGTGACTCCCCAAGCAAAACTGAGCAGTGGATACAGGCAGCAAAATCTCTCTAAAAAAAAAAAAGGAAAAGAGAAAGAAAAAAAAACCTGTCTTTCTGGCAAAGGGATTGGAAAAGGGGATCCCAGTGAGTTGAGGAGTATGGGAAGATGTTAACTTTCTCTTGTTTTTTCTCTTGTTTTCTCATCAAAGTCACTAAATGAAAGGAAAAAGATACTGGTGCAGAAATAAATCCTTGAAAAAATTCAATGAAAGTAATAAATTTAGAGAGTCATGAAGTTCAGCAAACCCCAAATAGGATAAACTTAAAGAAAAGCATGCACAGACACAGCCCAATAAACCCTTACACCAAAGATAAATTTTTTTAATCATGGAAGTAGCCACAGAAAAATGATACACAACCTGAGCAACATAGCGAGACTCCATTACTACAAAAAAAAAAAAATTAAAATTCTAGCTAGGCATGGTGGTGCACACTTTTAGTCCTAGCTATTTGGGAAGCTAAGGCAGTAGGATCTGTTGAGTCTGGGAAGTCAAGGCTGCAGTGAGCTATGATTGTAACACTACACTCTAAGCCTAGGCAACAGAACAAGACCCTGTCTCAAAAAGAGAAAGAAAAATGGCACATCACATATAGGAGAGCAAAAATTTGACTGCAGAACTCTCATCAGAAAATATGGAAGTCAAAAGAGAGTAGGACATCTTTAAAGTGATGAAAGAAAAGAACTATTGAGTTCTATATCCAGTGAAAATACCCATTGTAAATTATGATAAAATAAGGACACTCTCAGATAAAGAAAAATAAAATAATATAAAACAATAACACATTTTTAAAAAATAGAAACGTTAAAGTACGTTCTTGAACCATAAAGGAATTAAACTAGATATTAATAACAGAAATATATCTAAAAAATTCCCAAATATGTGAAACTTATACAAAACATTTCTAAATAAGCCATAGGTCAAAGAAGAAGTCTCAGAGAGAATTAGAAAATATTTTGAACTGAATTAAAATGACAGTACAATATATCAAAGTTTGCAGGGTAAAACTCTATACAATCCCACATCAAAATACCAAAGACATTCGTCACAGAAATAGAAAAAAATCAATCCTAAAATGTATAAGGAACCATGAAGGACCAGAATAGCCAAAGCTATCCTGTGCAAAAAGACCAAAGGTGAAGAAATCACATTACCTAACTTCAAATTATGCTAGAGCTATAGTAACCAAAACAGCATGGTACTGGCATAAAAACAGACACATCGACCAATGGAATAAAATAGAGAACCCAGAAACAAATCCATACATTCACAGTGAACTCATTTTTGAAAAAGATGCCAATAACATATATTGGAGAAAGGATAGTCTCTTCAATAAAAACTGCTGGGAAAACTGGATATCCACATGTAAAAGAAAGAAACTAGACCCCTATCCCTCACCATACACAAAAATCAAATCAAAATGGATTACAGACTTAAATCTAAGACCTCAAACTATGAAACTACTGAAACAAAACATTGGGGAAAATCTTCAGGACATTGAGTGGGCAAAGATTTTTTGCGTAATCCTCCACATTAAATAAATGTAAAAGTAATTACATTTCTTGAGTAATACCCCATTTGGTTGCACAGGTAACCAAAGCAATATGGTATCACATCAAGTTAAAAAGCTTTTGCACAGCAAAGGAAACAATCCACAAAGTGAAGAGATAACCCACAGATGGGAGAAAATATTTGCAAGCTATTCATCTGGCAAAGGACTAATAACCAGAATATTATAATAGCTCAAACAACTCTATAGAAAAAAAATCTAATAATCCTATTATTATTATCCAGGTAAAAAGTCTGAATAGACATTTTTCAAAAGAGATATACAAATGGCAAATAGGTATATGAAAAGGTGCTCAAAGTCACTGATCATCAGAGAAAAGCAAATTAAAACTACAATGAGATATCATCTCACCCCAGTTAAAATGACTTTTATCCAAAAGACAGGCAAAATAATAAATACTGGTGAGGATGTGGAGGAAAGGAGCCGTGGTACCCTGTTGGTGGGATTGTAAAGTAGTATAACCACTATGGAGAATAGTATAGAGGTTTCTCAATAAACTGAAAATAGAGCTACCATATGATTTAGGAATTCACTGCTGGGTATATACCCAAAAGAAAGGAAATACCATGAAAATGGGCCATATTGCCCAAAGTAGTATATAGATTCAATATTATTCCCATCAAGCTACCATTGACTTTCTTCACATAATTAGATATAAATTTCATATAAAACCAAAAAGGAGCCCATATAGACAAGACAATCCTAAGCAAAAAGAACAAAGCTGGAGGCATCACACTGCCTAACTTCAGACTATACTACAAGGCTACAGTAACCAAAACAGCACAGTACTGGTACCAAAACAGATATATAGACCAATGCGACAGAACAGAGGCCTCAGAAATAACACCACACATCTACAACCATCTGATCTTTGACAAATCTGACAAAAACAAGCAATGGGAAAAGAATTCCTTATTTAATAAATGGTGCTGGGAAAACTGGTTAGGCATATGCAGAAAACTGAAACTGGACCCCTTCCTTACACCTCATACAAAAATTAACTCAAGATGGATTAAAGACTTAAATGTAAAACTTAAAATTATAAAAACCCTAGAAGAAAACCTAGGCAATACCATTCAGAACATTCTGTGAGAATAAGAAAGCTGACTAGGTAAAGAATATAGGCATGGGCAAAGATTTCATGACTAAAACACCAAAAGCGATTGCAACAGAAGCCAAAATTGACAAATAGGATCTAATTAAACTAAAGAGTTTCTGCTCAGCAAAAGAAAATATCATCAGAGTGAACGGGCAACCTACAGAATGGGAGAAAATTTTTGCAATCTCTCCACCAGACAAAAGTCTAATATCCAGAGTCTACAAGGAACTTAAACAAATTTACAAAAAAAAAAAAAATTGAGAAGTGGATGAAGGATATGAACAGACACTTCTCAAAAGAAGACATGTATGTGGCCAATAAACACATGAAAAAAAAAAAGCTCATCATCACTGGTTATTAGAGAAATGCAAATCAAAACCACAATGAGATATCATCTCACACCAGTTAGAATGGCAATTATTAAAGTCTGGAAACAACAGATGTTGGCAAGGATGCGGAGAAATAGCAACACTCTTACACTGTTGGTGGGAGTGTAAATTAGTTCAACCATTGTGGAAGGCAGTGTGGTGATTCCTCAAGGATATAGAACCAGAAATACCATTTGACCCAGCAACCCTATTACTTGGTATACACCCAAAGGATTATAGATCATTCTACTATAAAGACAAATGCACATGTATGTTTATTGCAGCACTATTTACAATAGCAAAGATTTGGAACCAGCCCAAATGCCCACCAATGATAGACTGCATAAAGAAAATGTGGCACATATACACCATGAAATACAATGCAGCCATGACAATGAATAAGTTCATGTCCTTTGCAGAGACATGGATGAAGCTGGAAACCATCATTCTCAGCAAAATAACACAGGAACAGAAAAGCAAACAACACGTGTTCTCACTCATAAGCAGGAGCTGAACAATGAGAACACATGGACACAGGGAGGGGAACATCACACACCAGGACCTGTTGGGGGATAGGGAACTTGGAGAGGGATAGCATTAGGAGAAATACCTAATGTAGATGACGGGTTGATGGGTGCAGAAAACCACCATGGCACATGTATACCTATGTAACAAACCTGCACGTTCAGCACATGTATCCCAGAACTTAAAGTAAAATTAAAAAAAAAAAAAGTATGTTGACATAAAAACCTATACAGCTACCTATAGTAGTTTTATTAATAATCAACAGAAAATCAATCAAACCATATGTCATTGCATTGGAAGGACATACCTTGTATATTATCCATACAATAGAACATTAATCAGCAATAAAAAGGAATGAACCAGCCAAGTTCGCAGCATACAAACTTGATACAAGTCAAGATACAAAAGTCAATTGCTTTCCTATTTACCAGCAATTTTTAAACAATTAGAAATTGAAATTTAAACCCAACGTCACTTATATTAGCACCCCAGAAAATGAAATAATTAGGATAAACTGAAAAAAAAATATGCATAAGATCTGCATAAGGAAAACTATAAAACTCTGTGAAAGAAATAAAACAAGACAAGAACTAAACAAATGGAGAGTTATTCCATGTTCATGGATAGGAAGACTCAATATTAAGATGTCAATTCTTCCCAATTTAATTTACAGATTTAATGCAATCACAATCAAAATCCCAGAAAACTACCTTGTGGGTATCAACAAACGAATTGTAAAGTTCATATGGAAAGGCAAAAGAACCAGAATAGCTAACATGATATTAAAGGAGAAGAATTTATTGACACTATCTGACTTTAAGACTTACTATAAAGCTATGGTTATCAAGACAAGGAAGTACTGACAAAAGAATTGATAGAGAGATCAATGGAACAAGATAGAGGGTCCAGAAACAGACCCACACAACTATAGCCAACTGATCTCTGACAAAGGTGAAAAGGCAATTTAATGGTGATAGAAGAGGCTTTTCAACAAGTGGTTCTAGAACAACTGGACATTCACAAGCAAAATAATTTTTTAAAAAAGAATCTAGACACAGACTTTACACATTTCACAAAAGTTAACTCGAAATGGGTCATAGAAAAATGCAAAACTATAAAACTGCTAGAAGAAAACACAAAATAATCTAAGTAACGTTGGGTTAGGGTATAATGTTTTAGATATAAGACCAAAAGCAAAGCATGATCTGTAAAAAATATTAATAAATTGGACTTCATTAATGTTCAAAAATTCTGCTCTACAAAACACACAATTCAAAGAATGATAAGTCATAGACTGGGATAAAATATTTGTAAAACACATTGAAAAAAGGATTAATATCCAAATATACAAAAATAACTTAATTCTCAACAATCATAAACTAAAATCCAATTTAAAACTGGGCAAAGATTTGAAAAAACACATCACCAAAGATGTACAGATTATAAACAAGCATATGAGAACATACTTCATACCATATGACCTTAGGAAATTGGAATTTTTTTAAAAATGAAATACCACTACACACCTATTAGAATAGCTAAAACCCCAAACACTGACAACACCAAATGCTGACAAGAATGTGGAGTAACAGGAACTTTCATTCATTGCTGGTGGGAATGCAAAATTGTACGGCCATTTTCAAAGACAGTCTGGCTGTTTCTTACAAAACTAAGTATGCTTTTATTATATAATTGAGCAATCACACTCCTTGATATTTATCCAAATAAGTTGAAAACTTGTAACTTGTGTCTACCAAAAAACCTGAACACAAATGTTTATATTAGCTTTTTCTTTACAGTTGTCAAAACTTGGAAGTAACCAGGATGTCCTTCAACAGGTGAATGGAAAAATAAACTATGATACATCTAGACAATGGAATATTATTCAGCAATTAAAAATAGGCTATGAAGCCACAAAAAGATATAAAATAACTTTAGATCATACAGCTAAGTGAAAGAAGCCAATCTGAAAAGGCTATATAATGTATAATTTCAACTATCTGATATTTTTCAAAGACCAACCTATAGAGACAATTGAAAGATCAGTGGTTCTATGGGAAACAGTATGGAGATTTCTTGTGGAACTAAAAATAGATATACCATTCTACCTAGCAATCCCACTATTGGGTATCTACCCCAAGGAAAAGAAGTCATTATATGAAAAAGACATATACACACACATGTCTATAGCAGCACAATTCACAATTGCAAAGATATGAAACTAACTGAGTGTCTATTGACCAACAAGCAGATAAAAAAAGTTGTGGTACATACACACCAAGGAATACTACTCAGCAATGAAAAGGAATGAAATGTCTTTTGCAGCAACTTGAATGGAGCTGGAGGCCATTATTCTAAGTGAAGTAACTCTGAAATAGAAAACCAAATACCACATCTTCTCACTTATAAGTGGGAGCTAAGCTATGAGGACTCAAAGACATATGGAGTGATAAAATAGACTTTGGGGAATTGTTGGGGGAGGTTGGGAAGAGGGGTGAGGAATAAAACAATACACATTCAGTACAGTGTACACTGCACAGGTGACAAGTACACTAAAATTTAATATTTCATCACTATAGAACTCCTCCATGTAACCAAAAACTATCTCTTCCCCTAAAACTACTGAAATTTTTTTAAAAAATAGAATAAATAAAAGATCAACAGCTGCTGAAGGTTCAGAGGGAGAATAAGACAGATGACTAGATAAAGCACAGGGGGATTCAGGACAGTAAAACTATTCTGCATGATACTATAATTGTGTATATATTTAATCATACATCTGGCAAAACTCATAAAATGTACAGTGCAAAAAGTGAACTCTAATGTAAACTATGGATGTTTATTAATAACAAAGTATAAATATGGGCTCATCAATTATAATAAATATACAATACTAGTGCACTATGTTAATAACAGGAAAAGTAGAGTGGGAGTGGTAGGGGAGGAAGCAAACAAGTATATGAAATTCTGTACTTTCTACACAGTTTTCCAAAAACCTAAAATTGCTCTAAAAAGTCATCTATTAATTTTTAAAAGTACATCCTTATAGTAAAATAGAAATAAAAATGTTAAACTCATAGTATACCAGAAGGAGTGAATTTTGTCCTATGTAAATTAAAAATAAACAATTTTTATAAGGGTCAATACTGAACATTATCACATTTATATATACATAAATATATGTATATAAAGTATATTCATTTGAAAAATTCTTGAAACAGGAGAGGGGAAAAGAGGAAATTTTTCTCTTATGCCTTTCTGCATTTTTTAAACCTTACCACGTGCCTTAATTTTTTTTAATAATACAAATTTTTTTCAAGTAAAAGTTGATTTTATTTATTTTTTATTATTGTACTTTAAGTTCTAGAGTACACGTGCACAATGTGAAGATTTGATACATAGGTATACATGTGCCATGCTGGTTTGCCGTACCCATCAACTAACTCATCATTTATATTAGGCATTTTTCCTAATGCTATGCCTCCCTAAGCCCTCCACTGCTGACAGACCCCATTCTTTGATGTTCCCCGTCCTGTGTCCAAGTGATCTCGTTGTTCAATTCCCACCTATGAGCAAGAACATGCGGTGTTTGGTTTTCTGTCCTTGTGATAGTTTGCTCAGAATGATGGTTTCCAGCTTCATCCATGTACCTGCAAAGGACATGAAATCATCCTTTTTTATGGCTGCAAAGTATTCCATGGTGTATATGTGCCACATTTTCTTAATCCAGTCTATCATTGATGGACATTTGGGTTGGTTCCAAGTCTTTGCTATTGTGAATAGTGCCATAAATAAACATACATGTTCACGTGTCTTTATAGTAGCATGATTTATAATTCTTTGGGTATATACCCAGTTATGGGATTGCTGGGTCAAATGGTAGTTCTATTTCTAGGTCCTTGAGGAATCGTCACACTGTCTTCCACAACGGTTGAACTAATTTACACTCCTACCAACAGTGTAAAAGTATTCCTATTTCTCCATATCCTCTCCAGCATCTGTTGTTTCCTGACTTTTAATGATTGCCATTCTAATTGGCATGAGATGGTATCTCATTGCAGTTTTGATTTGCATATCTCTGATGACCAGAGATGATGAGCATTTTTTCATTTGTCTGTTGGTTGCATAGATGTCTTCTTTTGAGAAGTGTCTGTTCATATCCTTTGCCCACGTTTTGATGCAGTTGTTTGTTTTCTTCTTGTAAATTTGTTTGAGTTCTTAGTAGATTCTGGATATTAGCCCTTCATCAGATAGATAGATTGCAAAAATTTTCTCCCATTCTGTAGGTTGCTTGTTCACTCTGATGGTAGTTTCTTTTGCCGTGCAGAAGCTCTTCAGTTTAATTAGATCCCATTTGTCAATTTTGGCTGTTGTTGCCATTGCTTTTGGTGTTTTAGACATGAAGTCCTTGCCCATGCCTATGTCCTGAATGGTATTGCCTAGGTTCTCTTCAAGGTTTTTTATAGCTTTAGGTCTAACATTTAAGTCTTTAATCCATCTTGAATTAATTTTTGTATAAGGTGTAAGGAAGGGATCCAGTTTCAGCTTTCTAAATGTGGCTAGCCAGTTTTCCCAGCACCATTTATTAAATAGGGAATCCTTTCCCCATTTCTTGTTTTTGTCAGGTTTGTCAAAGATCAGATGGTTGTAGATGTGTGGTGTTATTTCTGAGGCCTATGTTCTGTTCCATTGGTCTATATCTCTGTTTTGGTACCAGTACCATGCTGTTTTGGTTACTGTAGTCTTGTAGTCAGGTAGCGCAAGGCCTCCAACATTGTTCTTTTTGCTTCTGATTGTTTTGGCTATGTGGGCTCTTTTTTGGTTCCATATGAACTTTAAAGTAGTTTTTTTCCAGTTCTATGAAGAAAGTCAATGGTAGCTTGATGGGGATGTCATTGAATCTATAAATTACTTTGGCAGCATGGCCACTTTGATTTTTCCTATCCATGAGCATGGAATGTTCTTCCATTTGTTTGTGTCCTCTTTTATTTCGTTGAGCTGTGGTTTGTAGTTCTCCTTGAAGAGGTCCTTCACATCCCTTGTAAGTTGGATTCCTAGGTATTTTATTCTCTTTGTAGCAATTGTGAATGGGAGTTCACTCATGACTCGGCTCTCTGTTTGTCTGTTAATGGTGTATAGGAATGCTTGTGATTTTTGCACATTGATTTTGTATCCGGAGACTTTGCCTAAGTTGCTTATCAGCTTAAGGAGATTTTGGGGTGAGATGAAAGGGTTTTCTAAATGTACAATCATGTCATCTGCAAACAGGAGCAATTTTACTTCCTCTTTTCCTAAATGAATACTCTTTATTTCTTTCTCCTTCTTGATTGCCCTGGCCAGAACTTCCAACACTATTTTGAATAGGAGTGCTGAGAGAGGGCATCCCTGTCTTGTGCTGGTTTTCAAAGGGAATGCTTCCAGCATTTGCCCATTCAGTATGATATTGGCTGTGGGTATGTCGTAAATAGCTCTTATTGTTTTGGGATACATTCCATGAATACCTAGTTTATTGAGAGTTTTTAGCATGAAGGGCTGTTGAATTTTGTCAAAGGTCTTTTCTGCATCTATTGAGATAATCATGTGGCTTTTGTCATTGGTTCTGCTTTTGTGATGGATTACATTTATCGATTTGTGTATGTTGAACCAGCCTTGCATCCCAGAGATGAAGCCAACTTGATCGTGGTGGATAAGTTTTTTGATGTGCTGCTGGATTAGGTTTGCCAGTATTTTATTGAGGATTTTCACATGGATGTTGTTCAGGGATATTGATTCAAAATTCTCTTTTTTTGTTGTGTCTCTGACAGGCTTTGGTATCAGGATGATGTTGGCCTCATAAAATGAGTTAGGGAGGATTCCCTCTCTCCAGCTCCTCTTTGTACCTCTGGTAGAATTCTGCTGTGAATCGGTCTGGTCCTGGACTTTTTTTGGTTGGTAGGCTATTAATTATTGCCTCAATTTCAGAACCTGTTATTGGTCTATTCAGGGATTCAGCTTCTTCCTGGTTTAGTCTTGAGAAGGTATGTGGGTCCAGGAATTTATCCATTTCTTCTAGATTTTCTAGTTTATTTGCATAGAGGTGTTTATAGTATTCTCTGATGGTAGTTTGTATTTTTGTGGGATTGGTGGTGATATCCCTTTATCATTTTTTATTGTGTCTATTTGACTATTCTCTCTTTTCTTCTTTATTAATCTTACTAGTGGCCTATCAATTTTGTTGATACTTTCAAAAAACCAGCTTCTAGATTCATTTGTTTTTAAAAGGGTTTTTTGCATCTCTATCTCTTTCAGTTCTGCTCTGATCTTAGTTATTTCTTGTCTTCTGCTAGCTTTTGAATTTCTTTGCTCTTGTTTCTCTAGTTCTTTTAATTGTGATGTTAGAGTGTCTATTTTAGATCTTTCCTGCTTTCTCTTGTGGGCATTTAGTGCTATAAATTTCCCTCTACACAATGCTTTAAATGTGTCCCAGAGATTCTGGTACATTGTGTCTTTGTACTCATTGGTTTCAAAGAACATCTTTATTTCTGCCTTCATTTAGTTATTTACCCAGTAGTCATTCAGGAGCAAGTGGTTCAGTTTCCGTGTAGTTGTGCAGTTTTGAGTGAGTTTCTTAATCCTGAGTTCTAATTTGATTGCACTGTGGTCTGAGAGACAGTTTGTTGTGATTTCTGTTCTTTTACATTTGCTGAGGAGTGTTTTACTTCCAATTACATGGTCAATTTTAGAATGAGTGTGAGGTGGTGCTGAGAAGAATGTATACTCTGTTGATTTGGGGTGGAGAGTTCTGTCGATGTCTATTAGGTCTGCTTGGTGCAGAGCTGAGTTCAGGTCCTGGATATCCTTGTTAACCTTTTGTCTCCTTGATCTGTCTAATATTGACAGTGGGGTATTAAAATCTCCCATTATTATTGTGTGGGAGTCTAAGTCTCTTTGTAGGTCTCTAAGGACTTGCAACCCCTGCTTTTTCTTTGTTTTCCATTTTCTTGGTAGATCTTCCTCCATCCCTTTATTTTGAGCCTATCTGTGTCTCTGCACATGAGATGGGTCTCCTAAATACAGCACACTGATGGGTCTTGACTCTTTATCCAATTTTCCAGTCTGTGTCTTTTACTTGGGGCATTCAGCCCATTTACATTTAAGGTTAATATTGTTATGTGTTAATTTAATCCTGTCATTATGATGTTCGCTGGTTATTTTGCCCATTAATTGATGCAGTTTCTTCATAGCATCGATGGCCTTTACAATTTGGCCTATTTTTGCAGTGGCTGGTACCAGTTGTTTCTTTCCATGTTTAATGCTTCCTTCAGGAGCTCTTGTAAGGCAGGCCTGGTGGTGACAAAATCTCTCAGCATTTGCTTGTCCGTAAAGGATTTTATTTCTCCTTCACTTATGAAGCTTAGTTTGGCTGGATATGAAATTCTGGGTTGAAAATTCTTTTCTTTAAAATGTTGAATATTGGCCCCCACTCTCTTCTGGCTTGTAGGGTTTCTCCTGAGATCCGCTGTTAGTCTGATGGGCTTCCCTTTGTGGGTAACTTGACCTTTCTCTCTGACTGCCCTTCATACTTTTTCCTTCATTTCAACTTTGGTGAATTTGACAATTATGTGTCTTGGGGTTGCTCTTCTCAAGGAGTATCTTTGAGGTGTTTTCTATATTTCCTGAATTTGAATGTTGGCCTGTCTTGCTAGGTTGGGGAGGTTCTCCTGGATAATATCCTGAAGAGTGTTTTCCAACTTGGTTCCATTCTCCCCGTCACTTTCAGGTACACCAATCAGACATAGATTTGGTCTTTTCACATAGTCCCATATTTCTTAGAGGCTTTGTTCGTTTCTTTTGACTCTTTTTTCTTTAACCTTGTTTTCTCACTTTATGTCATTAATTTGATCTTCATTCACTGGTACCTATAACACAAATTTTTTAAGACTTTGGAGTCCAAAAAATTGAGTCTGAATCCCAGCTCTGACCTTTATTAGCCAAGTGATCTTGAGTAAATCACTTAAATTATCTAGGCCTCAGTTATGTAATCTGTAAAATGAGGATGGAAATATTTGTCTCTTAGGTTTGTTATGAAGGTTAAAGTAATGCGCCATAATGTCTGGCACATTAAAAATGATGAAAATGGTAACTACTTGATATGGTTTGGCTGTATCCCCACCCGAATCTAACCTTAAATTATAATAATCTCCATGTGTCAAGGGTGGGACCAGGTGGAGATAAATTAATCATGGGGGTGGTTTCCCACAGACTGTTCTTGTGATAGTGAATGAGTTCTCATGAGATCTGATGATTTTCAAAGGAAAACCTTCAGATCCATTCTCACTCTCTTTCCTTGCTGCCCTGTGAAGAAGTGCCTTCTGCCATGACTGTAAGTTTCCTGAGGCCTTCCCAGCCATGCAGAACTGAGTCAATTAAACTCTTTCCTTTATAAATTACCCACTCTTGGGTATTTCTTCATAGCAGCATGAGAACAGACAAATACACTACTATTATAGATGCAATGATAATAAAATTTATGTTTATCACACAGGAGTACTACATTATTTATTAGAATACTTCATAGTCCAGAGCTCAACATGTCTCCAGTATTACAATTAAACACACACACACACACACACAAATTGTATAAAAACAAATCTAATGAAAATGAAGAGAAACTTAAAAAATGAAAATAATATACAATGATTACTCCTTATAGCAATGAGCATTAGCAGATACTTCCTAAAATCCATCCCATTAAAGAACAAAATGGAGAACATTATAAGGGACTTGAGCAGAAATCTGGTCACAGTGTTGTCCTTGTAAGAGAATCCAATGCAAGTCTCACAGCTTCAGACTCAGAAACTCAGGGTTTCTGACTGAAGATGTTACTCTTGGTTTTTACTAAATCAGAATTGATTTACTAAATGTCATTTTACTAAGTCAGAATTGATTTACTAAATGTCATTTTACTAAATCAGAATTGTCATTCATGAAAATTTCAGACTTCTGAAATTTGTATTAGTTATGAATTTATTTCTTTTAGGGAGTTTACCCAAAGGTTGCCTAGATTTCTTCAAAGTAGAGATTTTTATTAATAAAAGCTAAGGACCATTTTTCACACTGGACAGATTAAACCAAAAGTCAAATCTATGCAAGAGTCAAGACAGAAAAAGTATGCTTGCCTACTCACCCACTTCTTAAGAACGAGACCACCCTGACCAGCATGGTGAAACTCCATCTCTACTAAAAATACAAAAATCAGCTTGGCATGGTGGTGCACACCTGTAATCCTAGCTACTCAGGAGGAGAATCGCTTGAACCTGAGAGGTGGAGGTTGCAGTGAGCTGAGATTGCACCACTGCCCTCCAGCCTGGGTGACAGAGCGAAGTCTCTCTCATACCGCTGCCCTCCAGCCTGGGTGACAGAGCGAGACTTCATCTCAAAAAAAAAACGAAAGAAAGAAAGAAAAAGAACCAATCTTCTGATAAGAAAAGCAAACATTCTGAGGTTCCTACTTGCTGCATCCAAGACTTATTAGGCTCTTAAATAGTTCTAAAAGTTCAGGTGGTAAAAATAGTTCTGATATGTTATGCTTTATTTCAGAATATGGAATTAAATACCACTCTAAGAATCTAATGTTTTAAACATAAAGTTTAAACTCTTATATTGTGCTTGAATTGTTTCTGTATTAAATATGCTTGTGTGTTTATGTGCCTAGTTTTTCTGATGGAGTCTTACTAAGTTTTTCTTCCCCTACATTTATGGTTTTTCTGATATATTAGAAATCTAGCTCAGTTTCTATTACCCCCATAAGAATTTTTAAATTAAAATTCAATTATGGTTTGGTTTTCTAAATCTTGACTATCTCATATTATGACAAAGTTAAAGAAATTTAGTCTTTAGGGATGCAAAAACTGTTACAGAAATAAATTACTGAAAGGTAGTCAGCAACATAATGAAACTTCATTTAATAATTCCATAAGTATTCTTAAATGAAGTATACTGATATTGCATCCTCATTGAAAGATAACTTTCATGCTGTTCTATTGTTATGATGTACCAATTCCCTTATGACTTCATTGGCAGATGTTAACCATCCTTGAACACTCAGAAATCCACTAGACTAAATACAACCACACAATTGAATGAAGCTTAATTTCCAAATAAGAAAATGATTTCTAACATAATTCACACAGCTTCATAATTCTTTCTTTGAGGAGGCACCAGTATTAGAAGTTCCTTGTGAACAGAACACAAAATATGAGTCCTGCTCTATAAAGTTGATTTTATATCAATATCAGGGGATTTTGATGATGTAAGAATACATGCCTTCACACCAAGGCAAGTCATATGCCTAAACAGTACAGGACAACTTTTCTGCTACAAATGGAAGCATTCTCCACCTAAGGATTTCATATTTCTGAAAATCTCTGGTTATAAACCATGATCTCATAGAGAAACTAGTGAGCAAATCCAAATATGTAATATAGGGGAAAATGTGTGCACCAGGATGACAGACAGCCAAATGTGAAATCCTCGGCTGTGATATAAGGCAGAGAACAAGTAGGACCTCCTTCTATGTTAACATTGATAAAAGAAATGTAATGAACATCTATTTTCAGTCCCTCTCTTTCCAGTAACAGAAATCTGACTTTTTTCCCTTTCTTCATTCTCAGTTCATATGGTTTGGGTAAGACTGACATTAAACTAGTTCCAAGGATGAGCATGTGACTCAAGGCAGAACAACCAGAATCAATAAAACTCAATCTTTATATTTTGATTGAAACTATTGGAAAAAAAAGGCATGCTTTTCTACTTCAATTGCTGGGAAAACAGGACACAAAGTTGAACTACTAATACCCTTTATTATCTTTATTATCTTTATTATCATGAGGGAAGAACCCACTCAAAATAAAGCCAATAAAAAGAATAGCAGAGCTGAGCAAGAAAAAATAATCTTATTGATATTATACAAGTCTCTGGATCAGACTGTCTGAAACCTTAAGCTTTTCAGATACAAAGTCAATACATTCCTTTTTTTCAGCTTCAAGCCAGTTATTGACTGATAGAGAATCCTCCCTAAGAAAAGACGTCCTACTTGGAATCAACCCAAATGTCCATCAGTGACAGACTGGATTAAGAAAATGTGGCACATATACACCATGGAATACTATGCAGCCATAAAAAAGGATGAGTTTGTGTCCTTTGTAGGGACATGGATGCAGCTGGAAACCATCATTCTTAGAAAACTATCACAAGAACAGAAAACCAAACACCGCATGTTCTCACTCATAGGTAGGAATTGAACAATGAGATCACTTGGACTCGGGAAGGGGAACATCACACACCAGGGCCTATCATGGGGAGCGGGGAGGGGGGAGGGATTGCACTGGGAGTTATACCTGATGTAAATGGCGAGTTGATGGGTGCTGACGAGTTGATGGGTGCAGCACACCAACATGGCACAAGTATACATATGTAACAAACCTGCACGTTATGCACATGTACCCTAGAACTCAAAGTATAATAATAATAATAAATAAATAAATAATAAATAAAAAATAAAACACACACACACAAAAAAAGAAAAGATGTCCTAGAGAATTAGTCAAAAAATACTCATGGTTCACGCCTTTAAATACAAGAGAAGAGTCAGTTCGAGTCACATAGCTTTTGTTTTCATCTTAAAATATTCTTCTGTTTGCAATACAAAGAGTCTTTAGCAAGCACTATAATTTTATATTACTATCTTACTGGTTTATTTAATTTAGTAACATTTCTACTTATTACAGATACATTAGAGTATTCAAGGCTTTCCTCCTTCATAGGAATCTATCATACAGAAAAAATTTCTTCATCAATACAGAAAATCTTACATATTAGCAGGAATATCAGAAAAGTAAAAGTAACCTTCATAGGTTATTTACTGATGTATATATTATAAATATAGGCACAATTTAGAGATATTGCAGACCACCACAATAAAGCAAATGTCACAATAAAGTAAGTCAAATAAACTTTTTGGTTTCCCTGTGCATATAAAAGTTTACACTATACTGTGGTCTATTAAGTATGCAATAGCATTATGTCTTAAAAAAGAGTACATACCTTAATTTAGAAATATTTTACTGTTAAAAAATGCTAACAACAATCTGAGCCTCCAATAAGTCATAATCTTCTTGTTGGTGCAGGGTCACACCTCAGGGTTGGTGGCTGCTGACTCATCAGGAGGGGGGTTGCTGGAAATTGGGATGATGTGGCAATTTGCTAAAATAAGACAACAATGAAGTTGGCCACATTGATTGACTCTTCCTTTCATGAACGATTTCTCTGTAGCATACAATGATATTTGATAGCATTTTATCCACAAAAGAACTTCTTTTGAAATTGGAGTCAGTCCTCTCAAACTCTGCTGATGAGTTATCCACTAACTTTATGTAAGATTCTAAATCCTTTGTTGTGTCATTTCAATGATGTTTACAGCATCTTCACCAGAAGTAGATTCATCTCAAGAAACCACGTTTTCTTCTCATCCATGAGAAACAACTCCTCATGTTTTCAAGTTTGATTATGAGATTGCAGCAATTCAGTCACATCTCAGGCTCCACTTCTAATTCTAGTTCTGCTGCTATTTACACCACATCTACAGTTATTCTTCCACTGAAGCCTTGAATCCGTCAAAGTCAACCATGAGGGTTGGAATCAATTTCTTCCAAATTCCTGCTAATATTGATATTTTGACCTTCTCTCATGAATCATAAATGTTCTTAATGACATCTAGAATGGTGACTCTTTTTTAGAAGTTTTCAATTTATTTTGCCAGGTCCATCACAGGACTTACTCAGTAAGGAAGCTATAGCCTTATGAAATGTATTACTTAAATAATAAGATTTGAAAGTTGAAATTACTCCTTGATCCATAGACTGCAAAAAAGAAATTGTGTTAGCAGGTATGAAAACAACATTCATCTCCTGTACATCTCCATCAGAGCCCTTGCATGACCTGGTGCATTGTCAATGAGAAGTAATCTTTTGAAATGAATCCTTATCTGAGCAGTAGGTCTCAACAGTGGGCTTAAACTATTCAGTAAACTATGCTGTAAACATATGTGCTGTCATCCAGACTTTGCTGTTCCATTTCTAGAGCACAGGCAGAGTCAATTCAGCATCATTCTTATGGGCCATAAAATGTTTAGAATGGTAAATAAGCACTAGCTTCAACTTAAAGTACCAGCTGTGGCCAGATGCAGAGGCTCACACCTGTAATCCTAGCACTTTGGGAGGTGGACACAGGCAGATCACTTGAGGTCAGGAGTTCAAGACCAGCCTGACCAACATGGAAAAACCCCACCTCTACTAAAACTACAAAATTACCTGGGTGTGGTGGCACATGCCTGTAATCCCAGCTACTCAGGGGCTGAGGCAGGAGAATCTCTTGCACCCGGGAGGCAGAGGTTGCAGTGAGCCGAGGTGGCACCATTATACTCCAGCCCAAGCAACAAGAGCAAAACTATGTCTGAAAAAAAAGTCACCAGCTGCATTAACCCCTAACAAGAGAGTCATCCTGTCCTTTGAAGCTTTGAAGCCACGTATTGATTTCTCCTTTATATCTATGAAAGTCCTAGATGGTATCTTCTACCAAACTAAGGCAGTTTCATCTACAATGAAAGTCTATTCCTTAACGTAGTCACCTTCATCAATGATCTTGGCTAAATCTTCTGAATAACTTGTTGCAGATTCTACGTTGACACTTGCTGCTTTACCTTGGACTTTTATGTTATGGAAATGGCTTCTTTCCTTAATCTTTATAAACCAACCTCTGCTAGCTTCAAACTTTTATCCTGCAGCTTTGTTAGCTCTCTCAGCTTCATAGAATTGAAGAGAGCTGTGGCCTTGCTCTGGGCTGGACTTTGGCTTAAGGGAATGTTGTGGCTGTTTTTCTCTTCTATCCAGATCACTCAAACTTTGTTCATATAAGCAATAAGGCTGTTTCACTTTCTTATCATTTGTGTGTTCACTGGAGTATCACTTTTCATTTCCTTCAAGCAATTATGGAAAGTTCTAGTTGGAACTAGAACTAGAACATGGAACTAGAAGTTTCTTTGCATTCAAAATTTGGCTGTTTGGCACAAGAGACCTAGTTCCATGTTCTAGCTCTAGTTCCAAGAAAGTTGTAGTTCCATGGCAATGATGTGCATATTGGAAAATTTGGAAATTTGTAAAGTTCCAAATTGGAAAAGTTCGAACTTTCTAGTTGGAAATTTCTCTTGGAACTAAAACTAGAACTAGAACTAGAGCATGGAACTAGAACTTTTTTTGCATTCACAATTTGGCTAATGTTTGGCACAAGAAGTCTAGTTTTCAACCTGTCTCAGGTTTCAACTTGCCTTCCTCACAAAGCTCAATCACTTCTAGCTTTTGATTTAAAATGTGAGATATGCAACTCTTCCTGTTACTTGAATACTTATAGACCATTGTATGGTTATTAAGTGGCCTAATTTCAATACTGTTGCATCTCAGGGAACAGGAAGGCCCAAGGAGAAGGAAAGAGATGGAGGAAAAATTGGTCAGTAGGGCAGTCAGAACACACACAACACAAAACAGTTTGCTTTCTTACATGGGTGCAGTTTGTGGTGCCTCAGAACAATTATAACAGTAACATCAAAGATCACTGATTGCTGATCACCATAGAAACCATGTAATAATGAAAATGTTTGAAATATTACGAGAATTTCCAAAATGTGACACAAAGACACAAAGTGAGCTATTGGAAAAATAACATCAATAGACGCTTAACTCAGGGTTGCCACAAACCTTTGATTTTTAAAAAACTCAGTATCTGCAAAGTGCAATGCAATGAGCCCCAATAAAACAAGCTGTGCCTGAATTAATAAGAAAGAAATTAAATGAGAAAACTTATGATTAGTTATCTCTTTATCTTCATCACCTAGCTTAGTAGGTGAAATTTAATAACATTGATTGAATGAATAGATATATGAATTAATAAGGAGATAAATAAATTTTTAAATAATAGAAAATCATTAAACAACATCTGTGTTTTTTGTTTTTCCATGAAACATTATTCCTTTATTGTTTCAAATTCTCTACAAATAAAACATAAGGTATAAATTACAACTTGAAATAACTATATGTTATTAGTACAATTCTGGAAAATATAACAATATGTTTACAAATAGTCCACACTTGTGGTTGAAGAAAGTACCACAGGAGGTTTCGCAAATTATATACTTCTTAATGCTACTGTTGTGAACAGTTTCCCCCTTATCTTTCTTTTCTTTTGTTATTAAGACTTTTAGAAAAGAAGAGTGATATAATCAGATGGTACAAGTTCTGCTGAAACATTTCAATGAATATGAGCTACAGATTTATTTTGATCTTTTTGTAGGACTGGAAATTTTGCAATATGCACATCATTGCCATGCAGCTAGAACTTTCTTGGATTATTCTACAGCCATTCATTATGAATCTCCACAATAAACTGATGATGCAAACACATCTATCAGCTTTTCCAAGTGAGTAAACTGAGATTCAAGATGTGATTGATCTTCACATGGCAAATTACTGAGTTTTGGATTTTTCCTATATAAGCACAAAGCAGCTGGCTTCCATACTTTATGAGACCACATATCAGTGGCTACCATTCCAAACCACAACAACAAGAAGCAAAGAAAAAGTCCCACCCATAGAATATGCTTTTGGAGAACTGTCTTCTCTCTGGTCATGTCTGGGCTGATTTCAATCTGAATCTTTTCTGTGCTACAATATATGTGACCAGACTCTGGAATGTAGTCACTTTTAAACTTAGTCATTAATACTGGTGCCACGAAATTCTTCAGACTGTGAACCTGTGGGATAGGTCCTGTTTTCTCTAGAGTACCCATCAAATTTGTGGCATTCGATGAATACAAATTATTAATAAATTATCATAACCCTTTGAAAGGAAAGATATGTTGTTGTTATCTTTTGCTGGAAGATCCTTGTTTATATCTTACAAAATATCATACTAGTTAAGACCTTATAAGAGATTGATGTGATTTTCCTCAATTAAAGCATCAAAAAACAAAAGTTACTATGCCTGAATTTTAGAACTGAAGGAAACTAAAATTTAGCAGTCCCAGCCTCCTCGTTCATATCATATATCATTCTCATTCTTACTATATGCCAGATATTGCACTAGAAATTGAGAATAAAACAAAACAGATATGAGAATTCGGCTCAGTGAGGTTACGTGACTCGGAAACAGACACGGTCTAGCTCTCAGACCAGTGCCACTGTTTTCAGACCACATTTGCCTAAGGTACTATATAATAAGATCAGAAAAGAAAAAGTTGTGAGTATCTCCTCTCTAAAACCTACTTTAACCCACCTAACGTACTGTGTGCCCTTACCAGTACCTCTAGTCTAATACGAAAAACTGATCAGTCTTAAAACATAGTTCTAAGACATTTATTCTCAAATCGTACATTTAGCATGCAATGGGTAAGGAAGGGTAACAAATAATTTTTCTGTGAGACAGCAAGATATAGTGGAAAGAATGAAAACTCAGTGATATGATTTGACTGTGTCCTCACCCAAATCTCATCTTGAATTCCCATATGCTGTGGGAGGGACACAGTGGAAGGTAATTTAATCATGGGGGCAGGTTTTTCCTGTGCTGTTCTCGTGATAGCAAATAAGTCTCATGAGATCTGATGACTTTAAAAGGTAGAGTCTGCCTGCACAAGTCCTCTCTTCTCTTTACCTGTGGCTTTCCATGTAAGATGTGACTTATTCCTCCTTGCCTTCTGTCATGAACATGAGGCCTCCCTAGCCATGTGGAACTGTAAGTCCATCAAACCCTTTTTCCTGTATCGATTACCTGGTCTTGCGCATGTCTTTATAAAAGTGTGAAAACAAACTAATACAGTAAATTGGTACCAGTAGAGTGGGGCACTGCTGAAAAGATACCCAAAAATGTAGAAGCAACTTTGGAACTGGGTAACAGACAGAACTTGGAACTGTTTGGAAGGCTCCATAGAAGACAGGAAAATGTGGGAAAATTTGGAACTCCCAAGAGACTTGTTGAATGGCTATGGAAAATAAAGTCCAGGCTGAGGTGGTCTCAGATGGAAATGAGGAACTTGTTGGGAACTGGAGCAAAGGTGACTCTTGTCATGTTTTAGCAAAGAGACTGGTGGCATTTTGCCCCTGCCCTACAGATTTGTAGAACTTTGAACTTGAGAGAGGTGATTTAGGATATCTGGCAGAATAAATTTCTAAGCAGCAAAGCATTCAAGAGGTGACTTGGGTGCTATTAAAGGCATTCAGAATTATAAGGGGAGCAGAGAATAAAAGTTCAGAAAATTTGCAGCCTGAAAATGTAATAGAAGAGAAAATTCCATTTTCTTAGGAGAAATGTAAACCAGTGAAGAAATTTGCATAAGAAACGAGGAGACTAATGTTAATCCCCAAGACAATGAGGAAAATGTCTCCAGGGCATGTCAGAGGTCTTCATGGCAGCCCCTCCCATCAGAAAACTCGGTTTCGTGGACTGGGCCCAGGGTCCCCATGCTGTGTGCAGCCTAGGGACTTGGTGCCCTGCTTTCCCAGTCACTCCAGTCATGGCTGAAAGGGGCCAATGTAGAGCTCAGGCCATAGCTTCAGAGGGTGGAAGCCCCAAGCCTTGACAGCTTCCATCTGGTGTTGAATCTGCAAGTGCACAGAAGCCAAAAATTGGGTTTGGGAACCTCTGCCTAGATTTTCAGAAGATGTATGGAAATACTTACATGCCCAAGCAGAAGTTTGTTGCATGGGTGGGGCCCTCATGGAGAACCTCTGCTAGGGCAATGCAGAAGGGAAAAGTGGGGTCAGAGCCCCTACACAGAGTCCCTACTGGGGAACCAACTAGTGGAGCTGTGAGAAGAGGGCCACTCTCTTCCAGACCCCAGAATGGTAGCTCCACCAAAAGCTTGCACCATGCACCTGGAAAAGCCACAGAAACTTAAGGCTAGCCTGTGAAAGCAGCCAGGAGAGAAGCTATACCCTGCAAAGCTACAGGGGTGGAGCTACTCAAGACCATGGGAGGCTGCCTTTTGCATCTGTGTGACCTGGATATGAGACATGGAGTCAAAAGAGACCACTTTGGAGCTTTAAGATTTGACTGTCCTGCTGGATTTTGGACTTGCATGGGGCCTGTAGCCCCTTTGTTTTGGCCAATTTTTCCCATTTGGAATGACTGTATTTACCCAATGCCTATACCCTCATTGTATCTAGGAAGTAACGAACTTGCTTTTGATTTTACAGGCTCATAGGCAGAAAGGACTTGCCATATCTCAGATCAGCGTTTGGACTGTGGTCTTTTAAGTTAATGGTGAAATGAGTTAAGACTTTGGGGGATTGGCTGGCCATGGTGGCTCATGCCTGTAATCCCAGCACTCTGGAAGGCCAAGGTGGGTGGATCACCTGAGGTCAGAAATTTGAGACCAGGCTGGCCAACATAGTGAAACCCCATCTCTACTAAAAATACAAAAATTAGCTGGGTGCGGTGGTGCAAGCCTGTAATCCCAGCTGCTTGGCAGGCTAAGGCAGGAGAATCACTTGAACCAGGGAGGCGGAGGTTTCAGTGAGTCAAGATGGAGCCACTGCACTCCAACTTGGGTGACTGAGGAGACTTCATTTCAAAAAAAAAAAAAAGACAAGACTTTGGGGGACTATTGGGAAGCACAATTGGTTTTGAAATGTGTGGCTATCAATTTGGGAGGGGCCAGGGATGGAATGATATGGTTTATCTGTGTCCCCACCCAAATCTCATCTTGAATTCCCATGTATTGTGGGAGGGACCTGGTGGGAGGTAATTTAATTATGGAGGCAGGTCTTTCCTGTGCTGTTCTTCTGGTAGTGAATAAGTCTCATGAGATCTGATGGCTTTATAAGGCAGACTTTGCCTGCACAAGTTCTCTCTTCTCTTTGCCTGCTGCCATCCATGTAAGACATGACTTGCTCCTCCTTGCCTGCTGCCATGATTATGAGGCCTCCCCAGCCACATGGAACTGTAAGTCCATCAAACCCTTTTTCCTGTATCAATTACCCAGTCTCAGGTATGTCTTTATCAGCAGTGTGAAAACAAACTAATACACTCGGGATCAAGATGGACCTACTTGCCAACCTAGGGAAATCCATTTAACCTCCAAGATACTTGGTTTCTTTGTGTCTTTAAACATACAACAGAAATAATAATACCTACATTACAGAGATGTAGGCATAATAATACCTACATCTCTGTAATGAATTATTTATTTCAAAAATAATTCATGAGAAGTACTTCATACTTAGGGTAAGTCCAATAAATGATAACTATTATTTGTATTATTTCTTTAGATACCATACTCCAGGGCTAGGCATGGTGGCTCATGCCTGTAATCCCAGAACTTTGGGAGGCTGAGGTGGGCAGATCACTTGAGGCCAGAAGTTTGAGACCAGCCTGGCCAACATGGTGAAACCCAGTTTCTACTAAAAATACAAAAAAATTAGCCAAGCGTGGTGGCGCTAGACTCTAAAACTAAAAAAAAATAATAATAATAATAAGAAAATCCATTAGTTCATTGGTCTGAGGACAAGAAATACTCCTACCAATCTTTAATATTTCTAATAGACTGTGCTCTCAAACCTAGCAGAAATGCCTCTAGACAGCTAACTGGCTCGTTCTCTAATTGCCTGACCCCACTGTACATATTATAATCCAAATACGTAATTGAATGAAAATGTCACTGCCCTCACAAGCACTTCCTTTCCGTATCCCCATATTCTGGCTTTTCCCATTAATCTCTCTGATTTTATTTTCAAAAGGATTCAACAGGGAGTAACTAAGTATTTCATAGGCAAGAAGAGAGCACAAACTTCAGAGACAGATTGGGTTCCAATTGCAGCTTCACTGTGGGATTTCAACCCAGACTGGGGAATTTAGGCACATGCCTAGATCTTCTGAGTCTCAGTTTTCACCTCTGTAAAATGGAGATGATCACGTTGCGAGAATTAATGAAACTATATATTAATACATGCAAAGCATCCCACACAAAGGAAATTATCAGGAAATAGAAACTATTATTATTATGAAGGGTGCTTTAGTCATTCCTTCTAAAGTAAAATTGTTGGATCTTTTACTGTGACCAGCTCAAGGTATATTATAGAGTAAACTAGCAGCAGGATCTTAAATTTTGAGAACAGACAACCTCAATACTTTCCTTCACCCTACATGTAAAAAAGTGCTCTAAATTATTATTACTAACTCTATAGGGCTTCAACTGCAATCAACATTTTCTCACACTCCGTAACTCAAGTACTCACTTTCAGACTCTATTCTCAGAAGCAAACTAAAGCAGATTGGTTAAAGTGTTCTGAACACCACACTTTCAGAAGCACAAGTCAGGTTTTAATATGATGAATGCAAAGTAACTTTTTCTTCCATTATCCCTTTTGACTAAGACCATGAAAGAACTCCAGCCATTACAGATATGGCATTAGTCCTATCAGCCACCTCCGCTCTGTTCCATCACTTTGAACTGATTCTAACTGAATAAAGATTCTCCAGAAAATCTACAAAGAATCACCTGGACTCACCAACTTACACCATTATAATTACAGTTGCAGAAAACAAAACTTAAAAAAAAATTAAAAATTAAAAAAATACAATTGCAAAATTCTTTTATTTTTCTACTTTTTTGTTCTGGGAAAGTGAGACTCAGAACCTTGCACAAGAACTACGATCTCTGGCCTTACATTATTAACATAATTATTTCTTAGCATTAAATTAGATTTTAAAAGAGCAAACATTATCAGGATGTGGAAGTCTTTAGTGGGACAGAATTTCAGGGTTTATCTCAGCTTCAGGAAGTATTTGACTTTTCTTCTTCCTTCAAAAAAAAAAAAAAAAAAAAGCCCAGAAGGACTTTTGATCAATAAAAATATAAATGAAAGATTCTTTCTGTTGCCAGTCTAAAAGACAAATTCTTCCTTAGGGAGAATTCTCCACTCATTTAAGTAAACTCTTTACTAGCAAATAAACGAACAAAAGCATTCCACCCCCCTTTTCTGGGTAATCAATTTCAAAACTTGACCAAATGTGAGGAGAAAGGCATTCTGATATATAACAACTGTCTTGTGAAAAAAGTAAACAAAAAGAGATGTCAGGATGCCCTACTTTCTAATTAGAATTATTCACAGAAGATATTATGCTTTCTTGCCTGGATGAAGGCCCCTTTCAAAAGACTTGAAGTAAACCTGGTTGGATAGTTGAAAGGTTTTTGATAAAACATGGTGCTGGGGTTAAAACTTTAAGATCTGAAAAGGTTATTCTGGAGATCATCCACCCTGGGTAATGCAGTATCTAGAGAACCGATAAGGTTAATCCAAATTATCCGGGAGATTACCCCTGAGACAGCAAACGGTTCCATAAACATCACCATTCCTGTCCCAAGCAGAGAGATGATATGCTTCACTTTTGTTAGCATTTTCAAGGAGACTAAACCTGAAAATGTCAGTGAAATGAAGACTTGGGTTTATAGGCAAAGCTGTCACTGAATAACTGAATTATGAGGCTAGACTTTCAGTAGCCGCCAAGTTATAAGTCAAATGCTTCTAGGTCAATTTTCACCTCTTTCAAAAAACCCATGATGAAATTTCAAAGGCTTTTATGTGAAGTTTTATTTACCTAGGTTAGTTTGAAAGAAAAAAGTAGGCAGGGCAAAATGTGAGATTTCATTATCTTTGTCCATTGTTTTCTGCTTTTTATAATGCAACGCTCGTAGAATCATACATGGATAATCAATTATTCTGGGCACATGGTGGGAAAGACAGGGTGAAAAGGGTAAATTCTTAAAACACTCAAGACATTTGCCTCCCAATATTGAAGAACTAAAGAGCACACCTTCTTTTTCCTTTTTCCTTTTAAACTCCAAGCTATTTGAAACTAAGTTGAAATTGTTAAAATTTTTTCAAAATTATTATACAAGTTGTAAGATTTTAAGGGGGAAAAGCACAAATGTAGAGATTATTAATGAAAATCCTTTATTACCTGGCACATAACCAGTGCTCAATAAATGTTTGTTGGCAAATCCTGTTCAATTTCTGCATTAAAAACAAAGCTAAAGTGTTAAGTATTAACATGTGCAAATTATGTGATTTGCATGCCCAAGTCACTATTTATATATGCAAATAACTGTTTGGCAAATAAAAAGTTTAAAATATAGCCACATATGAGAACATGAAAAGGCATCATTATGTGGAAAAAGAATTACTATATTGGTATAGTAATTTTTGTTTACCTTTCAGCCAAACTACCAAATTCTAGCCACCAGTATGAGGGCATCATTCTATAAAGTCCAAAATTATGGTTGTTCTCTATATTTCTCCTTAAAAAGATTAAAACAATCCATTTGTTTCTCTCTACCTCTGCTGCTGTCACCCTGGTACATGCTTCTGTCATCTTCTGTCAGGACTACTGAGATAGTATCCTAACTGATCTCTCCAAATTCTCACAGGCCCCTGTAAAATCAATTTACATTGAAAGTGATTTTTTTTCAATACATATATCTGACTACCTCACTTTCTCTTGCTTGAAACATTTCAATCGTTTTGCATTTAGAAGCTATCAGTGATGCACAAAGAAAGTCATGTGGCCTAAGCTTCATACCTATGAAATATCACAAATTTGAAGTTTCACCCTACATTCAAATGAGGAATTACCTATACATAGTCACAAAGACACAGTGACAGGCTTGAGAGAAGATGCTCATCATACGACTTTAAATTAGTGTCCCACTACTATCCATACCACCTGTAGTACACTTTAAACTGATTTTTTTGTAAATTCCGTAATTGTCTTGTGAATAGCATACCTATATGAATTCTTCTTTTATGTATCAAGAGTATTAACTTATAGCCTTAATTATTAGCCATGTTATGGCATTTCTTCTTCTCCTTCTCCTTCTCACACACCAGAAGCCATGGCCTGAGATTCTCTCAACATCTGACAGGTCTCTTTCCAACAAACAAGTGCTTAACATGGCCCTCAAGGCTCTAGTCTCTCTGGCTTCTACCTCGCTCAACAGTTTCATCATCTTTTTACCAAACTCCTCCTTGCTTCTGCATGCTGACAACACTAACTTCCTTTCTACCCTTCAAACAACCCAAGCTCCCTCCTGCCGCAGGACCTTTGCCTACACTAGGCCTCTGTTCAGAATATTCTCCTTATCTCCTGCTTGTCCTCCAGATCTCAGCTCAGGTGCCACTGCCTCCTAAGAAGCCTTCCTTGGCCTGTCTGAGTACACAGAATTCTCTCCTAATATACTTTGTCTCAGTACCATGCTCTTTCCCCAATCATAATTACTTTTATATTTACATGATTCTTAGGTTAATACCTGTCTCCCCATGAGATGTAAGTTATACAAATATCTTTACATGAAGGATGGAAGAGGCAATGCACATACAGACACATATTTACTCTTTACCCAGCACAGTTGGATAGCATTTATTAGATATAATATATAAATATAAATATATATTGGATGTAATATATATTTGTTTAATGAATTAAAGTTCTTTTTATTAAACCATACTGCCTCTAAGAAAAATATGAACAAATGTTAAGTATAATCTGTGTTTTAAAGAACAATTATATTCAAAGCCTAATCTGTACTGGCCTAATTCATCTAAAACAAACAACAACAACAACAACAACAACAACAACAAAAACTTTTCCAAAAAATAAGTATTATACCAAAAAGACACCTCTTTTGCTAGTGACTTGGAGTCTAAACACTAACCTTAGTTGCTCTAATAAGCTAGGGGTGAAAAGACACCAGTGACTTAAAAGAGACTGTGGGGTTTTATGCGACACACAAAATGGACTGATCCTCTCACATTCAGTATGTTTTATAAAAGAGAAAATATAAAAAATAAAAATAAAAAATTTTTTAATGTACTGACCTAAAATATTCAGTTGACTTTGTTCTCCAGGGTTCCTTCCACATCTGAGTCATGTGGAGACAAGGGGAGGCATCCATGACTGCTTCTCAGCCATCCAGACAGCCTCCAGTGAATCACACTGGTGATGTGCTTTGGCTCCACTCCGTCTCCCTTGTTCATATGGAAAAGGGCTAACGGAAAAAGCTCCCTTCCACACCACAAACAATCAACATAGTATTTCAGTAAAATAGATAAATTAACAAACAAAACTACATATATTTACCTATATATACGTATACATATGAGCAAGCACACACTACAAAAATTTGACTTCCTAAATATAAAGAAAAAAACATTTAAGCAACAAAAAACAATAACAGTTTGGTTGTGGTGACAGAAAGATCTCCTTTGCTTGTGGAAAGGCCATTACAGATCAATAGTTGAACAGCTAATATGTATACAGTGCTTATGAAGTGCCAGGCATCAATTTAAGTATTTTTACATACATTAACTTATTGAATTCTCACAACAGCTTTATTTTACTTTATTTTTATTTTTTTAGGTTCAGGGTCTTACTCTGTTCCAGGCCAGAGTGCAGTGACACAGTCATAGCTCACTACAGCCGTGAACTCCTGGGTTCAAGCCATCCTCCTGCCTCAGCCTCCCTAGTAGCTGGGACTGACTACAGGTGCACACTACTACACTGGGCTAATTTTTTTTTTTTTGGTAGAGACAAGATCTAGCTTTGTTGCCTAGGCTGATCTGAACTTCCTGGCTTGAAGCTATCCTCCTGCCTCAGCCTCCCAAAGTGCTAGGATTACAAGCATGAGCCACCATGTCCAGCCCACAACAACTTTATGAAATAAGGATTTCATTATCATCTCCATTTTACAAATGAGGAAACTGATGCACAGAGAGGGTAAGCAATTTTCCCAAGGTCACACAACTACTGAATGGAGGAAACCCAGAATCCAAACTCAGGCAGTCTGTCTCCAGATTCCACGTTCTTAAAAACTCTCAAGAGTTGCCTGTCTTTGATTCCACAATCCCAAATTCATCATGTCACTCTAAAACATCCAAAAATTTAGTTTGTTTTACAGATACTACTAACAGACAACTGTTAGAAGCTGCATATGTCCATTTTTCTCAGCATTAGGGCGAACATTTAAGATGTGTAAAAAAGACATTCAAGGAAAGAGAAGAAAGATAATATAAAAGCCAAAAATCCCTCTATTTTGTAATAATAAGCATAACAATAGATATCATTTTTTAGTGCTGTGTTTAATACTTCATCAAATTGTGTCATTTAAAATCACACAATAATCCTAAGAGGTAACGCACTTAGGTCCATTTTACAGTTGAAGAAACCTGAAGCTCAGAGTAGTTGGTACAGGTCACACAGTCAAGTCCAGAGCTCATTGCCCTAGTCTGCCGAACTGAACTCCCCAGACAGGGGGATGTCTTATCCCCAGAAATTGGGTAACATTGACATTTATGAACAAGCAGAAGGGTGAAAATAGAGCAGAGTTATAGGGGTAGAAGTGGGGATGGGGAGGCTAGGTTAAGTAACTAATGGCCAAGAGAATGCCTATGCCAGAGGAGGAGGAAGAGGAAGAAAAGGAGAAGGAAGAAATCTGAATCAATAATTTATATAGAAAAATAAATAGTATAAATTAAGTTTAGAAGAGATTTGTGTCTTATTTCAGCTGCTATAACAAAGCACCATAACCTTGGTGACTTATAAAGAAAAAGAATGTATTTCTCATAGTTCTGGAGAAGGTTGGAAGTCTGAGATAAGGTTGCCATCATGGTTGGTCAGGTTTTGGTGAGGGCTGTGTTCTGGGTTGCAGACTGCCAACTTCTCGTTGTATCTTCACATGGCAGAGAGAGAGCTAGCTAGCTCACTGGTTTCTTATAAGGGTACTACTACCATTCATGAGGGCTCCATCTTCATCAACTAATTACCTCCCAAAGGTCCCGCCTCCAAATACCATCACACTGGGATTAGGGTTTCAACAAATGAATTCTGAGAGTACACCAACATTCAGATGATAGGGGTTTGTAAGGGTAATTTTGTTATCGATATATAATATTTGTGCATTTTTATGAAGTGCATGTGATATTTTGTTGCATGTATAGAATGTGTAATGATCAAGTCAGGGTACTTAGGGTATCCATCACCTTGAATATTTATCATTTCTATGAGTTCAGAACATTTCAAGTCGCCTCTTCTAGCTATTTTGAAATACACGACACATTGTTGTCAACAATAGTGACCCTATCTGGTATTTAACATTGGCATTTATTCCTTCCATTTAACCGTACATTTGCACCCATTAAGCAACCTCTCTTCACTCCCCACAACACACACACCCTTCCTAGTCTCTGGTAACTATCATTCTACTGTCTATCTCCATGACATCATGTTTAGCTCCTAAATGGGATCGAGAACATGTGATATTTTTCTTTGTGTGCCTGGCTTATTTCACTTATTGTAATGACCTCCAGTTCAATCCATGTTGCTGCAAATGACAGGATTCCACTCTGTTATGACCGACTAGTATTCTGTTGTGATACTTTATCCATTCATCAGTTGATAAACAGGTTGATTCTGTATCTTGGCTATTCCGAATAGTACTGCAATAAATATAGAAATGCGGTATCTTTTCAATATAATGATTTTCTTTCCTTTAAATAAATGCCCAGTAGTGGGATTGCTGGACCTATTTTTAGTTTTTTGAGGAACCTCCATACTGTTCTTATGGATATACTAATTTACATTCCCACCAATAGCATATGAGGGTTCCCCTTTCTTCACATCCTCAGACTCTGGGAACCATTCTTCTATTCTCTATCTTGATGAGTTCAGTCATTTTGATTTTTAGATCCCACAAAAAAGTGAGAACACGACAGGTTTGTCTTTCTGTGCCTGTTTATTTCACTTAGCATAATGACCTATCCTTCCATCCATGTTGCTGCAAATTATTATAGAATGTCATTCTTTTTTATGGCTGAATAGTATTCCACTGTGTATATGTAGCACTTTTTTTTTCTTTTTTTAATATTATACTTAAGTTCTGGGATATATGTGCAGAACGTGCAGGTTTGTTACATAGGCATACATGTGCCATGGTGGTTTGCTGCACCCATCAACTCGTCATCTACACTAGGAATTTCTCCTACTGCTATCCCTCCCTTTTCTGCTCCCAAACTGCCGATGGGCCCCAGAGTGTGATGTTCCCCTGCCTGTGCCCATATATTCTCATTGTTCAACTCCCACTTATGAGTGAGAACTAGCAGTGTTTGGTTTTCTGTTCCTGTGTTAGTTTGCTGAGAATAATGATTTCCAGCTTCATCCATGTCCCTGCAAAAAACATGAACTCGTTCTTTTTATGGCTGCATAGTATTCCATGATGTATATATGCCACATTTTCTTTATCCAGTCTATCATTTATGGGCATTTGGGTTGGTTCCAAGTCTTTGCTATTGTGAATAGTGTTGCAATAAACACATATGTGCACGTATCTTTATAGTAGAATGATTTATAATTCTTCATAAACCTTTATATAGGAGAAGGATTTATAATCATATAAACTTGATTTATAATCCAGTAATGGGATTGCTGGGTATATATCCAAAGGCATTTCTAGTTCTAGATCCTTGAGGAATCGCCACACTCTCTTCCAAAAGGATTGAAATAATTTACACTCCTACCAACAGTGTAAAAGTGTTCTTTTCTCCACATCCTTTCCAGCAGCTGTTGTTTCCTGACTTTTTAATGATTGCTATTCTAAGTGGCATGAGATGGTATCTCATTGTGGTTTTCATTTGCATTTCTCTTATGACAAGTGATGATGAGTTTCTTCTCATATGTTTTTTGGCCACTTAAATGTCTTCTTTGAAAAGTATCTGTTCATATCCTTTACCCACTTTTTGATGGGATTGTTTTTTTCTTGTAAATCTGTTTAAGTTCCTTATAGATTCTGGATATTAGACCTTTGTCAGATGGAGAGATTGCAAAAAATTTCTCCCATTCTGTAGTCTGCCTGTTCACTTTGATGATAGTTTCTTTTGCTGTGCAGAAGCTCTTTAGTTTAATTATCCCATTTGTCTATTTTGGCTTTTGTTGCGATTGCTTTTGGTGTTTTAGTCAGGAAGTCCTTGCCCATGCCTATGCCCTGAATGGTATAGCCTAGGTTTTCTTCTAGGGTGTTTATGGTTTTAGGTCTTATGTTTAAATCTTTAATCCATCTTCAGTTAATTTTTGTATAAGGTGTAAGGAAAGGATCCAGTTTCAGCTTTCTGCAGCTAGCCAGTTTTCCCAGCACCATTTATTAAATAGGGAATCCTTTCCCCGTTGCTTATTTTTGTCAGGCTTGTTGAAGATCAGATGGTTGTAGATGTGTGGTGTTATTTCTGAGGCCTCTGTTCTGTTCCATTGGTCTATACATCTGTTTTGGTTCCAATACCATGCTGTTTTGGTTACTGTAGCCTTGTAGTATAGTTTGAAGTCAGGAAGTGTGATGTCTCCAGCTTTGTTCTTTTTGCTTAGGATTGTCTTAGCTATACGGGCTCTTTTTTGGTTCCATATGAAATTTAAAGTAGTTTTTTCTAATTCTGTGAAGAAAGTCAATGGTAGCTTTATGGGAATAGCATTGAATCTATAAATTACTTTGGGAAGTATGGTCATTTTCATGATATCAATTCTTCCTATCCATGAGTATGGAATATTTTTCCATTTGTTTGTGTCCTCTTCTATTTCCTTGACCAGTGGTTTGTTATTCTTCTTGAATAGGTCCTTCACATCCTTTGTAAGTTGTATTCCTAAGTATTTGATTCTCTTTGTAGCAATTGTGAATGGGAGTTCACTCATGATTTGCCTCCCTGTTTGTCTATTGTTGGTGTATAGGAATGCTTGTGATTTTTGCACATTGATTTTGTATCCTGAGACTTTGCTGAAGTTGCTTATCGGCTCAAAATTTTGGGCTGAGATGATGGGGTTTTCTAAATATACAACTAGTTCTTCTGCAAACAGAGATAACTTGACTTCCTCTCTTCCTATTTGAATACCCTTTATTTTTTTTCTTGCCTGATTGCCCTGGCCAGAACTTCCAATACTATGTTGAATAGGAGTGGTGAGAGAGGGCATCCTTGTCTTGTGCTGGCTTTCAAAGGGAATGCCTCTAGTTTTTGCCCATTCAGTATGATATTGGCTATGGGTTTATCATAAATACCTCTTATTATTTTGAGATACGTTCCATCAATACCTTGTTTACTGAGTGTTTTAGCATGTAGGGGTATAGTATTTTATTGAAGGACTTTTCTGTATCTATTGAGATAATCATGTGGTTTTTGTCATTGGTTCTGTTTATGTGATGGATTACATTTATTGATTTGCGAATGTTGAAACAACCTTGCATCCCAGGGATGAAACCAACTTGATTGTGGTGGATGAGCTCTTTGATGTCCTGCTGGATTTGGTTTGCCAGTATTTCAATGTTCATCAGGGAGATTGGCCTGAAATTTTCTTTCTTTTTTTTTTTTTTTTAGACGGAATCTCACTCTGTCTGGAATGAAGTTGCACGATCTCAGCTCACTGCAAGCTCTGCTTCCTAGGTTCACGCCATTCTCCTGCCTCAGCCTCCAGAGTAGCTGGGATTACAGGCACTCACCACCACACCTGGCTAATTTTTTGTATTTTTAGTAGAGACAGGGTTTCACCGTGTTAGCCAGGATGGTCTCAATCTCCTGACCTAGTGATCTGCCCGCCTCGGCCTCCCAAAGTGCTGGAATTACAGGCATGAGCCACCATGCCCGACCTGGAAATTTTCTTTTTTTGTTGTGTCTCTGCCAGGTTTTGGTATCGGGATGATGCGGCCTCATAAAAAGAGTTAGGGAAGAGTCCTTCTTTTTCTATTGCTTGGAATAGTTTCAGAAGGAATGGTACCAGCTCCTCTTTGTACCTCTGGTAGAATTCGGCTGTGAATCCATCTGGTCCTGGGGTTTTTTTGGTTGGTAGGCTATTAATTACTGCTTCAATTTCAGAACTTGTTATTGGTCTATTCAGGGATTTGACTTCTTCCTGGTTTTGTCTTGGGAGGGTGTATGTGTCCAGGAATTTATCCATTTCTTCTAGATTTTCTAGCTTATTTGCACAGAGGTGTTTATAGTATTCTCTGATGGTAGTTTGTATTTCTGTGGGATTAGTGGTGATATCCCCATTATCATTTTTTATTGTGTCTGTTTGATTCTTCTCTCTTTTCTTATTAATCTTACTAGTGGCCTATCAATTTTGTTGATACTTTCAAAAACCAGCTTCTAGTATTTTGTAACTTTATTGTATTTGTTATTACTTCCAACAGTTTTTCAGTAGTGTCTTTAGGCTTTCAATATATAAAATTATGCCATCCGTGAACAGGGCTAATTTGACTTCTTTGTTTCCAACTTATTTCTTTCTCTTGCATAATTTCTTTGACCAGGACTTTCAGTATTATGTTAAATGAAAGTGGTGTCTTCTTGTCTTGTTCCAGTCCTTAAGGAAAGACCTTCAATTATTCCTTATTCAGTATGATGCTAGCTATCTGTCTATCATATTTTGAGGAACATTCCTTCTATACTCATTTTGACAAGATTTTTTATCATAGAAGGATGTTGAATTTTATTGAATATTGTTGTGGTATCTGTTGAATTAATCATGTAATTTCTTCTTGGTTCGGTTACTGTGATGTATCACATCTATTGATTTGCATATGTTGAACCATCCTTGCATCCCTGGGATGAATCCCACTTGAGCATGGCGAATGATCTTTTTAATGTGTTGTTGATTTTGGTTTGCTACTATTTTGTTGAGAATTTTTACATCTAATTTCATCAATGATATTGGACCATCATTTTCTTTTCTGTTGTGTCCTTGTCCAGTTTTGGTATCAGAGTAGTGTTGGCCTTGCAGAATAAGTTAGAAATAATTCCCTCCTTTTCTATTTTTTGCAATAGTTTGAGTATAATTGGTAGTAGTTCTTTATAAGTGTGGTAGACTTTGGCATTGAAGCTTTCAAGTCCTGGGCTTTTCTTTGTTGGAAGACTTTTTACTACTGATTCAATCTTATTATCTATTATTGAGGTTTTCTATTTCTTCATGGTTTGAAGAATGGTTGATTGTGTCCAGGAATTTATCCATTTCCTCTAGGTTTTCTAATTTCTGATGTATAGTTGAACATAATGATCTCTGATGATCTTTATTTCTGTGGTATTAGTTGTATGGCTCCTTTTTCATTGCTGACTTTGTTTATTTGAGTCTTTTCTTTTTTCTTGTTAGACTATCCAAACATTTCTCAATTTTATCTTTTCAAAAAAAAACAACTTTTTTTTTCATTGATACTTTGTATTTTTGTCTCTATCTTGTTTAATTATACTCTGATCTTCATTCTTTCTTTCCTTCTCCTTATTTGGGGTTTGGTTTGTTCTTGCTTTTCTAGTTCTTTGGCGCACATTATACATTATATGAAATATTTACTTTCTTTATGAGGGTATTCACTACTATAAACTTCCCTTATAGAACTGCTTTTGCTGTATCCCATAGGTTTTGGCAAATTGTGTTTCCATTTTCATTTGTTTTAAGAAATTTTTTAATTTCCTTCTTAACTTCTTCAGTGACCCATTGGTCATTCAGGGGCATGTTGTTTAATTTCCAAGTATTTATACAGTTCCCAAGGTTCCTGTTTTTATTGATTTCTAGTTTCATTCCTTTGTGGCCTGAGAAGATACTTGGTATATATTTAATTTTAAAAAAATTTTTGAGACTTCTTTTGTGTCCTAACATATGGTCTACCCTGGAGAATGTTTTATGTGTTGATGAGAAGAATGTGTATTCTGCAACTATTGGATGAAATGTTCCATAGATGTCTGTTCAGTCTATTTGGTGTAAAGTACAGTTTAAATCCAATGAATTTTTCTTTGTTTATTTTCTGTCTAGATGATTTGTCTAATGCTGAGAATGGTGTGTTGCAGTCCCCAATAACTATTCTAGTTGATCTCTCTCTTTAAATATAATATTTGCTTTATATATTGGATGCCTTGGTATTATGTGCATATGTATTTAGAATTTATTTTCTGATGTCCTTTGTCTCATTTCACTATTTTTAATTTAAATTCTGTTTTATTGGTGATAAGTATAGCCATTCCTGCTACTTTTGGTTTCTGTTTGTATGGAACATCTTTTTCCATCTCTTTACTTTTAGTGCATATATGTCTTTATAGGTGAAGTGAGTTTCTGTAGGCATCATAATGTCAGGTCACAGGTTTTTTTAATTAATTCAGCCAATCTATATCTTTTAACTGGAAAATTGAATTTATTTACATTCAAGGTTGTTTATTGATATATGAGGACTTATTTCTATCATTTTGTAGATTTCTGGTTGTTTTTTATATCTTTGTTCCTTTCTTTCTCTTGTTGTTTACCATTACAATTTGGTGATTTTTCTCTAATGGTAATATTTGAGTCCTTTTTCTTCATTTGTGCTTTCTCTACCCTTGAGTTTTACATTTTCATGTTTTTTATGATGGTAGATATCATCTTTTCACATCCCATTGTAAGACTCCCTTAAGCATTTCTTGTAGATTCAGTCTAGTGGTGATAAATTCCCTCAGTTTCTGCTTGTCTAGAAAAGACTTTCTTTAGCCTTCATTAATGAAGGATAACTTTGGTGGGTAAGGTACTTTTTCTTGGCTGGCAGTTTTTCTCTTTCACCACTTTAAATATATCATCTTATTCTCTCTTGGTCTGTAAGATTTCTGCTCAGAAATCCACTGCTCACCTGATGGGGGCTCCCTTTTATGTGACTAGATGCTTTTCTCTTGCTGTTTTTAGCATTATCTCTTTGTCTTTAACTTTTGACAGTTTGACTATAATGTGCTGTGGAGAAAGCCTTTTTGGGTTGTATCTACTTGGGGATCTGTAAGCTTCTTGTAATTATATGTCTAAATCTTTTACTAGACTTGGGAGGTTTCCAGATATTGTTTCATTAAATAGATTTTCTATGCCTTTGGTCTCTTTACCTTCTGAAACATCCAAAATTCAAATATTTGGTTCCTTTAGGATGTCATATATGTCACATGGGCTTTGCTTTTTTTATTATTTTCTCTTTGTTTTGTTTGTTTTTGTTTGACTAGGTTATTTCAAAGGAAAGACCTATCTTTGCATTCTGAATTTGTTTCTGTTTGCTCTAGTCTATTGTTGAAGCCTTGAATGACTCTTTTGTTTCATTCATTGAATTCTTCTGTTCCAGGATTTCTCTTTGGTTATTTTTTTATGACATCTATATCTCTGGTGAATTTTACATTCATATCCTGAATTGTTTTTCTGATTTCATTGTATTGTTTATCTGTGTTCTCTTGTATCTCACTGAGCTTTCTTAGACATTACTTGAATTCTTTTTCCAGATTTTTACAAATTTCTTTTTTGTTGGAATTCTTTGTGAAGAATTATTGTGTTCCTTTGGAGATGTTGTATTTCCTTGGCTTTTCCATGTTTCTTATGTCTTTTCATTGATACCCGTACAACTTGTGTAATAGTCACTTCTTCCAGCTTTTTGCATTGACTTTAACAGGGGATGACTTTTTCCTGAAGATTTAACCACAGTGTTGGTTGGGTAAGACACTTTAGCTTTGACTCTGGGTGTATGCAGTAGTGTAGTCTCTATGTGATTTCTTCAGCTGTAAACACTGTCAGTGGTGTCTATGATTTCTTCAGTAGCGTGGGCTGCAGCTGTTAATAGAGGCTGTGGCAAGGTTTTACTGAGAATGGGGATGTCAGGTGGGCCACTCCTTGGGCCCCAGTGGTGGCAGCAGTGGGCCAGGCATGCCTGTCCTTGGGTCCCAGTCACCATACATGGGCAACAGTATTACCAGACACAAATGAGCTGATTATTTTGTCTCTGGAGAGCTTTCTTGGGTGTCAGCAGTTGGTAGCCACAGGGCACATAGGCAGATCCTTGGTCCCCAGGATAGCATGTGGAGCATGGGTGATGGCAGTAGCAGTGGTGGGACATCCCTTGGGCTTTGAAGTGGCATGCATTAGTGTTAGCAGTTGCTGCAATGGGCTAGGCAGGCCAGTCCCCAAACTTCCACGTGGCACATGCAGCTGGTTGCTAACTATGGCATTAGCAGCAGGCTGGATGGGCCCATCCTCAGTCCACTGGGAGGAGTACATAGATGACAGTGGTGGTGAACAGGATGGGGCAATCCCCAAGACCCCAGGTAGTGTGTTCAAGCACTGTTGAGAGAAGTAGGGGTGAGCAGGCCTGTCCCCAGGCCCTCCACTGGTGCACTTAAGTGAGGCTGTAGTGGGCAGGGCAAGGTGATGCCCGGCTCCTGGCAGAATGCTTGGGTGACTGCAGCAGCAACAGTAGGCTGGGGGAGCCTGTCCTCAGGGCATGTACAAGCGTGCTATGGCCCTGGTGTTGGGGGTCAGAGTTGCTGCCAGTGACTGCAGCCACACACAGGCAGTTCTCAGGCTCTGGGATTAGGGAGGGTGCTTTGGCCTTCAGTGGTGGCAGTAGTGGCATCAATGGCAGCAGCAGCAGCAGCAGGGGAAACTAGTCCTCATGGCATATGCAAGTACATGGTGGCAGCCCTGATGCTAGAGGGCTGGGGTCACTGTCAGTGGCATGCACTTTCTCCTTCAGCTGCAACAGCAGCTACTGCAGGTGGCAGCATAGCTTGTCCTCCTGCTGTGGGTGGGGGTTGAGGTTGCTCTCTGTGGTAACTTTCCCTGGTAAGTGGTTATCAGACTCTACAGAGAGCATGTTTTAGCTCTCTTTGTCCTGGGAATATCCTCCTTGGTGAGCTACACTGCCCATTCTGTTGGGCACAGACAAGTTTGTATTAGAGTGCTGGGAAGCCTGACATTCCACTGGGTCCAGTTGGCATCATATTTCTGCAGTCCTCCAGGTGAACTCGGGAATACATCAGTGTACCTCCAGAGATGTGGAGATGCAGAGGCTGTTGTGGCCCAGGGCAGGATGCAGTCTGGTGGGGGCTGAGCTCTCAAAATGGCACCATGCTGCATCTGCTTAGTACTCAGGAGGTGTTTGGGACCCAGGATGAACTCTCTCTCTGGAGCAATGCCATTGCATAGTCTCCACGCAGGTCACTAGGCCATTCCCAGGGCCTGTAAAAGCTGCTCCCATGGCTAAGGTTGCAGGAGTCCACAGTGGAATGTGAACCACTGGTGGTCTTTCACTTATTCTTTCCCCACATTAGGGAACCTCTCCAGGTTCCTAGCCAATCCTGGCCAAGCTGGCTGCCTTACTTTCCTCTCCTTCTGTGCCTTAGGTGTTTTCTGGCACTTCTCTGTTGAATTTCAGTGTTCTCTCTTAGATGATCTATTTGAAGTGGGGTTATCCACTTACTATTTAGGTTCTTCTTGAAGGAGGGAAGTGTTGTATTCCTCTAGTCAGCCATCTCGAAGCCCCTCTCTCTAGGGTAACTTTTAAACAAGTGTGAGGTATGACAATAAAAACTCAAATGACAAATATTTCTGTAAAAAAGAAGAGTTACAAATACAAATAATGATAACATAATACCTGCCATTAAAATAGTGCTTACTATCAGATATTATTCTAAGACCTTTACATTAATCAACTCATTTAATACTAATGCTATAATTACTTTTGAGATATTCATAGTGGAAAGCTGCATTAATTAGCTTTATTATGGCCTGTATATATCAAATCCAGGTTACATGCAATCATTTTATTATTTTTATAGTATATTAAGCCTGTATATTTGTCTTTTGAAGAAGAAATAACACTGATTTTTAAGATAGATTTTAACATGAAACTTAATAACATGAAACTTAAAAGAAATCACTGAAGAATAAATAGCAAGTCATGGATGCGCATCCTGACTTAATTATAGTTAAAAATATTTTTTATTTTATTTCATTATTTCTTCAGTCTCCATTCTTCTTTTTTTTCTTCTCTCCTTCCTTCTCTCCTTCTTCAGTCCAAAATTCATCTGGTAGACCCCAGAAGGGCAGTAATAGTTGCCTGCAGGAGGATAATATTGGAGCTGGAGAGAAAAAGTAGCCTCAAAAGCTCAGTAATGTTGGCCTCTTGAAGACGGTGTTGGAGCCAGGTGGCAGGGGCAGCCCTGTTGCAGCTAGTAAATAGCAGCCAATGTAAAAGTAATGTTGGAGTTAGGAAGTAGGGACAACCTGACAAGGTCAGTAACTGGCTACATAAAAAGGATTAGGCAAATTAATGATAATGAGAGCCAGGTTTCTCAATGACTGAGAACAACCTTATGTGTTGGATTGGAATTGGACTTAGCACGATCTCATGGTTTCAGAATGTGTGTGCATGTTTGTGTGTGTGTAAATAATGATGTAAAGGGATGTGTGTGTTTCTGTTATTTCTTGGCTCTGGCCTGGGAACAGCAATACCAAATAGCAATGAACCCATCTATTAAATAACATCCAGCACCCACATCTTGGTTTCCAAATTCCAGTCTACATTCAAAGGAACAAGAACTTCTTAGAGAAATGGCTGAATCCAGATCTTAGCAAGGAAAGTAGATTAACCTAATACAT
Organism: Chlorocebus sabaeus; assembly: GCF_047675955.1. Classification (NCBI taxonomy): domain Eukaryota; kingdom Metazoa; phylum Chordata; class Mammalia; order Primates; family Cercopithecidae; genus Chlorocebus; species Chlorocebus sabaeus. The sequence goes on from NC_132911.1 coordinate 75,845,608, forward strand.
CTTCTGGTGCCAAATGGTAAAAATGTGCTAAAAGAACTGTGAAGATATGTCAAAATCCAGCATAAAAGGACATCCACACAGAATCCCGCATAAAGGGGCATCTTACAGCCAAATCGGGATAATTTGAACAACAAAATAATGTTGACAACATATTATAAACGATCAAATAAAACAGAAATCCATGAGTCTATATTGACCTAAATAAATAAATGAGTAAGTAAAAAGAGAGTAAAGGAAGCTCTGTTTACGCTATAATACTAACCAATAAATGTAGGAATGAGACATCTATTTTGTCTAATTAGATGGAATGAGAAAAAGCACCACTTAGAAAACATCATAGTAATAATTAATTCAAGCAAGAAACATCAACGGATGCTAAAAGTAGTAGGTGACAGTGAGATGAAGAACAGATATTTATATAGTTTCAAGGTATCTCCAAACAAAGTACTTAATTACAGAGGATTAAAAAGCAACTTTACAATGGAAGATCCCGGGAGACAGTATGTTAATCAAGTAATCAGAATTTATACCACCACTATGGGGGGAAATTGACCTTATGTGTCACATAATTGAAATGCAAGGAGAATGCATCATTTATGTGATATTTTTGCCAAAATTTATATAACCTGATCATGGGGAAACATTTGAAAACTCAAAGTGAAGGAACATTCCACAAAATGACTGATCTGTGACCCTAAAACATGTCAAGGATATGAAATGTGAGGGGAGACTGGAGAACGATTCCAGATTAAAAGAACGTAGAGAGACATGACAACAGGTTGCAGTGGGTGATTCGAGACCTTATGCTATAAAAGACATCAATGAGGCAATGAGTGAAACTTGAATGGGGTCTCTAGATAAAGAGAACACAAGAGGTTTTTTAAGCTGTTCTCTGCAATTTTTATGCAAGTTTGAAATTGCTGTGAAATAAATTAATTTTTAAATCTCAAGTAGATTATGAAATAAAGTTGAATATGACACAGTATAAAACCAAACTGTGACTTGTACATTAAACAGAAAAATCACAGAAATCTGATGAATTATTTCTTTATCGACATAAGCACTCAAATAAGCAGAAATGTTTATTTTTAAGTATATCCTTAATAAAAACTAAGAAATTTACCAGTTCTTCCTTTACAGAGGTGGAAACTGAGATCCAGAAAATTAAAATAGTGTTATGATCGTATCAAACTTACAGAATAGTATTGATAGATAAGAATATTTTCTTTTAAAAAGTCTGAGGTTATTATCTTGTGTCTTGACATGATTAAAACAAAAGCCTGTTTTTCACAGTTTAAATAATGCTCCAAGTAATTTTTGTAAAATGGAAACATAATGATATACCTTTTCTAGTAACAGGTCTACCCAAAACCCTGTGAATTTAGACTCAAAATTTTTACTTTCATAAAAGACATCTCAGGTTTTAATCTTTCAGTTTGATATAACCATTTTTTAAATACTTTGTTTCTCAATGTTTTAAGGGTGTAAAAGGAGAGTAAAAATCAACCTAAAAACAGAGTTTAGGTACAAACAAGTTCCACAGATACTGTAGTAAACATTGTGAATTTCTCCTTAACTTCCACTCTAATTCAAATGATTAATCTTAGTCAAGCACACTAATTCCTCTCCCCTGGCCAGTAGTTGCCTCGAGGATGCACAGGCCTCTCAGGGATTTTAGGGTACAGAGTGAGTATTTTCTCTTGGATGATGCTGAATTTCTGGAAGCCATATTATAATCATAAAAAGAAGTCTGAGGATGGAGTCGATGCTATGAATGACATAGTAGAGATACAGAAAAATCTCAATGCTCAGTATCAATGTTTAGACACCGAACTAACCAACACTGAAGACTACTTTATCTCAGGATTTAGTATTAAAGAAAATAACACAATCATTATTTAAGCCAGTTTGAGATGGGTTTTCCATTGCCATCAAAAGTGTCTTAATACATATATATCAACGAGAAAAAAAATAAGGTCAGCAAAGTTGTGCTACAAAGAGAATAAACCTTAAAAAATGCAAAAAATAAATAAAGTATCAGACATAGGCCTCAAATTACCTGAGTTTCCATATCTCAACCAGTTTTGGGAGGTTACAGTACCTTTGCAAGTGGATTTTGTAAGCAAGAGTCCAGAGTTATCCTAAAAGCCTACCACTAGGCCGAGGCCAGGAGATCATGGAGGTACAGCTATTAGCCCCATCAAGGTCACTGCTGAGAGCAGTCAACACAAGTTGCTTGTTAAAATCGTCTGCTCCTAATACCAAACTCAGAGACCACATTCAAAGTACCCACCCTAGTAGCCATGCATGGCCTTTAGGATGGTGCCTACAACATGCTGAGTTGGAGAATTGTCAGATGGAATGGAGAGATGAGATAATAGCTGAAAAAGAATGTTAAATGGGCTCCTGCCCAGCCAAAGCTATCAGGTTTCTCTGAAATGGCATGTGACTTCACTGCGGTATCAGTTTACGTTAGGCACTGTCCATTTGTCTGGACAGGGATTCCATGTAAGGGTATTGCCACCTGCTGGTCGCTTTCTTCTCAGGGACAGACATGCTTAAAATCTGGCCACTGTGTCATACCCCAGAGTATATGCTATTATTTGGCAAGTGGTGGTTTCTTTTTTATTGTTAAAATTAGACTGCCTTCTCTGTTGATTAGACAAATATCAAATTCTCTTCAGGAAGCTGAACAAGGTATCTCAGAAAACAAGCAAAAGAGAAAAAAGAAATAGATAACAAACACATTTTGCAAGAATATCAGTTTTATTAGAGTGGCTCACTAAAATCCTGCAGATAAAATTGTCCTCATGTTTAAGCAAGTATTAACACACTTTCATCAAAGTAATGTTGGTGGCTATGTTTCAGAAAATTGGACAGAAATGTAATGCATTGGTTTATCTGAGCACATATTTAAAGACCAAGTCTTAAAATCTCTGAGAATCCTAACGTCTTGGAGAATGTATTTTTCACATGGTATATAGAAAGAAGCACTAGGCTTCAGGAACAATGGTGCAGATTCATGAGGTGAAAGTGCTCTTTTTTAGTGAAATTTTCTGAAAGCATATGTGCTTTATACTGTAGGTGCAGTTGGTGCAGGCAAATCCCATCCTTCAAGGCACAATATGGGTTTTAGGACTACGAAGTGTCTTTCACTATCTTCCAGTATATCTCCAAGTCATATGAATGTTAATAAGTAGGAAATTGGGTCAATATTATTTCACCCTCATTTTATTCTTCATTCTCTTTCATTTAAGAACATTGCAAGACTTCCATATCAGGAAACATCCCTCAGAATAGACCAGTAAGATTTATACTATCTTACCTCATAATGGGAGGTACAAAACTTAAAAGGATAAGCAAATATATTAGAGAGCTGAAAAAGTGATGGATAGGTGAAGGTTAAAAGATTTACTACCAAATTATTTAGTCTAGAGACAGGCAGTATACAAGGTTGCTTAATCACATAAACTTGAAAATGTTTCATAAAGAGCAAACTCTTAACTAGTTTTTTTCTATTTTTGTAGAGGACACAATAAAACAAACTAAAACCACAGAGCAAGGCACAGGATGTAGTAGAAAAAACGTCCACACTTGGAGTCAGAAATCTTAGTCTACTTGCTAACTCTGTGACCTTGGCTAAATTCAGTATCAGAGAGAGAACATCATATCTTTGAGGTAACATGAACTTCAGAGAAAGATGGGACTGCTTTGCCCACCAGTTTTTGTTGTTTTTGTTCATTGAGTGTATGAAATTGGGCCAATTACCTAACGTCTCTGAGCCTCAGTTTTCTCATTTACAATGTAAGAATAATGATACCTATCTGGCAGCCTTGTTATGGGGCTATGAAATCGAATAACAATGCCAGGAATGCACTTAACAGAATGCCTGACACATTATAAGGATTCAGTAAGTGTTCTTTCCCCGAGTCTTCTGCAGTCTATTTCCTTGTCTGTAAAACGGAGGGTAATGATACCTACCTAACTAAATGACATCATAAAATGCATTCAGTACATACATGCATTCTCTCTCTTTGCCTTCTCTAAGTCTACCTTCATCATCTGTAAAATGGAATCAATAATACTACACAGGAGAGTTGTGAGTATAAAAAAGACAACGAATATAAAATCGTTCTGTACTGGATATGGTGCAGAGTAACGACTTAGTAAATCTGTTATCATCACTATTATTTAAGAATATATTCAACAATCTTGAAACATATTATTTACAATCGTGCCTGAGCCTAGATCGGCTGGTCTTTCTCAGCAGTCAGTATGTCCACACTAAAGGAACAAAAATTTTTGTCACTAATGGTAACACCAAATAACTGAACTTTTGTCTCAACAACAACAGTCAAGATTTCAAGCTGTAAGTAGGAAGAGATTTTCAGTAATAATAAATGATAATGAAGATTGAAATAAATGATACTGTTTAAAAACCCCAAAACATTTCATTCAACATCAACATTAGTTGATAACTGTTTTCACCATCTTTATATTCTCTGCTTATAATTAGTTTAATATTGAAGTATAGAAACAGAGAGAAGGAATGTACATTTTCCATGGCCTTCCCAGTGATCCTTAGAGGACACTGCTTCTCTCTCAATTTACAGGCACCAGTGAAATCCAAGAGTAACAATAATTAAATAGGTGTTCTTTTCGCCTCCAAACCAGGGTTGAGACCAGCACGATCAAGATTTGACTAAACTGTGATGTTTGACAGATTTGTTTCTTCTGTTCTTCCTCCCTTTTCAATCCCTTAAACCATACATCTTGTCCTTTCAGCCTTTTGCCAGAACTCATGTTCACTGACCTGCCTCCAGAGCATCATTCTGTTCTTTATCTTGCTCCTAAAATGTTTCCACCTACTCTGTCCCATCTCTTCAGCTCATGTCTCTGTAAACTCATAATCTCATAGACAAATTCACAATAATGTGACAGCAAATGTTTATAGGGTTTCCTATGCCAGGTTTCTCATTTCTATTCTTACAGAGCACTTTTAGACACTATGTCTTAAAGCCAAAAAGCTGTGGTAAGCCTTTTAGTCATCAAACATTCATTGAGCACTTGCTATCTCCTCTAAGCCTCACCTTCTCTAAGGTGCTATACTGATATGACCTATATAGGTGAGATATGAACTCTGATTCAAGAAGCTCACAGTCTATTAAAAACAGATATGTATGCAATGAGTTGCAATACAATTAAATAAGTGGTATTAGAGGTATGCACTATAATAGAGTGCAACTGAGGCACAAAGAGTTTAGGTAACCCACTCCAGGTCATAGACCTGGAGATGGTAGAACTGGTATTTTGAACCATTCAGGCTCCAGAACATGTGGGCTTGACCACTGTGCAGTAGTGGGCATAGTCACTAACAAGATCAATTATTTTGAAATGAAAATCACAAAATAATTTATAAAATGTAAGTGATCAATTTCATTGTTAAAAAACTTTAAAATATGTTGAACCAGTAGAAGAAAAGATATGACACATATTGAGACATCAGTCTTCACAACGTATCCCCAGTGCCCAGCATAGTGCCTGACACCTTGTAGGTTTCCAATAAATATTTTTTAAGTAAAATACTATTTATAAAACTAAATGTACATCTACCCAGCAATTGCATGCCTAGGTATTTGCCCAAGAAATATGAATGCATATGTCCCTTAAACATATTGGTTCAAAAATGTTTATAGTAGTGTTATTTGTAAAAACTAAGCAAAAAAAACCCCAAATATCAATCAATACAATGGATTTTTAAATCATTTTTTTAAATCCATTATATTCTGGTATATTTATATAATGAAATAATAGTCAAAATTAAAAGAAACAAATTCCTGATACATGCAACACTGATGAATTCCAAAAATAGTATGCTGAGTAAAAGAAACTAGACATAAAATGTACATAGTGAACTTCCTATATCTATAACTAACAAACTAATCTGAAGTAAACGCACACACACAGAATAGTGGTCACCTCTGGGTAGGGAACAAGGACATGGGGGAACCCTCTAGGGTGATAGTAATGCTTCAAAGCGTGGAAGTAGTTTAGGCTACATGGGTATATTCATTTGTCAAAACTCAGCAAGGTTTACTTAAGATTTATGCATTTTCTGTGAAAATTATATCTAAAAAATTAAACAAATATTGAATTTTACTTACATATTATAGATATTGAAATGGTTGAGGAAAGCATACTAATGTCTACAATTCAGACATCAAATGCACCCAAAAAAATTTTGAAATGCACCAAAAAATAAGATGGGTAGAGGGATGGAAAGATGGAAAGATATGTAAAAGGAGAAATATAGCAAAATGTGTATAGTATACATGGGTGGATATATGGGTATTCACTGCAAAATTCATTAAACTTTCCTGTATATTTAAAATTTTCAAAAAGGAAGTGTTTTTCTTTAAATGAATGAAGTAAATAATGAAACAAAATAAATGAAAATATTAGCAGTGAAAGAATGTTGCAGATCATCTATTCTAAAATTACATCTAATGCAGGAATCTTCTCTAGAATCTCCCAAAACAATGGATTATACCAACCAGGACAGTGGTTGGAGAGTCACTATGCCCTTAGGCAGTCTACTACATATTTGAACTATGATTAAAACTAGTTGTTTAACTTACATTTAGACTATCCTTAAGCAGGTAATGAAGGAGAGACAGTAAGAAGCATAGTTCAAGGAATTAAAAACCTAGGCTTTAGTGTGATCTTTTCTCTTCCTAGATCCTTACCCCAAAAAAAGGCTTGACTATTTTTTGCTTTGGTCAACTTAACCTAACTAGCCTACAGGTTTGTATAGTTATTCATTCGTTCATTCAATAAATGATTATTGACCCAGACTATATTTCCTAAAATCTTAAGATCTGAATGCCTGAAGGCAAACCAATGATGCTCAGATTTCTTTACATTCTAAAGCCTATGGTTCTAGGTGAAGAATTGAAGAATTAGCCAATTGATCTGTTCCAAATAGCTAACCAATTTAAAACGAAAAGGAAACCCATTTTATTTTTAGTGGAAGGGGCTTTATTTGAATTATATTTAATTGTCTTATTTCTTTTCCCAGTCAAAATAAAGACTAGTTTACACATTTGAAATTTCCTTTATAAGTGTCATTTTCAAGAAAGATAATTTTCTGAGCTATGGCCCCTTTCAAGATCTCTGAGCTGTCAATCAGAAGCTTTTTCCTTATTAGGCCACAGCTCCTCCTTGTGGTTGACAGATGTAATACCATTAAATGCCAGCCACAGAAACAGTTAAAAGAAACAAAGTTGATGTGATCGTATTAGGATTAACTCTAAGATAAACGGTATTAGCATGATTTGTCTTTAATATGTATCCCTAGATTCTCACTCGTTCATCTGATCACCTAATCCAGCACCGAGATTCACTGATAGCACTTGAGAGACAATCCAGAGTGCAATATTAGTCTAAGAATCTTTTTTAAATCTGTGGTGGTTTAAAGTCGCATATGAGTCTTAGCTACTCAAAACTAGTTCTAAACAATACTGGTTTTGCTTTGATCCATGAAAAATTAAACTACAGCATAGAAAAATATGGACTCTACTTCATTGTGTAACCAGTCTTGTCCTGCTCAGCATAATTCTTATCAGATCTTACATATTCATTGTTAAATGAATATATGGAAGGATTTATAATACCTTCTTCTGGCAGTTAAAACACCAGGTGACCAAACTACAATCCAAAAACATTTTAACAAGGAAAAATTAGATGAGACTAATAAGATATATTTTTGAATAAAAACAGGAATTTAAGCAACATCAAATGTGACTGGCACAAAATATAAGGCCTTCAATTAACATTTTTCAGAAAATTAACAGCAACAGGATAGCAGAATCACAGATCGGCAGTAGCACATGTAAAAATGAATCAACAGTGTAAGTTTGTTATTTAAAAGCTAATATGGAATCTCGTCTACATCAAAATAAATGGAAACAATATAAATGTCCCTCAACAAAGAAAGAATAAATATTGCTATAGTTACTTCAATGGAATATAATGCAGAAGTGAATTATATTATATATATTAAATATATACAAAATATATATTATTTATATTAAATAATATATATTATATTAAATATTCAAATCTCTCAAACATACAGAAAGTTGTAAAAGAATATATTATATACCAGATAAAATTTTTATAAAGTTTTGAGATTTTTAAATGCAAAACACTATATATTATGTTACATTATATACTTAGAAATATATAAATATAGAATAAAAAGAGAGAAATGCAGGGTTACTTGAACAAGCTAGTGAGTTTGGGAGATCTGCACAAAGAGTTTGGACTGTGTTTAGTAATATTCCACATTTTAAATCCAGTAGTAAGTCCATGGCTACCTATAGCATTACTCTTTATGTATTTTTGTATATCTGAATTATCATATAATTTTTAAAATTTTGATTTCACTTAAAGAAATAAATTGACTACAACAAAGTAAAGAAAGTTGTTTAAAATCCTCTTCTTTTCACTAATGAGACCATGTACTGGCTTCTATGTTTTTGGGGGGGGGGCAACAAGCATTTAAAAGAATATAGGGAAAAAGGAAGTATATTGAGAGGGAAAGGCACAATGAAGGGATTCAAATCTACATACAGTAAAATTAGTTAAAGAAACTTACATTTTTAAAATATAGATGCCAGGACCCAGCCTCAGGGATGCTGATATGACTGGTTTGAGGTAGGCCCTGGGCATCAGTATTCGCAAAAATTTCCCTACATGGTTCTAATGCACAGCCAAAGTTGAAAACCAGTGGGATAGAAGTTGGAAGCTGTGGGGACAGTGGAGGTATAGCTTCTACAAGGCACATCACATTTCTTACTTTTTTTTTTTTTTTTTTACTATCTAACAAGTCTCAAACCTTAAAGAATAATATCTACATATATTTTACCTTTCATTTCTCATACTTAAAATGTTTTTGGAAAGTAATATATCCTGTATAATGTTATATTCACAGTTGAATGAGGAATGTGACATAAATCTGAGTACTAATACACAATGTGGGCAAGGACTGTCTGTCATAGTGATTGCTATGGCATTTTGTTATTTGTTCATTCATCTGAATTCCATGAAAATTATAGAGGACAATTGCTGTAAATTACAATTCTGAGAAACCACAGCTGACTCAAATTAGTTAAATACTAAATTTTCTTTCCACTATCTCCAGATGGCTCCTTATTCTGGGGAGGGAAGAAATCCTCTGTTGATTAGCTAACCCTTTCCCTTGGATCTATAAAAGCTTAAGGAAAATGTACATAGGTGTTTGAAGGAAGATATGACAAACCAATGAAAAATTTTTTACTAAAAATCCATGTTTGGGAAAGGATAATCATATAGTTCTGGGGTTAGACTGGATTTTATTAATTCACTCATTTATTTATTCATTTGATAAATAACTACTGAACAAACTCTTAAGTGTCAGGCCCTAATCCAGACACTGAAGATATATCAGTGAAAAGACAGACATTGTCTTCTCCCCATGAGGCTTATATTCTGGTGGAGAAGGTGAGCAGTAAACACGTAAATAATGACAAATTATGGTAAGTGTTATTAGGGTTATGAATCAGTTTCACTGCTCACCAGTTCTGTGACCTTGAGCAACAGATTAACCATTCTAAACCTCATCTCTAAAACAGAGATAATAGGTATCCCTTACTAAAAGGGTTGTTTTGAGGATTAAATGGGTTAACTGTCTAGCACACTGTAATGATTAATAGGAGTTATCTAGTAATATTAATAATATTCCAGTGATTACACAGCATTTGAGCATTTACATGTATACTTTATGTTGAAAACCCTGCTACAACAAAACCACTTTTCAGCTCATTCTCTCCTCAACAGAATTCCTTTTTAATATCACTCCTGTAAGTAAAGTCTTCCCCTTCTGTCATCTTTTGTCTATGTCATGGAAATTCAGCTCCTTTCATATTTTTCTACAAATATTTTTTCCACTCAAAACGTTACTTGTGTCTATTTTTGTCACATACTTTCCATTTCCCTTTTCTTTTACTTTTCTCCTAAAAAGAAAAAAAAAAAAAACCTTCAATGTCCCTACCCCATGAATGCCCAGACTCCTTTGTTTGCTGAAATTTGAAGACCATGAGGGTTTGAGAGCTGTAGGTCAGTATGCCCTCATCTAGCCTGGAACAATAATGCAAATGTGATACTCTATAAGAATGAGCTCACAGAAGAGGAGAGCAATGTATTCATTTATAAAAAGGAAATTGCACTCAGGATACCTGCTTTCTAGATCAGTGAATAGATGGCTATCAAGCTAAAGTAAACCTCTTAAAAGTTAATTTTTATGTTTAAGTCAAGCTGTGCAGAATGACCCTGAGATGAAATTAGGTTTATGGGATAGGAACCAAGAAGTGCATTTACAGCTGCTCAGACACATAAGAAATACTGCTTCCAGGATCATAACAGGTGAAAAGAATTTCAGTCATCCCTGCCAGAGAGGCAGTAGGATACAGCAGGAAAATGCCTAGGTTCCAATCATTGCATCAATATTTACTAGTCGTGAGGCTTTGAGTAAGTTAGATAACCTCAGTTTGTTCATTACCAATAAAATGAAGAAGATAATAATATCTACCTCATATACTGTTTTGAGAATAAAAGGAAATGATGATTGTGTGAAGTATCCTGGATCTAAACATCTATGAGATCTGAACATAGTTTCATAAAAATTATAGAAATCCTAAAAGGGAAAAGAAAAAAATGATAGAATTGTGACTGATAGTGCAAATATCTGCATAAATCATGAAGCAAAAATGCAAAGCCCGACAAAAAGATGATAAAAAGGAGGGGTTGTAACATGGAGAACAGATGAAGGAGAAGTCTTTACTTTTATAGGACATGATACAGTTACTGCAAAGGGAAAAATTAAAACAGAATTAGAGGGCATTTTAATAAGAGAGAAGCTTAAATGTAAAGAACATACTTTAAATATAAATAGTACCTCAACAAATGCCATTTCCTTTCCCTTTCTCTAGCAGAATGTCTGGAACAACAGAAGTTTTGAAATGTGACATTTTAAAACTCAACAAAGTTAGGTACTTTCTTTTTTTTTTTTGAGACAGAGTCTCGCTCTGTCACCCAGGCTAGAGTGCAATGCCACGATCTTGGCTCACTGCAACCTCTGCCTCCCAGGTTCAAGCAATTCTCCTGCCTCAACCTCCTGAGTAGCTGGGATTACAGGTGCCCACCACCACATCTGGTTAATTTTTGTATTTTTAGTAGAGATGGGGTTTCACCATGTTGGTCAGACTGGTCTCGAACCCCTGACCTCAGGTGATCCACCCGCCTTGGCCTCCCAAAGTGCTGGGATTACAGGTGTGAGCCACCGCATCTGGCTCAGAAGTTACGTTTTAAAAAGTTATCTGGTTTACATATAGTTTCCCAAAACACAAAAAGACAAGGTAGTACAGTGAGTGAAGCATGAATTTGGAATTGGAGGATCTGGGTTCATGTTCAAACTCTGCAATTTACTAGTTGTATATCCTTAGAAAAGCCATACTTTTTCTGAGATTTGGTTGTTTGTAAGAAGTCAATAATAATCCCCATCTCTTTCTTTCATTACTTCATAAGGTAATTGTGAGACGTGAAACAAAATTACGGAATGCATGTTAGAAGTGTTTTGTAAACTATAGTATGCTCTATCTGCAGATACTGGGGACCTAATTGGTTTAAGAATTTATATTTAGTGGAAATGACATTTGATGATAAATTTTATTTACAGTAAGAGTAAGTGACTAATTTTTTCCCTCTGGAGACAGAGCGCTCTGTCCCCCAGGCTGGAATGCAGTGGCACAATCACCACACATTGCAGCCTTGACCTCCCAGGCCCAAGTGGTCTTCCCACCTCAGTCTCCAGAGTAGCTGGGACTATAGGCACCTGCTACTACTCTCAGCTGATATTTCTTATTTTTTTGTAAAGACAAGGTTTTGCCATGCTGACCAGGCTGGTCTCGAACTCTTTGGCTCAAGGGATCCTCCCACCTTGGATTCTCAAAATGTTGAGATTGCAGACATAAGCTGTGGCACCTAGCCTGTAAGTGACTCCTTAGGCTCACACAAATGACACCAAGTCCTTGAAACTGATGAGTAAACAATTCTCTTCACTACATTAATCAGGACTTAGAACCAGCAGTAAGTTTTATAAATCTCAGGAAAGGCAGTTTTTGGTGAAAGAAATCACAAAGAAAACAGATCAACAAATTTCACTACATATGCTTTTAAAATTTCTGTACATAAGAAATCTAAAATTAAAAGGAAGAAATATTTATAACTAGTATGACAAAGATTAGTATTCTTAATAAACAGAGCTTCATAAAATTAGATGAGCAAAACAATAACACTTCAAAGAAAAATAGGACAGGAACATTAGCACTTTGATAAATAAATAAACTCATAAGAAGAAATCAACTTATTTAATCATCAAAAAAATAAAAATTAAAGCCCTAGTGTGGTATCACATTTAGGCATTAGTTAGAAAAGATTCAAAATCGCAATAATAGAGTTCCTATTTCATGTGAAATAGGAACTTTCGTAGTTTCTTTGGGAACATAAATTGGTAAAGTCTTTTTAGAAAACCAGTTCAATAACTAACATGTTAAAAGCCTTTAAAAATAGTCAAACCCTTGGTCCAGAAATTCTACCTCCTACGCCAGAGGTAAGTCCTGAAAACCTCCAGGAGTTCATGGAAATAAAAGTATATAATAGCAACAATAATAGTCATAGCCAGCCTAGGTGTTCATTGTTTTAACTTACTTATATTTTCCTGTTTACCCTATATAGAAGTCCTATTATTTTTCTTATCTCAAATAAGAAACTGAGGCAGAGAAAGATTAATTCACAAAATGTCACACATTTGGTAAGCACAGAAGTTTGGATTTGAGTTCAGGCACTTGGACAACAAAGTCCACTCTTTTGATTTAAAAGATAAACTGCAACAAAAGCCTATATGACAATAAAGGCCAAAGAAACATCATATGGGCCACTTATTTTGTTGGTAAATGTTTCATTACCCTCAACAGGAGAATTTCCGTTTTTGGAGAAAAACACTTAATTTCTTTGGCAATTAACATAGTTTAAAGTCTTCTAAAAGTAACTGAAAATTATTAGGAGAGTAACAGGTAGAGGTGGAAAAATTAATGCATATAAAGACCTTAGAATGGGACTTGAGTACTCTCAGGACTATTAATGACCCAATGGATAATATAGTTTGGGATAACTTAACCTTTAGTCTCTGCTTTCCTATGCACTCATTTCTTCCCACCAGTCTTTCTTTCTTTCTTTCTTTTTTTTTTTTTTTTTTTTGAGACATAGTCTTGCTCTGTCACCCAGGCTGCTGGAGTGCAATGGCGATCTTGGCTCACTGCAACCTCCACCTCCTGGGTTCAAGCGATTCTACTGCCTCAACCTCCCGAGTAGCTGGGATTACAGGCACGGGCCACCACACCCGGCTAATTTTTGTATTTTTAGGAGAGGCAGGGTTTCACCATGTTGATCAGGCTGGCCTCAAACTCCTGACTTCGTGATCCGCCTGCCTCAGGCTCCCAAAGTGCTGGGATTACAGGCGTGAGCCACTGCGCCCAGCCCCCACCAGTCTTTCTTATACATTACACTGAATGTCTAGGTGTTCAACCCACTAACCCCACCTAAACCTTGGAAGCTTTTGTCCCATTCTCCATGCCCACAGTTAAATCATACATCTAAAATCTAAGTTTACATGGGACCTACTATTTAAATCATATAATATAGGCCTCTTTGAAGACTTTCGTTAACCTTCATCTTTGAAGATAGGGCACTCCTCTACAAACCAAACAGTGTGCTGTTTGAAACCCTTAAAAGGGCAACAAACGTGGTTGATGCTTTCAAAAGTTTCCATGAAACTAAAAAAAAAAGGCCAAGCAGCCAAGTTGAAACAAAACTCTAACTTCGTTCACTCAATTGCTTCCATCTCATCTATTATAATGTGTCTTACATGATGTCCACACTCATATTTTATGACACTGTTAATAATGAAATTCTTGTGCAAAAAGCATTATAAAAGCCCAAACTGATTTTATTTATAAATAAGGTGTTCACTGGATAGATTAAAAATATATTAACATGAGATCATCTAATTTAAAATTTTAACAGATATCTACTAGTGATAAAAATGGAAAGTTCCATTTAAATTCCACATAAACTGTAAATTAAGCAATTTTTATTTTACTTGGTTAAAACTTTTTCTTTCTTAGTATATTTTCATACATATTAACAATTTGAAAATGACCACTTTTTTTTCCCAATAAATACATTCATAAGCAGTGCTGACATTTCTTTGGACTTCACTTAAACTGCCAGAGATTTTTGGTATTTTGCAAAAAGTCTAATTGCAGTGTATGTGTGTGCCAAGGAATGAACTTCTCTGCTTTAAAGGGAGTATCTGTGACTGTTAAAGTGACATACAAAAATATGCTACAGGCCAGAGAGATGTCTTGAGAAATATTTCCAAGGTCTCTCAATAGAATTAACAGATTTTTTTCAACATCACAAAGCTTTCCAAACTTTCTCTTCTTCTTCTAATTACCGTATGTAAAATGCCTACACACAACAGTCTCATAGTCTCTCTCTTCTTTCTATATGTATGTCTGGAGGCAAGAGAAGGACAGGGTGGAAGCTTTGGGTCTTAACTTTTGGTAACCACATCTATACTTGATGTTTGTGTCATACTGTTTTTCTTCCCTACTTATCAGTTTTCTAGGAACTACATTTTATAATTATGAAAATAAACAACACAAATCACATGTACACATATATATGTGTGTGTATGTGTGCATGTGTATATACATATAACATTATATTTATAAATATAGCTTTTAATCATGGAATAAATATTCCATCAAAGAGACTTTTATGTTCCACAGAGGCAGTTCTCAAGTGACTTCATGGTATCATGTTAAAAACCAGAACACAGTCCATTTTTACAGTAGATTTACTCAATCACAGTTACTAATCAGATTAGCACCGCCTTTATGTACAACAAATTTTAAAAGTTGAAGGACCATTAAAGAAGCTACAAGTTATGAGCCTGTAGCCTGCATTTTTTTACTTGTTAACCTTTTTTAAAAAATGGTCTTCAAACATAACTTCAAGGAATTATTTTTCTTTTTAAACTACACTTAGATAGAATATGAATGTATATTACAAATCAGCTTATTAATTTGTAATAATATATTGAGAGCAGAGAATTTTTATTTTAAAATGAGTTCATCATTACCTATATCAACGTATTAAACAGCTAAGCTCCATTTCTACACAGACAACATTTGAGAATGGGACAGGGATATTACAGTTACAGTGAAGAGTTTCTCAAATTAACTGTAACAGAAAAAGATCTTCTGTATTTGGGAAATGGAAAGTCTGAAAAGTCACCCAGGCCAAGCTACTACAATTCTTAAAGGAAGTAACATAAATCAACATAAATAATTTTACCTGGGTAGAAAATGGCAAATTTCCATGCCTCTGAAATTCTTATAATTTAAATAAAAGAACCATTTAAACCATTTTGTCTGGATTTCATTAGACTAAACTGATGTCTTCCATCAAAAAGTCAAAAATTAAGTTATCTAATTATGTTGTTTGATGAAGGATGCTGAAGAATAAAAAACAAATCGGTAGAACAAACCAAAAGAAGTCAATGTTTGTTTTTGCTAATAATAGAAAACAGGTAAATAGACCTCTTACAAAGCTTCTGATACGCCACAAAACTAATTAGTTCAAATTTCATCTCCTGATTTTTACAGTCCATACTTGGGAGGCTATACTGTTAACCAGTCAAAACTTTTGAAACCCAAGTTAAAATTCAGTATCTGAGAATTTGCAATACAAATGCTTTCGCCCAACACATAGCCAATAAATTCTTCCCTTGGAAAACAAAGACCCAAAATAAAGTGAGTAAAAAAACCCTCACTTTTATTAACATGGATTTATCTACTATTCCGAGGTCTCTAAGTCTAATTTTTCTTTGAGTTAGTTTATTCTACGTACCCTTATTTAAAATCAATTACAAAATAAATTATAAGTATATATCTTATATGACCCTAAGAGGAAATTGGACCATTCTGAAAGAAGTATAGTTTATTTTTTAAATCTCTTTGCAGAAAATTCCATTTTTTGGCATTGTGTTGCAGGGGTAGAGGAAAAAGGAAGGAAGTTAGGAAGTTAATAGACCGTGTCCATAGATCCCACAAATGAATGATCAATTTTCAAAGGATTTTTAAGTATCCAGGTGTCTAATAGATTTCCCCATGGCTTATCTATTAAAATTCTAGATGACAGCAATGACATTCACAGACATGACTGCAATTTAGGAAGCATAGAAGTGACTGGCCTTGAGTTAAAAGAAGCTCTTCAGGGTGGTCCCATGAAATAACCCCAAGAACTTGGTGCTTCCAGGAGCTGAAGAGAGAAGTAAGGCAATCATTCAAGGAAATGTCCTTTTAACTAGAACACAAAGATAATTTTTTGAAGATACAGTAACTTGTCAGGATTCTTCAAGAGAATTGTATGAGTAATAAGTGAATTCACTGGGTATTGAGTAATGAGTGATTCTGTCAGAGAACTGTATGTGTTCAAAATATTGTATAATATCTAAGAAAGCTATGAAGGAAGGCATAAGAGGAGGAAATAAGCAATGGGACTCAGAGGAGAATTCACGCCAACAAATTTTCCAAGATACCTGAGCAGGTCACTCAATGAAGTAAGGACAAGAAAAACCTATCAAGTCCAACTGAAAACTCCAGTGGAAAGAATCAAGTCTAAGTATATGATCAGTAGGTGGAGTGTAGGGGGATAGAGGCAGGGAATGGGCTACAAATTACAATTTATCATTCACCAAATAACTCAAACAGAGGAAAGAGAACTTGCAGAAAAACTTCAAAGATCAGACCTCCATGTTTCAGAGAGTCCACACAAAGAACCAGAGAATCATAATGAATGTGAAACTTGATTTGGCTTAAAGTAAAATAGTCTTACCATTGAAACTACACTGAACATTTTAACATGACTTTCAGGATTGAGAAAACATCAAGATCTTGAAGGCTATCTTTGATATTATTACTAACTTCTTTATTAATACCACTACTTAGTACTTGTTGCCCTAATAAGTTCTTATATCTGGGATCCGTCTCTCAGGAAGTGCTTTCATTTAGATTGAGTCCACCAAAATCTAAGACCATATACCACAATTCAGAAAAAAAAAACTATAAAATAACTTGCTTCATGTAATATAGGTGTTCACTAGACACTATTTTTTGCCCTTCCCAATGATCCTAGGGTAAAAATGTCTGTCATGGCTCCTCCATAGAATTTTTGAGAGACAGAAAGAGAGAAAAATGTAATTTCTGTTAGACCTAGTGTTTAACTTCTCTTAATTCCTCAGTAGGTAAAAGTTGGCAAGAAGATATGATCGTCTTAATGTAAGATTATCCACTCTACATTGTTCCTGTTAAGTCTCTTGCATTGACCTATTCCTTGGGTCTACTGACCTCCTGAAGTAGTAAAAGGCATTTTGCTCAAGGTGGTATGAGAAAATTTAGGACTAGGATTATTAGGCCAGGAAATAAAGAGAGCTAAATAAGAAGGGTTAATCATGAATAAAGAACAGACCTAATGAAAAGAAGGGAAATAGCAAACATAGGCCTTAACTTATACTACGGAAAAATTCTTGATTAAAAACAATAATTGTGTTCATAATTCTGCTAAAAATAACTTACAAGTATTGTTTACTTACTATGCACCAAGCTAACATTTAAAACAGGTAAAACAGAGGATAAAGTTAACCAAATGCTGAAAATAGTCTGCTTTTGCCTAATGTATTTCCCCAGTCACTATCTCAGAATCAAAGTATATAGCACAGTATTATAGTTAAGCCAGTCCACCCCAGAAAATACTGTAATCAAACTTTTCCACTGAAAAATTCTCAAAAGACTACAAATTGCTTTGGTAATATATTCCAGTGATTCACAATCCCACCACAAGAAATTCTTGCTACAAAAACTAGATTTCAAGTTCTTTGAGAATAGAGACTTTATTTCTACTTTAGGTAAAACAGTGAAATGGACAGTTTATTCTCAGTGTTGCTAGTGCCTTTCCTTCAGAACTCTCCTCAAAGTTTCTGTATAGTCCCCTGTCCACTTGATCAAGGACATGAGCCTTCTGGTTCCTCTTGATTCCGCCACCCTGACCCCTTGGCCATCCAAAAGTTCTCTCAGGAGAAAATCTCATAAACTCACCTCGTTGAGATACGAAAACATTAAAAAATACTAAATCCATTACCTTTACCTGAGTACAAGAATCTTTTTCCAATAGCAATTTTCTCTTACCAAAAGTTCTAATCTCCTGCATACTTTTTTAGCAATCATGTGAATTTCAGTTCTTGAAGATAAATTGTATGTCATTCCTATGAGAGATAAGTAGAAAAAGAAGTAGTAGTTGGTAATAGAAAAGATAGAGTGTATCGCAGAGCAGCAATAGAAATGTTTGCATTGGACCCTCTCCAGAGATAGAAAGGCTGAGGAAAAGTAACCTTGAGTGTTGGAATTACACTTCTACTTCTGTGAGTGGGGAGGAAGTTGAGGTATACTTAAAAGCTGCGGTGGTGTGATTTTATGCAAATTGTAGTGATCAGAGCCATAGTTATAGAATCTTGGGTTGAGGATATAATTTCGGAACTAACTACTTAGTGAGGCCAAATATGTAAAATAAAGAATACTCAAAACTAGATCAATGTCAGATATCTAAGTTATGATATATTTGTGGGACCACAGTGGAATCTGGAGACAGAGTCAACAACTGTGGACCATTAAGGCATTCAGACACAAAAGATATCATCTTTTCATGTATGTGTTATCTCTTAGAAGGCAAACTGAACACTTTTTATATCTCCTTGAAACTCTAGCAGACAGAGATTCCTGAAAATTTTATAAGCAACATGCACTGACTGATAGGTGGAAATTAATTATAAAGTATGTATTATTATTAATATCAAATGGATGAAATGTTACACACTGTATTTGGTGTTTTATATTCTTGACTTTAAGATTATTTATAAGAACTCTTAGGTGTTTCTAAAACTTCAGTGTCTGTTTATCTGATAATGTCTTGTATTCTTTACCTATGAATTTGCTTAGAGTTCTTCAGGAACTTGGCCCTCTCAGTAGGGGGAGAGACTGCTCTGTTTGCATTTCCAAGTAGGTAAAGTCTTAAAAATCTGGGTTTGGGGGCAGGGATGGAAGGAAACAAGTCATGCTTGCTGCTAAAGCTAAACTTGTCACACAGAATCAACTTTCACTAAATATCCTGGGCAGTCACTAAGTTAAAGTGATTATCTAACTGATATCCCCACTGCAAATCTGAACCTATTACTCTTTCTCCTTTGTAATATAAATTATGTTATTTATAATTATGTTATTATAAACACATAATTCATAATTTATATTTCTATGTTTTGAGGTAAATATAAGTAGAGTAATACTTTTAGGAAATTAGCAGATTCAGATACAAAGAAAAATGTCCTTCATCTTCTGCTTGACCACGTGTATTACTCATGACCACGTATATTCCTGTTTTTCCCAAACTATCTGAAATTATTTTTGACAAAGTCTTCTTCCATGACAATTATGATAAATGAATAAAATCTCTAATTAAACCCCTAAAACTATCCTGATGAATTTTAAGACCAGAAAAATAGGATTGCTTTTAATCAAATTATTGCCTGGATAGAAAAATAAATGTTAGGCAATATAACAAATTAAACTGACTTTTAATCAGGTTGATATGTATGAAGGTGCTTCTGTTTTCCTCTACAATCAAGTAATGGGTTAGTTCTATTAAATTAATGCATCTATGGCCTCTTTTAATAAAAATAATATTCCTGCAAGTATATCTATAAAGGAATTGAAGCTTATGTTTAAAAGAGAAGAAGTACATAAAAGTTCGGAAAATTTGCAGCCTGATGATGCAATAGAAAAGAAAACCCCGTTTTCTGAGGAGACATTCAAACCCACTGCAAAAATTTGCATAAGTAATGAGGAATCAAATGTTAATCACCAAGATAATGGGGAAAATGTCTCCAAGGCATATCAGAGACCTTCATGGCAGCCTCTCCCATCACAGGCCCAGAGGCCTAGGAGGAAAAAATGGTTTTGTGGGTAGGACCCAGGGCCTTATGTTTTGTGAAGTCTCAAGATGAGATGTGGTGCTCTGCATCCCAACCATGGCAAAAAAAGGGCCAATTTACAGCTCAGGTCATTGCTTCAGAGGATGCAAGCCCCAGGCCTTGTCAGTTTACATGTGATGTAGATTCTGAAGGCACACAGAAGTCAGGAATTGAGGTTTGGAAACCTCCACCTAGATTTCAGAGGATGTATGGAAATGCCTGGATGTCCAGGCAGAAGTTTGCTGCAGGGGTGGGGCCCTCATGGAGAACCTCTGCTAGGGTAGTGCAGAAGGGAAATGTGGGGTCAGAGCCCTCACACAGAGTCCCCGCTGGGGAACTGCCTAGTGGAGCTGTAAGAAGAGAGTCACCATCCTCCAGACCCCAGAATTGTAGATCCACAAACAGCTTGCACTGTGCACCTACAAAAGCTGCAGACACTCAATGCCAGCCTGTGAAAGCAGCCAGGACAGGGGCTTTATCCTGCAATGTCACAGGGGTGGAGCTGCTCAAGACCATGGCAGCCCACCTCTTGCATCAGTGTGACCTGGATGTGAGACATAGAGTCAAAGGAGATCATTTTGGAGCTTTAAGATTGGACTGCCCTATTGGATTTCAGACTTGCATGGGACCTGTAGCCCCTTTGTTTTGGTCAATTTCTCCCATTTGTAATGGGTATATTTACCCAATGCCTGTACCCTTATTGTATCTAGGAAGTAAAAAACTTGCTTTTGATTTTACAGGTTCATAGACAGAAGGGACTTGCTTTGTCTCAAATGAGACTTTGCACTTGGACTTTTTGGGGTAATGCTGGAATTAACTAAGACTTAGGGGGACTGTTGGGAATGCATGATTGGTTTTAAAATGTGAAAGGGACATGAGATTTGGGAGGGAAGAGAGGCAAAACGATGTGGTTAGGCTTTGTGTCCCCACCCAAATATCATTATGAATTATAATCCCCATAATCCCCACATGTCAAGAAAGAGATTGGGTGGACATAAATGGTTTCCCCCATGCTCTTCATGTGATAATGAGCGAGATCTCATGAGATATGACGGTTTTATAAGGGGCTCATCCCCCTTAACTCTTGGCACTTCTCTTTCCTGCCACCTTGTGAAGAAGTTGCCTTGCTTCCCTTTGACTTCTGCCATGAATTTAAGTTTCCTACGGCCTCCCCAGCCATGTTGAACTGTGAGTCAATTAAACCTCTTTCCTTTCCACACATAAATTACCCAGCCTCGAGCAGTCTTTATAGCAGTATGAAAATGAACTAATACAAGCTGGTTCTTC
The DNA here is from genome assembly GCF_047675955.1 of Chlorocebus sabaeus. Lineage (NCBI taxonomy): Eukaryota > Metazoa > Chordata > Mammalia > Primates > Cercopithecidae > Chlorocebus > Chlorocebus sabaeus. The sequence continues at coordinate 75,867,140 of NC_132911.1, forward strand.
CTCTCTTGCTCTATCATTATATAATATGTCTGCTATGTCTTTGCCTTTCAACATGATTGTAAGCTTCCCCAGACCCTCACCAGAAGCAGATGCTGGCTCCAGGTTTCTTGTACAGTTTGCAGAATGATGATCCAAATAAACCTCCTTTCTTTATAAATTACCTATCTTCAGGTATTCCTTTATAGCAATGCAAAACAGACTAACACAAGAAGTATGATCAGACAAAAGGGTATAATCTAATATTAATAAACTGAGAGGAACTTAGCAAGCACTATGGGTTCAGATTCTTCTCTGTGTTTCTTACCATCCTTAGAGGTAAGTATGTTCTTTTTCTCTTGGCATAGGAAGGATACTTCTAGAATGAGGGTCTTATGACCTGCTTCAGGAGTGACGGACAGGAGAAGGTCAGAGAATGACCTTCCTGCTTTCATTGTTTTCTCAAATGCCAATATGGCATTTTGGAGTAGCATGCTCTGAACATTTTGAAGTAGCATGCTTTTCATCGAAGTTTGTACTTCCAAAGGGGCCTTGCTAGAGGAGCTATGACAAGGAAAAATGTTTTATATGAGCCAGCTTTCCTCTTTTTGAAGGCTGTCATGCTTAAAATTCACTTAAAAGACTCCAGAGTTTCTTCTTGTCTTTGGTCCAAATCTCAACATAGAGCCTCACACCTGTTCTATCTGCAAACAGGTGTGGCCCTAGAGGAATGATTAACTAATGGTTTGAAAATGTCAACCTTTTCTTTACAGAAAGGGAGACAAAACCCTTTGCAAGGAAAATGTTACTTTATATTTGCAAAGAGCTTTCCAGAATACAAAGTATCTTCACATCCATTCTTCTACTTGATTCTCAAAATAACCCTATAGGTCAAAATAGCTGTTATTTCTATTTTATATAAGGAAATTGAGGCTCAGAGATATTAAGTGACTTACCTGAAGTCCTCAAATTGTTAAGTGATAGAGTCATAATTTTAATCCTGCTTTAAATTCCAAGAACAACAGTCTTTTCATCACCACTCAGAAAAGACTGAATACTGAAACACTAGTGGACACATTGATGGAAACACAGCCTCATCCCTCAAGGAGAGAATGGAAATTTTTATATGTTAGTAACATGCTGGAAACTTCTAAGAGGTATGATTCTCTTTTACTCCATTTTCCTGAAATATCACTAAATCTTTTCTTTCAAGGAAGCAGTAGAGAAACAGGAGTGTCATTTCAACTTTAAAGCTCAAGGTGGAAAACTGAAAGACATATGCAGGCATCTTATCAATAAGTTAGACACAAAGGGGAAGCTGAAGGATTAACAGACAAACCAGGAAATCTGTTTCCATGCAGTGCTAAACAAACAGCTCAATGGGGTGAAAGAACAGATCCAAGCTGCTGTTCCTTGTGCAGCCAGCTCTCTTTCTTTGCAGCTTCCTGGTGTATGTCTTTGCCTGTAAACAGTGTTATGAAATGGTGTGATTTTAACCAGCTTTGACTGCACCTTGCTCTAAAGGTTTACTCAGTGCAGTCCTTAGAGGCACATTACTATTCGGCCCTTTTCCAGGGAAGAAGTCTGTTCTTCATCAGCTTTAGAAAGACAGGAGTGCTTTTGTCTCACCGTTCCAGAGCTAAAGAAAGACCTGAGACCCAGATGACTAGCCATGGACTTGGTCTTGCCAAACTGCAACCACACTGTAAATAGGCCAGTGTGTAACCTAATTCCCTAATAATGACTTAGCAGAAGTATGTAAAAATGGCACAGTCTCTAAGACTACTCAACCCCTAGTTACATTTCTCTATAGCAATTTAACACAAACAAAATTCCCAAACCATCAAATGTATTCTGCACAACCCAGTAAAAATAATGTATAATACTATACTAAGAATACATGTGTCCACCTGCCCCCAGATTTCATAGATTTATCAAGAATCCCTAAGGACGCTCAGATGTATTCATTTACTCATTCATTTAACAAATAATGCCAGGCACTAGTTATTCGGTGGTAAACAGTCATAGTTTAAGTGGGTAAACAGTCATAGTTTAAGTGTTAGTTATATTATAATAAATAAAAGTCATAATATTTACACTCACAAAGCTTAGAATCTAAGCAAAAGATAGTCAATAAACAGGTAAATAAGTAAACATCAAATGTAAGTATAAGCTAAGAGAAGTGCTGCAGGAGATACATAAAAAAATAAAGCACTGTAATGGGAAATAAGACTGCCTGGGTGGTGAATGATAATTAGATGGGATGACCAGGGAAGAACTTTATAAGAATTTAACCTGAAACTTCAAGAATGATAAAAGAGATAATCACGTGGAAACTTAAAAAAACACACACTCTTTTGATAGTTTCCTTTGCTGTACAGAAGCCCTTCAGTTTAACTATGTACCATTGTCAAATTTGTTCTTGCTGCAGTTACTCTTGGACTGTCATAAATCCTTAGCCCAGGCTGATACCCAGAATGGTATTTCATAGGTTTTCTTCTAGAATGCTTATAGTTTGAGGTTTTACATCTAAACCTTTAAGCCATCTTGAGTTAATTTTTGTATATGGTGAAAGATAGAGGTCCAGTGTCATTCTTCTGCTTATGGCTAGCCAGTTATAACAGCACCAATTATTGAATATGGAGTGTTTTCCCTATTGCTTCTTTTTGTCAACTTTGTCAGAGATCAGGTGGTTGTAGGGGTACAGCTTTATTTTTGGGTTCTCTTTTCTGTTCTATTGGTCTAGATAACTGTTTTTTAACCAGTAGCATACTGTACACTTGTAGTATCATTTGAAATCTGGTAATGTGATACCTCCAGCTTTGTTCTTTTTGCTTAGGGCTGTTTTGGCTATTGGGCTTTTTTGGGGGTCCATATGAATTTTAGAATTTTTTTTTCCACTTCTGTGAAAAAATGACATTGGTAGTTTGATAGAAACAGTGTTGAATCTATAGATTGCTTTAGGTAGTAGGGTCATTTTAATGATATTGATTCTTCCAATCCATGAGCGTGAAATGGTTTTCCATTTGTTTGTATTATCTGTGATTTCTTCCAGCAGTGTTTTGTAGTTCTCCTTGTAGAGATATTTGAACTTCCTGGTTAGATGTATTCCTGGGTATTTTATTTCTTTGTGTGACTATTGTAAATAGAATTACATTCTTGATTTGGCACTCAACTTGAACATTATTGGTATATAGAAATATTACTAATTGTTATGCATTCACTTTGCATCTTGGAACTTTGCTGAAGTCATTTATCAGTTCTAGGAGGCTTTTGGTGAAATTTTTATGTTTTATACATATAGAATCACACTGTCAGCAAAGAGATAACTTGACTTCTTTTCCTATGAGTATGCCTTTTATTTCTTTTCCTTACCTGGTTGTTCTGGCTAGAACTTCCAGTACTATGCTATCAAATTCATTTATCAAAGATAAGACTTTTTGTGGAGTCTTTAGGGTTTTCTAGATATAAAATCATATCATTCTCTTCTCTTTCTCTTGATGTTGGCTTTGGGTTGTCACAGATGCCTCTTATTATTGTGAGATATGTTCCTTCAATGCCCAGTTAGCTGGCAATTTTTATCATTAAAGAATGTTGGATTTTATTAAAAGCTTTTTCTGCATATATTGAGATGATCATATGGATGTTGTTTTTAATTCTGTTTATGTGGTGAATCACAATTATTGATTTGCACATTTTGAACCAACCTTGCATCCCAGGAATGAAGCCTATTCAATCATGGTGAACTAACTTTTTGATGTGCTAATGGGTTTGGTTTGCTAATATTATGATGAGAATTTTTACATCTAGTTCAATCTCTTCAGGCTTGTAAGGATTCTGTTGAGAAATCCATTGTTAACTTAATGGGCTTCACTTTGTATATGATTTGACCTTTTTCTCTAGCTACCTTTAAGATTTTTTTCTTTAGCATTGACTTTGGATTGTCTGGTGACTATATGTCTTGGTGATGTTTGTTTTATATAGTATCTCATGGTAATGCCACATTTTCTTTAGTCAATCTTCCGTTGATGAACACTTAGGTTGACTCCGTATCTTTGTTATTGAGAACTGTGCTGCTATAAACATACGGAACCAGATATATTTTTCATACAATAATATCATTTCCTTTGGGCAGATAGCTATGGGATTGCTGGATCAAATGATATGTCTATTTTTAGTTCCTTCAGAAATCTCCATACTGTTTTCCATAAAGGTTGTACTAATTTAACTTCCCATCTACTGTCCAGTTTTCCCAGCACCATTTATTGAAAAGGTTTTCCTTTCAACCGTGTATGCGCTTGCTGATTTTGTCAAAGATTAGTTGGGTGAAAATATGTGGCTTTATTTCTGGGTTCTCTATTCTTCTCCATTTATCTATGTGTCTGTTTTATTTTTATTTGTTTGTTTGTTTGTTTGTTTAGATAGAGTTTCGCTCTTGTCTCCCAGGCTGGAGTGCAATGGCACAATCTCAGCTCATGGCAACCTCTGCCTCCCAGGTAGAATACCATTCTACCCAGCAATCCCATTACTGGGTATATACCCAAAGAAATATAAATTATTCTATTATAAAGACACATGCACGTGTATGCACATTGCAGCACTATTCATAATGGCAAAGACATGGAATCAACTTAAATGCCCATCAATGATAGACTGGATAAAGAAAATGTGGTGCACATATACCATAAAATAAAAAACCATAAAAAAGAGTGAGGGTGGGGCATAGTAGCTCATGTGTGTAATCCCAGCACTCTGGGAGGCCGACGTGGGCGGATCACAAGGTCAGGAGATCGAGACCATCCTGGCTAACACGGTGAAACCCTGACACTACTAAAAATGCAAAAAAATTAGCCAAGCATGGTGGCGGGTGCCTGTAGTCCCAGCTACTCCGGAGGCTGAGGCAGGAAAATGGCATGAACCCAAGGAGGCGGAGCTTGCAGTGAGCCGAGATCGCGGCACTGCACTCCAGTTTGGGTGACAGAGCGAGACTCCATCTCAAAAAAGAAAGAAATAAATAAAACAAAAGAATGAGATCATGCACTTTGCAGTGACAATGGATGGAGGCCATTATCCTTAGCAAACTAATGAAGGAACAGAAAAACTAAATACCACATGTTCTCACTTGTAAGTGGGAGCTAAATGATTAGAACACATGGACACGTAGAGGGGAATAACGCACACAGGGGCTATTGGAGGGTGGAGTATGGGAGCAGGGAGAGGATCAGAAAAAACAGCTAATAAGTACTAGGCTTAATACCTTGGTGATGAAATAATCTGTACAACAAATCCCCATGACACAATTTTACCTAGATAACAAACCTGCACATGTACCCTGAACTTAAAAGTTAAAAAAAATTAAAAATAAATAAATACAATACAATGTAAAAAAATTCTTCTGATCCATGAGTATGGAATGTTTTTCCACTTGTTTGTGTCATCTACAATTTCATTCATCAGTGTTTTATACTTTTCCTTACAGAGATCTTTTATCTACATAAATACATTACAAGGTATTTTATTTTTTGTAGCTATTGTAAATAGTATTGTCTTCTTGATTTGATTCTCTACTGGATTGTTATTGATGTATGGAAATGTCACTGACTTTTGAACACTGATTTTATATACTGAAACTTTACTGAATTCATTTATTAAAGATAATATTTTTGTGGAGTCATTAGGGTTTTCTAGACATAAGATTGTATCATCAGTGAAGAGGAATAATTTCACTTATTCTTTCCCACTTTGGATGCCTCTTCTTTCTTTCTCTTGCGTGACTGTCTGGCTAGGACTTCCAGTACTAGCAATGTTGAACAAGAGTGGTGAAAACAGGCATCCTTGTCTTGTCCAGTTCTTAGAGGAAACTTTCCCCGTTTCTTTCTTCAGTATGATATTGGCAATGGGTTTGTCATATATGGCCTTTACTATTTTTAGATCTGTACCTTCTATGCCTAGTTTGTTGAGGGTTTTTATCAGAAAGAGACTGTAATTTGTCAAATGTTTTTTCCATGTCTATTGAAATGATATAAATGTGATTTATCACATTTATTGATTTCCATATGTTGAACCATCCTTGCATCTCTCGTATAAAACCCACTTTGTCGCCGGGCGCGGTGGCTCAAGCCTGTAATCCCAGCACTTTGGGAGGCCGAGACGGGCGGATCACGAGGTCAGAAGATTGAGACCATCCTGGCTAACACGGTGAAACCCCGTCTCTACTAAAACTACAAAAAAAAAAAACTAGCCGGGCGAGGTGGCGGGCGCCTGTAGTCCCAGTTACTCGGGAGGCTGAGGCAGGAGAATGGCATGAACCCGGGAGGCGGAGCTTGCAGTGAGCTGAGATCCGGCTACTGCACTCCAGCCTGGGCGACAGAGCGAGACTCCGTCTCAAAAAAAAAAAAAAAAAAAAAAAAAAAAACCCACTTTGTCTTAGTGCTTTGTCTTTTTGATGTGCTAGTGAATTCAATTTGTTAGTACTTTGTTGAGAATTTTTACATATTAATCAGGAGTATTGATCTGTAGTTTTCTTTTATTGTTGTTGTGTCTTTGTCTGATTCTGTTATCAGGGTGACACTGGCCTCATAGAATGAGTAAGGCAAAATTTCCTCCTCCTCGACTTTTGGAAAGGTTTCAAGAGTCATGGTATCAGCTCTTCCCTGCACATTTGATAGAATTCAGCTGGGAATCTGACTGGTCATGGTCTTTTCTTTTTGAGATTTTTTTGTTACTAATTTAATCTCACAACTCATCATCAGTCTGTTTAAGTTTCTGTTTCTTCCTGGTTCAATCTTGGGAGGTTTTATGTTTCCAGAAATTTATCCATTTCCTCTAGTTTCCTAGTTTGGGAGCATATAGTTGTTCCTAGTTTGGGAGCATATAGTTGTTCATAATAATCTGTGATAACGTTTTGTATTTCTGTGGTGTCAGTTGTAACATCTCCTTTTTCATTTCTGATTTTCTTTATTTGGGTCTTTTCTGAGTCTAGCTAGTAGGTATTCACTTTTATGTTTTTGAAGAACTAATTTTTCATTTCATTGATCCTTTGTATGATTTTTTAAAATTTCTAGCTCATTTGATTCTGCTCTGATTCTTGTCATTTCTTTCTTTTGCTAAATTTGGGTTTAATTTGTTCTTACTTTTCTAGCTCCTTGAGGTGCAACGTTAGGTTGTTAGTTTTTAATCTTTCTACTTTTCTGATGTAGGCATTTAATACTATAAAGTTTCCTTTTAGCACTATTTCTGCTGTATCTTACAGGTTTTTGGTACCTTGTGTTTCCATTTTTATTTGTTTCAATTTTTTTATATTTCTATCTTAATTTATTGGCCCAATGATTGTTCAGGAGCATGTTGTTTAATTTCCATGCGTTTGTGTAATTTCCAAAGTTCCTCTTCATACTGATTTGTAGTTTTTATTCCCCTGCAGTCTGAGAAAATGTTTGATATAATTTCAATTATTTTTAATTTGCTGAGACTTGTTTTGTGACCTAAATATGGTCTACCATGGAGAATATTCCATTTGCTAATGAGAATATATATTCTGCAGTTATTGGGTAGGATTCTGTTGATGTCAATTAGGTCCATTTGGTGTAAAGTCAGAGGCTACCTAAGGCACACCGCCTGACTTTGATGGATCAGCCAGTCTTCCAAGAAATAACAGAGCTGCTGGACTCAGTTGAAGATATAAACATAATGACCTGAATAATTGAGGTTGTCCATGTACACATCAAATTTTTACAAATTTTAGCAACTTATGAGAAAAACAAAATGAACTTTGTAAAACAGTACACAGTTACTTCAAGAGAAATTTACTAAATAAACACTATACTTTTTAAATAAGAGAATGGACTTCAGGTCTTTAGACCTTACTTTAATTTCCTATTCTCCAAAAGTATGAATTCAAATAGGTTGACAATAAAAATTATTCGATATGTTTCTGAATGCCATGAACAAGTAACAGAAATATGAGCAAGGCATAGTCTTTGACAACCAGGTTTTCACAGCCTTTACTGAGGATAGACACTACTATAGATTCCACAGTTTGAGAAGGCTCATGTGGGCTTGGACTATGAGAATATGGAAACACTAGGGATTTCCACTTTGTTGGGAACATAGTCAGAGAAGGTTTCACATGAGTGATGACACATCTGCTGGGATAAAATTGAGGATGAAGAATAAGAAGGCTATTCCGAGGCACATAATTTGAAGTCGAAGCATTACAGGTGGTAGGGAATTCTGTGGGAAGGCTTGAGATGTAATGTTATTTGATATGGCTTGGCCAGTATTTTATTATATTTTACTTTGAGGTTTGTTACATAGGTATATGTGTGCCGTGGTGACTTGCTGCACCTATTGACCTGTTCTCTAAGTTCCCTCCCCTTGTCCCTCACCCCCCACAGGGCCTGGTGTGCGTTGTTCCCCTCCCTTTGTCGATGTGTTCTCATTGTTCAACTCACACTTCTGAGTGAGAACATGAGGTGTTTGGTTTTCTGTGTGTGTAAGAATGGGTACAGTTTCTACTTTCTGAATATGGCTAACCAGTTTTCTCAGCACCATTAGTTGAATAGGATATCCTTTCCCCATTGCTTGTTTTTGTCAGGTTTATCAAAGATCAGATGGTTGTAGATGTGCTGTGTTATTGCTGAGGTCCCTGTTCTGTTCCATTGGTCTGTATGTCTGTTTTGTTACCAGTACCATGCTGTTTTGGTTACTATAGTCTTGTAGTATAGTTTGAAGTCAGGTAGCATGATGCCTCCAGCTTTGTTCTTTTTGCTTAGAATTGTGTTGACTATACAGAATCTTCTTTGATTCCATATGAAATTTAAAGTAGTTTTTTCTAATTCTGTGAAGAATGTCAATGGTAGTTTGATAAGAATAGCATTGAATCTACAAATTACTTTGGACGGTATAGCCATTTTCACGATATTGATTCTTTCTATCCATGAGGAAGAAATGTGTTTCCATTTGTTTGTGTCCTCTCCTATTTCCTTGAGCAGCAGTTTGTAGGTTTCCTTGAAGAGGTACTTCACAGCCCTTGTCAGCTGTACTCCTACGTATTTTATTCTTTTGTAGTAATTGTGAATAGGAGTTCATTCATGATTTGGCTCTTTCTTGTCTATTGTTGGTGTAAAGAAATGCTTGCGATTTTTGCACCTCGATTTTTTATCCTGAGTCTTTGCTGAAGAGGCTTATCAGTTTAAGGAGTTTGGGGGCTGGGATGATGGGTTTTCTAAATATAAAATTATGTCATCTGCAAACAGAGACAATCTGACTTCTTCTCCTCCTATTTGAATACTCTAATTTCTTTATCTTGCCTGATGGTCCCCGCTGGCACTTTCAATACTATGTTAAATAGGAATGGTGACAGAGGGCATCCTTCTCTAGTGCCAGTTTTCAAAGGGAATGCTTTCAGCTTTTGCCCATTCAATATGATATTGGCTGTAGGACTGTAATAAATAGCTCTTATTATTTTAAGATATGTTCCATCAATACCTAGTTTATTGAGAGTTTTTAACATGAAGGAATGTTGAATTTTATCAAAGGCCTTTTCTGCATCAATTGAGATAATCATGTGGTTTTTGTCATTGGTTCTGTTTATGTGATGGATTATGTTTATTGATTTGTGTATGTTGAACCAGCCTTGCATCCTTGGGATGAAGCCCACTTGATCATGGTGGATAAGTTTTTTGATGTGCCACTGGATTCAGTTTGCCAGTAATTTATTGAGGAATTTTGCATCATGTACATCAGGGATATTGGCCTGAAGTTTTCTTTTCTTGTTGTGTTTCTTCCTGGTTTTTCTATTAGGATAATGCTGGCTTCATATAATGAGTTAGGGATGAGTCCCTCCTTTTCATTTTGGAATAGTTTCAGAAGGAATGGTACCAGCTCCTCTTTGTATCTCTGGTAGAATTCGGCTGTGAATCCATCTGTTCCTGGACTTTTTTTTGGTTGGTATGTTATTAATTATTGCTTCAATTTCAGAATTTGTTATGGTCTATTCAGGGATTTGACTTCTTCCTGGTTAAGTCATAGAGGGTGTATATGTCAAGGAATTTATTCATTTCTTCTAGATTTTCTAGTTAATTTGTGTAGAGGTGTTTATAGTATTCTCTGATGGTAGTTTGTATTTCTGTGGGATCAGTGGTGATATTCCCTTTACCATTTTTTATTGTGTCGATTTGATTCTTCTCTCTTTTCTTATTAGTCTAGCTAGTGGTCTATTTTGTTAATCTTCTCAAAAAACCAGCTCCTGGTGGAGGGTTTTTCGTGTCTCTAGCTCTTTCAATTATGTTCTGATCTTAGTTATATCTTGTCTTCTGCTAGCTTTTGAATTAGTTTGCTTTGTCTCTGTAGCTCTTTTAATTGTGATGTTAGGGTGTCGATTTGAGATCTTTTTAGTTTTCTGATGTGGGCATCTAGTGCTATAAATTTTCCTCTTAACAGTGCTTTAGCTGTGTCCCAGAGATTCTGGTACATTGTCTCTTTCTTCTCATTGGTTTCAAAGAACTTCTTGATTGTCACCTTAATTTCATTATTTACCCAGCAGTCATTCAGGAGCAGGTTGTTCAATTTCCATGTAATTGTGTGGTTTTGAGTGAGTTTTTTAATCCTGAGTTCTAATTTGATTGCGGTATGGTTTGAGAGACTGTTGGTTATGATTTTAGGTGTTTTTTTTTTTCTTGCATTTCCTAAGGAGTGTTTTACTTCCAATTATGAGGTTGATTTTAGAATAAGTGCCATGTAGCACTGAGAAGACTATTAGTCTGTTGAATTGGAGTGGACAGTTCTGTAGACATATATTAGATCCACTTGATCTAGAGCTGAGTTCAAGTCCTGAATATCTTTGTTAATTTTCTGTCTTGTTGATCTGTCTAATATTGACAGTGGGGTGTTAAATTCTCCCACTATTATTGTGTGGGAGTCTAGGTCTCCTCGTAGGTTTCTAAGAACTTGTTTTATGAATCTGGGTGCTCCTGTATTTGGTGCATATATATTTAGAATAGTTAGTTCTTCTTGTTGAATTGTTCCCTTTACCATTATGTAATGCTGTTTTTTGTCTTTTTTTTCTTTGTTGGTTTAAAATCTGTTTTGTCAGAGACTAGGATTGCAATCCCTGCTTTTTTTGCCTTCCATTTGCTTGGTAAATATTCCTCCATCCCTTTATTCTGAGCCCCTGTGTGTCTTTGCATGTGAGATGGGCCTCCTGGATACAGCACACCAATGGGCCTTGACTCTTTATCTAATTTGCCACTCTGTGTCTTTTAATTGGGCCATTTAACCCATATACATTTAATGTTAGTATTGTTATGTGTGAATTCGATCCTGTCATTATGATGCTAGCTGGTTATTTTGCACACTAGTTGATGCAGTTTCTTCATATTGTCATAGGCCTTTATATTTTGTTGTGTTTTTGCAGTGGCTGAAACTGGTTTTTCCTTTCATATTTAGTGCTTTTTTCAGGAGCTCTTGCAAGGCAGGCCTGGTGGTAATGAAATCTCTCAGCATTTGCTTGTCTGAAAAGGATTTTATTTCTCCTTTTCTTATGAAGCTTAGTTAGGCTGGATATGAAATTCTGGGTTGAAAATTCTTTTCTTTAAGAACATTGAGTATTGGCCCCCAATCTCTTCTGCATTGTAGGGTTTCTGTTGAGAGGTCTGCTGTTAGTCTGATGGGCTTCCCTTTGTAGATGACCTGACCTTTCTCTCTGTTTGCCCTTAACATTTTTTCCTTCATTTCAACACTGGAGAATCTGAGGATTATGTCTCTTGGGGCTGATCTGCTTGTGGATTATTTTAGTGGTGTTCTCTGTATTTCCTAAATTTGCATGTTGGCCTGCCTTGCTAGGCTGGGGAAATTCTTCTGGATAATACCATGAAGTGTGTTTTCCAGTTTGTCTCCATTCTCCCCATCTCCTTCAGGTACTCCAATGAATAGTAGGTTTTGTCTTTTTATGAAGTCCCTCATTTCCTGGAGGCTTTGTTCATTCCTTTTCATTCTTTTTTCTCTAGTCTTGTCTGCATGCCTTATTTCAGCAAGGTGGTCTTCAAATTCAGTCAAGCACAACCCAATGTTCCACCAGGAAGCACTTGGTCACCAGACTGGGGCTGACCTGGCAAGAATATAGCCTGTCCACAAAATGCAGTCCTTGACTGTGGGAGGTGTATGGACCAGAACACCCAACAAAAGAAACATGGATGCAAAAACAGTTATCAAAGGATGCTCCTCCAAGACCCAGAAGAAGGCTAAAATAGAAGCCAGTTGACTGAGGCCACCTTATACCACAATCAAATAACGTAATCAAAAAAGATAAAAGCAAAAAAACTCATCTAAAGGACAGCAACTTCAAAAATCATCAGCCCACACAGATGAGAAATAACTAGTGCAAAAACTCTGGCAACTCAAAAACTCAGTGTCTTCTTACCTCCAAATGATTGCACTGGTTCCCTAGCAATAATTCTTAACCAGGCTGAAAGGGCTGAAATGGCAGAAGTAGAATTTAGAATATGAATAGGAATGAAGGTCATCAACATTTAGGAGAAAGTTGAAACTCAGTCCAAGGAATCTAAGTAATACAATAAAATGATACAGGAGACAAAAAATTAAATGGCCATTTCAAGAAAGAGCCAACCTGAACTGAGCTTAAAAAAAAAATCTCTCTTCATGAATTTCATAATACAATCACAAATACTAACAGCAGAAATGACCAAGTTGAGGAAAGAATCTCCAAGTCTGCAGACCAATTCTCTGAAATAACAGTCACAATAATTTTAAAAATAAAGAAAAATAAAAAAAACTCTGAGAAATATGAGATTACATGAAGAGACCAAATCTATGTCATACTGTCAACCTAAAAGAGAGGGAAAGAAAGCAAGCAACTTGAAAAACATATTTGAGGATATCATTGATGAAAATTTCCCCAACTTCACTAGGGAAGCCAACATTCAAATCCAAGAAATGCAGACAACTCCTATGAGATACTATACAAGAGACCATCCCCAAGCCACATCAGATTATCCAAAGGTGAAATGAAAGAAAAATGGTTAAAGGCAGCTAGGAAGAAGAGCCAGGTCACCTACAAAGGGAGCCCATCAGGCTAACAGCAAAATTTTAGCAGAAACCCTTCAAGTTAGCATTCTTAAATAAAATAAGTTCTAACCCAGAATTTCATATCCAACCAAACTAAACTTCACAAGTGAAGGAGAAATAAGATCCTTTTCAGACAAGAAATGCTAAGGGAATTTGATTTCACCAGACTTGCCTTACAAGGTATCCTTAAGGGTCCTTGAGGGACTGCTAAATACACAAAGAAAAGACAACTACTGGTCACTACAAAAACACACTAAAGAACATAGACACAATAAAACAATACCATCAAGGCTGCATAATAACCAACTAACAACATGATGACAGGTTCAAACCCACACATATCAATATTAACCTTGAATGTAAATGGGCTAAATGCCCCAATTAAATGGCATAGAGTGGCAAGTTGAATGAAGAAACAAGACACAACTGTATGCTGTCTACAGGAGACCCACTTCACATGCAGACCCACTTCACATGCAATGACACCTATAGGATCAAAATAAAGGGAAAGAGAAAAATATACCAAACAGAAAACAAAAAAAAAGCAGGAGCTGATATTCTTTTTTTTGTTTTTTTGTTTTTGTTTTTTTTTTGAGACAGAGTCTCGCTGTGTCGCCCAGGCTGGAGTGCAGTGGCCGGATCTCAGCTCACTGCAAGCTCCGCCTCACGGGTTTACGCCATTCTCCTGCCTCAGCCTCCTGAGTAACTGGGACTACAGGCGCCCACCACCTCGCCTGGCTAGTTTTTTTGTATTTTTTTAGTAGAGACGGGGTTTCACTGTGTTAGCCAGGATGGTCTCAATCTCCTGACCTCGTGATCCACCCGTCTCAGCCTCCCAAAGTGCTGGGATTACAGACTTGAGCCACCGTACCCAGCCAGGAGCTGATATTCTAATTTCAGACAAAACAGATATTAACCAGCAATGATGGGAAAGGGCTCAATTCAATAAGATGATCTAACTATTGTACATATGTATGCACCCAGCACAGAGGCACCCAGATTCATAAAGCACATTCTTAGAGACCTATGAAGAGTCTCAGATAACCACACAATAATAGCGAGAGACTTCAACACCCCACTGACAGTATTAGACAGATCACTGAGACAGAAAACTAACAAAGATATTTGAGATCTGAACTTGATGTATGACCAAATGGGCCTAACAGACATCTCCAGAACACTTCATCCAAAGACAACAGAATACACATTCTTCTCATCTGACATGGCACATACTCTAAAATCAACCAAACAATCAGCCATAACACAATTCTCAGCAAATCTTAAAAAAAGAAACCATGCCAACACACTCTCAGATTGCAGCACAATTAAAATAGAAAATAATGCTAAGAAAATCACTCAACACCATAAAATTACATGGAATTTAAACAATCTGCTCCTGAATGACTTTTGAGCAAGCAATAAAGTTAAGGCAGAAATAAATTATTTGAAACCAATGAAAACAAAGATACAACATACCAGAATAGTGTTAAGAGGGAAGTGTATAGTCCTGAAAACCCACATCAAAAAGTTACAGAGACATCAAATTAACAACCCAACACGACACCTAGAGGAACTAGAAAAACAAGAGAAAACAAACTCCAAAGGTAGCAAAAGACAGAGCTGAACAGAAGCAAACTGAGACATGAAAAACCATATGAAAGATCAATGAATCTATGAGTTGGTTCCTTGAAAGAGCATAAATAAGATTGATAGACCACTAGCTACAGTATTTTTTTTTAAAAAATAGAAAATTCAAATTAAAAAATCAGAAATGACAAAAAGATACTACCAACACCAGAGAAATAAAAAAAAAAAAAAAACCTCAGAGTGTAGTATGAACACCTCTATACACACAAACTAGAAAACCTAGAATAAATAAATATATTCCTGGAAACAAATGACCTCCCAAGACTGAATCAGGAAGAAATTGAATCCCTGAACACACCGATAATCAGTTTCAAAATTAAATCAGTATAAAAAGCTTACCAACCAAAAAAACCCAGAACCTGGCCAGGCACAGAGGCTCACACCTGTAATCCCAGCACTTTGGGAGGCTAAAGCGGGCAGATCACTTGAGGTCAGGAGTTTGAGACAAGCCTGGCCAACATGGTGAAATGCTGTCTCTACTAAAAATACAATTAACTGGGTGTGGTGACAGGTGGCTGTAATCCCATCTACTTGGGAGTCTGAGGCAAGAGAATCGCTGGAGCCCACAAGGCAAAGGTTGCAGTGAGCTGAGATTGCCCCACTGCACTCCAGCCTGGGTGACAGAGCAACACTCTGTCTAAAAATAAATGCCCAAAGCACATGGATTTACAGCAAAATTCTACCAGATATGTAAAGAAGAGCTGGTACCTTTCCTCCTAAAAATATTCCAAAAAACTGAGGTAAAGCAACTCCTCCCTAACTCATTTTATGAGGCCAGCATCATCCTGATACCAAAACCTGGCAAAAACAAAACAAAAAAAAGAACACTTCAGGCCAATATCCTTGATGAACATTGATAAAAAAATCATCAACAAAATACTAGCAAATTGAATCCAGTAGCACATCAAAAAGCTTATTAATGATGCTCAAGTAGGCTTTATCCCTGAAATGCAAGGTTGGTTCAACATACGTAAATCAATAAATGTGAGTCATCACATAAACAGAACTAAACACAGAAACCACATGATTATCTCAATAGATGCAGAAAAGGCTTTTGATAAAATTAAACATTCCTTCATGTTAGAAACTCTCAATAAATTAGGTATTGAGGGAGCATACCTTAAAATAGCAAGAGTCATCTATGACAAACCCACAGCCAACATCATATTGAATGGGCAAAAGCTGGAAGCATTCCTCTTGAAAACCAGCACAAGACAAGGATGTCCTATCTCTCCACTCCTATTCAACATAGTATTGGAAGTTCCGGGCCCAGAAATCAGGAAACAGAAAGAAATAAAAGGCACTCAAATAGAAAGAGAGGAAGTCAAACTATCCCTATTTGCAGATGACATGATCCTATATCTAGAAAACCCCATAGTCTCATCCCAAAAGCTTCTTAAGCTGATAAACAACTCCAGCAAAGTCTCAGGATACAAAATCAGTATACAAAAATCAGTAGCATTTCTATACACCAACAACAACTAAGCTGAGAGAAATCAAGAATACAGTCTCAGCCTGGCACAGTGGCTCATGCCTGTAATCCCAGCACTTTGGGAGGCCAAAACGGGTGTATCTCCTGAGCTCAGGAGTTCATGACCACCCCGGGCAACATGGTAAAACCCTGTCTCTACTAAAATACAAAAAAAATTAGCTGGGCATGGTGGCATGCACCTGTAGTCCCAGCTACTCAGGAGGCTGAGGCATGAGAATCATTAGAGCCCTGGTGGTGGAGGTTGCAGTGAGCCACGATCACACCACTGCACTCCAGCTTGGGCTACAGAGTGAGACTCCGTCTCAAAAAAAAAAAAAAAATACAATCTCATTCACAATAGCCACAAAAAGAATAAGATGCCTAGGAATACAGCTAATAAAAAGGTGAAAAATCTGTACAACAAGAATTACAAAACACTGCTCAAAGAAATCAAAGCTGACCCAAACAAATGAAAAAAGCATTTCAAGCCTATGGACAGGAAGAATCAATATTGTTAAAATGGCCACACTGCCCAAAGCAACCTACAAATTCAATGCTATTCCTATCAAACTACCAGTAACATTCTTCACAGAAGATGAAAAAACTATTTTAAAATTTATGTGAAACCAAAAATAAAGCTCAAGGCAAGCCTAAGCAAAAAAAAAAAAAAAAAAAGCCAAGGCAATCCTAAGCAAAAATAGCAAAGCTGAAGACACCACATTACCTGCCTTCAAACTATACTACAAGGCTTCAGTAACCAAAAGAGCATGGTACTGGTACAAAAACAGACACATAGACCAGTGGAACAGAATAGAGAACTCAGAATAAAGCTGTACATCAACAATCATCTTATATTCAACAAAGTCAACAAATACAAGCAATGGGAAAAGGACTCCCTATTCAATAAATGCTGCTAGGATAACTGGCTAGCCACATGCAAAAGATTGAAGCTGGAACTCTTCCTTACACCATGTACAAATATTAACTCAAGATGGATTATAGATGTAAATGTAAAACTTAAAACTATATAAACCCTGGAAGATGGCCTAAGAAATACCATTCCGGACATAGGTCCTGGCAAAGATTCCATGACAAAAACCTCAAAAGCAATTGCAACAAAAACAAAAATTGACAAATGGGACCTGATTAAACTGAGGAGCTTCTGCAGAGCAAAACAAATTGCCAACACACTAAACAGACAACCTACAGAATTGGAGAAAATATTTGCAAACCATTTACCTAACACATGGCTAATACCCATAATCTATAAGGAACTTAAACAAATTAACAAGCAAAAACCAAACAACCTCATTTAAAAATGGGCCAAGGACATGAAGAGACACTTCTCAAAAGAAGACAAACATGCGACAAACAAGCATATGAAAAAATGCTCAACATCACTAATCATCAGAGAAATGCAAACCAAAACCACAATGAGATACTATCTCACACCAGTCAGAATGGCTATTATTAAAAACTCATAAAAAGAACAGATGTAGGCAAGGTTGCAGAAAAAAAAGGAACACTTATACACTGCTTGTGGTAATGTAAATAGTTCAGCCATTGTGGAAAGCAGTGTGGCAATTTCTCAAAGAACATAAAACAGAACTACCATTCAACCCAGAAATCCCATTACTGAGTATATACCCAAAGGAATATAAATCATTCTACCATAAAGACATATGCACTGATATGTTCATTGCAGTGCTATTCACAATAGCAAAGACATGGAATCAACCTAAATGCTCATCAATAATAGACTGGATAAAGAAAATGTGGTACATATACACCATGGAATACTATGTAGCCATAAAAAAGAACAAAATCTTATCCTTTGAACCAACATGGATAGAGCCGGACACCATTGTCCTAAGCAAATTAATGTAGAAACACAAAACCAAATACCACATATTCTCACTTATAAGTGAGAGCTAAACATTGATTACACATGGACACAAAGAATGGAACAACAGACACCACGGCCTCATTAAGGGTGGAGGTTAGGGGAGTGAAGATGGAAATACTACCTATTGGATACTATGCCAATGAAATAATCTGTACACCAAACACCCGTGGCACACAATTTACCTATTTCACACACCTGTACATTGTA
Source organism: Chlorocebus sabaeus (assembly GCF_047675955.1). Taxonomy (NCBI): domain Eukaryota; kingdom Metazoa; phylum Chordata; class Mammalia; order Primates; family Cercopithecidae; genus Chlorocebus; species Chlorocebus sabaeus. The sequence goes on from NC_132911.1 coordinate 75,885,430, forward strand.
CCCCTGATCCTAAAATAAAAGTAAAAAAAAAAAATCTGCAGTTATTATAGCTATGAGACCAAGGGCTGCTAAAAGTTAAAGATTATATATGTAGATTTGGGATCATATCTGATGAGAGCTGAAGAAGAAGGAATATTTTTATCAAAATTTAAAAATTAGATGATTCAGTTCAAAAGGTTGAATCCACATGCAAATCCAAGAGAAGGCGGGCACTTAGAAGAAAGACCACACCTAAGCTAAAGTGCAGAGGAGGTGAAAATTGTCTTGGTGTCCTCCTGCATTTCTTGTTCATGTGCCTGTCCTTTCTCTGGTACTCTCAGCCAGGTAACACCCTCTACTCTCCACACTACCTCTTCACCTAAAATGTGCATGTGTGCACGCACACGTGCACGCACACACACACACACTCCTCTCTCTGACTGTTACCTCATTTTAAAAAATTCTTGCTGAAGCATTAACTGATAAAACAACAGACTGAAGTGTTAGTTGAAAATGGATTCGTGTGTGAACTTTCCCACTTTGCATTTTGACAGAGGTCTCCTAAAAATCAAACAACCACTATTTGAACCCAAGGAATGGAGCTTTAATGCTGCAGGTGCTAACTGGGGGCATAGGATCCTCTCTTCAATTACTTTGCAGAAGGGTAATTTTTTTTGTTGTTCACAAGGCCAGTATAGTCCAGAAGGGTCAATACACACATATCTGTCACTATGATGTTTGTCTTCTTAAGCCTGTAACCTAAAGGCATAACATATGTTATGTTAGGGTTGAGAAGGAACAATTTAAGTGTTCATTCGAGAAATATGTATTAAGTGGTTACTATGTGCTAGGCCTAGAAATATGTCCTGTGTCTCTAACATTCTTTCAAGTAACATACAGTATTTAATTTTAAAATGAAGCTGGTATTCTATTGACATTTCTTTAAATTTACCTTACAGTGATATGCTTTACAAATGTCAAGTTAGTCAATAAATTTTGTAACATTATTTGAGTTAAAAAAGAGAGACTTCAAGTCAATAATCTAATTATAAAAAACAGAGCTGAAGTTAATTAAAACAAACAAAAAAGAAAATCAATGAAGCCAAAAGTCTGTACTGTGAAAAAATAAACAAAGTAAATCAACCTTTGGTAAGATTGACAAAAAGAAAGAAGACTCAAATTACTAAAATCATGAAGAAAAAGGGAAATGTTACTGCTGTACATATACAAATATAAAAGATTATAAGGAAAAACAATGAACAATTGTAAAGAAACAAATTAGATAACTTAGATAATATGGGAAAATGCCCAGAAAGGAAGAAATTACCAAAATTGACTCAAGAAAAAATTCAAAATCTGGTACATATGAACAAAGAGAAGGGAATAACAGGCACCAGAGCCTAGTTGAGGGTAGAGGGAGGGAGGATGGTAAGAACTGAAAAACTACTTCTTGTGCTATGCTTATCACCTGCGTGGTAAAATAATCTGTACACCAAACCCCTGTGACATGCAATTTTCTGTCAAAAACACCTGCACGTGTACTCCTAAACATGAAACAAAAACTTAAAAAAAAAAAAATCAGACTCTCAATAGACCTATAACAAATAAAGAAATTGAGTAACCAAAAAACTTTCCACAAAGAAAGGTCTAGTACCAAATGACTTAACTGATAAACTCTACCAAATGTTGAATGAATAGACACCTACAGAATGGGAGAAAGTTAGACCTTTGTCAGATGCAAATTATGCATCCAGCATCTATAAGGAACTTAAACAAATTTACAAGAAACAAAACAACCCCATTAAAAAGTGGGCAAAGGGCATGAACAGACACTTTTCAAAAGAAAATATACATGCAGCCAAAAACCATATGAAAAAAAACTCAACATCAGTGATCATTAGAGACATGCAAATCAAAACCACAATGAGACGCACTTCACACCAGTCAGAATAACTATTATTAAAAAGTCAAAAAATAACAGATGCTGGCAAGGTTATGGAGAAAAAGGTACACTTATATATTGTTGGTGGGAGTATAAATTAGTTCAACCATTATGGAAGATGGTGTGGTGATTCCTCAAAGATCTAAACACATAATTACCACATGATTCAGCAATTCCATTCTGGGTAAATTTCCAAAGGAATATAAATTTTTCTATCGTAAAGACACATGTGTCCACATGTTCATTGTGGCACTATTCACAATAGCAAAGACATGGAATCAACCTAAATACCTATCAATAGTAGACTAAATAAAGAAAATGTGGTACATATACACCATGAAATACTATGCAGCTATAAACGAGATCCTATCCTTTGCAGGAACATGTATGGAGCTGAAGGCCATTATTCTTATCAAACTAACACAGGAACAGAAAACCAAATACCGTATGTTCTCACTTATAAGTGGGAGCTAAATAATGAGAACCTATGAACACATAGAGGAGAATAACACACACTGGGGCCTATCAGAAAGTGGAGGGAGGGAGGAGGGAGAAGATCAAAAGAAATAACTAATGGGTACTAAGCTTAATACCAGTGTGACAAAATAATCTGTACAATAAACCCCCATGACACAAGTTTATCTATATAGCAAACCTGCACATGTACTCTGAAATTACAAGTTAAATTTAAAATAATAATAAACAAACAACAAGAAAAAGAATAATTAACATCAATTCTTTACAAGTTCTTCCAGAAAACAGAAGAGAATAAAAAACTTTCTAGTTTATTGTAAGTGGATAGTATTATCCTGATAACAAAATTAGACAAATGTAACACACACACACACACACACACACGAAGACTACAAGCAAATATATCGTATGAATACAGACACAAAAATCCTTAACAAAATACTAGCCAATCAAACAAACAAAATAAAAAGGAGTATACACCATGATCAAGTAGGACTTATTCCAGGAATAAAGATTGGTTCAACATACAAAAATCAGCCAATATAATGTACCATGTTAATAGAATGACAGGTTTAAAACTACACACACTCATGATCATATCAAAAAAGAGAAATCATTTGAAAAAATCCATCAACCCTTCATTATAAAAGCATTCAACAAACTAGGAAAACAGAACTTTCTCAATCTAATAAAGGTCATATGAAAAACCTATAGCTAACATCAAAATTAATGATGAAAGACTGAAAACTTTCTGCCTAAGGTAAGAAATAAGAGAAGGATGCTAATTCTCACCACTCCTATTCAATATTGTACTAGAAATCCTAGCCAAGGTAGTTAGGCAAGAAAAAGAAGTAAAAGGGATCCAGATTGAGAGGGAAGGAATAAAACCAACCCTATAGGTAGATGGTATGATCTTAACTGTAAAAAATTCTAAATTACTAATAAAAAACCTGTTAGAACTAAATAAATAGTTCAGCAAAGTTGAAGAATACAAGGCCAATATGCAAAAATAAGTGGTATTTCAACACACTGGCAATGAACAACCTAAAAGTGAATTTAAGGAGGCAAATTCATTTATAAAGCCATCAAACAAAAATAAAATACAAAGGCATCATTTAACATAAGATGCACAAACACTGTACACTAAGAATTATAAAACTTTATTGAAAGAAATTACATATCTCTGCTTTTATTTTAGTAAATGGATAGATACCCTGTGTTCATGGATTTGAAGACTTAAATTGTTAAGCTACTCCCAAATTGATTTAGTGATTCAACGCAATCACTATCAAAACTTCAACTGCCTTTTTGACAGAAATGGAGAGCTGATCCTAAAATTCTATGAAATTATGAGAGTTCAAAAACAAGCAAAGAAATCTTGAAAAAAAAGGGACAAAGAGAACTGACACTTCCCAACTTTAAATTCTACTACAAAGCTACAATAATCAAGACAATGTGGAACTGACATAAAGATAAATATATATCAGTGGAATATAATTGTAAGTCCAGAAATAAACCTATACATCTATGATCAATTGACTGTAGACGAGGGTGCTGTTATAGTCCAACTTCTGCTGCTTATAATCAAACACCTGAAACTGGGTAATTTATAAAGAAAAGGGATTCTTTTCTTTGGAAGCTGAGAAGTCCAAGGTCAAGGGGCCACATCTGCTGAAGGCATGTGTGCTAGTGGGGCGTACTCTGCAAAGCCCCAAGATGGCCTAGTGCATTACATGGCACAGGAGCTGAGCATACTAGCTCAGGTCCCTCTTCCTCTTTTTATAAATACCAGTCCAATTCCCATGATAATTCATTAATCCATTGATTAATGTATGTATTAGTTCATTCATGAGGGCAGAGCCTTCATGACCCAATCACTTCTTAATGACCTCATCTCTCAATATTCCACATTGACGATTAAGTTTCAACATGAGTGTTGGAGGGTACAAACATCCAAACCCTAGCATGTTCCAGAAGCATTCAATGGGAGAAGAATGCTCATTTTAATACAGCAAGAAAAGGTTAATATCTATATTCAAAATAATGAATTTGAATGCCTACCTCACCCCATCTACAACACTGAAGTCAAAATGGTTCAAGGATCTAAACAGAAGAGCTTACACTATAACAGTCCTAGAAGAAAACATAAGTGTAAACCTTTGTAATTGTCTTAGTCTATTCACATTAAAACAAAAATTCTAAAGATTAGGTGGCTTGAAATAACAAACATTTATTTCTAACAGTTCTTGAAGCTGGAAAGTCCAAGATCAAGTAGATTCAGTCTACAATGCCAGTAGATTTCGTCTAAGATAAGGGCTTATTTTCTAGTACATAGATAGCCTTTTCACTGTGTTCTCACATGGTAGAAAGACAGAGAAATTTCTGGGGTGTCTTTTATAAGGAGACAAATTTGATAAGCTTGTTTCAGGGATTATAGTTTTTCTTCTTTGCAACTTTTGGCAATGTTGGCCATTCCCTCCTTGAAGCCTTCTTGCTTCACAGAAACCTTCTATCATTTCTTCACTGCCCCCACCCCCATCGCTTTCCACTCTTCTAGAGAATAGCCCTGTCAGGCTCCCTCAAAGCCCTGTCTTGCACTAACTGCTCCTTATGTCAGTGTGCCAGAGTTGTGGGCTCAGTCTTTTTCACTCCATGGTTCATTTTTTTCTTTTGTTGACTGATTGATTTACTCATTTATTCATCATCTGGCACAGCACATGACACCCTGAAGCAAATTCTTGTGACTCAAAACTCAGTTTTGAGGTCATTTCCTCAGGGAAGACTCCTCTTAACTACTACAGACATAGCTCAGCTCAGTTCAACTTTGAGGTAATTCATGCCTGAGGATCTTAGTACTTATCCCTGCTCTAAAACTTTCCCCACTGTTGTAATTATTGTCTGAGATTCCGCCACTAGACTCAGCCCTTGGAGACAGGAACTACGTTCTAGTAATTTTTGTTTCACCATCATGCCCAGAAAAAGAAAGAGTCCGTTAGTGTTAATTGAATAAATTAAAATATTTTGTAAGCTATTGTACCGTGCATGATTAGCATTCCAAAATTAGAGAGATATCTTTTATCTCTAAATTGCAAAAACACTTGGAAGAAAGAACACTGAAGATCAAATGACTGATCATTTCTTAAGGACAGGCTTGGAGACAGGAGAAGTATGTGGTAGGAAACTGAAGAACAGGGACTCCATCAAACAGACACATGCTCAAAGCCTGGCTTTGCCACTTACTAAGTCACTTGGCCCCTCTGAAATTCAGTTTCTATAGAAATTCTTGCAGAGTTTATAAATGACGGGGGTAAATCACTTAAAACACTAACTGAGACTTAGTAAACCATAATAAATTTTAGCAATTTTTGCTGAATTTTATACAATTCAAAAATTCATCAGTGTCTTAGTCAGTTCTGTGAAGCTATAACAGAATGCCACAGACTGAGCAACTCATAATAGACAGAAATTTATTTGCTCACAGTTCTGGAGGCTGGGAAGTTCAAAATTGAGGGGCTAGCATCTGGTGAGTGCTTTCTTGCTGCATAACTCCACGGCAAAAGGGCAAAGAGAGTGAGAGAGAGTGGTGGGGGAAAGAGAAAGAAAGAGGGATGGAGAGAACGAGAAATAAGTATTTAACTCATCCATTCGTAAGGAAGGAACCCACTCCCACAGTAACATTAATCCACTCATAAGGGCAAAGCCCTCCTGGCCTAATCACCTCTTAAAAGTCCTACTTCTTAATATTATAATGACAATTAAATTTGAACATGGGTTTGGAAAAAGATAAACATTCAAATCATATTGATAATTTTTTAATCCATACTTTGTGTGCTGCTAAGAAAAATATGCCATTGATTGAAAGACCCATTCTTCTTTTTTTTTTTTTTTTTTTAAGCGAGATGAGGGCTCACTGTGTTGTTCAGGTTGGTCTCAAACTCCTGGGCTCAAGCAATCCTCTCCCCACCTCAGCTTCCCAAAGCGCTGGGATTACAGGCATGAGCCACCATGCCTGGCCAAAAAACCCATTCTTATTTCAGAAATGCTGAAGTATTCATGGAACAGATTATAGAATCAATAAAATCCCTTATTCTTGTTGCTATGGCCTGAATGTTTGTATCTCACCCCTGAAATTTATGTTTAAATCCTCCCCCAATTCCCAAGGTGATGGTGTTAGGAAGTAGGACCTTTGGGAGGTAATTAGGTCATGAGGACTCTGACCATATGAATGGGATTAGTGCCCTCACAGCAGAGGCCTGAGTGAGCTGTTTGCCCTTTCCACCATATGAGGACACAGCAAGAAGGCACTATTTATAAGGAAGCAGGCCCTCACCAGATACCAAATCTGCCAGCACCTTGATCTTTGATTTTCCAGTTCCAGAACCATGAGCAATAAATTTCTGTTGCTAATAAGCCACCCAATTTATGGTATTTTGATATAGGAATCCAAAAATACTAAGACAATTATGCCTTACAGGAAAACACAAAATTGCAGAGGATAGACTAGACTGTAAGAGGTTATTTTGGGGACTCAGATAGGAGAAGTTAGTCCTATCATATATACTAGATGTAAATAGGCAAACATCCTCTCCCCATTTATTTCATTTCAGATGCAAGGTGCTGGATATTGGAATCCTGCTGCATGCAAAGGAAGATGAAGAGACACTGTAATTAATGTGAACCATCCTCTCATGAACAGACATTTACAGAACTAAAGGGGAGTCAGAGCATTCCAAGGTAGGAACTCATTAAGCTTCTCTGAAATGAGAATGACTAAGTACAAAATATCTCATGCAACTGATAACTTGTTTTTTAGACAATTAAAAATATGAAAAGGAAACTAATTTCTAATACTTTTATATATTCAATACTTTTAAAGGCACACTTTCATATAAATTAGTGAAGTTTTGAACCTACTTTCAACTTGTACCCCCACTTTGGCATTCTATCACATCAAATCACAGTAGTATACAGGTCTCCTCTTTGGAATTTTGAAACTCAGTGTGAAATATAAGAGCACTATTTTAGATGAAAGTAAAGATCTTGCATAAGAAACAGCTGAAGTAATCAATTCTTTTTAATCACAGGGCTAAGGTGTGTCCTTTAGTAGATAATTTGTGACATGAGGCCAAAAAAAAAAAAAAAAAGAGAAACAATTGTCAAAGGTGACTGGGACAATGAACGCAGTGAGTATAACTGTTCTTATCTCTGGAGACTAGAGCACTCATGTGGATGGAGCATTAGTCAAAAATTAGGGTGGTGAATGCAGTTGTTGCTAATGGTTACCCCATAGCAATATATAATGGAGTATGCTTGGCATTGGCATTGCCTGCTAAACAAGAGATGCTGGACTATAATTAGAATGTTGGTGTTCATCAAAATGCAGTAAAACAAGAATAGTAATTACTTAAACCTGAACCTACATTCCACAAGATGACTTTGCTTTTTAAATTATTTATTCTGTTTTAGCATTTATTAACGAAAAAACTATTAGGTCATGAAAAATTAAGATCTCATAGAGTAGAAAGATGAGTCTGAGATTTCTATATAATGACCAATATTTAGAAAAGTGTAAATTTCAGTGAAAATCACTGCAGGGTATTTGTCTTACTCAGAAAGAGATTTCCTTTTGCTAATAGTTACCTCCTCATCTCTACTTTATTCCTTTGTACCACTGTGTCTGCATTGAGACACAGCTGACTACCATACCATAATATCAGCAAAGAAATGACTTACAGGCTTGAACTGGAGCTTTCTGTTCTCTGAGAATGATTGATGATTGTGCAGTTATCAAAGTTCTTGCTGTAGATGAAGTTGAATCCAGCCTTGCATATTTTCTTTTGAATTTTTCAAAGCTTCCTATATGTATGAAGATTAGGTAAAGCACAATCATTCTAACATTTCTAACACATTCTTCGTAGTCTTCTAGGCCTTAATTCTATAGAATTGAATTAATCTTTTAGAAATTACACTTAATTTTTTGTTTTTCTTATGCTTACTAGACACAGTATAGATATTTTCCCTTCAGACCTAAGTTACACCTAAACTGTGTTTTGTTGTTTGTTGTAAATGAAATTGGCAAGAAATAGAAAAGGACCATTCTAGTTAGTCATGAGATCACTAGAGATATAAATTAGTTTGATTAAATTGCATTTTTGAAAAACCAAATTATAATGGTCCTCATAAGGAACTTCACTATATTTTCTCATATTTGATAGATGAAACAAGGATTACTCCAGAAGTTCAGCAAGTATACAACAGGATATGGACCTAAAATTTTCAGATTTTAGTCTGTTTCACATATGACCCACACTTACATGTATAGCCCCAACACACTCTCACATCCAGGCCTTCCAACCCACTTGCAGAAACGTAATTTTTAGGATATTTTATAGATCAGTTTATACTTTTGTTAAACATTATCTTGTAGCATTTGCATTTACCTGATGGAGTTTAATTCTTCCTACTAACAGGTTAGGCATCTCCAAAACGCTATACTTCCTATAAGTTATATACATAAGCTAAATTGAAGTATGGCTTCATAAATCATAGCTATCTAACTTTTTAATCATTGTTTGAAACTATACAAGCTATTACTTTTATAATTATCATATTACATAAGTGTAAATAATTCAGTACAGACTTGGATATTTAATTTATCAACATCTGCGCTGGTTAAGCATGCCTGCAAAGTCTTTCAATGATTCAGTGTAACAATTATTCAATGTAATGTTGGCTTGAACATTTCATACAACTTTGCTGGCCCACCTGCCCAAGGGTAGCAACCATAGAACAATGTACTTGTATTGCATAGCAAGAATGCTCCACAATGTTGTAAAACATCAACAGAAAACAGAAAAAGTTGCAACAACTGACAATTATTTCTGTGTTTGTTACAACCTTATGAGCTAACAACTAACATTTAATAACATCAGACATGGAACTATGCACGATTCATGTACACTAACCCCATTCTCAGAACTACGTTGTGGGGTAGGTGCTATTATTTACCACAGGAAACTGTGCAACAGACATATAATCACACAGAACTGATCATTGGAGGAGTCAAGGTTTGAACTCTGGTCAGCTGGTCTTACCACTGTGTAACTATTAATGATAACTGAAATTAATTAGGTTATTTATCATTGAATTGGTTGAAGTTTGGATATTCAAAATATTAGACTTTTTTCTTCAGTTAACTTAAATAAGGTCAGTTAAGTTACCAATAGTCACGAATGAGACTATGTCATGGACCTATTCCTCTTAATTTCTTTTTATTTGCTTATTTTCAAGATACCCAAAATGTTTTATTTCAGCCTTGACCAAATACATTAATAATCCTTTCACTAAAAATCATTAATCTAGAAAAATTACCTTAGAATTTCTCCAAATACTGTTGAATAATGCTGGTCAAAATGTATCATGTAGACACCTAGTGCAACATTTTGTAAAGCAAATTGTACTTTAAAAACACAGACTTGGTTTGTCTGTGTAAAGACTGTGTTTTCTGCTATCTGCATAAAATGGACCACAGCCATGGAGGTGTATTCTCTTCTGTAGCTTTTTAAATATGCTCAGTAACCAGATTAGCAAAGCACTGTTATCATAAGTTTATCTTCTTGCTTCTCATTTTATTCTGGTAGACTGCACTGTGTACTCAGGGCTATGCTACTGCACCTAAACACTGCAACCCCATTCACTCTCCTCAGGTCCTGGTTTTCTAGACTTAATTACTTCTCCCAACATTTGCCATTGTCCATGATGACATTTTCAAGCCTATTTTTGCATTGAAGATTTATAGCAAATAATTCTTAACTGAGTCACCCATTAGGGTGGTCTTTTGAGAAAAACAACTGTTTCAGCATTATCCCCTAAAATTTCCTCCAGGGTTACTTTTAGAGACACATATTTAAAAATTCAAACAGGTGATCAGTATCATTATTCTTACTTCTTTAAAAAAATTGTCTGTATGTAAACAAGCAGCAGAATTTGTTTTCAGTGAAACCTTTTGGCTACAACATAGAGATACAGGATATTATTGAACAATTTTGCTAATCACATCTGTGCAATAATAAATTTCTGTCTTCCATTCTCTTAACTACACAAGCTTTGCTCCTGGATTAGTTCTAAACTTAAAGACTTTGCAAGATTGCTTAATTTTGGAAGAATGTAGTTAATATCTTATTCCAAGAGTCTACCTGAGCTACTCACAGCCATATTTGAAAACACATTTTGGTAACTGCAAAGCAAAAATACTTAGTAGTAGAAATACAAAACAAAAATAGAAAAGATTCAAAGCATACTACTATAGAAAACCATCAACCATGAAGGAAGACAGTAAGACAGGAGGAAAGAACAAATGTATATCCAAAACAACCAGAAAGTAACTAACAAAATGGCAGTAGTAGGTCCTTGCCTAATGATAATTTCCCTGAATGTAAATGGATTAAATTCCCCATAAAAAGACATAGAGTGACTCAATGGACTGAAAAAATAAGACCCAACTATATGCTGCATACAAAAGAATAATGGCACACACAAATAAACTGAAAGTGAAGAAATGTAAGAAGACATTCTATGCAAGTGGAAACCAAAAGAGTAGTGTTAGCTATACTTATATCCAATAAAACAGACTTTAAGTCAAAAACTGTAAAAAGAAGCAAAAAAAGGACATTATGTAATAATAAAGTAGTCAATTTGTCAAGAAAATATAATAACTGTAGGAATATATGTACCCAATATCAGAGTACCTAAATATATAAAACAAATATTAAAGGGTCTGAAGGGAGAAATAAATCACAATTCAATAATTATAGGAGATTTCAGGGCCCCACTTACAACAACAAATAGATCATCCAGACAGAAAATTAATAAGGAAACCGTAAACTTGAACAATATTTTAGACTAAATGGATCTAACAGACATACATAGAATATTCCATTCAACAGTAGCAGAATACACATTGTTTTGAGGTGCACACAAAATATTCTCCAGGATAGATCACATGTTAGAGCACAAAACAAGCCTCAGCAAATTTAAGAAGACTGAAATTATATCAAGTAGTTTTTTTCAACCACAGTGTTACAAAACTAGAAATCAATATCAAGAAAACATCAGAAAATTAACAAATACATGGAAATTAAATAACATGATCCTGAACAACCAATGGGTCACTGAAGAAATTAAAAGGGAAATTTAAAACTATCTTGAAAGTCCAGTATGGTGGCTCACACCTGTAATCCCAGCACTTTTGGAGGCTGAGGTGGAAGGACTCCTTGAGCCCAGTAGTTCAAAGTTGCAGTGAACTATGATCATGCCACTACAGCCCAGCCTGGGAGACAAATGTCATAGAAAATATAGAAAGATAGATATATAAATTTTGGTATGTTATATATAAGAGTGTGTGTGTGTGTGTGTGTGTGTATACATATATATATATAGAGAGAGAGAGAGAGAGAGAGAAAGAGAGAGAGAGCAAAACGAAGTAAATACAACATACCAAAACTTATGGGATACAGTATAAGCAGTTCTAAGAGGAAAATTTTTACTAATAAATTCCTACGTTATCAAAGAAGAAACATCTCAAATAAACAACCTAACATTCTACCTCAAACAGCTATAAAAAAAGAAGGAGGAACTAAACCCAAAGCAAGCAGAAGGAAAGAGATAATAAAGATCAGAGGAGAAATAAATAAAATGGAAACTAGAAAAACAATTTAATTGTTTAATTGTTAATCAATGAAAATGATTTGATTTTTTTTTTTTTTTTTGAGACGTAGTCTCGCTCTGTCGCCCAGGCTGGAGTGCAGTGGCCAGATCTCAGCTCACTGCAAGCTCCGCCTCCGGGGTTCACGCCATTCTCCTGCATCAGCCTCCCAAGTAGCTGGGACTACAGGCGCCTGCCACTTCGCTCGGCTAGTTTTTTGTATTTTTTAGTAGAGACGGGGTTTCACCGTGTTAGCCAGGATGGTCTCGATCTCCTGACCTCGTGATCCACCCGTCTCGGCCTCCCAAAGTGCTGGGATTACAGGCTTGAGCCACCGCGCCCGGCTAATGATTTGATTTTTTAAAAAGATAAACAAAATTGGCAAACTTTCATTTAGACTGATTAAAAATAGAAGATTCAAATAAATAAAATCAGAAATGAAAGAGGAGACATTACAACTGATATCACAGAGATAAAAAGGATCAAAGGAGATCACTATGAACAATTATGCATGAATAAATTGGATAACCTAGAAGAAATGGATAAATTCCTAGACACATAAAATCTACCAAAAGTGAATAATGAAGAAACAGAAAATCTGAAGAGATCAATAATTAATAAGGAGATACAATCAGTAATAAAAAGTCTCCCATCAAAGAAAAGCCTAGGACGTGATGACTTCATTGCTGAATTCTACAAAACATTTAAAGAACTAATACCAACCATTCTCAAAGTCTTCCAAAAAAAATCAAAAAAGAGGGAACACTTCCAAACTCTTTATGAGGCCAGCATTACCCTGATAACAAAGCCTGACAAGCACATTACAAGAAAAAAAAATTACAGGCCAATATCCTTGATGAACATATATGCAAAATTCCTCACAAAATACTAACAAACCAAATTCAACAACACATTAAAACAACTGTCACCATGATCAAGTAGGATTTATCTCCAGAATGCAAGGATGGCTCAGCATATGCTAATCAATAAATGTGATACATCACATTAGCAGAATGAAGAAGAAAAATAATATGATCACGCAGTAGGTGTAGAAAAGCATTTGATCAAATTCAACATCCTTTCATGATTAAAAAAAGAAAAAAAAACTCTCACCAAATTAGGTATAGAAGAAATGTATCACAACACAATGAAGTCCATATATGAGAATTCTATAGCTAACATACTCAATGATGAAAAATTGAAAGCATTTCCTCTAAGATCTGGAACAAGACAAGGATGCCTATTCTTACCACTTCTATCCAACATAGTATTTAAAGTCCTTGCCAGGGAAATTAAGCAAGAGAAAGAAATAAAAGGCATCCAAACAGGAAAGAAAGAAGTAAAACTGTCACTGTTTGCTGATGCCATGATATTATATATAGAAAACCCTACATACTCCACCAAAAAAAAAAAAAAATCTGCCAGAACTAATTAAAAAATACAGTAAAGTTGCAAGGTACAAAATCAACACACAAAAATCAGTAGCATTTCTACACACTAACAGCAAGCTATCCAGAAAGAAATAAACAGAACAATCCCACTTACAATAGTTACAAAAAAGGAACAAATTTAACCAAAGAAGTAAAAGAAAATCTGTACACTAAAAACTATAAAAAATTCATGAAAGAAATCAAAGAAGACACAAATAAATTAAAAGATATTCCACATCCATGGATTGGAAGAATTAACACTGTGAAAATGTCCATATTACACAAAATGATCTATAGAGTCTATGCAATCCCTATCAAAATTCCAGGGCAATTTTTACATAGAAATAGAAAAAATAATCCTAAAATCTGTATAGAACCACAAAAGACACCGACTAGGCAAAGCAATCTCAAGCAAAAGGAACAAAGCTGGAGGCATCACACTACCTAACTTCAAAATCCACTACAAAGCCATAGTAATCAAAACAGCATAGTACTGGCATTAAAGTAGACATATAGAACAGTAGAACAAAATAGAGATCCCAGAAATAACCTCATGCATATATGGTCAATTGATCTCCCACAAAGGTGCCAAGGACACGCATTGGAAAAAGACAGGCTCTTCAATAAATGGTGTTGGGAAAATTGAATATCCATGTGCAGACAAAATTGAACCCTTATCTCAGATCATATACAAAAATCAACTCCAAATGGATTAAAGACTTACATATAAGACTAGAAAGTGTAAAATTACTAGAAGAAAACATAGGAGAAAAACTATCAAACATTGATCTGAGAAACGATCAATGTATTTGACCTCAAATGCACAGCCAAGTAAAGCAAAAATGGTGAAATTGCATTACTTCAAACTAAAAAGCTTCTGCACAGCAAAGAAAACAATTAACAGTGTGCAGAGAAAATCTACAAATTGGGAGAAAATATTTGCAATCCATATATCCAATAATTGGTTAATATCCAAAATATACAAGGAGCTCAAACAACTAAGTAGCAAAAAAACAAAAAACTCAATTAAAAAATGGGCAAGTGTTCTAAACAGACTTTCTCAAAAGAATACACACACACTTTGGGCTGAGGCAGGCAGATCACAAGGTCAGGAGATCAAGACCATCTGGCTAACACGGTGAAACCCCATCTCTACTAAAAATACAAAAAATTAGCTAGGTGTGGTGGCAGGTGCCTGTAGTCCCAGCTACTCGGGAGGCTGAGGCAGGAGAATGACGTGAACCCTGGAGGTGGAGCTTGCAGTGAGCCAAGATCGTGCCACTGCATTCCAGCCTGGGCGCCAGGGTAAGACTCTGTCTCAAAGAGAAAAAAGAAAAAAAAAGAGACATACAAATGGCCAGCAGACATATTTTTTAAATGCTCAATATTGCTAACCATTAGGGAAATGCAAGGTAAAACCACAAGAAGATAACAGTTCACACCTGTCAGAATGACTATTATAAAAGTGATGAAAGGTAAGTATTGGCAAGAATGTGACGAAAAGGGAACCTTTGGGTGGTTCAACATTCTACTATTGCTAGGTATGTAAATTAGGACACCTATTATGGAAAACTGTATGGTTTCTCAAAAAACTAAAAATAGATTTACCATGATCCAGCAATCCCACTTCCGAGTATTTACCCAAACAATGTCAAATCAGTTGGTTGAAGAGGTGCTGGCTGTCCTACATTTACTGCAGCACTATTCACAATAGCCAAGTTATGGAATCAACTAAAATGTCCATCAACAGATGAACAGATAAATAAAATGTGATATATATATATACACACACACACACACACACATGCAGTGGGATACTATTCAGTCTTTTAAAAAGAAGAAATTCTGTCATTTCTGAAAACATAGATGGAATTGGAGAACATTATCCTAAGTTAAATAAGCCAGGCAAAGAAAGACAAATCCTGCATGCACTCATTTATATGTGACATCTAAAACAATCAAACTTACAGAAGCAAGGAGTAGAACGGTGGTTACAGAGGTTAGGGGTTGGGAGAGATGGGAAGATTGTGATCAAAAGGTACAAAATCTCAAGCAGAAGGAATAAGAAGATTATGGTCAAAGGGTAAAAAATCTCACGCAGAAGAAATTTTTTTTTACAACTGTATGCAGCATAGTGCATATAGTTGTAATGTACATTTCTAAACTAAGTACAGTTCAAATATTCTCATCACAAATATGCTAAGTATTTGAAGTGATGGATATGTTGACTGCTCTATTTAATTATTTAACATCATATTCATAAAACATAATATCACTTTTTATCCCATAAATTTATAAAATTATAAATTGTCAATTTACAATAAAAAATAAAAATAAAATGCACACAAGAAGGCATAATGTAGAGGGAAAGACTAAACCTGAAAATAGCAAAGCAACAAATTTAAAGTCTTTCAAAGAGTCTAAGATAGCAGCTGTGCTGGTTCACATTCCTACATGTTTCCATCAGACTTCGAAGTTCAACCTAAGTCCAGGTGATAGTGACAGCCTCTGCAGGACTTAGAAGCCAGTAAGGAAAGACTTTACTCAGGACATTTGGGAGCAGAGGTCTAGAGCTTATAATCTACAATCATACTTGTGTATGTAAGTGTATCTTGTAAAGTTCTAACTACATATCAAGGGTTTTCTTTGTTTTCCTAAATCCATAGTGTAAACCGTAGAACACAAGTGCTATAAGTAATTCAAAGAACAAATTTTTCCCCCAGTAATCCTCAAAAATATTTTACGGAATTAATCTTTCTTTTATTTTTTCAGAACACACTTTTTGAGAAAGGTTGTTCTAAATGTCTATCAAGAGTATACTCTTCGGGTAAATGAGCTGAATAGACAACTCTCAAAAGAAGACATACAAAATGCCAACAGTTATATAAAAAAATGCTCAACATCAGTAATTATCAGGGAAATGCATATCAAAACCACAATGAGATCGCATCTAACCCCAGTTAGAATGGCTATTATCAAAAAGACAAAAAATAACAAACACTGGCAAAGATTCAAAGAAAAGGGAACTCTTTTTTTTTGGAGATGGGGTCTCACTTATGGAAAAATAATAAATGTTTGAGGTAATGGATATGCTGATTACCAGGATTTGACCATTACACATTGCATATATGTATCAGAATATCACCCCGTATCCCATAAACATATACAATTATTACATGTCAACTAAAAATAAAAGGAAAAAAACAAAGTAAAAAGAAAACCCACAAAACCACAGAAAATACTGCAAATCATATATTTGATAAGGGTCTAGTATCCAGAATGTATAAAGAATCCTTACAATTCAACAATAAAGAGACAAGCCAATTTAAAATGGATAACAGATTTTAATAGACATTTTTGCAAAAAAGATACACAAGTGGCCAATAAGCACATGAAAAGATACTGAATACGCTAAATATTGTTAGTCGCTAAAGAAATGCAGATCAAAACTGCAATGTGATACCACTTTACACCCACTAGGATGGTTATAATTTTTTAAAAAGAAAATGAAAAGAATTATTGGTGAGGAAAACAAAGGAAGAGAATTGCTGGTCCGACAATAGTAAGGAAGAGAATCACTGGCCCGATGATGGTGGGTTATCAGAACTTATTAACATCAGCATCACTGAAGTTGGTATACAACTCCCCACTGCTAAATTTGACTGGCTTAAAAAAAAAAAAAAAGGAAGAGAATTGTTGGTGTTGAAAACCAACTGTTGGTGAGAAGAAACCTCATTGCTGGTAGGATTGTAATATGATGCATGCACCAGTGAATTAATTTGACAGTTCCTTAAAAAGAAAAACACAGAATTATAATACCACCAAGTATATTCGTTTTCTAGGACTTCCATAATACATTACCAAAAATCAGATGGCTCTAAACAACAGAAACTTAGTCTCTCATAGTTCTGGAGGCTAGAAGCCCAAAATCATGCTGTCAGCAGAGTCATGCTTCCTCTGAAGATTCTAGGGAAGAATTCTTCCTTGCCTCTTCAAGCTTCTAGGGGTTTCTGGAAATCCTTGACTTTCCTGGCTTCTAGCTGGAAAACTTCCAAAATATGTGAAGATTGAACATGATGTTTCTATGTAATACATAAGTCAAAAAAAAAAAAAAACACAAGGAACTTAGAAAATATTTTGAACTAAAGGATAATGAGAACACAACATGCCAAAATTTGTGGGACCACCTAAAACAACGTTTAGAAGAAAATTTACAGCTTTGAATGGTTATATTAGAAAAGAATAAATGTTCAAAAATGAATTATCTAAGCATTCAGCTTAAGGAGGTAGGAAAAGAAGGGCAAATTAAACCCAAACTAAGAAATAATGAAGATTTAGGTGAAAAACATTAAAATAGAAGAGAAAAGAGAAACACAAATTAAATATAAGCCAGTTCATGAAAAAGTACAATAAAATTGAAAAACCTCTAGATAAAAAAGAGAGAAAAGATAATTACTAATACTGAGATTAAAAGAATAAATATCTCTATAACACTAAATGCCCACAAGAGAAAGCAGGAAAAATCTAAAATCGACACCCTAACATCACAATTAAAAGAACTAGAAAAGCAACAGCAAACAAATTCAAAAGCTCACAGAACACAAGAAATAACTAAGATTAGAGCAAAATTGAAGGAGATAGAGACACGAATACCCTTCAAAAAAATCAATGAATCCAAGAGCTGATTTTTTGAAAAGATCAACAAAACAAATAGGCCACTAGCAAGACTAATAAAGAAGAAAAGAGAGAATAATCAAATAGACACAATAAAAAATGATAAAGGAGATATCACCACCAATCCCACAGAAATACGAACTATCATCAGAGAATACTATAAACACCTCTATGCAAATACATTAGAAAATCTAGAAGAAATGGATAAATTCCTGGACACATACAACCTCCCAACACTAAGCCAAAAAGAAGTCAAATCTCTGAATAGACTGATAACAGGTTCTGAAATTAAGGCAATAATTAATAGCCTACCAACCAAAAAAAAAAAGCCCAGGTCCAGATGGATTCACAGCTGAATTCTACCAGAGGTACAAAGAGGAGCTGGTACCATTCCTTTTAAAACTATTCCAATCAATACAAAAAGAGGGAATCCTCCCTAACTCATTTTATGAGGCCAGAATCATCCTGACACCAGAGCCTGGCAGAGACACAACAACAAAAAAAGAGAATGTTAGGTCAAATATCCCTGATGAACATTGATGCGAAAATCTTCAATAAAATACTGGCGAACCGAATCCAGCAGCACAACAAAAAGCTTATCTACCACAATCAAGTTGGCTTCATCCCTGAGATTCAAGGGTGGTTCAACATACACAAAGCAATAAACGTAATCCATCACATAAACAGAACCAACGACAAGAAAACACATGATTATCTATTGAGAAACAGATAAGAAAAGGCCTTCGACAAAATTCAACAGTCCTTCATGCTAAAAACTCTCAGTAAACTAGGTATTGATGGAACATATCGCAGAATAATAAGAGCTATTTATGACAAACCCACAGCCAATATCATACTGAATGGGCAAAAATAGGAAGCATTCCCTTTGAAAACCAGTGCAAGACAAGGACACCCTCTCTCACCACTCCTATTCAACATAGTATTGGAAGTTCTGGCCAGGGCAATCAAGTAAGAGAAAGAAATAAAGGGTATTCAATTAGGAAAAGAGGAAGTCAAATTGTCTCTGTTTGCAGATGACATGATTGTATATTTAGAAAACCCCATCATCTCAGCCCAAAATCTCCTTAAGCTGATAAGCAACTTCATAAAATCTCAGGATACAAAATCAATGTGCAAAAATCACAAGCATTGGTATACACCAATAACAGACAAAGACAGAGCCAAATCATGAGTGAACGCCCATTCACAATTGCTACAAGGAGAATAAAATACCTAGGAATCCAACTTACAAGGGATGTGAAGGACCTCTTCAAGGAGAACTACAAACCACTGCTCAACAAAATGAAAGAAGACACAAATGGAAGAACATTCCATGCTCATGGATAGGAAGACTCAATATTGTGAAAATGATCATACTACCCAAAGTAATTTATAGATTCAATGCTATTGTCATCAAGCTACTGCTGACTTTCTTCACAGAATTGGAAAAAAAAAAAACTATTTTAAAGTTCATATGGTACCAAAAAAGAGCCTGCATAGCCAAGACAATCCTAAGCAAAAAGAACAAAGCTGGAGGCATCTGACTTCAAACTACACTACAAGGCTATAGTAACCAAAACAGCATGGTACTGGTACCAAAATAGATATATAGACCAATGGAACAGAACAGAGGCCCCAGAAATAACACCACACATCTACAACCATCTTATCTTTGACAAACCTGACAAAAATAAGCAATAGAGAAAGGATTCCCTATTTAATAAGTGGAAAACTGGGTAGCCATATGTAGAAAGCTGAAACTGGATCCCTTCCTTACTCCTTATACAAAAATTAACTCAAGATGGATAAAAGACTTAAATGTAAGACCTAAAACCATAAAAACCTTAGAAGGAAACCTAGGCAATACCATTCAGGACATAGGCATGGGCAAGGACTTCATGACGAAAACACCAAAAGCAACTGTACCAAAAGCCAAAATAGACAAATGGGATCTAATTTAACTAAAGAGCTTCTGTACAGCAAAATAAACTATCATCAGAGTGAAAAGGCAACCTACAGAATGGAAGAACACTTTTGCAATCTATCCATCTGACAAAGGGCTAATATCCAGAATTTACAAAGAACTTAAACAAATTTACAAGGAAAAAAACCTCATCAAAAAGTGGGCAAAGTATATGAACAGACACTTATCAAAAGACGACATTTATGCAGCCAAGAGACATATGAAAAAAATGCTCATCATCACTGGTCATTAGAGAAATGCAAATCAAAACCACAATGAGATACCATCTCATGCCAGTTGGAATAGCGATCATTAAAAAGTCAGGAAATGACAGATGCTGGAGAGGAGGTGGAGAAATAGGAATGTTTTAACACTATTGGTGGGAGTGTAAATTAGTTCAACCATTGTGGAAAACAGTGTGGCGATTCCTCAAGGATCTAGAACTAGAAATACCATTTGACACAGCAACCCCATTACTGGGTATATACCCAAAGGATTATAAATCATGCTACTATAAAGACACATGCACATGTATGTTTATTGCAGCACTATTCACAATAGCAAAGTCTTGGAACCAACCCAAATGTCCATCAGTAATAGAGTGGATAAAGAAAATGTGACACATATACACCATGGAATTCTATGCAGCCATAAAAAATTATGAGTTCATGTCCCTTTTAGGGACACTGATGAAGCTGGAAACCATCGTTCTCAGCAAACTATCACAAGGACAAAAACCAAACACCGCACATTCTCACTCATAAATGGGAGTTGAACGATGAGAACACATGGACACAGGGAGGGGAACATCACACAATGGGGCCTGTCAGGGGATGGGGGACTGGGGGAGGGATAGCATTAGGAGAAATGCCTAATGTAAACGACGAGTTGATGGGTGCAGCAAACCAACATGGCACATGTATACCTAAGTAAGAAACTCACACATTCTGCCCATGTACCTCAGAATTTAAAGAATAATATATATTATATATATTTTTGATATATATATCAAAAATATATTTATGATATAAATATATATTTATATATATTAAATATATTAAAATATTTATATATTTATATTATATTATATTATATATAAATATATATTTAATATATAATATAAAATATATATTATATATTTTTTTATATATATATATATATGGAGAGAGAGAGGAAACTTGCTAAATGCCAGGTACTGTGTTAAGAATGTAATGGCAGGCCAAATGGATGATTCCTGCCCTCAGGCAGCTCCCAGTAATCAAAGGAATCTGTAAAATTATAAGGACTTCTTAATTTAAGGTGGCAGGAGACGGCCCTTCTGACGAGGTGACATTCATGCTGAGATCTGAGGACTAAGGAGGGACAGCCACGAAGAGAGAGAACAGGTGGTGCACAGGTTGTCCTATCTCCATTACTCCAGCCTACAAGGAGAACCTGGCTTTTCCCTGCAGCCAGGTGTCTGCCACTCACTGATCTGGAGTGAGCTGCAGGACCTCAGAGGAGAAGACGCATTTAACTCCAGACAGCATTCAGAGTCTTATAGAAACCCCAGGGAGTTTATCACATCTAAGACCCTGATAGCATCTGTATCAGAAATGAGAATCCAACCAGACTGCTCATGAAAGATTAGCTTTAATTCTTTCAGAAGAGAAAATGGCATATACCAAAAAAAAAGAAGAAATATCACTAAGATCCTATAGACACTTTAAAAAAGGTACTATTATTTACATTTTTAAGTGAAAAAATGTTGATTGCTTAGTTGAAACAAATTCCTTGAAAGAATGAGTTACCAAAATGTATTCTAGAAGAGCAGAAAATCTGAATAACTCCCTTGTCAATTAAAGAAACTGTATTAGAATTAAGCCCTTGCTATAAATAAAATTCAAAACCCAGATGACTTCACTTTCAAAAAGTTTTAAAAAGAACTCTTTTAGAAAATAGAGGAAGAGAAACCATTTCTCAACTGATTTTGTGAAACAGGGCTTTCCCAATACCAATATGAGGCAAAAACATTACAAGAAAAGACCAGGCTAGGGCGGTGGCTCATGCCTGTAATCCCAGTAATTTGGGAAACTGAGATGGGAGGATTGCTAGAATACAGCAGTTTGAAACCAGCCAGGGCAAGATGATAAGACCCCATCTCTACAAAAAATGTAAAACTTAACCAAATACAGTGGCGTACACTTGTGGTCCCAGCTACTCAGGAGACTAAGGTGAGAGATCACCTGAGCCCAAAAAGTCGAGGCTGCAGTGAGCCATGATTGCACCACTGTACTTTAGTCTGGGCAACAGAGCTAGACTTACACCTTGTCTCAAAAAACAAAAATGACCAATATTCCCCATGTACACAGAAGCAAAAATCTTTAATAAAAGTGCAAGCCAATTAAATCCATTAATATATAAAAGGTATAATACATCATGTCCAAGTGTGGTTTTCTCAAGAATACAAAGTTGGTATAATATTTGAAAATAATATATTCCACCATACTAACCAAATTTAAAAGATATCAGAGCATCTCAATAAATGCAGAGAAAGCATTTGACAAAATTCAACACTCATTCATAATTTTAAAATATCAGGAAACTGAGACTAGGAGAAAACCTGAGAAAGAGCATCTACTAAAAATCTATAGCTAATATCATGCTTAATTGTATGATGTTACACTATTTCACTAGTAGTGAAGACAAGGCAAAGATGTCTGCTGTAACTTCTGTTTCACATTGTGTTTGAGGTTGTACTCAAGAAATCATGCAAAAAAAGAAATAAAAGTCATACTACTTGGGAAAAAAGAGCTAAAATTGTCTTAATTTGCAAGACATGATTGTACATAAAAAATACTTAAAAATTGACCCAAAAAGGGACTAGAATTAAGAACTAAACTTAGCAAATTTGCAGGATACAAAATCAATATGCAAGACTCAGTTATGTTGATATATCCTAGCATAAACAATTAGAAGATGAGATTTAGAAAATAATACCAATTACAATAACATAAAAACAAGATATTTAGGGATAAATGTAATAAAATATGTACACTGAAAATTATAAAACATGGCTAAGAACAATTAAAGACCTGTGCAGATAAAAAGATATTGGGAAACTCAATAAAATTGATCAAAAGATTCAATACAGTCCTAATCAAAATTCTATCAGACTTTTTCTAAAAGGTAAAAACTTGATTATAATATTTATATGGAAATAAAAGAGACATATAACAGTAAAAACAATTTTGAAAAAGAACAAAGTTGCAGGGCTTGTAATATTTATTTGAATATTTATAGTTATATTTTTCAGAACAGTGTGCATTAGCCTAAGGATAGACAAATAGAATAGACAGCCCAGTAATGGACCATTGCATATAGGGTCAATTTATTTTTTACAAAGATACCAATAATTCAATGGGGAGAGGACAGTCTTTTCAACAAACGGTGCTGGAACAACTGGAAATCCATATGGGAAAAAGTGAAACTAAACACTTATCTCATACTACACACACACACACACACACACACACACACAAACACCCCAAGTGGCCTATAGATCTAAATGTTGAATTTATAGAGCTTCCAGAAGAAAACAAAGGAGAAAATCTTTAAGACTGTAGGGTAGGCAAATATTGACTTGGTTTCGCCAATAAAACACAAATGAAGTGAGGTGCAGTGGCTAGTCCCTGTAATTCCAGTGTCTCTAGAGGCTAAGGTGAGTGGATGGCAGGATTGCTTGAGCCCAGGAGTCCAAGACCAGCCTAAGCAACATAACAAGACCCCATCTCTGAAAAATATTAAATTTTTTAAAAATTAAATTAAATATGAATGAATTACATCACTTCAGGGTGGAAGCTTTAAGAGATAGTACATAATTTACCGTTTTCCCTTTTCTATGCAATCATGAAAGTATCAGTTGAAGTAGAATCTCTATCAACCTGTATCCTTAAGTGTATATGACAGATACTGCCAATAATTTCTGGACATGTAGCATGGGTGAGAATTAAGTATTTATTGTGTTACATCATGAGATTTGGGCATTTTTTGTACTGAAGCATATTTTAGCCCCTTCAGTAATAAATGCATTGATTACATAGTTCATATGCCGTTTCTCTCAGAAATCAGAAATGTAAGGTCTTATTGGTACTAACAGTAAAAAAAAAAAAAAAAGTGAAATCCGGTAAATTATCAGTTGAGAACATCCATCATGCATGAAATTAGAGGTATGACCTCAAGGAAGAAATGGATGTTCTGTTAAAGGTGACTTGTACAAAGAAAAATTGAAAAGTATTATAAAATGATGCCAACAGATTGCTGTGAAACTGTTTCTAGTAAACACTGCTCTAGATTTTAAATCTCCATAGTTTTAATCTACATAAAGATGACCTTATTCTAATAGCCAATCCATGCCTTCTTACTAAACCTAACAAAGATTACAAAGAAATGAAGAGTCCATTGCAACCAGCTAGCTTAAGAACAAGTTAAATGGCCCTAATTCACCCTGGACTTGATTCCAAATATTACAATGACACACTCATTTTGTTGATTCATTGCCTTCATAGGAAGCAAATAAATCAGTGTTTTTGACCCTGAACACTTCCCCCTTTTAACTGACAAATGGAAGTTAGAAATGGTATGCCAACATTTCACCAGGAAGCTATCAGTTTCCTTCCCAAAGTCTGATCCACACACATCATAAAAGATTAACACAAAAAAATTAATCCAAGTGTTTCTCCCCTTTCCCAAAATGTACACGTTAAGGCCACTTTACAACAACCAAGATCATCCAGTTTTGCATGTGGAGCTTGTTAAAAACTGAGCCAAGAGAAAAGACAGCCTGAAGGGAAGTAAAAAAGTTGTGTTTCTCTATGCTCTATGACCATGGCCAGCAGATTGTATTCAAGTTAACTTCTTGCAGGCATAATCCATCACTAACAGAACCAATTTGTTAACGCATATTCTCTGACTTAATTAAGCCATAGGCCTGCTTCCCTGCATATCCATATCCCTAAACATGCCAAATAATAATCCTGTTTTGGTTGGGCAACCTGAACTAAAAATCCCTCAAAAATACTTGTAAACTGCTTACCTCACCATATCTGCCAGATCTTTTTATAACCACTGAAAGAATGCACTGGCTTTCCTGAACACTCAGTAATCATAATATTGGAGCCTTTTACAAAGTGGCAAGATTTGCGTTACAGTACGATTATATAATATGTTTATCACAAATATACATCTATATTACATGTATAAATAAACTTTTAATTTAATATTTTCATGACCTATTGATTTCCCAACAAGCCAATGGACATAGCATTTTAAAAATAACATTCAAAACACTTTTCAACTGAAACCAACAATGCTTTATCCTTGCCATTAAAATCCTTTAAACTTTTATACCGAACACTCCCCTTTACTGTATACCTAACTAGAAAACTGGGAAGACAAACATTTGGCAAGTCCTAAAAAGCAAAGACTTGCAACACATGAATTAGAAATCAACAAACTAATTTTTCTGTTCATCTTTTCAAAAGATCTTTTAATTTTTTTAACATTTCTACATAAATATAATAATTTTTAAAAGTTGCCATGGTATTTCACGATGATTGTAGGAGCACAAGACAACACAATAAAGAGAACTACAATCCATCAGAATGAAACCTTACACAGTATTCATTTCTAAACTCCTGTCAGTGTCACAAATGTTGTAAGATTCCTGGCTTGTTAGCTAGCGAAGGATATAATAACCAAGGCATTTCATGGTGTTTTAAACTAGATTGAATTGCCAAGGAATCTACTTCTCCCCCAACTGCTCCTGTCAATTACTAAATTGGGCCGTTCAAAATCACTGTAGGGTCAACACAAATGTAAATTCAAATCTTTAGGTTCCTTTGTCATGGAATATTGTCCCAACCATACAACACTAAAAAGAGAGGTGCATCATTTCCTTTGTGTTCTCTTTCACAAAGTTTCTGTTCAGAGATCAGCAAATATCCAGACAGACGGCACACATGTGTTAAACATTTACAATGTTCCAGTTAATCATGCTAGACTCCTGACACAGAAGTGAATAAGATACAATCCTGATCTCAAGTTGCTTATATTCTAGGAAAGAAAACGCATTTTAATTATGCAAAGATAATACATTCTCAAGGTGTAAATGGTATTAATTTATCAGGTATAATGCAAGTCTGGTACTTGGATGGACCATCTCAAATAAAATTTAACTATAAAAGTATTCAAAAGTGCACTATACATGGCAGGAAAAACATTTTTCTTTTCTATTTTTTATTTTGTTTATCTAAATCTCATGTAGAAAATTTTCTTGGGATTTTTAATAAACCAATTTTAATTAATTTTCCAAAAGTAATCCTTACAGAAATTTTGTCATTATCTACAATTCTCTTTTTGCCATACACTAAAAGATTCATGCTACAACAGGAATGGATCATCTGCTTCACCCAAACCTCAAGAAACAGTTTGACAAGTGAGACTGGGTTCTCAAGAGGTGGAGCTACAAGACATCATTAGTGGACAGCATTAAGGAACATTTCAGCTATTACCACCCTACCAAAGAACATAGACCACATTTTCTTTTGACCTAGACCAACCCAATCGTCAATTAATGTCATATGCAAGCCAGAATGACTAAAACAGTCACTTGATCCCTGGAGAAAAAAGCATAATATTTTTTGAGTATATTAACAGGTTTTTCTCTTTTACATCCCTTACAGACATACTAAGGTATCTATCTTCCTTGGAAAGTGAGGTGAAGAGATCAGTGTTGTTGTCCCATTAATATAAAGAGAGAAAAAATTAGTAATCATTTCAACTATGAAATAAAAATTTCAAGTCAATAAGGATAAGAAATAGTCTTAAAAGTCGGGCTTTGTAAAAATAACTTTCTAGATGGCCAAACAGGAACAGCTCCAGTCTGCAGCTCACAACGAGACCAATGCAGAAGGCAGGTGATTTCTGCATTTCCAACTGAGGTACCAGGTTCATCTCATTGGGACTGGTTAAGCAGTGGGTGTAGCCCACAGAGGGCAAGCTGAAGCAGGGTGGGACACTGCCTCACCAGAGAAGCACAAGGGGTCAGGGAACTCCATCCCCTAGCCAAGGGAAGCTTTGACGGACTATGGCATGAGGGACAGTGCTATCCAGCCCAGATATTATGCTTTTCCCATGGTTTTTGCAACCCACAGAACAGAAGATTCCCTCAGGTGCCTACATCACCAGGGCCCTGGGTTTCAAGCACAAAACTGGGCTGTCGTTTGAGCAGAGACTGAGCTAGCTGCAAGAGTTTTATTTCTGTACCCCAGTGGTGCCTGGAACCCTAGCAAGACAGAAGTATTCACTACCCTGAAAGGGGGCTGAGGCCAGGGAGCCAAGTGGTGTTGCTAAACAGGTCCCACCCACACGGAGCCCAACAAGCTAAGATCACAGGCTGGAAATTCTCGCTGCCAGCACAGCAGTCTGAAGTCCACCTGGGACACTCCAGCTTGGTGGGGAAAGGGATGTCCACCATTACTGAGGCTTGAGTAGGCGGTTTTCCCCTCAGTGTAAACAAAGCCACCAGGAAGGTCAGACTGGGTAGAGCCCACCTCAGTGCAGCAGAGCTCCTGTAGCCAGACTGCCTCTCTAGATTCCTTCTCTCTGCACAGGGCCTCTCTGAAAGGAAGACAGTAGCCCCAGTCTGGGGCTTATAGATAAAAGTCCCATCTCCCTGGGACAGAGCACTTGGGGGAAGATGCAGCTGTGGGTGCAGATTCAGCAGACTTAAATGTTCCTGCCTGCTGGCTCTGAAGAGAGCAGCATATCTTCCAGCACAGCGCTCAAGCTCTACTACAGACAGACTGCCTCCTCAAGTGGGTCCCTGACCCCCATGCCTCCTGACTGAAAGAGACCTCCAAGCAGGGATCGAAAGATACCTCATACAGGAGAGCTCTGACTGGCATCTGGTGGGTGCTCCTCTGGAATGAAGATTCCAGAGGAAGAAGCAGGCAGTAATCTTTGCTGTTCTACAGCCTCCACTGGTGATGTCCAGGAAAACAGGGTCTGGAGTGGACTGCTAGCAAACTCCAGTGGATCTGTAGAAGAGGTGACTGATCATTAGAAGGAAAACTAGCAAACAAAAAGCAATAACATCAATATCAACAAAAAGGTCACACACAAAAAAAATCCAAAAGTGCTCTGCATTAAAGAGCAAAGGTAGATAAATCCATGATGATGAGGAAAAAACAGCGCAAAAAGTCTGAAAATTCCAAAAGCCAGAATGCCTCTTGTCCTCCAAAGGATCACGATTCCTCGCCATCAAGGGAACAAAATTGGATGGAGAATGAGTTTGACGAATTGACAGAAATACGCTTCAGAAGGTGGTTAATACCAAACTCCTCTGAGCTAAAGGAGCATGTTCTAACCCAATGCAAGGAAGCTAAGAACCTTGATAAAAGGTTACAGGAAATGCTAATTAGATTAATAAATTTAGAGGAGAACATAAATGACCTGATGAAGCTGAAAAACACAGCATGAGAACTTTGTGAAGCGTATGCAAGTATCAAGAGTCAAATCAATCAAGGAGAAGAAAGGATATCAGAGATTGAAAATCAAATTAATGAAATAAAGGATGAAGACAAGATTACAGAAAAAAGAATGAAAAGGAATGAATGAAGCCTCCAAAAAACATGCGACTATGAAAAAAACAAACATACAATTGATTGGTGTACCTGAAACTGATGGGGAGAATGGAACCAAATTGGAAAACACACTTCAGGATATTATCCAGGAGAACTTCCTGGATCTAGCAAGGCAGGCCAACATTCAAATTCAGGAAATACAGAGAACCATTAAGATACTCCTCGAGAAGAGCAACCACAAGACACATAATTTTCAGATTCACCAAGGTTGAAATAAAGAAAAAAATGTTAAGGGCAGTCAGATTACCTACAAAGGGAAGCCCATCAGACTAACAGCAGATTTCTCTGCAGAAACCCTACAAGCCAGAAGACAGTGGGGGTCAATATTCAACATTCTTAAAAAAAAAAAAAAAAAAAAAGAAAAAGAAGAAGAATTTTCAACCCAGAATTTCATTTCCAGTCAAAATAAGCTTCAAAAGCGAAGAAAAAATAAAATCCTTTACGGTCAAGTAAATGCTGAGGGATTCTGTCACTACCAAGCCTGCCTTACAAGAGCTCCTGAAGGAAGCACTAAATATGGAAAGAAAAAATAGGTACCAGCCACTACACAAACATACCAAAATATATAGACCAATGACACTATGAAGAAACTGCATCAACTAATGTGCAAAATAACCAGCTAGCATCATGATGACAGAATCAAATTCACACGTAACAGTATTAACCTTAAACATAAATGGGCTAAATGCCCCAATTAAAAGACACAGACTGACAAACTGGATAAAGAGTCAAGACCCACTGGTGTGCTGTATTCAGGAGACCCATCTCATGTGCAAAGACACACATAGGCTCAAAATAAAGAGATGGAGGAATATTTACCAAGCAAATAGAAAGAAAAAAAAAAAAAAGAAGAAGCAGGGGTTGCAATCGTGTCTCTGATAAAACAGACTTTAAACCAACAAAGATCAAAAAAGACAAAGAAGTGCATTACATAATGTTAAAGGGATCAATGCAACAAGAAGAGTTAACTATCCTAATTATATATGCACTCAATACAGAAGTACCCAGATTCATAAAGCAAGTTTTTAGAGACATACTAGACAAAAATAGACTTAGACTCCCACACAACAATAGTGGGAGACTTTACACCCCACTGTCAATATTCGACAGATCAATGAGACAGAAAATTAACAAGGATATTCAGGCCTTGAACTCAGCTCTGGACCAGGAGGACCTAATAGACATCTACAGAACTCTCCACCCCAAATGAACAGAATATACATTCTTCCCAGCACCACATAGCACTTACTCTAAAATTGACCACATAATTGGAAGTAAAACACTTCTCAGCAAATGTAAAAAAATGGAAATCATAACAGTCTCTCAGACCACAGTGCAATCAAATTAGAACTCAGGATTAAGAAACTCACTCAAAACCACACAACTACACAGAAACTGAACAACCTGCTCCCAAATGACTACTGGATAAATAATGAAACTAAGGTAAAAATAAATAAGTTATTTGAAACCAATGATAACAAAGACACAACGTACCAGAATCTCTGGGACACAGCTAAAGCACTGTTTAGAGGCAAAGTTATAGCACTAAATGCGCACATCAGAAAGCAGGAAAGATCTAAAATCGACACCCTAACATTGCATTCAAAGAACTAGAGAAGCAAGAGCAAACAAATTGAAAAGCTAGCAGAAGACAAGAAATAACTAAGATCAGAGCAGAACTGAGGAGATAGAGACATGAAAATCCCTTCAAAAAAATTAATGAATCCAGGAGCTGGATTTTTGAAAAGATTAACAAAATAGATAGGCCACTAGCCTGACTAATGAAAAAGAAAAGACAGAAGAATCAGGCCGGGTATGGTGGCTCATGCCTGTAATCCCAGCACTTTGGGAGGCTGATGCAGGCAGATAACCAGGTCAGGAGATTGAGACCATCCTAATAACACAATGAAAACCTATCTCTACTAAAATTACAAAAACAAAAATTAGTCAGTCATGGTGGCGGGCACCTGTAGTCCCAGCTACTTGGGAGATGAGGCAGGAAAATAGCGTGAACCTGGGAGGCAGAGCTTGCAGAGCCAAAATCATGCCACTGCACTCCAGCCTGGGCGACAGAGTGAGACTCCATCTCAAAAAAAAAAAAAAAAGACAGAAAGAAAGAAAGAAGAGAAAAAGAAAAGAGAAAAGAATCAAATAGACACAATAAAAATGATAAAGGGATATCACCACTGATCTCACAGGAACACAAACTACCATCAGAGAATACTATAAACACCTCTATGCAAATAAATTAGAAAATCTAGAAGAAATGGATAAATTCCTGGACACAAACAACCTCCCAACACTAAGCCAGGAAGAAGTCAAATCCCTGAATAAACCAATAACAAGTTCTGAAATTGAGGCAATAATTAAAAGCCTACCAACCAAAAAAAAAAAGCCCAGGTCCAGATGGATTCATAGCCGAATTCTACCAGAGGTACAAAGAGGAGCTGGTACCATTCCTTTTGAAACTATTCAAAACAATAGAAAAAGAGGGACTCCTCCCTAACTCATTTTATGATGCCAGCATCATCCTGATACAAAAACCTGGCAAAGACACAACAAAAAAAAGAAAATCTCAGGACAATACCCCCGATAAACATTGATGCGAAAAGTCCTCAATGAAATACCAGCAAACAGAATCCAGTAGCACATCAAAAAGCTTATCCACCACAATCAAGTCTGTTTCATCCCTGGGATGCAAGGTTGGTTCAACATACACAAATCAATAAGCCTAATTTGTCACATAAATAGAACCAATGACAAAAACCACATGATTATCTCAGTAGATGCAGAAAAGGCCTTCAATAAACTTCAACCCCCCCTTCATGCTAAAGACACTCATTAAACGAGGTACTGATGGAACATATCTCAAAATAATAACAGCTATTTATGACAAACCCACAGGCAATATCATACTGAATGGGCAAAAGCTGGAAGCATTCCCTTTGAAAATTGGCACAAGACAAGGATGCCCTCTCTCGCCACTCCAATCAACATAGTATTGGAAGTTCTGGCCAGGGCAATCAGGCAAGAGAAAGAAATAAAGGGTATTCAAATAGGAAGACAGGAAGTCAAATTGTCGTGTTTGCAGATTATATGATTGTATATTTAGAAAACCCTGTCATCTCAGTCCCAAAACTCCTTAAGCTAATAGGCAACTTCAGCAAACTCTCAGGATACAAAATCAATGTGCAAAAATTACAAGCACTCCTATACACAATAATAGACAGAGTCAAATCATGAGTGAACTCCCATTCACAGTTGCTACCAAGAGAATAAAATGCCTAGGAATACAACTTACAAGGGATGTAAAGGACCTCTTCAAGGAGAACTACAAACTACTGCTCAAGGAAATAAGAGAGGACACAAACAAGTGGAAAAACATTCCATGTTCATGGGTAGAAAGAATCAATACCATGAAAATGGCCATACTGCCCAAAGTAATATATAGATTCACTGCTATTCCCATCAAGCTACCACTGGCTTTCTTCACAGAATTAGAGAAAACTACTTTAAGTCTCATATGGAACCAAAAAAGAGCCCATATAGCCAAGACAATCCTAAGCAAAAAGAACAAATCTGGAGGCATCACGGTACCTGACTCACACTATACTACAAAGCCATAGTAACCAAAACAACAAGACTGGTACTGAAACAACTATATAGACCAATGGAACAGAACAGAGGCCTCAGAAATAACACCACACGTCTACAACCATCTGATGTTTAACAAACCTGACAAAAACAAGCAATGGGGGAAAGAATTCCCTATTTAATAAATGGTGTTGGGGAAACTGGCTAGCCATATGCAGAAAACTGAAACTGGATCCCTTCCTTACATCTTATGCAAAAATTAACTCAAGATAGAGTAAAGACTTAAATGTAATACCTAAAACCATAAAAATCCTAGAAGAAAACCTAGGCAATACCTTTCAGGACATAGGCATAGGCAATGACTTCATGACTAAAACATCAAAAGCAATTGCAACAAAAGCCAAAATTGACAAATGGGATCTAATTAAAATAAAGAGCTTCTGCACAGCAAAAGAAAGCAGAGTGAACTGGTAACCTACAGAATAGGAAAGTGAACATCATCATAGTAAACAGGTAACCTACAGACTGAGAGAAAATTTTTGCAATCTATCCATCTGACAAAGGGATAATATCCAGAATGTATGAGGAACTTAAATTTACAAGAAAAAAAACCCATTAAAAAGTAGACAAAGATATGAACAGACATTTCCCAAAAGAAGACATTTTTGCAGCCAACAAACATGATAGAAAGCTCACCATCACCAGTCACTAAAGAAATGAAAATCAAAACCACAATGAGATACCATCTCACGCCAGTTAGAATGGTGATCATTAAAAAAGTCAGGAAACAGCAGATGCTGAACAGGATGTGGAGAAACAGGAATGCTTTAACACTGCTAGTGGCAGTGTAAATTAGTTCAACCATTGTAGAAGACAGTTTGGTGATTCTTCAAGGATCTAGAACCAGAAACACTGTTTGACCCAGCAATTCCATTACTAGGTATATTCCCAAAGGATTATAAATCATTCTACTATAAAGTCACATGCACATGTATGTTTACTGCAGCACTATTCACAACAGCAAAGACTTGGAACCAACCCACATGCCCAACAATAACAGACTGGATAAAGAAAATGTGGTGTTTACACACCATGGAATACTACGCAGCCATAGAATCATGTCTTTTGCAAGGACATGAATGAAGCTGGAAACCATCATTCTCAGCAAACTAACACAGGAACAGAAACCAAACACCGCATGTTCTCACTCATAAGTGGGAGTTGAACAACAAGAACACATGGACACAGGGAGGGAAACATCACACACCAGGGCCTGTCAGGGGGTAGGAGGCAAGGGGAGGGATAGC
This sequence comes from Chlorocebus sabaeus, assembly GCF_047675955.1. Lineage (NCBI taxonomy): Eukaryota > Metazoa > Chordata > Mammalia > Primates > Cercopithecidae > Chlorocebus > Chlorocebus sabaeus. The sequence goes on from NC_132911.1 coordinate 75,919,180, forward strand.
ATTAGGAGAAATACATAATATAGATGACGGTTTGATGGGTGCAGCAAACCACCATGGCACATGTATACCTATGTAACAAACCTGCACATTCTGCACATCTACCCCAAAACTTAAAGTATAATAAAAAAATAATTTTCTAAATTTTTTTATCCTCCTCTTTAACAAATGAAGAGGCAGTTCTGGTCATCTTAATCATAGACTTTTATATAGAAGATGTATATATAGAGGAAGTCCAAATAAGACAGAAAGAAATGTGACAGCTTATTCTTCTGTTTGCCAGTGAACTTTGGGAAGAGAAAGAAAACCGAGAGAGAGAAAGCAGCAAAAGAAACAAGTACATTTTCTGATCTACCTTCTCCAAGCTGAAGTTCCAGAGAGGAGAAACTTTTAGATAAGATGAAAGGAATGTTGAGAGTAAAAGAGGTTTTTGGCCCTTTGGGACTCAAGAGCAAAACTGCTGTGCAAGGCAAACCTGTGCTAATATGGTATAGTCCCGGCAGAGTAAAGAGGGCGGAGAAGGAAAGTTGAGCAGAAAAAGGCCTAATTGTCATTATCTGTCATTTGGTGGAATAAACCTAAAGTTGTCCAAATATCCCTAAGAAAAGAATGAGAAGATCCCAAGACAGCAGTCATGACATAGGTTATCTCATAATGGGAAGCAAGGAGAGCTCATCAATAAGGCTATAGACTCAAAACTATCTGCCGTACGTGGCAAAAAACTTGAGACAGACGCAGCATCAGTGGGAGTCAAGGTAAATCCATGTCACACAGGTTGGCCTACCAGGGCCTGAAAAATCTGAATCTAAACTTCCATCAGGAATTATATCATTTGCAGACTCCAGAGGCAGATGCCAATATATTGCCTAGGAAAGCAGTCTACTAATCCAGCTCACCAGTTATCAGTATTTGTATACCCAAGGACCAGCAACAAGGCCAGGGAATAAGTTCCCCTCCACCAGTACACTTGAATAATACTTTGAAGAGGAGCAACACCACTGTTTGCATTTCTGCTTCAAATAGGGGATGGAGACAATTCACTGCCCTTATATCTACTATAATAAGAAAGGGAAAAAAATAATTTCTTCAGAAATTAGTTTTAGATCTGCTTTTTAATTTGAAATTTCCTTTTAGGCCAAGAAGTTCAAACACCTGTAAACTGAATATATATATTGTTTATGGAAATGATGTATTATAAATAGAAGAATTATATTAATGAGAACTGCCAAAGGCCAAAGCAGCCAACCATGAATTCTCAAATTCTATTTCAGTTGAAGTCCACAGGGGGATTCTTACCTCACACCCAGATCTCTAGGAATGCTAAAAAGCAGTAGAACATCAACTCACAGACACCTTAGAGTTATCTGAAAGATGTTAGCTGGATGATCCCTGCTCTATTCTACAAAGGCCAAAAGAGTCCACAAACATGTGGACTAACTAAGCAAGGCCACCGCCTCAGGATATTTTTCAAAATTAACCATCATGCTTCTGAAGTAGAGTGAATCTCATTCTACCCACAGATGTATTGAGCTCTTACTCAAATTCTAGGCAGAAACTATACTATCAAAAACCCCTTAATCCATTTTATAGCCCACAATTTTCCCTCTTTTCATCCCTTTCTCACAGACTACAGCCTAAGATTCCTTTTTGCTTAGATCATATAAATGGTAGGAATTACTATACAATTAAATCCCTTTTTATATCCTCTAGTCACAAAACTATTTAGGATCTGGTCACAAGACTATTAGATCAACCTTCCTTTACCAAAAAATCCACCACATACAATTCATGATTTCAATAGTGTCTCTATATATTTTATTGGAGGAATAACAAAAGTATGAAAAACCTATTTCTGCTTTGTAACACAAATAAATAAAGTTCATTGAGTTTTACAGCAGACTTGAAACTATTACTAGTGGCTGAATTATTAAGATTTGGGAACTGCAAGGGTCCCTTAAAATTTAGGGATTATATCTTATTTATCTTTATGACATCACTGCACCTAGAACACAATTAGTTCTCTTTAAATATTTGTTGACATGAACAGCTGAAACTAACCTCTTTATATATCATTATTTTCAAAAAATACCATAACTTAAGATGACTGTATTACTGAACAGAAAGAATGACACTTTTAATAAATTCCATGGATGCAGGGGAGGTGAGGGAATGGTTTCAGGATAAAATTGTTCCACCTTAGATCATCTGGCATTAGTTAGATTCTCATAGGGAGCACACAACCTGGATCTGTTCACAATACAGTTCATGCTCCTATGAGAATCTAATGCTGTGGCTTATGGGACAGGAGGTGGAGCTCAGGTGGTAATGTTCACTTGCCCTCTGCTCACCTCCTACTGTGCAGTCCAGTTGCTAATATGCCACAAACTGGCGGTCCATTGCCCAGGGGTTGGTGACTCCTGAAACAGAAATTACAAGGGGCTGGAAAAAGAGGGGATGGAAAATTACTGTTTAATGATTATATAGTTTTTGTTTGGGATGATTAAAAATGTTCAAGTCTAGAGAAAACTATTTTAAAATTCATATGGAACCAAAAAAAAAAAAAAGCCCAAATACCCAAGACAATCCTAAGCAAAAATAACAAAGCTGGAAGCATCACACTACCCAACTTCAAACTATACTACAGGGCTACAGTAACCAAAACAGCATGATACTGGTACAAGAAAAGACACACAGACCAATGGGACAGAAAAGAGAACGAAGAAATAAGACCACACACCTACAACTATCTGATCTTTAACAAACCTGACAAAAACAAGCAAAGGGGAAAGGATTCCCTATTTAATAAATGGTGCTGGGAGAACTGTCTAGCCATATGCAAAAAATTGAAACTGGACCCTTTCCTGACACCATACACAAAAACCAACTCAAGATGGATTAAAGACTTACATGTAAAACCCAAAACTGTAAAAACTCTAAAAGAAAACCTAGGCAATACCATTCAGGATATAGGCATGGGCAAAGATTTCATGACAAAGATGCCAAAAGTAATTGCAACAAAAGCAAAAATTGAAAAACGAGATCCCATTAAACTAAAGAGCTTCTGCACAGAAAAAAAAAAAAATTAACAGAGTTAACAGACAGCTTACAGAATGAAAGAAAATGTTTGCGAACTACATCTGACAAAGGTCTAATATCCAGCATCTATAAGGAACTTAAACAAATTTACAAGAAAAAAAGCAAACAGCCTCATTAAAAGGTGGGGTGAACAGACACTTCTCAAAAGAAGACACGTGACCAACAATCATATGAAAAAAAGCTCAGTGTCACTGATCATTAGAGAAATGCAAATCAAAATCACAGTGATACACCATCTCACACCAGTCAGAATGGCTTTTATTAAAAAGTCAAAAAAAAAACATGCTGGTGAGGCTGTGGTGAAAAAAAAGAACACTTTTACACTGTTGGTGGGAGTGTAAATTAGTTCAACTATTGTGGAAGACAGTGTGCTGATTCCTCAAATACCTAGAGACAGAAATACCATTCAACCAGGCAATCCCATTACTGGGTAAATACCCAAATGAACATAAGTGTTCTACCATAAAGACACATGCACGCGTATGTTCATTGCAGCACTATTCACAATAGCAAAGACATGGAATCAACCTAAATGCCCATCAATGGTTGACTGGATAAAGAAAATGTGGTATATAAGCACTATAGAATATTATGCAGCCATAGAAAATAATAAGATCATGTCTTTTGCAGAAACATGAATAGAGCTGGAGGCCATTATCCTTAGAAAAGTAATGCAGCAACAGAAAACCAAATCCTGCATGTTCTCACATATAACTGGGAGCTAAATGATGGGAATACATGGACACATAGGGGGAACAATGCACACTGGGCCTACTGGAAGGCAGAGGGTGGGAGGAAGAAGAGTATCAGGAAAAATAACTAACGGATACTAGGCTTAATACCTGGGTGATGAAATAATCTGTACAACAAGCCCCCATGACACGCATTTACCTATGTAACAAACCTGCACATCCTGCACATGTACTCCTGAACTTAAAATAAATTTTTTTAAAAGCTCAGGAAATAGATAGTGGTGGTGGTTGTATAATAGTGAATGTACTTGAATTATACACTTAAAAATGGCTAAAATGGGCCAGGCATGGTGGCATTTGCCTGTACTCCCAGCTACGGGGAAGGCTGTGTGGCAGGAGGATCATTTGAGGCTAGCCTGGGAAACACAGCAAAACCCTTCAAAAATTGTTAAAACAGTAAGTTTTAGTTGCATATATTTTACCACAATAAAAAAGGCATAGTGACTACTAAATATTAAAATAATACCTCACAAAGTGCTGCGTAACAATTCACTCTACAAGTGTGAAGACTCTAAGTGTACATACTGTATAAATTACCTATCTTATTTACCCCAAAAGAAACAAATACTAATCAGTAATGAGCAAATAGGTAAAATAGCTGAATATTAAAAATAAAGATGGACTACAATTCCCTTATCAGTAGCCTTACCACTTTACAAAGTAGTTTGAGAGCACTGTGTGTTTTATTCTTACTTACAAGTAAACTGAATAAGAATGGGTAAAAAATATGTTGTTCTAACAGAATTTGAAATAGCTATAGAATAATGACTGCTAAAGATATGCTAATTTGATAATTGAACAAATATTTTTAAAGGTCATTAGATTCATTCTGTAACAAGTCACATGTGAATATTAAAATCTATATTATTTGAAAACAAAAATATAAAGAATATGGTCAAAACAGACAAGTTAGAACTCTAAGTCCTCCAAAGGGTTAAAATAAGCTGTAGTCTTTGACCAATCACCCTCTAGAACCATGTCTTCATAAATTTGATTCATTTATAGAGTGTTTTTGATGATAGGCAATTCTTTGTTGAAAGTTAAGTGCTCTTTTATATGAATAAATAAAAAAGGCTTTGGTTTGAACTAATACATTATTTTGACAAATGTTTATTGGAACCCCAGTTATGGGTTCATAAATCAGAGTTCTTTGTGGTCCATCAGGTGAGCTCAGCAATGCCACCAGATGTCACAGCAAATACCAATAGGGTAATTAAAACAAGTCCATGGAATGCAGTCCCTCTCCTACACAATGACAGTAGTCAAAACAAGAAGAAATAGCTTATTATCTTTAACCTACTGAAAATACTTCTGCAAGATGTCATAACCATACCTTCAAAGAAAAAAAACATTTGTTTTCTATTTACTATTGTATTAAAATGACAAGGCCAGGCATGATGCATGATCTGTCAGACAGATTATTTCCAAACCTATCTCACAATAAAAAGGAGGAAAATCATCTGCATGCAGTAACTAAACTATATCCTTAGAAAAAGTATTCCTCTTTTTTTCTTCCTTTTCTTTCCTTCCTTTCTCTCTACCCGCTTTTCAAAATAGCTCTTATTTCCTGAAAAGTGAGTCCTATTAATAGTACCTAATATACCTGGCCCAATGCACATCCAGTTGCATATTGCATGGGCCTGAATTGTTTTAAAAAATTCCATGATTAAAAGCTTGCATTCTTTTCTATCAAATAGAATACATTTGGCAACAAAATTCTAGCAAAACACCAAACCCATTTGTGACTAAAAACTGGAAAGACTTTTTACTCTGGAGACTTTTGAAAGTCTCTGTACAGTCCTGGCACTACCAGCCATAAAAAGGAAGGGGAACAAGGCTTTTAATTAAAATAGTCATTTGCATAATATAGCTTACAGTGGGAAATTTTCTTGAAGGATCCCTGCCTGTCGGAATGATAGGTAGACCTCTGCATAATTCATCCTAAACAGTCACAAGTAACACAGCGAGCACATTAGAGATTGCCTCTAAACCGACCAGGCAGCTCCATTTAAAGGGCCAGTATGGTAAGGCCATATAAGGAGAGCTTTGCTATTACTTTATAACTTCACTGCCCATGCCTGCTGGCTTCACTATTGATGATAATATAAATAGACAGTGAGTGACAATTTAACATGCTAGCTATTGAACTACTCTAATCTTAAACCAAAGAAATTATGTCATCAAGACTGACTTAAAAGAGCAATGTCTAAATACAGCTGTTATTTGTGAACAACAAAAATGTTGCCATTATATCATAGGACAATGTTTAGAAAGAACTGAACCGGGACCTGGGTCTTCCAGAGCATCTCTGATTCCACATTATCTGGGTAATCCCATATTTTTTAAAAAGTTCTTATTAAATGGGTGCCTAAACTATAAAGGCAGCTAATTTGCAAGAAAGAACTGGGGAATAAGACAGCTGGAATGAGCCCTGTCAACATCAAAACAAATATTATACATTGACCTCAGAAACTTTTCTGTCCAAAGAACCACAATTTGATGGGATTAGTGTATAGAGAAATTTATATTCCAGGGCATTATTATAAACAATAGAGCAATAGTCCGGCAATTACTGGAGTTTAACAGCTAAGTGTGGTCAGGGAAAGAATGAGAGAGAGCCCTACCGGTGCTGCCGTCATCCCAAGCTAATTGTGGGCATACTCAAAGCTGTGTCTCCCTAAGGAACAACATCAGAGGCTTAACAACGTAGGGGTGGGGGACATATAGCAGAGAGAACAAGGGAGAGACTTTAATAATCTAGCCAATCGCTAAACAAATAAATAAGAAAATAACAATAACCAGCCCCAGGGTAGTGCCCAGAGTAGCTATATTATCAAAAATAGTTACCAACAAAAAATGATGAGGCAAGCAAAGAAACAGGAAAGTAAGATCCATTCTCTGGGAGGTGGGAGAGCAAACAACATAAATTTCCTGTCAAAACAACCAGATGTCAGATTTAACAGAAAAATAGTTCAAAGTAGCCATTACAGAAATAAAGGAAAGCGGCCGAGCATGGTGGCTCACACCTGTAATCCCAGCACTTTGGGAGGCTGAGGTTGACGGATTACCTGAGGTGAGGAGTTTGAGATCATCCTGGCCAACATGGAGAAATCCTGCCTCTACTAAAAATACAAAAATTAGTCACACATGGTGGCATGCGCCTATAGTCCCAGCTACTTGAGGAGGCTGCGGCAGGAGAATCACTTGAACCCAGAGGCAGAAGTTGCAGTGAGCCGAGATCGCAGCACCACACGCCAGGCTGGGTGACAGAGCAAGAGTCCATCATAAATAAATAAATAAATAAACAAATAAAAGCATGATTAAAGAAGTAAAGAAAGATATATTGACAATATTATACCAAATAGAGAATACCAATAAATATAAATTTTTTAAAAAAAGGAACCAAATCAAAATTCTGGAGTTGAAAAGTGTAATGACTGAAATAATGTATTTGCTAGAAGGTCTCAACAGGATGTTTGAACTGAAAGAAAAAGGAACTCATAAACTGGAAGATAAATTGACAGAGATTATGAAAGCAAAGGAACAGAGAGAAAAAAAAAATGATGAGGAAAAAATAAACAGGCCCTCACAGAAATATGGGACACCATTAAATGCACCAACATGCACATAAAGGGAATATCAGAAGGAGATGAGAAATGAGAAAATTCATAACCAAATGAGATTCCACCAAGAATTCAAAGTTAAACATCCAAAACTCAAATAATGTAGTATGTCACATAAGTAAGCTAAGAAACAAAAATCACATGATTGTCTCAATAGACACAGAAAAAAGAATTTGAAAAAATATCTATTACCCTTTCATGATAAAAACATTGAACAAATAGGAATAGGAGGAAATTTCCTCAACCTAATAAAGAGCATCTATAAATATCCACAGTTAACATCATACTTAGTGGTGCAAGACTGGACGGTTCCCCTTAAGATAAGCCACAAGACAAGGATGTCAACCCTCACCACTTCTATTTGACATTGTACTGATGTTCTAGACATGGCATTAAAAAAGGAAAAGAAATAAAAGGTATACAAATTGGAAGAGGAGGCAAATGATCTCTATTTGCAGATGACATGATCTTATATGCAGAAATCTTAAAGTAGCCCAAAAAACTATCGGAGCTAGTGAATAAGTTCAGCAAGACTTCAAGATTAATATACAAAAATCAACAGTATCTCTATACATTTGCAATGAGCAATCCAAAAATGAAATTAAGAAAACAATTCTATTCACAGTAGCATCAAAAAGGATGTAACACTTAGGAATAAATTTAATAGAAGTACAAAACTTATACTCTGAAATCTATAAAAACATTGTTGAAAGAAACAAAACATCTAAATAAATGGAAAAGACATTTTATGTTCATGGACCAAAATATTCAACACTGCTTAAATGGCAATATTCCCCAAACTGATCCATAGATTCAATGCAAACCCTATCAGAATCCTAGTTAATTTCTATGCAGGAAGTGACTGATTCTAAAACTCATATGAAATTGCAAGGGACTCTGAACAATTAAAATAATGCTGAAAATTGATAATAAACTGAGGAATCACACTTCCCAATTTCAAAATTTAGTATAAAGCAACAGTAATCAAAATAGTGTAGTACTGACAAAAGAATAGATATATAGAGTAGTCGAACAGAATTGAGAGGCCAGAAATAAATCCATGTATCTATAGTCAACTGATTTTCGATAAGGGTGCCAAGACTAGTCAATGAATAAAGAATAGTCTTTTCAACAAATGGTACTGGAGTAACTGGATAGCCATAGGCAAAGGAATAAAGAATAAACACTTATCTCACACTCAAATCAACTCCAAATTGATCAAAGACCTAAATGTAAGGGCATATAATTATAAAAGTCTTAGAAGAAAACACAGGAGCAAATCTTTATGACCTTTTTTCATATGAAATCAAAATCTTGAGCAGCACATGAAAAAAAACTGATAAATTGGACTTTGCTATGGTTTGTCCCCACCAAAACTCATGTGGAGATATGGTCCTCATTGTAGCTACGTTGGGAGCTTATGCCTTTAAGAGGTGATTAGGTCCTTAAGAGGGATTAATGCCCTTTAGGGGTAAATTCTCACTCTCACAGGACTGGATTAGTCATCATGAGAGTGGATTGTAAAGTGAGGTTGCCTCTCGTGTTTGGTCTCTGCACATACTCACTTCCCCTTCATCTTATCTGCCACATTATGATGCATCATGAGGCCCTCACCAGAAGCCAACCAGATAAGGCCACTTAATCTTGAACCATCCAGCCTCTAAAACTGTAAGATAAATAAACCTCTTTCCTTTATAAATTACCAAGACTCAGGTATTCAGATATAACAACAGAAAACAGATTAAAACAGACTTCATCAAAATTTTTAAATGTTGTGTTTTAAAGAAGCCAGTCACAAAAGACCACATCCTATATGATTCTATTCATATGAAAGTCCAGAATAGGGAAATCAATAGACAGAAGGCGGATTGTGGTTGCTTAGGACTGGAATCAGTGAGAGGGAAAATGGGGTGGAGGAGCAAGAGTTGTATTAATCATGGTTCTCCAAAGACAAGAAAATCAATGGGATGAATATATAGAGAGATTTGCTTCAACGGATTGACTTACACAATTGTATTAATCAGGGTTCTCCAAGGAAACAGAACCAATATGATATAAAGACAGATACATGAGACGGGCTTTATTATGGGAATTGGTTCATGTGATTATGGAAGCCGAGAAGTCCCACAATAGTGTGTCTGCAAACTGGAAAATCAGGGAAGTTGGTGGTATAGCTCAGTCCAAGTTCAAAGGTGTGAGAACAAGGGAAATGGGTGGTATAATTTTTACTTCGAGACTATGGGGTGACAGAGCAGGTGTGGAGGTTTTGTTACAATTCTCAGAGTCCAAAGGCCAGAGAACTTGAAGTTCTGGTGCCCAAGGGCAGGAGAAGATAGATGTCTCAGCTCCAGAAGAAACGGCAAATCACCTTTCCTCTGCCTTTTTGTTCCATTCAGGCCCTCAAATGATCGTATGATACCTACACATTGTGTACGATGAGGGCACATCATCCTTACTTAGTCCTCTGATTCAAATGTCAATCTCTTCAAGAAGAATCCTCACAACCATACCCAGAAATAATGCTTTACAAAGTATCTGAGTATCCCTTTACCCAGTCAAGTTGATACCTAAAATTAACTATCACAGGCCAGGCACGGTGGCTCACACCTGTAATCCCAGAAATTTGGGAGGCTGAGTTGGGTAGATCACTTGAGGTCAGGAGTTCAAGACAGCCTGGCCAACATGGTGAAACCCCATCTCTACTAAAAGTAGAAAAATTAGTAGAAAATGGTGGCAGGTGCCTGTAATCCCAGCTACCTGGGAGGCTGAGGCAGGAGAATCCCTTAAACCCCCGGGAGGTGGAGGTTGCAGTGAGCTGAATCATGCCACTGCACTCCAGCCTGGGCAACAGAGTGAGACTCCATCTCAAAAATAATAATAACTATCACAATTATGGAGGCTGGCAAGCCCAAAATCAGCAGGGTGGGCCAGTAGGCTATACACAGCATGAGCCAATACTGCAGTTCAAGTCTGAAGGCCAGAATTCTCTCTTGCTTGAGGGAGATAAGTCATCTGTTCTATTCAGGTGTTCAGCTGATTCAATAAGGCCCAACCACATGATGGAAGGCAAAATGTTTTGCCCCAAGTCCATTTGTCTAAATATTAATCTCGTCCAAAAACATCTACACAGAAATATCCATAATAACAGTTTTGACCACTTACCTGGGCACCATGACCCAGCCAAATAGACACATAAAATTAACCATCACAGAAAGGATAAAAGTAAGAGTTTATTTTTTTAGGTGATGAAAATGTTCTAAAGTTGATTGTGGTGATAGTTAAGAGATTAAAAAAGTTTAATGGTTTTAGTCTATTTTAATGACTAGGCTAAAAACCATTGTATTAAATAAACAGTTGAATTGTATTAGTTATATATCAAGAAAGTTGTTTTCTAAAAGGAAGAGCAGACTCCAATGGCAATCTTCATATCCTTGGAGAATGAAAAAAAGTTATTTTACCTGCATTTTTTTAAAAAGCTGCACATCTACAGATACCAAGAAAACCTAAATTACTCCTCTGGAATGGTAACCAATCAGTTATTTAACAGGTATTTATTAAGACTTGTCCCAGAACATTGCTGAATACATAGACAGCCCTCCAAAGCACGTGCTGATGGATTGATTTATTGTTCCCATAGTGGAATTGGATGATTTTCCTAGGGAAAAAAATATACTCCATTCAATTCTCTAGGAGCTTAGAAAAAATAACAGTATTCTGCTGCTAATAGTAACCCTTGGAAATTCCATGCAAAGTTCACTGAGCAACACAGAAATGTAATCCCTAATCTATATGAGCTTATATTCTAGTTAGTAAGACACACTACCAGACACAAAACAAAACTATAAATAAAACCATTGTTAAACCTTAAAGCGACCATAGCTAAAGGGGCTCCAGTCCAGAAAAAAATAAGAGAAATAATATTTATCATTAAATACTTCATGAAATCCTACCATGCACATAAGTGGATTCATGCATACACACACCATACACACACGCATTTATACATACTTCCAAAGCCCAGAAAATAATTTGCAACTTAAGCCTTATTCCTGATCTAATCACTACTACCACTTGTATTTAACAGTCTCTGTAGATTATATTTTCTAAATATCAGGAATAAATACAACACACAACAGTCTAATGAAAAACTAAGATGTTATATGCAAAAGGATTCAGCTTATTTGTTATATAGTCACAGTGACACCCTAGGGTGACTGGTCTGTCACCAGCCAGAAACCTCTGTGGCCAGTGATGCCTCTGCTTGGGGTTTGCTTGCACCTGCTGGGCTCATCCACCCAAACAGCCTGGCAGGCTGCGCTCAACTCGCACTACCGGCCTGGATCCAATGCCTGCCAAGGGTGAGTCAGGCATTGAGTAGTGAGAGGTGTGTGAGTGAGCAAGCATGGGTCCAGCCACTGTGCACAGCCAGGCATGCCAGCTGTGGCAGGGGGGCAGCTCCAGGCACTGGCATAGATGCCGGCTCCATGTGAGGCTGTGACTGGACCAAATGTAACACAAGTGGCTTCTGCTGCAGGTACCAACATCTAGATAAAGGAAATGTGGTGGCACCTGAAAGCTTGGAGGCACGAGTAACCACAAAACTCCAAAGAGGGTGTTACAGTGTGTCACAGCCCTAGACTGGGGAGCCCTGAGGTCTGGACTCCCAGAAGGGCCACAGCTCTTCTCTCCTCATCAACCACAATGTGGCAAGCATGGAACATGTTTCAGCCGCGTTTGTATTACAGCTCTTTCAGTCCCACCATTCAGCAGGCCCCAAGTTTTTGTCCCACATCCAGGAAGAAGGAGATACACAAACAACTGGAGGGTGAGCGATGCAGAGAGGATCTTCATTGAGCAACAGAAAAACTCTCAGGAGACCTGAAGTGGGTCACTCCTTTGGGTAGCTCCTTTCTGTAGCCAGGTCATTCCGATGAATGTCCAGCTCTCAGCAGAGAGGAGACCCATGGTGGGTAGCTCCTTTCCACGGGCAGGTCATCCAGGTAAGTTTCCAGCTCTCGGCAGAGAGCAGAGCTATGGTGGGTAGCTCCTTTAGGCAGGCAGGTCATCCTGAAGAGTTGAGGAGACCTGAAGTAGGTAGCTCCTTCTCACAGCTTATAGTCCCAATGCCTGTGTTAGTCTGGCTGAGTCTGGGGTTTTTGTGGGCTCAGAAAGGAGGAAGTGCATGCTGATTGGTCCATGGGCAGCCATGGAAAAAAGCACCATAAAGTTCTCATCTGGGCAGTGGATTCTACCCAGAACTCACAGCCTGGCCTCCAGGCTTCAAGCTGTCCCTGGTTAGATGGCGGGGTTTCACTGGGGACTTGCCCTTTTCCACCAGGAACCTGTCTGCCTCCTGCCATCATCGACATGCCATCCACAGTGCCCAGGCTCCTCATGCCAAGGGGCACCTGCAGGCCTGCACAGAGCCACCCTCAGCCCCTACCAGCCTCCCTCCAATGCTCGTCAGCACCCAAAGTCTAGAGGGAGCCAAGGTTGCAGGGGGCTAGCATGTTAGTGCCTCTCTGAGTGCTCACACACCCAGCTAGGTCACAATAGCACCCAGGCTTGGCTACAACTTTGCTCCACACCAGAGAAGGTGCCGGGAGTGGGGAGAGACAAGGAAGCAGAAGTGGGCACTTCCAAGCCTGTGGGGGGAAGGGGGCTTCCTGGGCCCCTAAGAGTGCAGGGATCCCCAGGTCTAGAGCCACAGCTGGGAAGCTACAGCTGCACCCAGGAGCACAAGTCTCCTGCCCTACTGACTCAGTAGAGGGCAGGGCTCTCACCTGCTCCTGCCCCCACTGGCTCTGCAGAACAGGGCAGCCCCAGCCACACCTCTCCCGCTGCAGCCCACATCTTCACGGAGGCCATTCCAGATGGGCTGCCACTGTCATTAATATAATTCTAAAATTTTTTATCTAATTATTGCTATCTCGTACATGTGGAAGTAATTTTACAAAGATATAATAACAACATCAAAATCAAGTTCAATAATACTATCTTGGTGAAAGAATATCAAAAACATAAAATTTCAGGGATAGTAACAGTCTGCAAAACACCATCACATACAGTATCTCACTGATTTTTCACAACAGTCCTTGGAGACATTATTATTATTATTAAATATGTAATTCTTATTTTACAGATGCAGAAACTGGGACTTAAATGACTCATCATCCAAAAAATAATGTCAAGTCTAGGAATCAAACTCCAGTCTTTGGACTTTAAATAAAAATTTCTACATTGCAATTAAAAGTAATTGTTGCCTCAAGCCAAGAATTAAGACTACTCAGAAAGGTGTCTAAGACACTACTTATCTATCTTAATCTGTTTTCTGTTGATTAAAACAGAATACCTGAAACTGGGTAATTTATAAAGAAACAAATTATTTCTCACAGTTCAGGAGGCTGGGAAGTCTAAGGTCAAGGGGCCACATCTGGTGAGGCCCTTCTAGATGGTGGGAACTCTCTGCAGAGTCTCAAGGCCATACAGGCATCCCATAGGAAGGGTGCTGACTATGCTAGCTCAGGTCTCTCTTCTACTTCTTATAAAGTCACCAGTATCACTCCCATGATAACCCATTAATGTATTAACCTATTAATCCACTAATCCATGAATGGATAAATCCATTCATGAGGCAGTTCCTTCATGACCCAATCCCCTGTGGAAAGCAGTTTGGAGATTTCTCAAAGAACTAAAACTAGAATTACCATTCAACCCAGCAATCCCATTACTGGGTACATATCCAAAGGAAAATAAGCCATTCTACCAAAAAGTCACCTGCACTCATGTTTGTCTCAGCACTATTCACAATAACAAAGACATGGCATCAACCCAGGTGTTTATCAATGGTTGACTGAATAAAGAAAATGTGGTAAATACACACCACAGAATACTACACAGCCATAAAAAAGAACAAAATCATGTCCTCTGCAGAAATATGGATAGCTGGAGGCCATCATCCTAAGTGAATTAACACAGAAACAGAAAACCACATGTTCTTACTTATCAGTGGGAGGTAAACAATGGGTACACATGGACACAGAGATGGGAACAATAAACACTGGGGATTCCAAAAGGGAGAAGACAGGGAGGAGGGCAAGCGTTGAAAATTTACCTATCAGGTACTATGTTTACTACTTGGACAATGGGATCAATAGACACTAAAACCTCAGCATCACACAATAAACCCACGTAACAAATCTGCACACATACTCCTGAATCTGGGGGAAAAAAAAAAAACACCGGCCCCACCTCTCAGTACTGCCACATTGGGGATTAAGTTTAAGCATGAGTTTTGGAGAGGACAAACATTCAAACTGTAGCACTATCAAGAGAGAGTTTTTAAAGTACAGCAACAGCAGCAGTGAAGAAACTTTCAAGTTCTGTACCAGTCTAGGCAAAAAGAAAATACAACATTTCTGCAAACTACATCTTTTCATTTTCCTCTAGTCCTTTCCTACTATCAAAGCAATATATCTAAAAGAAAGAAACTGCAAATTCCCTATATTCTGTGATCTTTATATTCCATGAAGAATATAATTAAAATACATAATTATATTTTATATATTATTATATTTTATGCATTTTATTATATATTTGTATATAACATATTTATAATATATTTTACTTTGTTTTATATATAATTATATTTTATATTATAATTATATTCTTTATATTCTACATTCTTTATTCTGTTTCAATAAGCACTTCAGATTCTGAGGCACACTAAAGGTTGAGAACCACTAGTCTATGAGAAGCATAGTATTCATATTTGAAGATATGAATGTATAATTATATTCTTTATGGAATATAATTATATACATGCTGTTTATTTTACTGTATATAACATATAATTATGTATTATATTCTGTTTAACATTTTTTAAAAGTACTTAAGTCCCACTTTCACAAAATAAAAGGCACAAATCTTAAAACGAAGGATACCATTTAACTACATAATCATCTCTATAACAAACTAGATCTAATAGCAAAATATAGCCTCTTTGGGAAACCACAAATGGTTCATGTTAACTCCAAAGACTACTATGTATATGTGCAAATGCTCACCTAGAAAAGTCCAACTTTGAATTTATTATAATCATTAAGTGGGGCATCAGCCAGCAGAGTTAGAGACGTATTATATATCTCTGATCCCCACAATTACAAGGACAAGATTTACAATTGGAAATGAGCATCAAGATATTGTGCTAGAAATTAATGTTTGGCTTTGGTGTTCTCCTGGCTTGCAGCAATATATAGTTGATCATATAAACCAGGGAACAAATTAAGCAGCACATCCAATTTCTCTGTGGTTCCACTGCCCTCTAGTGGCTGTTTTGAAACTAGTTATTAACTGATAGCCTTCAAAAGTCAACGGGGATTCTCAAAGAAGGGAGGGGAGAACACCAGCATCAGCAACATCCAGGAACTTTTTTAAACATGCATATTTCAAGTCCTACCTAATGCCTGCTAAAAAGAAACTCGGGATAGGGGCCAGCAATGTCAGCAATGTGTTTCAATAAGCACTCCAGGTGATTCTGATGCACACTAAAGGTTGAGAACCACTAGTCTATGAGGATAGTATTCATATTTGAAGATGTGAATGTATATAGGGGCATATGAGTGTTCTTTTATGAAAGTATTGCTCATAATTATTTTTCTGCTTTTTTAAATTTCAAAAGGCCTCTTATATGCACATAATAATCTAGAAAAATCTTATAATTTAGTTGTGGAAATTTAAGTGTTGTAAAGCCATGACCAAACCATATAGAACATAAGAGGATAAAATTAATTAAGTTCATTCTATATTAAAAGTTCATTTTAAAAGCTTACTATTTAGCCAAAACATCTGACCAGGATCTTCCCCTTTCTTTCTTGGCTATAAAACCAATAAGAAAACGTTTGTTGGATGGAATGAATACTCAATCTATGTTTCTGTGGGATACTTAGCATTCAAACTCCTTAGTAGATGTATAATATATTATTTCCTACCCTTTTTCCCACTACATATATTGTTAACAGGATTGTTCAAGCTAACAAAGACACAATTCCAGCTCTACCTTGAGCTAAAGCTGGAAAATATGTAGGCTAAACGTTTTTAAAAATTATATCATAAACAAATAAATAATTTAGGCCTGGCATGGTACCTCATGCCTGTAATCCCAGCACTTTGGGAGGCCAGGCAGGTGGATCACTTGAGGCCAAGAGTTTAAGACCAGCCTGGCCAACATGGCAAAACCCAATCTCTACCAAAAATACAAAAATTAGCCAGGCATGGTGGTGCACACCTGTAGTCCCAGCTACCTGGGTGACTGAAGCACGAGAATCACTTGAACCCAGGAGGTGGAGGTTGTGGCGAGCCACGATCACACCACTGCACTCCAGCCTGGGTGACAGAGCAAGACTCTATCACAAAAATAATAATTTTTAAATCATGCATAACTTAGCATAGCTCTAGATAACCTATTCATCAGATAAAGACAGCATGGTTTCACAAAAAATAAACTGGATTTGAGGTGAAAAATCCTGAGATTTGATCTGTGTGAACTTTGGCAAATTACTTAAACTCTATGAACCTTGGTTCTCCCAGTTAAAGGGTAGTGATGATAATAATATCTATATTGCAGTTTTTATCAGGGTCATTAGAGATGAGAAAGAACTAAATGTTAAATTTAAAAAGCTTTATACATCTTGTCCAAGTAAATATTACAGAAAGATTTTACTTTTGAGGCAAAGTCTCGCTCTGTCACCCAGGCTGGAGTATAATGGCATGATCTCTGCTCGCTGCAGCTTCTGCCTCCCAAGTTCGAATGATTCACCTTCCTCAGCCTCCCAAGTAGCTGGGATTAGAGGTAGCCGGGCTAATTTTTGTATTTTTAGTAGAGATGGGGTTTCACCATGTTGGCCAGGGTGGTCTTGAACTCCTGACATCAGATGATCCACCTGCCTCAACCTCCCAAAATGCTGGCAGAAAGACTGGCAAATATTACAGAATGATTACTGAAAATGTTATAGATTAATAAGAAGGTAGGTATATCTCTTATTGCACAAATCCTCTCACAAATAACCACTATGAACTCTGTACAAAATACTGACAGTTACTTGAAAGCACTAGACAGCAAAAAAAAAGCAAGCAGACACTGGAGAGTGGTCGACATCTGGAAGAAGGAATGGCACTGAGTCAGAGCAGACCCCACTCAGCACATCAACTACACAAAATCCAAATTTAAAAACCTACAGTTTTAGTGGTTTTAAGGCCCAGAGAATGGAGTATGCGATGACCACAACTGCTGAAAAATGAGGTGGAAAATCTAGGAGAAAAATAGAACCAACAGAAAGGAAGTCTCACTTCATATATTAATTCTGCCCAAATTTTAGGCTGACCTTGAACTATGCATATAAGGGAACACCCTATGCAGCCCACCGAAGGTTAAATAAAGATTGTTTAGAGTTCAGAGCTTACAGTTCAAGTTACTGCCTGCTGAAAAGAAAAAAAAATGTTCCTCTGAAGAACAAAAATAATCAAGAGGATCTAAAATGTATCAGTCATACCATCAAGGACACAATTCAGAAATAGTAGCCATATGAGCAAACCTGAAAATGTAACCCATACTCAAGAGAAAAGGCAATCAATGGAGACCATTCCCACAATGACCCAGGTACTGGAATTAGTGGACAGATTTTAAAGCAGCTATTTTAAATATGATCAAGGATATAAAGAAAAATATGCTTATGATAAATAAAAATACATAAAATTTTAACAAATAAATAGAAACCATAAAAAGAACCCAAGGAAATTTCAAGAACATAAAAATACAATATCTGAAAAATGTTAAAAATTCATTATATGAACTTAACAGAAGATTGAAGATAGGGGGAAAATCAACCTGAAGACAAATCCAATCTAAAGAACAGAGAAACAAATTGGAAAAAAATGAACAGAGCCTCAGGAATATGTGGGAGAATATCAATAGGTCTAACACACATGGAAGTGGAGTCCAAGAAGATAAAGGGGCAGAAAAAGTATGAGAATAATAATGGCCAGAAAATTCCTAAATATAAGAGAAGACAAAAATTTACAGGTTCAAGAAACTTGGAGAACCCTATGTAGGAGAAATACAAAGAAAAAACTAGAAAAAAAATACTATATACATGAACACAGTAGTCATACAACTGCAAACCAACAGCTAAAGGTAAAAATCTCAAGAGCAGCTAGAAAAAAACAACAAATTACACACAGGGGAATAATGATGTAAATGATCACTAACTTTTTATCAGAAACAATGGAGACCAGACAATAGTGGAGTGATGTCTTTAAAACGCTTAAAGGAAGGAAAAACCCTGTCAACTCAGAACTCTATATCCAACAAAAATATCCTACAAGAAAGAAAGATAAATAAAGATATGTTCAGATTTTAAAAAATAAAAAAAGAATTCATCACTAACAAACCTAAATGATAGAAAAATCCATAATAAATTATCCAGGCTGAAGGGAAATAATAACACATAGACATTTAAATATTTGAAAACAAATGAAGAACACTTTCACTTTATGATTCAAAGTCTTCTGGCTCTTTATTACTCAGAGATTCTGACTCAGATGCTGCCAAGCAGCTTAACTTCTTTTCTCACCTTCACCCCACAAACATACATGCAAACATATACACCAAACATGCAGAAACAGGGAGCTATGTAATTATACAAGAATTATGCGCCCAAGATAAACCAAAGATTTCCTGCCTCCTACAAGAGTATATGGTTCACACTGATTAACTTTCTCAAAGAGTAGTATAGGGGACATATTACTGAGTTTTTGCCCAGTTTTAATAAGGTTATTTAGGCTTTTTTGTTGTTGTCCAGTTATAGAAATTATTTATATACTCTTAGAAATAGACAGTTCTCAAAGAAGATATATGAATGGCCAATAAGCACATAAAAAGATGCTTAACATCACCAATCATTAAAGAAATCCAAATCAAAACTACAAAGAAATATCATCTCATATTCATTAGGGTGACCATTATCAAAAGAAAAAAAAACAGAATACAACATGTGTTGGTGAGGACATAGAGAAACTGGGGCATTTATGCACTATCAGTGGGATTGTAAAATAGTGCAGCCATTATGGAAACAGTACGAAGGTTCCTCAACACAACTACCATATGATCAAGAAATCCTACTTCTGAATAGGATTTAAAACAGAATTACCATGTGATCAAGTAATCCCACTTCTGAGTATATATCCAAAAGAACTGAAAGCAGAATCTCAAAGAAGTATTTGTAAACCCAAGTTCACTGTTGCACTATTCACAATAGCCAAGAGGTGGAAGCAACCCAAATATCCATTCATCAATCCATTCATCAATGAATGAATGGATAAAGAAAATGTGGCATATACATACAATGGAACACTATTCAGCCTTAAAAAAAAAAAGTAAATCTTGTCACATGCTAAAATATGAAGCACAGAGACATTATACTCAATGAAATAGGCCAGTAACAAAAGACAAATACAATATGACTACACTTATATGTGTCTTACTGTGTTTTCTCCTGAATACCAGGGACTGGGTAATTTATAAAGAAAAGTTTACTTTATTCATGGTTTTAGAGCCTGGGAAGGCAAAGAGCATAGCACTGGCATCTGGTGAGGGCCTCTTTGTTGTATCATAACATGGCAGAGGGCATCAAATAGTGAGGGCAAGAGTGTGCTAGCTCAGGTCTCTCTTCCTTTTCCTATAAAACCACCAGTCCCATCATGGGGAACCCATCCTGATAACCTTATCTAATCTAATCTTAAATACTGCCCAAAGTCCCCACCATTTCCAAATGCCATCAACATACATATTTGAAGATTAAGTTTCAAACACATGAAATTTTGGGAGCACATTCAAACCATAGCAATAAGGTATCTAAAGTAGTCAAACTCATAGAAACGAAAAATTATAATTGTGGTTGCCAGGGACTTGGGAAAGGAGGAAATGGGGATTGGTTCAATAAATAGAGAGTCTTAGCTTTACAAGACGAAAAAGTTCTTGAGATCTGTTGCACGAGGTGAATACAGTCAACACTGGTGAACTGTACACGCAAAAGTGATTAAGATGGTAAATTTTATATGTTTTTACCATAATTTTTTAAAAATAAAAACAATTTAAAAATATGACTTAGATACAACTATTCTAGCACAAATAGGAATAATATAATTATGTTAAGAGTGCGTTAATTCAGACAAGCTAGGAAATCAGTAAATAATGAAATGTCAAACCTCTCAAATGCATACCAATTCTCTTTTGTACTTATGAATTAGAGATTTCATGGATGAAAGCAGATGCTAAAAATTTGTTTTCTTCTTTCCTTTCCTTCCCTTTTCCTCTACTCAACCTGTCCCCAACTGCAAATGTATGCACTGAAGACAATAAAGGAAAAAATCATAAAGTGTTCTGCTTTTCTCTTCCCTTTGCAGTCCTCCACAACAGGTACAGTAGTATTAGTTCAGGAACAAGGAAGAAAAATGGGAAGGAAGCTCAATTCCAGCCTTCCCATTATGAAAACCAGACCATTTCTTACATTTCAGGCTCAAGATGGCAGCTCTACCAGGCAGTAGAAAGATATCTGAGTACCCAAGATCTTCAAAACCAAATGAGAAATTAATTTTAAAAATAAAATACTACTATGTACCTCCTATTTCACAGAATTAATTTCAAATTAAAGGTGGCAAAAATAAGAGACAATACACTCACATGGTACACATTTTCTTTACTAACCAATGAAATAAAATATAAGAAAATATATATCATAAATGAATAGCTTATTCCATTAGGAAATATCTCATTCTACATTCTCTTAGAACTGGTTTTCCATCAATTTCATCACATTTTGTTTCTTCACTTCTGTTGGGGTGAAACGTCCCATAATAAACAATAAGAAAAAGAATTCCAAGAAGAAGAGTAAGAACTATAGTGATACTGATAGGTATAAAATAGTCTGAATTAAAAATAGTGAGAGGGCAAACCCAGAATACAATCAATATGCCCAAAGTGCCCAGTACCCTAACAATATAATAACAAGACATTGGACACTTGGTATTCTGTCCCTTAATATTAAAAAATGTAAAGATAAGAATGAATCCAACAACAATCCTATATAAGAATTCCATACTTACAGAAGTACAAAACTGGGTGTTCTTTTTAAATGCCCATATTACACCTAACAACCAAAGAAATAACAACATAAATAAAGCAATCTTAACATTTAAGAATAGTAGAAGTACAACACTCAGCATCCACGATAATAATGTAAAAAACTTGTAAAAGAGATATGTGATTTTGGGACACAATCCATTAAGAAGCTTTTTGTCAGGTAAGGATTTTCTTAAAGCTACTTGATAATCAACAGTTGACCAAGAAATAGCACAGCAAGAGACCATGATAGCTGCATCTACAAAACAAAAAAATAAAAAAGATATTGTTATAGGAATAATAATAAAATATTAAATTACTATATCCCATACATGCTATATCTACATATACACACCCACAAACACGTCAGGTACTTTACTCATCTCATCTAATCTTCTGAAGTAGACATTAATACATCATATATTACATATGAGGGAACTGAGGCTTGGAGAGATACACTGCTTGACCCAAGCTGCGAAGCTAGCAAGTTGCAGAACTGAGATTTGAACCTGATTCCAAAATGGATAGATTTATCTACTATATTAGACTGCTTTATTATGATTTTTTTTAATTCATTGGGAAAAATTTTATTGAGCAACTGATATACTCTGTGAGTTAAGAGACTACACTTACAATCCTAGTTTTTCTAGGTTTTTTGACCGCGATTTTAGGCATACACCCAATTCACTAAAAGATAATAGCTTCAAGCAGGGGTAAGGGAAGGAGAAGAGGAGGGGTAGAGAGAGAGAAAGAGGGTTAAACAGAAAATTTACTATGAGATATTAAACAAGCCCAACTTCCCATATCCTGAAGATATTGAAACAATTGAACGAGTATGTTCTAAAACTTACAAATTTCTGTAGGATTTACATCTCCATCCCATTTTTTCTCAACAAATAACAGAAAAGTAAGTTAATTGCCACTTTGTTTCTTTCTTTCCTTCTTTTTGAGATGGAGTCTCACTCTGTCACCATGGCTGGAGTGCAGTGGAGCAATATCTATCTCTACTTCCCAGGTTCAAGTAATTCATCTGCCTCAGCCTCCTAAGTAGCTGGGACTACAGGCCCACACCACCACACCCAGCTAATTTTTGTATTTTAGTACAGATGGGGTTTCATCATGTTGGCCAAGCTGGTCTTGAACTCTTGACCTCAAATGATCCACCCAGTTCAGCCTCCCAAAAGTGCTGGGATTACAGGCATGAGCCACTGCACCTGGCCTACCACTTTCTATATAATATGATTGAAAGGCAGACTTACAAAAATTTATCTATTAATGAAGAAAATTAGGACAGGACCTTTACAAATGCATTTGCATGCTCTCTTGGTTTTAGCATACACCACTGTACCTCATTAGTCAAACTTTATTGGAGACTGATCTGAGTAACAATAAAACTCCAGTCTACTGCAAAGAAGGCTCTGCATGAATTACTCTTTCTCTATTGTAATTCCCATCATGATAAATTGGTTCTGTCCACACAGTGGCAAGGTGAACCCACTGGGTGGTTACAAATCTGGGGCCTCATCCAGCAATGCCCTTGTGACTACCAGCCCATGGGTCAGTAGTCCCACTCTGGCAATGGATCCAGAGGCCAGCCCAAGTGGCTGCCTAGTTCTCTTGGACTGGGGGCTGACTCTGCTACTCTTGGCAGTGCTGCCCACCCAATGTGCATGGATTTAACTATAATAAAGAAATAGTCCTGGTAAGACATCCCGTTACTGTTGCCCCCTCACAGGGTATCTATAGCTCCATGGCAGAGTGTCTGTAGCTGTAACCCCATTACAAGGTGTCTGGTTTGGTGAGTATCCTAGGTACTGCCAATGCCTCCTTCCTTCTCCCAAATGGTTCTGTAGCCCCATGATGGGGTGTCTGTCCACAGCCCCATTGTGGGGTATCTGTTTGTAGCTCCACCATGGGATGTCTATCTCAATTCAGCTCCTTCAGGGGTCTTGGTTTGTCTATAGCCCCACTGGGGGGTGTCTGTCTCGGTTCAGCTCCTGGGGAGTCATGGTTGGCTCTTTCTACTAACTAGTAGGAAGTCTTGGTTCAGGAGACTTCTCCTCAATCAGGAAGATTTCAGGGAGATTTCTCAGACTGAGAATAGGAGGATAGTTTGGATGAGATACTCTTGGAGTTCTTGATTAGGAATCTGATTTGGAAGGCCTTCTGTCCTTCTTGTCTTAGCGTATGTTTGTACATGTGGAGGGGATCTCAGAAGGAATTGTCTACAGAAGTTCCACAGTCCTAACTCAGAGAACTTTCCTTGTCTAGTTACATTCCATGAGCCTGAAAGAATGCTCAACAGGCCTGTCTCAGGGTGACTATCCACTCTTCACCTTGCCCAGAGACCACCCGTTGTGAATTACCATTCAGAGGTCATCCTTCCCCACCTAGAGTAGATCAAAGTCAACAGGGGACCAACAGGAGAAAGTCTGAGCTTTGACAGGTTGATATTGGATGCTGAATGAGGTGACTGGTGTCTGTTTTGTTATGTGTATTTTGCTAGAATGGAAAATGTTAATTTGGTTCCCCATGCAGCCCATTAGGCAACATCTTGCAAAATTGAGAATCTTTTGTCTATGATTCCATAAGACAGAAAAAGTGGCTTTTGTAAAGTGGCTGGAACCCCACAGCTATGGCACATCAAGCAGGATCATCAAAAGTTGCTCCATTCTTCTGGAAGCTGCAGAGAAAAGGAACCTGGAAACCTGGTATGCCAGCAAAAAAAAAAAAAAGCATATGAAATTCTTACCAGCCAAGTTTCTGGTCTCTTTCTCGCTCCTTCTCTATGTGTGTATGTAAATGGTAGACATCACTATTTGTCTCCTCTGCATGAGTCTGATTGATAGAAAAAAGGATTTGTGAAACTAGCCTTAGGCTGTAGCAAATCTGGTGTGCTGTGTGCTAAGAATTTGTCTTTCTGTGTTATTCTGTAATAGGTATCACAGGATACAATGAGGGTTTAGGGCCCCTATAAGGCTGCTTTTCAAGCCAGCCCCAGCAGGCTGGTCATTTACAAACTTTGCTGTGGGTCCCTGAAACCAATACTGGATGAAATTTCTCTATCTTGTTTTGTGTCCTTAAGAACTTAACCCTCGCAACCAAGTGGGGATACTTTCCCTTGGTTTCTGCCATCCAGAGGACAGAAATTTTACGGTTCATATCATAGCCCTAAAATTATCTTAAGCAATCAAGAGCCTTTGCAAGCTTGAAATTGACTGCTCTAGACTTCTTCTGGGAAGAGGACTAGAAACTGCTCAATGCTGTGTAGCTCAGTAGCTAAGGCTTTGTTTTTTGACAATGGTAGTCCAGATTCAATTCTTGGCTTCCGGAATAATTTCTCTCTGGTTTATTATGTGTGTAACTTTGCCACATATTAAGGTTTTTTTCCCCTCAACAATCACTTCTGATTTCCTGTCTTGAATTTTCCTTTCTCTGAACTATCCTTGGGGAGATTATAAATCTTCTTTTTTTAAAAAAATGCTTACCATCTCTTTAAAACACTTTATGCATCCATGGTTAAGTTATAACCTTAGTTAAAAGTTATTAATTTCATGTGGAAAGTTACTTGTGGTAGAATTCAAAAGCCAGAAATATTGGCTCTTCTGGCTAGAGTCTGGTAACAAGAAATTTAAAAGAATTTTTCTTTAGAAAAAAAAGAGCTCTATGGAGAAAACTGTAAAGGGTTCTAAAAAAGTTTATAAAAATATTACCTTATGGTCAAACTAATTTAAACTATATAGATTTATAATATTTTATTTAAAAAACTAGCTTTAACATTGAAGATGCACTAATGCAAACATGAAATTTGGTTTTCTCATTTGAAAAAGATTTTTATGTAATATTAAAAGATAATGAAAGGGGGTTTTTTGCCCCTTTGGGTATATGGCAGGGAAAAAGGGGGAGGAAAGACAAGATATTAGTTGGCCTCTTGCTATCTCCATTGGGTCTTGTTTGGAAAACTAAAACTTCTATCAGAGTAAAGGGTTTTGCTTTAAAAATATTTTTTTTGAGTTACTACCTCGGATAAGTAAATAAACTGTGATCCCATTTTGTGATATCCAGTGTTTTATGCCTTTGATATCTGACAAACTTTCCAAAATCAAATTATAAAGTATGGCACTTTCTGACCTAATTAATCCTTTAGACTTTAGGTCCCCTGAAGTCCAAAAATGATGTGTTGGCTTATTTGGTATAAAAATCACACAGGAAGCACTGTCAAATTTAAAATGGTGTTTGGCTTTCTTTGGGCTATATTTGTGTAAATGTGTTATAGGTATATGCTCCAAAATTATGTGAAACTCCTACACCTCTGATATGACTTAGTATTAGTATATGATATCATTAAGAATTATAATTATGTTAAATTATTGTGTGCCACAGAGGTAACACATTTTCTTGTCAATTGTGACTTTAACTATGGCTGCCTTAAGATTTTTTGTCATCCATAGGCAATTGTTGCCTTATTTTGATCCTCTTTAAATGGTGGTTTCCTAATCAGCTATAAAACATTGCCAGGTGCTCTTGAATGCAAGTTTCTTATAACTTTGGGGATTATGACATTAGAATGAAGAGAAAAAACTTCCAAGACTCCCATGGAGAGCTGAAATATTCATGAATATCAAGCAGAACAGGAGTTAACTGAACTATTAGAAGACTCAAGTAATCTTTTTCTGACTTTTTTGCATAAAACATTGCTGCTGATCCTTTTTGTTTCCAGAGCCAAGAAAACTTTTGAGCTATTTACAGCTTTTAACAATTTAGTAAAATATATTCCTATGAACAAAATTTGGAGCATATTTGTTTCTCTACCTAATTTATCCAGAATTTGGAAACTACTTGTGAGTATTCTCAACTTATGGCAGTATAGTTATTTGCATAAGTGCAATAAGAATCTGTTTTCATTTGTAACAGGACACAATTGGAGAAACTGGTTATTTTACCAAGACTTTGACTGCAATGGCATACTTTCTTTAAATAATCAAGGTTGACTTATAGAGCCAATAACAGCCCCTAGGGAAATCTGGCCTCATACTCTGTCTACACAGTCCCTGTACAAGGTTCCTGACCTGTAGTAAGTAAAGAATGTCACTTTCTAACAGGCCTAGGAGCCCCAAGTTATCCTGGGACCTCAAGAGGAGAGGAATTTTCCCAGCTCATAGGTATTTGAGGTACAAGCCCATGGCTGGGCTCCGCTTTAAAAAAATCTTATCTGAGATTCCCTATGGAACAGAGTTCCACCAAAGTCAATTTTAAAAAGCCTATGTGAAAAATAATCTTGCCTCACTGTATGCAATTATCAGGCCAATTACAATAAGACTAAAGTTCATTTTGTAAACAAATTAGTTCTATTATGATTTGTTTTTCATAAAAATGGGGACTGGAGAGAGAAAAATTATGCTTCAAAAGAAAAAACTATAGAACACCTGTTGTTAACTGTTCTTGAGTTTTTTTCTGCAGTTTGGACAAAATCCTAAATTCTTTGTGGGCTAC
The DNA here is from genome assembly GCF_047675955.1 of Chlorocebus sabaeus. Taxonomy (NCBI): domain Eukaryota; kingdom Metazoa; phylum Chordata; class Mammalia; order Primates; family Cercopithecidae; genus Chlorocebus; species Chlorocebus sabaeus. Next base: position 75,946,317 of record NC_132911.1, read on the forward strand.
AAGTTCCCAAACTAATGCTCTCAGATTTCTACTTTTAAAACTGGGAACTGCACTCCTTATCTTAGAGCTCATCATTTAGCTTATAGTATGCTACTCCCTTAAATGCTGTACTAAAACTATAGATGACAATACTAACGCCTTTAACATGCAAGCCTTGGAAGCCCAGCCTGCTCTGTGTGAATATAATCAGACAGTTGCAAAGTGGTTCCACTCCTCTCACCTTGGGGTCAACACCTACCACCACTATGCCCCTGATCAGCAGGAATAAGTTAGAGAAGTCTTCGCCCTTTTTCCATCTTCATTAGCCAACACCTTAAGATTAAGAGGTATAAAACCTAAAGAGAAGGACTGAAATTGCCACTGCAAAATTACACCTTAGACAGTGAAAGAGACCTGACGTAACCAACTCCATCTTGCTTCTAACCCCCAAGCTCTCCTTGTTCATTCCTAGGTATAGGTTGATCTAACTTTGGGAGGAGCATAGTTTCTAGTTTTTAGTTTAAAAAAAGATAACAGGCCTTTCCCAAAACAAGCCTCTTTCTTGCCTGGGGACTAAACAGCCTTTGTAGGACTAACAAATTAGCCATGAGATTAGAAATTATGGTTTAGGGGGCCGGGCGCGGTGGCTCAAGCCTGTAATCCCAGCACTCTGGGAGGCCGAGATGGGCGGATTACGAGGTCAGGAGATCGAGACCATCCTGGCGAACACGGTGAAACCCCGTCTCAACTAAAAAGTACAAAAAACTAGCCGGGCAAGGTGGCGGGGACCTGCAGTCCCAGCTACTCGGGAGGCTGAGGCAGGAGAATGGCGTAAACCCAGGAGGCGGAGCTTGCAGTGAGCTGAGATCCGGCCACTGCACTCCAGCCTGCGCCACAGAGCGAGACACCATCTCAAAAAAAAAAAAAAAAAAAAAGACATTATGGTTTAGGAGTCATGCAGCTGAAGGTGACAAGATTCTGAACCTACCTGAATTGCTCCTAAGATCAGTGCTTGAGATATTTTGCAGACCCTGCACTTGATGGATCAGGTGGCACCACCCAGATCAATAAACTGGCTCATCTGATCTTGTAGCCCCCACCCAAGAACTGATTCAGCACAAGAAGACAGCTTCTACTCCCTATGATTTCATCACTGACCTATCAGCACTCCCAGCTCACAGGTTTCCCCTACCCACTAAGTTGTCCTTAAAAACCCTGATCCCCAGGCCAGACATGGTGGCTCACGCCTGTAATCCCCGCACTTTGGGAGGCCAAGGCGGGCAGATCATGAGGTCAGGAGTTCGAGACCAGCCTGGCCAATATGGTGAAACCCCATCTCTACTAAAAATATAAAAATTAGCCGGGCATGGTGGTGTGCGCCTATAGTCCCAGCTACTCAGGAGGCTGAGGAAAAAGAATCAATCGAACCCGGGAGGCGGAGGTTGCAGTGAGCCAAGATCACGCCACTGCACTCCAGCCTGGGTGACAGAGAGAGACTTGGTCTCAAAACAAACAAACAAAAAAGTCTGATCCCCAAATGCTGGGGAAGACTGACTTGAGTAATAATAAAACTCTGAAGTCCTGAAAAAAAAAAAAAAAAACTTGTCTTTTTAATTCAAAAACATTTTAGTTAAAACATAATTTTCCCAGGCCGGGCGCGGTGGCTCAAGCCTGTAATCCCAGCACTTTGGGAGGCCGAGACGGGCGGATCACGAGGTCAGGAGATCGAGACCATCCTGGCTAACACGGTGAAACCCCGTCTCCACTAAAAAATACAAAAAACTAGCCGGGCGAGGTGGCGGGCGCCTGTAGTCCCAGCTACTCGGGAGGCTGAGGCAGGAGAATGGCGGGAACCAGGGAGGCGGAGCTTGCAGTGAGCTGAGATCCGGCCACAGCACTCCAGCCTGGGCAACAGAGCGAGACTCCGTCTCAAAAAAAAAAAAACAAAAAAAACAAAACAAAAAAAAAACATAATTTTCCCCTAAATTGCCCCATGATATCTTTTTTATAATCAGTTTTAATTTTTATCAAATTAACACATACACAAAGGGACTTCCAAAAGTTCATGGAAAATGGAACTAAAAGATAAAAACAAAAAATATAAACTTTATTTTTTAATATAAGCTCCATCAAGATCAAGACATTTCTATAAACCATGATACCAGCCACATAGTCCATCCCTAAAGAATCGAGGGTCCTGGAAATTTAACCACGTCAATGCAGTCTTTTTTTACACTATTAACTCAAGAAAAATGGGTACCTTTTAACAGATTTTTTTAAGGAAACAAAAAGAAGTCAGAAAAAGCCAAATCAGGACGGGCGTGGTGGCTCACATCTGTAATCCCAGCACTTTGGGAGGCCAAGGCCGGTTGATCACCAGGTCAGGAGATCGAGACCATCCTGGCTAACACGGTGAAACCCCGTCTCTACTAAAAATACAAAAAAAACTAGCCGGGCGAGGTGGCGGGCGCCTGTAGTCCCAGCTACTCGGGAGGCTGAGGCAGGAGAATGGCGTAAACCCGGGAGGCAGAGCTTGCAGTGAGCTGAGATCCGGCCACTGCACCCCAGCCTGGGCGACAGAGCAAGACTCCGTCTCAAAAAAAAAAAAAAAAAATTAGCTGGGTGTGGTGGCGGGCACCTGTAGTCCCAGCTACTCAGGAGGCTGAGGCAGGAGAATGGTGTGAACCTGGGAGGCAGAGCTTGCAGTCAGCCAAGATCACGCCACTGCACGCCAGCCCATGCAACAGAGCAGACTCTGTCTCAAAAAAAAAAAGAAAGAAAGAAAAAAAGAAAAAATAAGCCAAATCAGGACTGTAAGGTGGATGTCTAACGATTTCCCATCAAAACTCTCACAAAATTGCCTTTGTTTGATGAGAGGAGGAGCAGGAGTATTGCTATGATGAAGATGGACTCTCTTGTGAAGCTTCCTTGGGCATTTTTCTGCTACAGCTTTAGCTAACTTTCTCAAAATACTCACCATAAGCAGATGTTATTGTTCTTTGGCCCTCCAGAAACTCAACAAGCTAAATGTCTTGAGCATCCCAAAAAACTTTGGCATCTTTGCTCTTGACCAATCCACTCTTGCTTTGACTGGACCACTTCCACCTCTTAGTAGCCATTACTTTGATTGTAATTTGTCCTCAGAATCATACTGGTAAAGCCATGTTTCATCTACTATTACAATTCTTCAAAGAAATGCTTCAGGATCTTAATACCATTTGTTTAAAATTTTCATTGAATGCTCTATTCTTACCTGCAGCTACTCTGGGTGCAACAGTTTGGGCACCCACTGAGTGAAAAGTGTGCTCAACTGTAATTTGTCACTCAGAACTCTGTGTCCTGAACCAAGTGAGATGTCTGTGGTGTGGGCTATAAATGTTTCTGCTGTTGTCAGTCCTCTGCAATTCAGGAACAAACAAAATTAATTTTTTCTTCATGTACTGACGTGGATGATCTGCCACTAAGGTGTTCAACATTGTTTCATCCATTCTTAAAATGAGTTATCTATTTGTAAGCTGCTGATTTCTTTGGGGCATTGTCCCCATAAAGTATTCATAAAGTATCAATGATTTCACTATTCTTCCAACCAAGCTTAACCATAAATTTGATGTGTGTTCTTGTTTCAATTTGAGTATTAACAGAATTCATATTGCTGTGATGGGGCACTTTTCAAACTGCTATCTTGTCCTTCTTAGTGCCTCAAATTGGATTCTGCTTAGACACATTATAACAAGTTAGACTGAGTTTATCTGGGGAGAAAGAAAATGTAAAATCCATTTGTAGTTTTTTTCATAATATGCATTTCCCCGAACGTTTTGTTTTTTTGTTGTTGTTGTTTTGTTGTTGTTGAGATGGAGTCTCACTGTGTCACCCAGGCTGGAGTACAGTGATGCAATCTAGGCTCACTACAACCTCCGCCTCCTGGGTTCAATTGACTCTCCTCCTTCAGCCTCCTGAGTAGCTGGTATTACAGGTGCCCACTACCATGCCCAGCTAATTTTTGTATTTTTAGTAGAGAGAGAGTTTTCCAGTGTTGGCCAGGCTGGTGTTGAACTCCTGACCTCAAGTGATCTGCCTGCCTAAGCCTCCCAAAGTGCTAGGATTACAGCCATGAGCCACCGCACCCAGCCCCATGAACTTATTTTAAGTCCTCTCGTACATCATTTTTAAAAGTCAAAAAGTTCTACAGAGTATATAAGAAAAATGGTACCTTGCTCTACATCACCTCACCCCTCAATTGTAAACCCCAGAAGAAATCACTATTAACTCTTCTAGTTTTTCTCCTGACATCTATTGTCATATTTATGAATAAAATATATATTGTGCTTAATGTATTTTGTACAGTTTATTGATTTCCTATTTGGAAAAGGAAATGTTAACACATACACACATATATACACACACTTCTTCCATTTTCCTCTCCCTCCCCCATCCACCCAAAAGAGCAACATCAAAATTTTTGGTAAATATTTGGTGTTTGCCTTATGATATGGTTTGGCTTTGTGTCCCCACCCAAATCTCATCTTGAATTGTAATCCCATAATTCCCACATGTCATGGTGGGAGGTAATTGAATCACAGGGGAAATTTCCCCCATGCTATTCTCATGATAGTAAGTTCTCATGAGATCTGATGTTTTTATAAAGGGTCTCTGCCTTCATTTTGCTCTCATTCTTCCTCCTGCTGCCATGTAAAGAAGGATGTGTTTGCTTCCCATTCCGACATGATTGTAAGTTTCCTGAGGCCCCTACCAGCACTGCAGAACTGTGAGTCAATTAAACTTTTCTTTATAAATTACCCAATCTCAGCCAGTTCTTTATAACAGCATGAGAATATACTAATACAGTAAATTGGTAACAGAAGTGGGGTGCTGCTATAAAGATACCCAAAAACAGAGAACCCAGACTAAGATGGCCGAATATGAAAAGCTTCAATCTGCAGCTCCCAGCAAGACCAACGCAGAAGGTGGGTGATTTCTGCATTTCCAACTGAGATACCAGTTCATCTCATTGGGACTGGTTAGACAATGGGTGCAGACCATGGGTGGTGAGAAGAAGCAGGGTGGGGTGTCACCTCACCCATGAAGTGCAAGGGGCCAGGGACCTCCCTCACCTAGACAAGGGAAGTCATGAGGGACTGTTCTACCAGGTCCAGACACTATGCTTTTCCCACGGTTTTTGCAACCCACAGAACAGGAGAACCTTCATGTGCCTGCACCACCAGGGCTCTGGGTTTCAAGCACAAAACTGGGCAGCTGTTTGGGCAGACACCAAGCTAGCTGCAGGAGTTTTGTTTTTTTTTCTTTCCTAGCCCAGTGACACTTGGAACCCCAGCAAGACAGAACTGTTCACTCCCCTGGAAAGGCAACTGAAGCCAGGGAGCCAAGTGGTCTCACTCAGTGGGTCCTACACCCAGGGAGCCCAGCAAGCTAAGAATCACTGGCCTGAAATTCTCACTGCCAGCATAGCAGCCTGAAGTCGACTCAGATGATCAGTGCGGGGAGGGGTGTGCGCCATTACTGAGGCTTCAGTAGGTGGTTTTCCCCTGAGAGTGTTGAGGAAGCCCAGAAGTTCAGATTGGGCAGAACTCACCACAACACGGCAAAATGGCTATGGCCAGGGTGCCTCTCTAGATTCCTTCTCACTGGGCAGGGCATCTCTGAAGAAAACACAGCAGCCCCAGTCAGGGACTTGAGGATAAAATTCCCATGTCCCTGGGACAGAACACCTGAGGGAAGGGGTGGTTGTGGATGCAGTTTCAGCAGACTTAAACGTTCCCACCTGCTGGTTCTGAAGACAGCAGTGGATCTCCCAGGACAACATTTAAGCTCTGCTAAGGGATAGACTGCCTCCTCAAGTGGGTCCCTGACCCCCATGCCTCCTGACTAGGGGGTAGCTCCCAGCAGGGATTGACAGACACCTCATACAGTAGAGCTCCAACTGGCATATGGCTGGTGCCCTCTGGGATGAAGCTTCTGGAGGAAGGAGCAGGCAGCAATCTTTGCTGTTCTGCAGCCTCTGCTGGTGATACCCAGGAAAACAGGGTCTGGATTGGACGACCAGAAAACTCTAGTAGATCTTCAGAAGAGGGGCCTGACTGTTAAAAGAAAAACTAACAAACTGAAAGCAACATCAACATCAACATAAAGGACACCCACCCAAAAAACCACATCCAAAGGTCATTAGCATCAAAGATCAAAGGTAGATAAATCCACAAAGATCAAAGGTAGATAAATCCACAAAGATGAGGAATAACCAGCACAAAAAAGCTGACAATTCCAAAAGCCAGAATATCTATTCTCCTACAAAGGATCACGGCTCCTCTCCAGCAAGGGCATAAAACAGGATAGAGAATGAGAATGAGTTTGACGAATTGACAGAAGTAGGCTTCAGAAGGTGGGTAACAACAAACTCCTCTGAGCTAAAGAAGCATGTTTTAATGCAATGCAAGGAAGCTAAGAACCTTGATAACAAGTTACAGGAACAGCTAACTAGAATAATCAGTTTAGAGAAGAGCATAAATGAACTGATGGAGCTGAAAAACACAGCAAGAGAACTTTGTGCAGTATACACAAGTATCAATAGCCAAATCAATCAAGCAAAAGGAAAAATATCAGAGTTTGAAGATCAACTTAATGAAATCAGTCAGGCTTGAAGACAAGATTAGAGAAAACAGAATGAAAAGGAATGAACAAAGTCTCCAAGAAATATGGGACTCTGTGGAAAGACCAAACCTATGATTGATTGGTATATCTGAAAATGATGAAGAGAATGGAAGCAAAGTTAAAAAAAAAAAAATTCACGATATTATCCAGGAGAACTTCCCCAACCTAGCAAGACAGGCCAACATTCAAATTCAGGAAATACAGAGAACATGACTAAGATAATCCTCAAGAAGAGCAACCACAAGACACATAACCATCGGATTCTCCAAGACTGAAATGAAGGAAAAAATGTTAAGGGCAGCCAGAGAGAAAGGTCAGGTCATCTACAAAGGGAAGCCCATCAGACTAACAGCAGATCTCTCTGCAGAAACTCTACAAGCCAGAACAGAGTGGGAGCCAATATTCAACATTTTAAACAAAAGAACTTTCAACTCAGTATTTCATAACCAGCCAAACTAAGTTTCATAAGTAAAGAAGAAATAAAATTCTTTACAGACAAGCAAATGCTGAGGGATTTTGTGACCACCAGGCATACCTTACAAGAGCTCCTGAAGGAAGCACTAAAACATGGAAAGGGAAAACTGGTACCAGCCACTGCAAAAACACATGAAAATATAAAGACCTATGACACTATGCAGAAACTGCATCAACTAATGTGCAAAATAACCAGCAAGTATCATGATGACAGGATCAAATTCACACACAACAGTATTAACCTTAAATGTAAATGGGCCAAATGCCCCAATTAAAAGACATAAACTGGCAAGTTGGATAAAGAATCAAGACCCATTGATGTGCCGTATTCAGGAGACCCATCTCACATGCAAAGACATACACAGGCTCAAAATAAAGGGATGGAGGAATATTTACCAAGCAAATGGAAAGCAAAAAAAAAAAAAAAAAAAATCAGGAGTTGCAATGTTAGTCTCTGATAAAACAGACTTTAAACCAACAAATATCAAAAAAGACAAAGAATGGCATTACATATTGGTAAAGGGATCAATGCAACAAGAAGAGCTAACTATCCTAAATATATATGCACCCAACTCAGGAGCACCCAGATTCATAAAGCAAGTTCTTAGAGATGTACAAAGAGACTTAGACTCCCACACAATAATAGTGGGAGACTTTACACCCCACTGTCAATATTAGATCAATGAGACAGAAAATTTAACAAGGATAATCAGGACTTGAACTCAGCTCTGGACCAAGAGGACCTAATAGACATCTACAGAACTCTCCATCCCAAATCAACAGAATATATATTCTTCTCAGTGCCACATAGCACTTATTCTAAAATTGACCACATAATTGGAAGTAAAACCCTCCTCAGGACATGCAAAAGAATGAAAATCATAACAAACAGTCTCTTAGACCACAGTGCAATCAAATTAGAACTCAGAATTAAGAAACTCACTCAAAACTGCACAACTACATAGAAACTGAACAACCTGCTCCTGAATGACCATGGGGTAAATAACAAAATAAAGTCAGAAATAAATAAGTTCTTTGAAACCAACGAGAACAAAGACACAACACACCAGAATCTCTAGGACACAGCTAAAGCAGTGTTTCGAGGGAAATTTACAGCACTAAATGCTCACATCAGAAACCAAGAAAAATTTAAAATCAACACCCTAACATCACAATTAAAAGAACTAGAGAAGCAAGAGCAAACAAATTCAAAAGCTAGCAGACGACAAGAAACAACTAAGCTCGGAGAAGAACTGAAGGAGATAGAGAAACGAAAAGCCCTTCAAAAAATCATTGAATCCAGAAGGTGGGTTTTTGAAAAGATTAACAAAATAGACCACTAGCAAGACTAATAAAGAAGAAAAGAGAGAAGAATCAAATAGACACAATAAAAAATTAAAGGGGATATCATCACTGATGACATAGAAATACAAACTTCCCTCAGAGAATACTATAAACACCTCTATACAAATAAACTAGAAAATCTTGAAGACATGGATAAATTCCTGGACACATACACCCTCCCAAGACTAAACTAGGAAGTCAAATCCCTGAATAGACCAATAACAAGTTTTGAAATTGAGGCAGTAATTAAGAGCCTACCAACCAAACAAAGCCCAGGACCAGAGGGATTTGCAGTTGAATTCTACCAGAGGTACAAAGAGGAGCTAGTACCATTCCTTGGGAAACTATTCCAAACAACAGAAAAAGAGGGACTCCTCCCTAACTAATTTTATAGGCCAGCATCATCCTGTCACCAAAACATGGCAGAGACACAAAAAAAAAAAAGAAAAGAAAATTTCAATCCAATATCCCTGATGAACATCGATGCAGAAATCCTCAATAAAATACTGGCAAACTGTATCCAGCAGCACATCAAAAAGCTTATCTACCATGATCAAGTCAGCTTCATCCCTGGAATGCACAGCTGGTTCAACATAGGCAAACCAATAAACGTAATCCATCACATAAATGGTACCAATGACAAAAACCACATGATTATCTCAATAGATGCAGAAAAGGTCTTCAATACAATTCAACACTCCTTCATGCTAAAAACACTCAATAAACTAGGTATTGATGGAACATATCTCAAAATAATAAGAACTATTTATGGCAAATCCATAGCCAATATCATACTGAATGGGCAAAAGCTGGAAGCATTCCCTTTGAAAACCAGCACAAGAAAAGGGTGCCTTCTCTTACCACTCCTATTCAACATGATATTAGAAGTTTTGGCCAAAGCAATCAGGCAAGAGAAAGAAATAAAGGGTATTCAAATAGGAAGACAGGAAGTCAAATTGTCTTTGTTTGCAGGTGACATGATTGTGTATTTAGAAAACCCCTCATCTCAGCCCAAAAACTTAAGCTGACAAGCAACTTCAGCAAAGTCTCGGGATACAAAATCAATGTGTAAAAATTACAAGCATTCCTATACACCAATAATAGACAAACAGAGAGCCCAATCATGAGTGAACCACCATTCACAATTGCTACAAAGAGAATAAAATACCTGGGAATACAATTTACAAGGGACACAAAGGATCTCTTCAAAAAGAACTACAAACCACTGCTCAAGGAAATAAAAGAGGACACAAACAAATGGAAAAAAACATTCCATGCTCATGGATAGGAAGAATCAGTATTATGAAAATGGCCATACTGCCCAAAGTAATTTATAGATTCAATGCTATTCCCATCAAGCTACAACTGACTTTCTTCACAGAATTAGAAAATCTACTTGAAATTTCATATGGAATTTTTAAAAAGCCCATATAGCCAAGACAATCCTAAGCAAAAAGAACAAAGCTGGAGACATCATGCTACCTGGCTTCAAATGATACTACAAGATTACAGTAACCAAAACAACATGACTGGTACCAAAACAGACATATAAAACAATGGATCAGAACAGAGGCCTCAGAAATAACACCACAGGTCTACAACCATCTACCACCATCTGATCTTTGACAAAAACAAGCAAAGAGGAAAGGATTCCCTATTTAATAAATGGTGTTGGGAAAACTGGCTAGTCTTATTCAGAAAATTGAAACTGGATCCCTTCCTTAAATGTTATACAAAAATTAACTCAAGATGGATTAAAGACTTAAACCTAAAACCTAAAACCATAAAAACCCCAGAAGAAAACCTAGGCAATATCATTCAGGACATAGGCATGGGCAAGGACTTCATGACTAAAACACCAAAAGCAATTGCTATAAAAGCCAAAATTGACAAATGGGATCTAATTAAACTAAAGAGGCTCTGCACAGCAAAAGAAACTATCATCAGAGTGAACAGGAAACCTACAGAATGGGAGAAAATTTTTGCAATCTATCCATCTGACAAAGGGCTAATATCCAGAATCTACAAAGAACTCAAACAAATTTACAAGAAAAAAACAACCCCATCAAAAAGTGAGTGAAGGATATGAACAGACACTTCTCAAAAGAAGACATTTATGTGGCCAACAAACATATGAAAAAAAAAAAAACTCATCATAACTGGTCATTAAAGAAGTGCAAATCAAATACCAACTCACACCAGTTAGAATGGTGACCATTAAAAAGTCAAGAAACAACAGATGCTGGAGAGGATGTGGAGAAACAGGAACACTTTTACACTGTTGGTGGGAGTCTAAATTAGTTCAACTATTTTGGACAGAGTGGTGATTCCTTAAGGATCTAGAACTAGAAATATCATTTGACCCAGCAATCCCATTACTGGGTGTATACCCAAAGGATTATAAATCATTCTACTATAAAGACATTCAAATATATGTTTATTGCAGCACTATTTCCTATAGCAAAAACTTGGAACCAACCCAAATGCTCATCAATGATAGACTGGATAAAGAAAATGTGGCCCATATATGCCATGGAATACTATGCAGCCATAAAAAAAGAATGAGTTCATGTCCTTTGCAGGGACATGGATGAAGCTGGAAACCATCATTCTCAGCAAACTAACACAGGAAGGGAAATCTAAACACCCCATGTTCTCACTCATAATTGGGAGTTGAACAATGAGAACACATGGACACAGGGAGGGGACCATCACACACTGGGGCCTGTTGGGGTATCAGGGGCAAGGGGGCAAGAGCATCAGGACAAACAGCTAATGCATGCGGGGCTTAAAACCTAGATGATGGGATAATAGGTGCAGCAAACCAACATGGCACATGTATACCTACGTAACAAACCTGCACATTCTGCACAAGTATCCCAGAACTTAAAGTAAAACAAAAAAATAAATAATAAATAAAAATAAATAAATAAAATAAATAAACAAAGATACCCAAAAATGTGGAAGCAAGTTTGGAACTGGGTAACAGGCTGAGGTTGGAACAGTTTGGAGGGCTCAGAAGAAGATAGGAAAATGTAGAATAGTTTGCAACTTCCTGGAGAATTGAAGGACTCAGAAAACTGGAAGATGTGGGAAAGTTTGGAACTTCCTAGAGATTTGTTGAATGCCTTTGACCAAAATTCTGATAGTGATATGGACAATAAAGTCCAGGATGAAGTGGTCTCAGATGGAGATGAGGAATTTGGAGGGAACCGGAATAAAGATTACTCTTGCTTTGCAAAGAGACTGGCGGCATTTTGCCCCTGTCTTAGAGATCTGTGGGATTTTGAACTTCAGAGAGATGATTTAGGGTTTCTGGTGGAAGAAATTTCTAAGCAGCAAAGCATTCAAGAGGTGACAGAGCATAAAAGTTTGGAAAATTTGCAGCCTGACAATGCTGTAAAAAAAGAAAAATCCATTTTCTGAACAGACATTCAAGCACACTGCAGAATTTGCATAAGTAATAGGCAGTCAAATGTTAATCACCAAGACAATGGGAAAAATGTCTCCAGGGCATTCCAGAGACCTTTACTGCAGGCCCTTCTATCACAGACCTGGAGGCCTAAGATGAAAAAATGGTTTTGTGGGCTGGACCCAGGACCCCCGTGCTCTGTGCAGCCTCAGGACACGGTTTCCTGCATCCCAGTTGTTTCAGCTCTAGCTATGGCTAAAAGGGGCCAATGTAAAGCTTAAGCCATTGCTTCAGAGGGTGCAAGTCCCAGGCCTTGGCACCTTATAAGTGGTACTGGGCCTGCAGAAGCACAGAAGTCAAGAAGTGAGATTTGGAAACCTCCACCTAGATTTTAGAGGATGTATGGAAATGCCTTGGTTTCCAGGCAGAAGTTTGCTGCAGGGGTGGATCCCTAACTGAGAACCACTGCTAGGGCAGTGCAGAAGGGAAATGTGGGGTTGGAGCCCACACACAGGGTCCCCACTGAGGCACTGCCTAATGGAGCTGTGAGAAGAGAGCCACCATCCTCCAGACCTCAGAATGGTATCTCCACCAACAGCTTGCACAGGGCACCTGGAAAAGCCACAGACGCTCAACGCCAGCCCAGGAAAGCAGCCTGGAATGGGGACGTACCCTGCAAAGCCACAGGGGCAGAGCTGCCAAAGGCCATAGGCATCCACCTCTTGCATCAGCATGACCTGAATCTGAGACATGAAGTCAAAGGGGATCATTTCAGAGCTTGAAGATTTGACTGCCCCACTGGATTTCAGACTTGCATGGGGACTGTTGCCCCTTTGTTTTGGCCAAATTCTCCCATTTGGAATGGGTGTGTTTACTCAATGCCTGTACCCACATTGTATCTAGGAAATAACTAACTTGCTGTTGATTTCACAGGATCATAGGTGGAAGGGACTTGCCTTGTCTCAGATGAGACTTCAGACTTGGACTTTTAGGTTAAAGCTGGGATGCGCTAACATTTTGAGGGACTGCTGGAAAGGGCAGGATTGTGTTTTGAAGTATGAGGACATGAGATTCGGGAGATGCCAGGAGAGGAATGATATGGTTTGGCTTTGTGTCCCTACCCAAATCTCATCTTGAATTGTAATCCTCTAAGCTCCACATGTCATGGAAGCGACACAGTAGAGGTAACTCAATCACAGGGGCAGTTTCCCCCATGCTATTCTCATGATAGTAAGTTCTCACAAGACCTGATGGTTTTATAAGGGGCTTCCCCCTTCATTCGGCTCTCATTCTTCCTGTCACCATGTGAAAAAGGATATGTTTGCTTCCCCTTCTGCCATGTTTGTAAGTTTCCTGAGGACCCCCCACCACAGCACTGCAGAACTGAGTCAATTAAACCTCTTTCCTTTATAAATTACCCAGTCTCAGGCAGTTCTTGATAGCAACATGAGAATGAACTAATACACATTATTATAACTACATAAGTGCAGTGTTTTTATTGCTTACTTTTCAAAAAAAAAAAACACACTATATTTCCTTTCTTTTAAAATGTTCCATTATTCCTGGAGTTGACAATTGCCTTGTTTCCCTACTTGGTTAGTTTCCATAACCCTATAATTATTTCTTAGCAAAATCTTCAAATTAATTAATAAAACTCTTCTATATACATCTACTAGTTCTTTATTTTTCTGGTTTTTTAGAACACTATCCTCCCGCTCTAAGCCAGTTGCTCTTAAGTCTTGCTTCCAATCTTCCCGCAACTTCCCTTCACCTCTCTTCTACATTGCTTTCCTATTTCCTTGTTCTCCTATCATCTTTCTTGGTTTACTCTCACGTTTTGATTAAACTTTTGCCAGGCCTTCCAGAAAAAAATTTCTCAGAAGCAAAATTTTTTGAGACTTTGTATATCTCAAAACATCCTAATTCTACCCTCATACTTGATACAGTTTTGCTAGAAATAGAATTCAAAATAAAAAAAAAAAGTTTTCCATTGAAACCTTAAACTTATTGTTCTATTATGTTTTAATTTCACTGTTATGGTTAAAAATTTCATGCCATTCAGTTTTTCTATCTTTAGTACATTACTTCTTTTTCCTCTCAAATCTTCTAGAATCATCTTTCTTTGCTTCTCTGAAATGATATAATGATGTGCTTGATGTGAGCTATTTTTATTCACTCTTTCAATCTAATAACTCATATCCTTTAATGATATGCCCTGTTTTTATTCTTTGGTGATTTCTCTAGAAATCATAACATGAATATTAAGCATATCAAAGTTTAAGGCTAATCAATATTGTTACCTCAAAGATGAATATATCAATAAGATGGTGAAGCTAAAATTTCAGGGACTCTTACTTGCTCAGTCTCCTTCCAACCCTAGCAAAGCCTCATGTGTTCACCTTGTCACATATTTTTATAAAATTTGCAAAAATAAGACATTTTAATTGCAGTTGATTAAATTCCCTGTCTCTTTCTACTCTTGCTTACTTTCTCTCACATATTCCCCTAGTATGTTCAAGTGACTGTGGGCATTTTGTGGATGTGGCTAAGGGAAACTAAGTTGAGACTACATTTAGTTTAAGCATAGGGGAAATGTTTACATGATTTGCTTCAATATGTAACATTAATGAGTGGCGGAGCTAGGATTCCAAGGCAGTGTACCTGATCTTAACATTTATTCACTAAATTGTCTTTCAGATGTCAACAGGTCTTTCATTCCTAATGTGAGGGCACGATAGTCTATTCTCATCTAGTTGACACTATTATTTGACATTTTTGCCAATTTCCCACTTTCCTACCTGCTTCTAACATTTTTTCTATCATATTGCTGCCCTAAACTGTATCTTACACTCTGTTCAAACTAAATTTGTGCCATTGTCAAACTATGCGTTTGTTATACCTTTTCCTCAGTCTAAAATAACTTTGTCCAATGACATTATTCTTAATTCTGTACTTATTAATTCAGAGATTTTTATTAATTTATTTGGCCTTAAGTACTGACATCAGTGAAGAAAATAGAGAACTCCCATGTTCACTAAATAAGACATCAACAGGGAAAGGACTGTCTATTCAATAAATGGTACTGGGATAACAGGCTAGCCATATTTAGAACACTGAGACTGGACCCCTTGATTTTACCATATACAAAATCAACTCAAGATGGATTAAAAATTTAAACATAAAATGTAAAATTATAAAAACTCTAGAAGAAAATCTAGGAAATACCATTCTGGACATAGGCCTTGGCAAAGATCTCATGACAAAGACTACAAAATGATTGTAGGTTGCGTGCGGTGGCTCACGCCGTAATCACAGCACTTTGTTGAGGAATTTTGTGTCTATGTGCATCAAGGATACTGGCCTGGAGTTTCTTTTTTTCTTGTGTCACTGACAGGTTTTGGCATCAAAATGATGCTGACCTCAGAGAATAAATTAAATTAGGGAAGATTCCCGCCTCAATTTTTTGGAATAGTTTCAGTAGAATTGATACCAGCTCTTTTTTATACATCTGATAGCATTCAGCTATGAATCCATTTGGTCTAAGGATTTTTCTGGTTGGTAGGTTTTTTGTTACTGATTTAATTTCAGAATTCATATAACATAATTTTGTACATAGTTACTACAGAAAATTTGGAAATTCAGAAAAGTATTTTTTAAATGAAAACAATCATTCATAATTCCTCCACCCAGAAGCATACACACTTAACATTTTGCATATTTTCTTCCAGATATTTTTCTATATAATAATCTCTTTGTAACCTTAAAAATATGCTGGCAGAAAATTTTATAAACTGTTTTTTGCCTACATTCTATGTCATAATCGCTTTCTTGTGTCATTAAAAGTTCTTTGTAAACACTCTAGTGGCTACATGTTCCATATTAACAGCCTACAATAATTTACCAATTTCTCTATTGTTAGACAATTGAATTATATCTCATTTTATGCTATTTTTGAATAACTTATCTCAATTTCCTACTTCAATAAGAAACTATATAGATGAAAACTGAACATAAAGATAGCTATCACTGGATCTCATAGATAGTCCAGATGCTATGTATCCTTGGGAATCATCATGAGATCTCCCATAATACAGGCTGTAAGATCTACATTTTGAACTTCTAACTTCAGAACTATATAATACAGAACTGTTAAGGGTTCTGCATCACATAGAACCCAACCCATGAATTATTTGCATCAAAAAAAAAAAAAGATCTCATACACAATAGAGATCTCATACACACAATCATTTTGTGTCTTCCTAACAATCAAAGTTAAGGTAAAAATATTAGAAGGGGCTATGCTCTAGAGGTTTACAAGAAAATGGGAACAGAGACACTGTTTAACTGATATCACGTGTGAGTCTAGGACAGCAAGAACTCCAGGGAAGATAACAATCTTACTCCCTGAAATGAATCCCAGAATAAATGGAACCCTAGTCATTAATGCAATTTGGGACTATTATTTAGCAAATAAATCGTTTTTTAACATCTCAAGTTAATTACCTATAAAAGGACTTTTCAAAAAGGAAAATGGAAATAAACTTTTCTTTAAAAAATGAACATTTTTACCTTAACGAGCAAATCTACTGTAAAACAGCAAACACATTGGCCAACTTGCAAAACATTCATTAGTTTTTTAGTATTTACACTTTTACCCAGTAATTCCACTTCTGGAAATTTAACCAATGGATATACTTTTTACATGCAAGTGATTTATGTATAAGATTACTCGTTGCGCATTTTTTCAATGGTTAAATATAAGAAACAACCTAAATTAACATAAATAGGGAGCTTATTAAATAAATTATGGTACATTCATAATTTGCAATACAATGCAGAAAATAAAAATGAATGTGGGAAATTTTTCTGTACTAATATGAACGGATCTCCAAGATACACTATGAGGCACAAAAAACGAAGACAGTTTTTATTTTATGTTAACATTTGTGTTAAGGAAAAAAGAAAAAAAAAGGACATATGCTTTAAAAACTTTTCTGAAGGAATCATCAAATAACTAACAATAGTAGTTTTCTTTCTGGGCAGATGGATACAGTATATATCCATATATTTTTTGATATTTCAACCATATTACCGTACTTCCTTTTCAAAAGAATAAATGATTTTTGAAGTATTAAAAATTTCTAAAGTCAGCCAATATTTATATAGTTGACATAAGGTCTCAGTGGCATCCATCTAACACAAGGAGTTAAGAAAAACTTACACTGACTGAAATTCGCTTGTCCATGCTCCAGAAGAATGTAGAGTTGAAGAATAAGTTGTGGGCAGCCTTCCAGGTAGGTCTCAAATAGTCTGAGCATGCTCAAATCAGTCACTCTATCTATAACTTCTTTATGTAGATCGATTTGTTCTTCCATGAAGTTAGTAGTATTGCTGTCATACATAAAAGCTGCATGGTAACCCCTTTTCAAGGCAAACCAATACCTATAAAGTAAACATAAACATTTCTCTTTAGTCTTATATTCTTTATAACATGTCTGTTAATACACATAATAATTTGGGAAAAGGAATATGTGGGTTTTTTTTTATTATTATACTTTATGTTCTAGGGTACATGTGCACAACGTGCAGGTTTGTTACATATGTATACATGTGCCATGTTGGTGTGCTGCACCCATTAACTCATCATTTACATTAGATATATCTCCTAATGCTATCCCTCCCCGCTCACCCCACCCCACAACAGGCCCCGGTGTGTGATGTTCCCCTTCCTGTGTCCAAGTGATCTCATTGCTCAATTCCCACTTATGAGTGAGAACATGCAGTGTTTGGTTTTCTGTTCTTGCAATAGTTTGCTGAGAATGATGGTTTCCAGCTGCACCCATGTCCCTACAAAAGACATGAACTCATCCTTTTTTATGGCAGCATAGTATTCCATGGTGTATATGTGCTACATTTTCTTAATCCAGTCTGCCATTGATGGACATTTGGGTTGATTCCAAGTCTTTGCTATTGTGAATAGTGCCACAATAAACATACGTGTGCATGTGTCTTTATAGCAGCATGATTTATAATCCTTTGGATATATACCCAGTAATGGGATGGCTGGGTCAAATGGTATTTCTAGTTCTAGATCCCTGAGGAATCACCACACTGTCTTCCACAGTGGTTGAACTAGTTTACACTCCCACCAACAGTGTAAAAGTATTCCTATTTCCCCACATCTTTTCTAGCATCTGTTGTTTCCTGACTTTTTAATGATTGCCATTCTAACTGGTATAAGATGGTATCTCATTGTGGTTTTGATTTGCATTTCTCTGATGGCCAATGATGATGAGCATTTTTTTCATGTCTCTCTTGGCTGCATAAATGTCTTCTTTTGAGAAGTGTCTGTTCATATCCTTTGCCCAGTTTTTGATGGGGTTGTTTTTTTCTTGTAAATTTGTTTGAGTTCTTTGTAGGTTCTGGATATTAGGCCTTTGTCAGATGAGTAGATTGCCAAAAGTTTTCTTCCATTCTGTAGGTTGCCTGTTCACTCTGATGGTAGTTTCTTTTGCTGTGCAGAAGCTCTTTAGTTTAATTAGATCCCATTTGTCAATTTTGGCTTTTGTTGCCATTGCTTTTGGTGTTTTAGACATAAAGTCCTTGCCCATGCCCATGTCCTGAATGGTATTGCCTAGGTTTTCTTCTAGGGTTTTTATGGTTTTAGGTCTAACATTTAAGTCATTAATCCATCTTGAATTAATTTTTGTATAAGGAGTAAGGAAAGGATCCAGTTTCAGCTTTTTACATATGTCTAGCCAGTTTTCCCAGCACCATTTATTAAATAGCGAATCCTTTCCCCATTGCTTGTTTTTGTCAGGTTTGTCAAAGATTAGATGGTTGTAGATGTGTGGTATTATTTCTGAGGGCTCTGTTCTGTTCCATTGGTCTATATTTCTGTTTTGGTACCAGTACCATGCTGTTTTGGTTACTGTAGCCTTGTAGTATAGTTTGAAGTCAGGTAGCATGATGCCTCCAGCTTTGTTCTTTTGGCTTAGGATTGTCTTGGCAATGAGGGCTCTTTTTTGGTTCCATATGAACTTTAAAGCAGTTTTTTCCAATTCTGTGAAGAAAGTCATTGGTAGCTTAATGGGGATGGCATTGAATCTATAAATTACCTTGGGCAGTATGGCCATTTTCACAATATTGATTCTTCCTATCCAAGAGCATGGAATGTTCTTCCATCTGTTTGTGTCCTCTTTTATTTCATTGAGCAGTGGTTTGTAGTTCTCCTTGAAGAGGTCCTTCACATCCCTTGTAAGTTGGATTCCTAGGTATAGGTATTTTATTCTCTTTGAAGCAATTGTGACTGAGAGTTCATTCATGATTTGGCTCTCTTTGTTATTGGTATATAAGAATGCTTGTGATTTTTGCACATTGGTTTTGTATTCTGAGACTTTGCTGAAGTTGCTTACCAGCTTGAGGAGATTTTGGGCTGAGATGATGGGGTTTTCTAAATATACAATCATGTCATCTTCAAACAGGGACAATTTGATTTCTTCTTTTCCTAATTGAATACCCTTTATTTCTTTCTCTTGCCTGATTGCCCTGGCCAGAACTTCCAACACTATGTTGAATCGGAGTGGTGAGATAGGACATCCCTGTCTTGTGCCAGTTTTTAAGGGGAATGCTTCCAGTTTTTGCCCATTCAGTATGATATTGACTGTGGGTTTGTCATAAATAGCTCTTATTACTTTGAGATACATTCCATCAATACCTAGTTTACTGAGAGTTTTTAGCATGAAGGGTTGTTGAATTTTGTCGAAGGCCTTTTCTGCATCTATTGAGATAATCATGTGGTTTTTGTCTTTGGTTCTGTTTATGTGATGGATTATGTTTATTTATTTGTGTGTGTTGAACCAGCCTTCCATCCCAGGGATGAAGCCATCCTGATCGTGGTGGATACGGTTTTTGATGTGCTGCTGGATTTGGTTTGCCAGTATTTTATTGAGGATTTTCAAATCGATGTTCATCAAGGATATTCATAAAGGTTCTAAAATTCATCAAGGTCTAAAATTATCTTTTTTTATTGTGTCTCTCCCACGCTTTGGTATCAGGATGATGCTGGCTTCATAAAATGAGTTAGGGAGGATTCCCTCTTTTTCTATTGATTGGAATAGTTTCAGAAGGAATGGTACCAGCTCCTCCGTGTACCTCTGGTAGAATTCAGCTGTGAATCCATCTGGTCCTGGACTTTTTTTGGTAGGTAGGCTATTAATTATTGCCTCAATTTCAGAGTCTGCTATTGATCTATTCAAGGACTCAACTTCTTCCTGGTTTAGTCTTGGGAGAGTGTACGTGTCCAGGAATTTGTCCATTTCTTCTAGGTTTTCTAGTTTATTTCTGTAGAGGTGTTTATAGTATTCTCTGATGGTAGTTTGTATTTCTGTGGGGTCAGTGGTAATATCCCCTTTATCATTTTTTATTGCGTCTATTTGATTCTTCTCTCTTTTCTTCTTTATTAGTCTTGCTAGCAGTCTATCAATTTTGTTGATCTTTTCAAAAAACCAGCTCCAGGATTCACTGATTTTTTTGAAGGGTTTTTTGTGTCTCTATTTCCTTCAATTCCGCTCTGATCTTGGTTATTTCTTGCCTTCTGCTAGCTTTTGAATGTGTTTTCTCTTGCTTCTCTAGTTCTTTTAATTGTGATGTTAGGGTGTCAATTTTAGATCTTTCCTGCATTCTCTTGTGGGCATTCAGTGCTATAAATTTCCCTCTACGCACCTCTTTAAATGTGTCCCAGAGATTCTGGTATGTTGTATCTTTGTTCTCATTGGTTTCAAAGAACATCTTTATTTCTGCCCTCATTTTATTATGTACTAGTAGTCATTCAGGAGCAGGTTGTTCAGTTTCCACGTAGTTGAGTGGTTTTGACTGAGTTTCTTAGTCCTGAGTTCTAGTTTGATTGCACTGTGGTCTGAGAGACAGTTTGTTATAATTTCTGTTCTTTTATATTTGCTGAGGAGTGCTTTACTTCCAACTATGTGGTCAATTTTGGAATAAGTGAGATGTAGTGCTGAGAAGAATGTATATTCTCTTGATTTGGGGTGGAGAGTTCCGTAGATGTCTATTAGGTTCACCTGGTGCAGAGCTGAGTTCAGTTCCTGGACATCCTTGTTAACTTTCTGACTCATTGATCTGTCTAATGTTGACAGTGGGGTGTTAAAGTCTCCCATTATTATTATGTGGGAGTCTAAGTCTCTTTGTAAGCCTCTAAGACTTGCTTTATGAATCTGGGTGCTCCTGTATTGGGTGCATATATATTTAGGATAGTTAGCTCCTCTTCTTGAATTGATCCCTTTACCATTATGTAATGGCCTTGTCTCTTTTGATCTTTGTTGGTTTAAAGTCTGTTTTATCAGAGACTAGGACTGCAACCCTTGCCTTTTTTTGTTTTCCATTTGCTTGGTAAATCTTCCTCCATCCCTTTGTTTTGAGCTATGTGTGTCTCTGCACATGAGATGGGTCTCCTGAATACAGCAAACTGATGGGTCTTGACTCTTTATCCAATTTGCCAGTCTGTGTCTTTTAATTGAAGCATTTAGCCCATTTACATTTAAGGCTAATATTGTTATGTGTGAACTTGATCCTGTCATTATGATGTTAGCTGGTCATTTTGCTCATTAGTTGCAGTTTCTTCTTAGCATTGATAGTCTTTACAATTTTGCATGTTTTTGCAACGGCTGGTACCTGTTGTTCCTTTCCATGTTTAATGCTTCCTTCAGGATCTCTTGTAGGGCAGGCCTGGTGGTGACAAAATCTCTCAGCATTTGCTTGTCTGTAAAGGATTTTATTTCTCCTTCACATATGGAACTTACTTTGGCTGGATATGAAAATCTGGGGTGAAAGTTCTTTTCTTTAAGAATGTTGAATATTGGCCCCCTTTCTATTCTGGCTTGTAGAGTTTCTGCCAAGAGATCTGCTGTTAGTCTGATGGGCATCCCTTTGTGGGTAATCCGACCTTTCTCTCTGGCTGCCCTTAACATTTTTTCCTTCATTTCAACTTTGGTGAATCTGACAATTATGTGTCTTGGAGTTGCTCTCCTCAAGGAGTATCTTTGTGGCATTCTCTGTATTTCCTGAATTTTAATGTTGCCCTGCCTTGCTAGGTTGGGAAAGTTCTCCCGGATAACATCCTGCAGAGTGTTTTCCAACTTGGTTCCATTCTCCCCAGCACTTTCAGGTACACCAATCAGATGTAGATTTGGTCTTTTCACTTAGTCCCATATTTCTTGGAGGCTTTGTTCATTTCTTTTTACTCTTTTTTCTCTAAACTTTTCTCACTTCACTTCATTCATTTGATCTTCAATCACTGATACTCTTTCTTCCAGTTGATCGAGTCAGTTATTGAAGCTTGTGGATTTGTCACATAGTTCTCATGTTGTGGTTTTCATCTCTATCAGGTCGTTTATGGACTTCTCTGTGTTGGTTATTCTAGTTATTCATTCATCAAATCTTTTTTCGAGGTTTTTAGTTTCTTTGCACTGGGTTCGTAGTTCCTCCTATAGCTCTGAGAAGTTTGATCGGCTGAAGCCTTCTCTCAACTCGTCAAAGTCATTCTCTGTTCAGCTTTGTTCCATTGCTGGCGAGGAGCTGTGATCCTTTGAGGGGGAGAGGCATTCTGATTTTTTGAATTTTCAGCTTTTCTGTACTACTTTTTACCCATCTTTGTGGTTTTATCTACCTTTGGTCTTTGACAATGGTGACGTACAGATGGGGTTGTGGTGTGGATGTCCTTTCTGTTTGTTAGTTTTCCTTCTAACTGTCAGGACCCTCAGCTGCAGGTCTGTTGGAGTTTGCTTGAGGTCCACTCCAGTTAGGCTACGCCCAGTTAGGCTCTCCCAGTTAGGCTACTCAGAGGATCAGGGACACCCACTTGAGCAAGTAGTCTGTCCATTCTCAGATCTCAACCTCTGCACTGGAAGAATCACTACCCTCTTCAAAGCTGTCAGACAGGGACATTTACATCTGCAGAGGTTTCTGCTGCTTTTTGTTTAGCTATGCCCTGTCCCCAGAGGTGGAGTGTACAGAGGCAGGCAGGCCTCCTTGAGCTGCAGTGGGCTCCACCCAGTTCGAGCTTCCCAGTAGCTTTGTTTACCTACTTAAGCCTCAGCAATGGCGGGCGCCCCTCCCCCAGCCTCGATGCCACCCTGCAGTTAGATTTCAAATTGCTGTGCTAGCAATGAGGGAGGCTTTGTGGGCATGGGACTCTCCGAGTCAGGCATGGGATATAATCTCCTGGTGTGCTGTTTGCTAAGACCCTTGGTAAAGTGCAATATTAGGGTGGGAGTGACCCGATTTTCCAGGTGTTGTGTGTCACAGTTTCCCTTGACTAGGAAAAGGAATTCCCTTTCCCCTTGCACTTCCCGGATGAGGTGATGCCTCGCCTTGCTTCAGCTCTCGCTCGTTGGGCTGCACCCACTGTCCTGCACCAACTGTCCGACATGCCCCAGTGAGATGAACCCGGTACCTCAGTTGGAAATGCAGAAATCACCCGTCTTCTGTCGCTCACGCTGGGAGCTGGAGGCTGGAGCTGTTCCTATTTGGCCATGTTGTCACCCCACCTCAGGAATATGTGTTTTTAGTACACAATTCTCCCACAAACTCTCTCTACTAGATTTTTTGTGAATATCTCATAGTGGCTTTATTGAGATTCAGACCCTGTAAACCTTTATTGAATGTTTGATGTGCCGGTTGTGTGGGAGTTCTATTAAGTATACATAATCTCATTACATCTTTACAATAATTATGTGAGAAAAGTAGGCATTATTCCATTTCACAGATGGAAAAACTAAAGCTGAGAAAGATAGAGTGATGTGCTGAAAGTTACAGAGATAGTAAGGGGTAGACACCGGGTCCAAACCCAGATCTTATTATTCCCAGTCTTAATCACTACTTTCTGAAAGACAAACTGCAATTTTCCATTCATGCAATTGATCTGAACTACAACACAGATAATTTCCCTTATGAGAATATCAAGGTTGAAAATGAGATTGAATCGTCCCTTAATTTAATCTAGAAAACAATTACTCAATACTTACAAGGTGCTAGGCTCTTTGACCATTACCATCCCAGAAAATATATAAAACTTCAAAGACTCTTGAAATATCCCTGTTCAGGCTCTTGTTTTGAAACAATTGTAAAGTGAACACAAGTTATCCCATAGATAAAATCGATAACAAAAAAAATTGAAACATTTATTTAGAAGAAATCTGAGGCTAGCAGTAAGGCAACCAGTATTCTACGCCCAAAGCTTATCAAAAGTCTTTATCTATGTCTCAGTTTCCTCATGTATAAAATAAAGGCAGTGATATATGCCCTGTTTCAACCTGTTCCTTCTGCCAACGTTTCCCATTTCAGTAAATGGTAATAACATTCACAATATTGTTCAGACCAAAAATGTGGGAATAATTCCAACTCCTCTTTTTTCATGCGCTATAAAAATTCCTCAGCAAGTTCGCCTGGCTCTTGATCCTAACTTCAAATATATCCAGAATCTAAACACTTCTTACCACTTCCACTAGTACCACCCTTGTTTAGGCAGCCAACTCTCTGGCCTGTTATTTCAACAGCCTCGTAATTGGTCTCTCTGATTCTACTCTTGCTTCCCATGTAAGCTATTCCCTACACAGCATTCAGATTAAACTTTTTAAACATAATTCAGATATCACTCCTCATTGGGGTAGAAAATGTTTCAATGATTTTCATCAAACTTAGAATGAAATCCGAAGTCCTTACCGTATGTTACAAGGCCCTCCATGATCTACCTCCCACATATGCTACCACCACAACCACCTTTCCATCTCATTTCTCTCCCACTTCCAGTAAGGCCTCCTTGCTGTTTTTCTCAACTTAAAGGCCTTTGTCTTTGCTAATTCTTGTGTCTAGAACTCTTCTAAACTTCATATATTTTCAGTTTGCTCCTTAACTTCATTCAGGTCTCTACTCAAATATTACTTACTTATAGATGCCTTCCAGATCATACCATCTAAAGTAGTACTCTCTACCATATTCTATCCCTTTGTCCCATATTATTTTTCTTCGAAGTACTTATCACCACCTAGCACATTATTTATTTTGGTTTATTATCTTTACCTTCTCACAAGAATGTAATCTACATGAAAGGACAGACTTTGTTTTATCCATTGCTATATCCTAAACAACCAGAACAGTATCGGCACATAATAGGTGCTCAAGAAATATTTACTGAAGTAATACATGAAAGCTGATGACATTTTTTTCCATAAAGATAAATAGATGGTAGATATGAAAGGACTTTGGAAAGCTGAAAGTAAAACACAAATATAAAGTATTCCCATTGTAAACAAGACATATATATGGATATGTAAAGATTCTTTGTCTGGCAAAAAGAAGCATATTTTTACCATCACAGTTCTGGAATAACATGATCTATTATACTCAATGTGGACTGATGCCAGGGTAGGGAAGAGTGTCAACAAAAATGATGAAGGCATGGTCTCTACCCTCAATGACCTCACAACCCAATGGGAGGGCCAAGCCTATAAACTACTAGCTGCAGTATAAGGCAGAAAAAAAATAGTCATTCATCAGAAAGGCAAACGCTGAACTGTAAGTACTGAAGAAAAAATGATTAATACTGCCTAGGATTTATAAGCAAGATTTCTAAGAAAAGTTGTGTTTTAGCCTTTTCTGGGTATCTGACATAGTAGAGAGTATGTGATTACTGTTCTTGAAGTGGTTTATAATCCAATAGGCAGATACTATTGAAAAACTTGAGAAATTCACAAGTATAAACATACCCAGAGCATAATTATTACACGCAGCAGAAACTGAGAGAGGTAGCAGAGCAAAGTAGTTAAGAATGCAGACTCTAATAATGCCAGAATGCCATGGTTCAAATTCTGGCTCTGCTACCTCCTGGTTTAATCTCTCTGTGCTTCAGTTTCCTCATCTGGAAAACAGGGCCAATCATCACACCTCCCTCATTGGGTTGTTGTGAGAATTAAATGAGTTAATATATGTAAAATGCTTAGACCAGGACCTGGCACATGTTAAGTGTCTGTTAAAAACAAAACAGATAGTGCTGCCTACAAATGTACACATTTTAATTTCCAGTGTCTTTAGGTAGAAATATTTTCTAATTCTGAAACAATTAATGGCAAATATATACAAAGTTCGGCTTATCTGAGGGTAATTTCATCAAAAAGGGAATATGAATATAATTTTTAATCAATAGGACACTGTTTCACTTTTTTATTTATTTATCTATTTATTTTTTGAAACGGAGTCTCCCTGTCACCCAGGCTGGAGTGCAGTGGCATGATCTCTGCTCACTGCAAGCTCCGCCTCCTGGGTTCACGCCATTCTCCTGCCTCAACCTCCTGAGTAGCTGGGACTACAGGCGCCTGCCACCATGTCCGGCTAATTTTTTGTATTTTTAGTAGAGACGGGGCTTCATCGTGTTAGCCAGGATGGTTTCAATCTCCTGACCTCGTGATCCACCCACCTCAGCCTCCCAAAGTGCTGGGATTACAGGCGTGAGCCACCATGCCCAGCCTGCTTCATTTTTATGAAACAAATGACAAATAGGCCAAAAAAAGGAAAAAGCAGAGAGGGCTTTCTTAACATAGTGTATTCCTGTATTTTTATCCCTATATCTTCTTTTATTTGAAATAAAAAGCCACCAGTTTCCAGTAATGATGAATTACATTGTATCAGGCTGACTCCCCTATTGATTACAAATATAAATTCCAGACAAAATATAAAAGAAAACAAGGCAGAAAAGAGCAACAAAAGTAGGATTGGTGAACACGAAGATAGGTGCAATAGATTAAATGTCTGTGTTACCTCAAAATTCATTTGTTGAAACCTAATACCCAATGTGATGGTATTTGAGGTGGAGAGCCTTTGGAAGATGATAAAATGAATGGCATTAGTGCACTTATAAAAGAGGCCCTAGAGAGCTGCCTTGCCCATCCACCATGTGAGAACACCACGAGAAGGCACCATCTATGACACCAAATTTTCCAGCACCTTGCTCTTGGATTTCCCAGCCACCAGAACTGAGAAACAAATTTTTGTTGTTTAAAACTTGTATTTTGTTTTATAGCCATATCACTAGACTAACACTCAAGAGACTTAAGACCTCACTAGACTATGACTAAGGGTCAAAAGAAATCATCGAAACTAAAGCACAAAGCGAAAAAACTTAGGAGAAAAAAAAAATGAACAGAACAACAATAACAGGTAAAATTGAAGTCCTAGAAGAAAAGATAGAGGGGGAAAAAAAACTTGACAAAATATTAACCCAAAACATTTGTTAAACTTGATCAAAACCAGTAACATACAGATTCAAAAAGCTCAATGAACTCAAGCAAAATAAATACCCAAACACCCTACATAGGCACATCTTACTGAAATTGCTGAAAATCAAATGTAAAAAGAAAACCTGAAAAATAGACAGAGAAAAAAGACATATTCCTCACAGGGAAACAATGAGAACGTTGGCTGACTTCTCACCAGAAAGAACCAAAGTCAGAAAACAACCATATTAATAATTACACTAAATGTAAATGGATTAAACACTCCAATTAAAAGAGATTAACAACCTGGATTTTTAAAAAGAAAGACACAAATTCATGTGTTTTGCAAGAGACTCTCTTTAAACATAAAGACTCAGATAGTTTGAAAGGAAATCACCAAATAAAAAACTTGATATGGCTATATTAACATCCCAGACAAAACAGACTTCAAATCAAGGAATACTACCAGACATAAAGAGGATCAACATGTCATAATAATATAAGAATAAATTCATCATGAATACATAATATTTTAAAATCTGTATGCACCTAATGGAGCTTTAAGATACACAAAGCAAAAATTATCAAAGGTAAAGTGAGAAAAAGATAAATCCGCATTCTCAGTTGAGGATTTTATCACCTGACTCTCAGTAATTGAGAGGAAAAGGAGACCTTAAAAAAATCAGTAAGGATATAATTTAACATTATCTGCCTAATTGACCTAATTGACATTTATAGAACATTACATTCAGTAACTGAAAATATAGAAATTCTTTTCAAATGCACATGGAATATTCACCAAGTTAGACTACATGCTGGGCTATAAAAACAAGTCTTAATAAATATAAAAAGACTATAATCCTATGAAGTATGTTATCATAATAAATTTAAGTGTGAAATCAATAACCAACATATTTTTTAAATCCCCAAAGAGTTGGAGACTGAGGTAAAATTTATCCTAAAGTTTTATAAATATTGAACCCTAATAAATTTGAACATGACTACATGACCTCTCTCTAAGGATATTTAAATTGAAAAATAGGTAAGAAGGAGAGTGCAACTATTTAATGCCCATTTAACTTCATAGAAGGACCTAAGAATCTGTGGGAGGAGGGAGATTCAACTACCATTGTATGCATTTTTATATAATTTAAACTTTTTCATATGTACTAAAAAGAGCAAAAGTCATTTCCATATTTTAAATAATTCAAATGCCTTCCATATATCCATCAAAAGAAAACTCTCCTTTGGCAGAGAGAGGTTTTTACCACGAATCACACATAAATAGAAATGCAAAACTGTCATTTAATTTATATTCTGGAAAATGAAACATCCCACTCCACAGACCCCTGAACAGTAATGGCATACATAGTAGTAAGAGGCACACATACCTAATAAATAATTCATGTCGCTATCCCTTGTCTTTCATCTACCAACACAAATTCAATTTTTCTATTCCTTAGGGAAACAAATCCACAATTCAGCAAATCTCAGGTTTTGCAATACTTAGCCTGGACAAATCTTTGGACAATTTGGCCCATTTTTATGAACTGTTCTAATTTTTGCTCATTTCTCACTATCTATCTCAGTATTCTGCCTCTTCCTGAACTAAAAATATACAAAGAGAAAGGAAAAGGGTTGGGATATGAAGTGGCCAAGAAGGCTGACTAGAAGCAGTTAGTGTGCATGGCTCTCAGAGAGAAACAGAAGGGGCAAGTAAATACAACATCTTCAACTGAAACACCCAGCTACTCACATTGGGATTAATCAAGGAAACAACCTGACCCACAGAGAACAAAGAAAAACAAGGCAGGACAACAGCCACCTGGGAACAACACAGAGCCAGGGGATTCTCCCCAACCTAGGGAAGTGGTGAGTCAAAGAGCAACCTGGGGAAATCATGATTCTCCCACAGATCTTTGCAACCCTCAGGTCAGATCTCGTGAACCCACTCCACCAGGGCCTTCGGTCTTCAGTCTGACAGACAGAGCTATGTAGAGTCTCAGCAGAGCAGCCACTCAGGCATGCATGGAGACCCTGGAAGCTTAGATACTAGGGCTTTCCAGCAAAAGTAGCTGCAGCTATGGCAAAGTAGGACGTTAGACTCCTGTACATACCCCTAGAAAAGAGGCTGAATCTACGGGGCTGAACAGCAACAGCCCACAGGCCCCATTTCCACAGCACCTCACAAGTTAAGACCCACTTACTTGGAATTCTAGCCAGCTACCAATAGTGGCATTGCACCTCCCTAAGGAGGCACTCCTAGGAAGAGGGGCAGGCTGCCATCTTTGCTATTCAGGCACCTTAGCCATTCTAGCCTTCAGGTTTCGGGAAGTCTGAGTCCACCCAAGGCAGAGGGGATTCCCACAGCACAGCACAGCTGCTCTATCAAAACATGGCCAGACTGCTGCCTTTAGCAGGTACCTGATCTCATTCTTTTTCACTGGGCAGGACCTCCCAACCAGGGTCTCCAGCCACCCCCAACAGAGCTTTCCAGCTGACACAGATCTGAATTCCCCCTGAAACGGCACTCCTAGAGGGAGGGGCAGGCCACCTTGTTGTTTGGGCAACTTAGCCATTCCAGCCTTTGGACTTCAGAATGTCTGAGGCAACCAAGGGCTGAAGTGGACCCCCCGCACAGCCCAGCTGCTCTACTGAAATATGGCCAGACTGTTTTAAGTGGGTGCCAATCCTGTTCCTCCTCACTGGGTGGGACCTCGCAACCAGGGTCTCCAGCCACTTCCTACAGGTGCCTTTAAGCTGGCAACAGCTTTACTGTTTCACAGCCTTCATGGTAACACCTCCAGGTTCTGGAAACTCTGAGGTGACTAGGACTGGACCAGGCCCCAAGCATACCACAGCAGCCCTACAGAAAAGTGCCCAGACTGTTAAATGGGTACGCATTCCCATATCTCCTCACTGGGCAGGTCCTTCAGCCCTGGGCCTCCAACCACCCTGCCAGAGCTACCAAGTCAGTACCAACTCAGTAACACCATAGACAGAGCTTCCGGGGGCAAATGAAAGCCTCTTTGCCACTGCCTCTGCAGTGGAACATGCCTTGCCACCCTCAGACTAACAAAGGAGCAAAGATCCCAAGTGCCTTATCCACACCTCCAGGGAGCTGCGGTCAACCTAAGGAGAAGAGGCCAACCAATTTCCCACAAGTCTCCCATACCCTACCTAGCTTGTCACCAGACAGAAAACCCCTGGCTTGGACCCATAGCACAAACCCTCCATCTTGGGCTGACTGCACTGAGCAACTGCTGACCTGCATCTCTCTGGGGTGGAGCCTCCAGGAGTCAAGCAAATGACCCTTGACCACAATCACTACTATGATCTTTTCCTCTGCTGCCTCTAACCTGGAGAAGGAAAATAAACACTAAGACTGTCCCAGAGCTGCAGTGGGTAGCCCAGGAGTGACAAGTTGTGAACTACAGCCAGCAAGGGAGAGAGGAACCTACACTTTCAGAGCACTGACAGGGAACACAGTTGCAACTGTGAGGAAACATAGGGAAGCCACATAACCAAGCAAGAGTCTCCCTAAATGACTGATAAGCCTAAATGTCACCTGCTGGATCATACCCCCAAAGCTTCAACACCAAAAATATCTCACTAATATACCCCCACTGAAACCAGAGACAAGAAGCCAGCTTCAAATAAAGACCCTACACAAAGCCTCAGCCAGGTGAAAACATCCAGAAAAGAAGCCTATTGACTATACTCAATCTGCACTGCAGTTAAAGAAATACCCACATGCGAGATGAGAAAGAGCCAATACAAGAACTCTAGTAACTCAAATGCTGAGCATCATCAAAAAGCTAATCTACCATGATCAAGTAGGCTTCATCCCTGGGATGCAAGGTTGATTCAACATATAAAAATCAATAAATGTGATTCATCACATAAACAGAACTAAAGACAAAAACCACACAATCATCTCAACAGATATGGAACGGGCTTTTGATAAAACTGAACATTCTTTCATGTTAAAAACTCTCAATAACCTAGGTATTGAAGGAACATACCTCAGAATAGTAAGAGCCATGGCCAGGTGTGGTGACTCACACTTGTAATCCCAGCACTTTGGGAGGCTAAGGCGGGCAGACCACCTGAGGTTGGGAGTTCAAGACCACCCTGGCCAACATGGTGGAACCCCGTCTCTACTAAAAATACAAAAAACTAGCCAGGTGTGGTGGCGGGCACCTGTAATCCAAGCTACTCAGGAGGCTGAAGCAGGAGAATCGCTTGAACCTGGGAGGCAGAGGTTGCAGTGAGCCGAGATCACATCATTGCACTCCAGCCTGGGAAACAAGAGCAAAATTCTGTCAGAAGAAGAAGAAGAAGAAGAAGAAGAAGAAGGAGGAGGAGGAGGAGGAGGAAGAGGAGGAGGAGGAGGAGGAGGAGGAGAGGGGGGAGGAGGAGGGGGAGGGGGAGGGGGAGGGGAGGGGGAGGGGGAGGGGGAGGAGGGGGAGGGGGAGGAGGGGGAGGGGGAGGGGGAGAGGGAGGAAGAGGGGGGGGAGGGGGAGGAAGAGGGGGAGGAGGAGGAGGGGGAGGGGGAGGAGGAGGAGGAGGGGGAGAGGGAGGAGGAGGAGGGGGAGGGGGAGGAGGGGGAGGGGGAGGAGGAGGAGGAGGAGGGGGAGGAGGAGGAGGGGGAGGGGGAGAGGGAGGAGGGGGAGAGGGAGGAGGAGGAGGAGGAGGAGAAGAAGGAAGAAGAAGGAAGAAGAAAGAAGAAGGAAGAAGAAAGAAGAAAGAAGAAGAAGAAGAAGAAGAAGAGAGAAGAAGAAGAAGAAGAGAGAAGAAGAAGAAGAACAGCTCCAGTCTCCAACTCCCAGCGCGAGCGACACAGAACACCGGCGATTTCTGCATTTTCAACTGAGGTACTGGGTTCATCTCACTGGGGAGTGCCAGACGATCGGTGCTGGTCAGCTGCTGCAGCCCGACCAGCGAGAGCTGAAGCAGGGCGAGGCATTGCCTCACCTGGAAAGCACAAGGGGGAAGGGAATCCCTTTTCCTAGCCAGGGGAACTGAGACACACAACACCTGGAAAATCGGGTAACTCCCACCCCAATACTGCGCTTTAAGCAGACAGGCACACCAGGAGATCATATCCCACACCTGGCCGGGAGTGTCCCACACCCACGGAGCCTCCCTCATTGCTAGCACAGCAGTCTGTGATCTACCTGCAAGGCAACAGCGAGGCTGGGGGAGGGGCGCCCGCCATTGCTGAGGCTTAAGTAGGTAAACAAAGCTGCTGGGAAGCTCGAACTGGGTGGAGCTCACAGCAGCTCAAGGAAACCTGCCTGTCTCTGTAGATTCCACCTCTGGGGACAGGGCACAGTAAATAATAACAAACGCAGCAGCTCTGCAGACGCAAACGACTCTGTCTGACAGCTTTGAAGAGAGCAGTGGATCTCCCAACACGGAGGTTGAGATCTGAGAAGGGACAGACTCCCTGCTCAAGTGGGTCCCTGACCCCTGAGTAGCCTAACTGGGAGACATCCCCCACTAGGGGCAGTCTGACACCCCACACCTCACAGGGTGGAGTACACCCCTGAGAGGAAGATTCCAAAGCAAGAATCAGACAGGTACACTCGCTGTTCAGAAATATTCTATCTTCTGCAGCCTCTACTGCTGATACCCAGGCAAACAGGGTCTGGAGTGGACCTCAAGCAATCTCCTACAGCTACAACCTACAGCTGAGGATCCTGACTGTTAGAAGGAAAGCTATCAAACAGGAAGGACACCTACACCAAAACCCCATCAGTACATCACCATCATCAAAGACCAGAGGCAGATAAAACCACAAAGATGGGGAAAAAGCAGGGCAGAAAAGCTGGAAATTCAAAAAATAAGAGCGCATCTCCCCCGGCAAAGGAGCGCAGCTCATCGCCAGCAACGGATCAAAGCTGGACGGAGAATGACTTTGACGAGATGAGAGAAGAAGGCTTCAGTCCATCAAATTTCTCAGAGCTAAAGGAGGAATTACGTACCCAGCACAAAGAAACTAAAAATCTTGAAAAAAAAAGTGGAAGAATTGATGGCTAGAGTAATTAATGCAGAGAAGCTCACAAACGAAATGAAAGAGACGAAAACCATGGCACGAGAAATACGTGACAAATGCACAAGCTTCAGTAACCGTCTCGATCAACTGGAAGAAAGAATGTCAGCGATGGAGGATCAAATGAATGAAATGAAGCGAGAAGAGAAGCCAAAAGAAAAAAGAAGAAAAAGAAATGAACAAAGCCTGCAAGAAGTATGGGATTATGTAAAAAGACCAAATCTACGTCTGATTGGGGTGCCTGAAAGTGACGGGGAAAATGGAACCAAGTTGGAAAACACTCTTCAGGATATCATCCAGGAGAACTTCCCCAACCTAGTAGGGCAGGCCAACATTCAAATCCAGGAAATACAGAGAACGCCACAAAGATACTCCTCGAGAAGAGCAACTCCAAGACACATAATTGCCAGATTCACCAAAGTTGAAATGAAGGAAAAAATCTTAAGGGCAGCCAGAGAGAATGGTCAGGTTACCCACAAAGGGAAGCACATCAGACTAACAGCAGATCTCTCGGCAGAAACTCTTCAAGCCAGAAGAGAGTGGGGGCCAATATTCAACATTCTTAAAGAAAAGAATTTTAAACCCAGAATTTTATATCCAGCCAAACTAAGTTTCATAAGTGAAGGAGAAATAAAATCCTTTACAGATAAGCAAATGCTTAGAGATTTTGTCACCACTAGGCCTGCCTTACAAGAGACCCTGAAGGAAGCACTAAACATGGAAAGGAACAACCGGTACCAGCCATTGCAAAAACATGCCAAAATGTAAAGACCATCAAGGCTAGGAAGAAACTGCATCAACTAACGAGCAAAATAACCAGTTAATATCATCATGGCAGGATCAAGTTCACACATAACAATCTTAACCTTAAATGTAAATGGACTAAATGCTCCAATTAAAAGACACAGACTGGCAAACTGGATAAAGAGTCAAGACCCATCAGTCTGCTGTATTCAGGAGACCCATCTCACATGCAGAGACATACATAGGCTCAAAATAAAGGGATGGAGGAAGATTTACCAAGCAAATGGAGAACACAAAAAAGCGGGGGTTGCAATACTAGTCTCTGATAAAACAGACTTTAAACCATCAAAGATCAAAAGAGACAAAGAAGGACATTACATAATGGTAAAGGGATCAATTCAACAGGAAGAGCTAACTATCCTAAATATATATGCACCCAATACAGGAGCACCCAGATTCATAAAGCAAGTCCTTAGAGACTTACAAAGAGACTTAGACTCCCATACAATAATAATGGGAGACTTCAACACTCCACTGTCAACATTAGACAGATCAACGAGACAGAAAGTTAACAAGGATATCCAGGAATTGAACTCATCTCTGCAGCAAGCAGACCTAATAGACATCTATAGAACTCTCCACCCCAAATCAACAGAATATACATTCTTCTCAGCACCACATCGTACTTACTCCAAAATTGACCACGTAATCGGAAGTAAAGCACTCCTCAGCAAATGTACAAGAACAGAAATTATAACAAACTGTCTCTCAGACCACAGTGCAATCAAATTAGAACTCAGGACTAAGAAACTCAATCAAAACCGCTCAACTACATGGAAACTGAACAACCTGCTCCTGAATGACTACTGGGTACATAACGAAATGAAGGCAGAAATAAAGATGTTCTTTGAAACCAATGAGAACAAAGATACAACATACCAGAATCTCTGGGACACATTTAAAGCAGTGTGTAGAGGGAAATTTATAGCACTAAATGCCCACAAGAGAAAGCAGGAAAGATCTAAAATTGACACTCTAACATCGCAATTAAAAGAACTAGAGAAGCAAGAGCAAACACATTCGAAAGCTAGCAGAAGGCAAGAAATAACTAAGATCAGAGCAGAACTGAAGGAGATAGAGACACAAAAAACCCTCCAAAAAATCAATGAATCCAGGAGTTGGTTTTTTGAAAAGATCAACAAAATTGACAGACCACTAGCAAGACTAATAAAGAAGAAAAGAGAGAAGAATCAAATTGACGCAATTAAAAATGATAAAGGGGATATCACCACCGACCCCACAGAAATACAAACTACCATCAGAGAATACTATAAACACCTCTACGCAAATAAACTGGAAAATTTAGAAGAAATGGATAATTTCCTGGACACTTACACTCTTCCAAGACTAAACCAGGAAGAAGTTGAATCCCTGAATAGACCAATAGTAGGCTCTGAAATTGAGGCAATAATTAATAGCCTACCAACCAAAAAAAGTCCAGGACCAGATGGATTCACAGCTGAATTCTACCAGAGGTACAAGGAGGAGCTGGTACCATTCCTTCTGAAACTATTCCAATCAATAGAAAAAGAGGGAATCCTCCCTAACTCATTTTATGAGGCCAACATCATCCTGATACCAAAGCCTGGCAGAGACACAACAAAAAAAGAGAATTTTAGACCAATATCTCTGATGAACATCGATGCAAAAATCCTCAATAAAATACTGGCAAACCAGATTCAGCAGCACATCAAAAAGCTTATCCACCATGATCAAGTGGGCTTCATCCCTGGGATGCAAGGCTGGTTCAACATTCGCAAATCAATAAACATAATCCAGCATATAAACAGAACCAAAGACAAGAACCACATCATTATCTCAATAGATGCAGAAAAGGCTTTTGACAAAATTCAACAGCCCTTCATGCTAAAAACGCTCAATAAATTCGGTATTGATGGAACGTACCTCAAAATCATAAGAGCTATTTATGACAAACCCACAGCCAATATCATACTGAATGGGCAAAAACTGGAAAAATTCCCTTTGAAAACTGGCACAAGACAGGGATGCCCTCTCTCACCACTCCTATTCAACATAGTGTTGGAAGTTCTGGCTAGGGCAATCAGGCA
Organism: Chlorocebus sabaeus; assembly: GCF_047675955.1. Classification (NCBI taxonomy): domain Eukaryota; kingdom Metazoa; phylum Chordata; class Mammalia; order Primates; family Cercopithecidae; genus Chlorocebus; species Chlorocebus sabaeus. The sequence goes on from NC_132911.1 coordinate 75,982,404, forward strand.
AGAGAAACAAATCAAGGGGATTCAGTTAGGAAAAGAAGAAGTCAAATTGTCCCTGTTTGCAGACAACATGATTGTATATTTAGAAAACCCCATTGTCTCAGCCCAAAATCTCCTTAAGCTGATCAGCAACTTCAGCAAAGTCTCAGGATACAAAATTAATGTGCAAAAATCACAAGCATTCTTATACACCAGTGACAGTCAAACAGAGAGCCCAATCAGGAATGAACTCTCAGTCACAATTGCTTCAAAGAGAATAAAATACCTAGGAATCCAACTTACAAGGGATGTAAAGGACCTCTTCAAGGAGAACTACAAACCACTGCTCAGTGAAATCAAAGAGGACACAAACAAATGGAAGAACATACCATGCTCATGGATAGGAAGAATCAATATCGTGAAAATGGCCATACTGCCCAAGGTAATTTATAGATTCAATGCCATCCCCATCAAGCTACCAATGAGCTTCTTCACAGAATTGGAAAAAACTGCTTTAAAGTTCATATGGAACCAAAAAAGAGCCCACATCTCCAAGACAATCCTAAGTCAAAAGAACAAAGCTGGAGGCATCACGCTACCTGACTTCAAACTATACTACAAGGCTACAGTAACCAAAACAGCATGGTACTGGTACCAAAACAGAGATATAGACCAATGGAACAGAACAGAGTCCTCAGAAATAATACCACACATCTACAGCCATCTGATCTTTGACAAACCTGAGAGAAACAAGAAATGGGGAAAGGATTCCCTATTTAATAAATGGTGCTGGGAAAACTGGCTAGCCATAAGTAGAAAGCTGAAACTGGATCCTTTCCTTACTCCTTATACGAAAATTAATTCAAGATGGATTAGAGACTTAAATGTTAGACCTAATACCATAAAAATCCTAGAGGAAAACCTAGGTAGTACCATTCAGGACATAGGCATGGGCAAAGACTTCATGTCTAAAACACCAAAAGCAACGGCAGCAAAAGCCAAAATTGACAAATGGGATCTCATCAAACTAAAGAGCTTCTGCACAGCAAAAGAAACTACCATCAGAGTGAGCAGGCAACCTACAGAATGGGAGAAAATTTTTGCAATCTACTCATCTGACAAAGGGCTAATATCCAGAACCTACAAAGAACTCAAACAAATTTACAAGAAAAAAACAAACAACCCCATCCAAAAGTGGGCAAAGGATATGAACAGACATTTCTCAAAAGAAGACATTCATACAGCCAACAGACACATGAAAAAATGCTCATCATCACTGGCCATCAGAGAAATGCAAATCAAAACCACAATGAGATACCATCTCACACCAGTTAGAATGGCGATCATTCAAAAGTCAGGAAACAACAGGTGCTGGAGAGGATGTGGAGAAATAGGAACACTTTTACACTGTTGGTGGGAGTGTAAACTAGTTCAACCATTATGGAAAACAGTATGGCGATTCCTCAAGGATCTAGAACTAGATGTACCATATGACCCAGCCATCCCATTACTGGGTATATACCCAAAGGATTATAAATTATGCTTCTATAAGGACACATGCACACGTATGTTTATTGCGGCACTATTCACAATAGCAAAGACTTGGAATCAACCCAAATGTCCATCAGTGACAGATTGGATTAAGAAAATGTGGCACATATACACCATGGAATACTATGCAGCCATAAAAAAGGATGAGTTTGTGTCCTTTGTAGGGACATGGATGCAGCTGGAAACCATCATTCTTAGCAAACTATCACAAGAACAGAAAACCAAACACCGCATGTTCTCACTCGTAGGTGGGAACTGAACAATGAGATCACTTGGACTCGGGAAGGGGAACATCACACACCGGGGCCTATCATGGGGAGGGGGGAGGGGGGAGGGATTGCATTGGGAGTTATACCTGATGTAAATGACGAGTTGATGGGTGCAGCACACCAACATGGCACAAGTATACATATGTAGCAAACCTGCACGTTGTGCACATGTACCCTACAACTTGAAGTTTAATAATAATAAATAAATTAAAAAAAAAAAAAAAGAAGAAGAAGAAGAAGAAGAAGAAGAAGCAGAAGGGCCATCTATGACAAACGCACAGCCAACATCATACTGAATGGGCAAAAGCTGGAAGCATTCCCCTTGAAAACTGGTACAAGACAAGGATGCCCTCTCTCTCCACTTCTATTCAACATAGTATTGGAAGTCCTAGCCAGAGCCATGAGTCAAGAGAGAAAAAAAAAATAAAGGGCATCCAAATAGTAAGAGAGGGAGTCAAATTATCTCTGTTTGCAGATGACATGATTCTATATCTAGAAAATCCCAGTGTTTTGGCCCAAAAGCTCCTTTAGCTGATAAACAACTTCAGCAAAGTTGCGGGATATAAAATCAATGTACAAAACTCACTAGCATTCCTATGCACCAACAACAACCAAACTGACAGCCAAATAAGAAAGGCAATCCCATTCACAGTTGCCACAAAAAAAAAAAATAAAACACCTAGGAATACAGCTAATCAGGGAGGTAAAAAGTCTCTACAGTGAGAATGACAAAACACTGCTCAAAGAAATCAAAGAAGACACAAGCAAATGAAAAAACATCCCATCATCATAAATAGGAAGAATCAATATCATTAAAATGGCTATAGTGCCCAAAACAATTTACAAATTCAATGCTATACCTGTTAAACTACCAATGACATTCTTCACAAAACTAGAAAAAAATATTTTAAAATTTATATGGAACCAAAAAAGAGCCCAAATAGTCAAGGCAATCCTAAGCAAAAAGATCAAAGCTGGAGGCATTATGTTATTTGACTCCAAACTATACTACAGGGCTATAGTAACCAAAACAATATGGTACTGGTAACCAAAGCAATATGGTACTGGTACAAAAACAGACACACAGACCAATGGAACAGAATAAGGAGCCCAAAATAAGGCCACATATCTTTGACTATCTGATCTTTGACAAAGCTGACCAAAACAACCAATGGGAAAAAAATTTTCCTGTGCAATAAATGGTGCTAGGATAACTGACTAGACATATGCAGAAGATTGAAGTTGGACCTCTTCCTTACACCATATACAAAAATCAACTGAATACAGATTAAAGACTTAAATGTAAAACCCAAAACTGTAAAATACTCTGGAAGACACCTAGGCAATACCATGCTGGATCTAGGAACAGGCAAATATTTCATGATGAAGACACCAAAAGCAATTGCAACAAAAGCAAAAATTGACAAATGGGATCTAACTAAACTTAAAAGCTCTGTACGGCAAAAGAAACTATCAACAAAGTAAACAAGCTACAAAATGGGAGAAAGAATTTGCAAACTAGGCATATGATGAAGGTCTAATACCCAGTATCTATAAGGAACTTAAACAACTTTACAAAAGAAAAACAAACAACCCCATTAAAAAGTGGGCAAAGGACATGAAAAGACACTTCTCAAAAGAAGACATACATGTGGCAAACAACCTTATGGCAAAAAGCTCAATACCACCGATCATTAGAGAAATGTGAATCAAAACCACAATGAGATACCATCTCACACCAATCAGAATGGCTGTTACTAAAAAGTCAAAAAATAACAGACGCTGGTGAGGTTGCAGAGAAAAGGGAACCCTTTATACACTGCTGGTGGGAATGTAAATTAGTTCAACCATTGAGGAACCGTATGACAATTCCTGAAAGAGTTAAAAGAACTACTATTCGACCCATCAATTCCATTACTGGGTATATACCCAGAGCATTCTACCATAAAGACACATGCACATAAGTGTTCATCAAAGTACTGTTCACAATAGCAAAGACATAGAATCACCTAAATACCAATCAATGACAGACTGGATAAAGAAAATGTGGCATATATACACACACCAAGGAATATTATGCAGCCATAAAAAAGGCAAGATCATGTCTTTTGCCAGAACATGGAAGGAGCTGGAGGTTATCATCCTTCGCAAACTAACATAGGACTAGAAAACCAAATACTGCATGTTCTCATTTACAAGTGGGAGCTGGCCAGGTGCAGTGGCTCATGCCTGTAATCCCAACACTTTGGGAGGCCGAGGTGGGCTGATTGCCTGAGCTCAGGGGTTCGAAACCAGCCTGGGCAACATGGTGAGATGCCCGCCTCACCTATCTCTACTAAAAAAAAAAAAAAAAAACTAGCTGGGCATAGCAGCGTGTGCCTGTAGTCCCAGCCACTCAGGACACTGAGGCAGGAGAAAGAATTGCTTGAACCCAGGAGGCGGAGGTTGCAGTCATCTGAGATCACACGACTGCACTCCAGCCTAGTGACAGAGTGAAACTTCGTCTCCAAAAAAATTAAAAAAACAAGTGGGAGCTAAATTGTAAGAACTTATGAACACAAAGAAGGAAACAACAGACACTGGCATCTACTTGAGGGGGAGGGTGGAAGGAGGGAGTGGAACAGAAAAGATAACTATTTGGTACTGAGCCTAATACCTGAGTGATGTAATAATATGTAATAACAAACCCCCGTGACACGTGTTTATGTAACAAACCTTCACAGGTACCCCTAAACCTAAAACAAAAATTCTCAAAAAGAAAAACAAAGAAAGGAAAACAAAAAAAGAGTAAAGTGTTTGTTTATCTATCTGGCATCTTCCACTAATGCCCAACCTAATTCAATTTTCTTTTTCTTCCTTTTTAAATGGACAAAATATTTAAATAATTCAAAAAATTAGAAAGTTATAAGTGAGAAAACTCTATCCTACTCCTATAACCCACTATCCAGCTTTTACCCTTCCCCATGACCACAGGAATTCAGTTATTAGTTTCATGTGTACCCATCTAGAGTTTCTTCATGCAGATACAAGCAAACATAAATATACATTAGTTTTCACCATCTTTTGTTACACAGGAATATTGTATCATACTAAACCTCCTGTCTGCACCTTGTCTTTTCACCGAAAAATAAATTCTGAATATCTTTTCATTTCACTATATAAAGTACTTTAACATTCTTTATGATAGTTATGTAGTATACCATTGCACAGTATAATACAAACTCTATCAAAAGACACTAAAATTGTTAATATTTTTCTATTACAAACAACCCCACACTTAAAAATTGTGTGCAGATATCACTTTACATGTATGCAAGTATGATAAATTTCTAGAAGAGGAAGCTCTAGGGCCAATATACATATATATGTAATACATATATATGTGTGTGTGTGTGTGTGTATATATATATATTTGCAATATGGTCAAGCTACTTTCCACAGAAATTATACCAATCCATACTCTGATGAACAAGGTATGAAAGTATCTGTTTTCCCATACTTCACCAAGAGAGTATATAGTCATTCAGATTTTTGTCAATCTAGTAAATGAGGAATAATATCTCAATGTAGTTTTAATTGAAATTTTTCATGAATGAGGCTTAGCATCTTTTAAACAACTTAAGGCCCATTTGTATTTCCTTTTCTATGAACTATTCCTTTTCTCTTCCCATTTTTCTGTTGGGTAGATGGTCTTTTACTTTTTGATTTCCAGAAGCTCTTTAAATATCAGAGGACTAGCCCTTTTACTGTTATAAGTTTACAATTATTCTTCCCTGTTAATGTTGTTTTTCTTTGTTATGCTTTTGTTGTGTGTGTGTTGGGATTTTTGCTTTTGTTTATTAGCATGCATTTTTATAGTCAAATCTACAATTGTTAATAGCTTCTGGATTTTGAGTCATAGTTACAAAGGCTTTCCCCATTTCAAAGTTATAAAGGATTTCTCCGAGGTTTTCTTTCATAGTACTTTACACTAATATTTGATTCATTGGAAATTTATCCTGCTATCTGGTATCCTATCTAGAAGTACAACATGCTAGCTTAAAGTATCGCAACTTTATAAGTTAACAAAGTTTTTACTGTTCTCATGCTGCATATACTGGCTATTGTTTCCTTTTTTTTTCCAATCAATTTCAAAAAAAAAAAAAAAAGACTGGGAGCAGTGGCTCATGCCTGTAATCCCAGCACTTTGAGAGGCTGAGGCGGGCGGATCACAAAGTCAGGAGATCGAGACCATCCTGGCTAACATGGTGAAACTCCATCTCTACTAAAAATACAAAAAAATTAGCCAGGCGTGGTGGCCGGCGCCTGTAGTCCCAGCTACTCAGGAGGCTGAGGCAGGAGAATGGCATGAACACGGGAGGTGGAGCTTGCAGTAAGCCAAGATTGCACCACTGCATTCCAGCCTGGGTAACAGAGCAAAACTCCATCTCAAAAAAAAAATATATATATATATATATATGGTCTGTGTATTCATATGCCATACAGAGAAAAATTCGTTTATTGCCCTTGTAGTTTGGATGGGTGATGAGGAGAACTCTTGCAGATTATCCTTTCAAACTTTCTCCTGGCTAGGAAGAATTAGAACCCATATTTTGTCACATCAAAAACTGTGACATGCCAAAGACACATACAACATTGCACATTTCTCCCAGTGTCTACCTCTATGTTTCTACTAATATACTTCTGAAGATTTCACCACTACTTCCACAGAATGAAGATTTCATCTCCACAGAAGAGACCTCTTTTCTAGATCATGTGCCATGGTAGGGCATAGCCTAAGACTGACCTTTGTGTGAAAACTATTATCGCCAAATAAAATTTACATATTTTGTTTCCTTCTAAATGGTTACCCAGTTTCCCCAACACTTATAACAACTAAGCATAATATCAGTAAAAATGTACAATGTCTGAATGGCACTATCAACTACACTTACTAAATTTCATTTATAGAATACCAGAATAACTGCAGAAACACGTATGTTTCAAGTGTACATGAAACATTCATAAAGATGGACCATATGTTAGACAATAAAACAAGTCTGAATAAATTTCAGAAGACTGAAAACATAAGAGTATGTTATCTGAACACAAAAGAATTAAATTAAAAATCAACATTAAAATAACCACAAAAGACCCAAATATTTGAAAAAACATTTATTAGTCTAACCCTTTAGTAAAAGACAAAATCACAAGGAAGCTAAAAAATATTTTGAACTGGACTGGGCACAGTGGCTCATGCTTGTAATCCCAGCACTTTGGGAGGCCAAGGCAGGAAAACCACTTGAGGCCAGGAGTTTGAGACCAGCCTGGGCAATATACTAAGACCTCATCTGTACAAAAAAATTAAAAATTAGCCAGACCTGATGGCACATGCCTGCGATGCTAGCAACTCAGGTTGCTGAGATGGGAGGATCACCTGAGCCCAGGAGTTCAAGGTTATAATGAGCTATGATGACCCTGTCTCTATTTAAAAATAAAGAAAGAAAGAGAGAGGAAAGAAAGAAATCCTGTCATTTTCATTTGCAACAACGTGGATGAAACTGGAGGACATTATATTAAGTGAAAAAAGCCAGGCCAGGCATAGAAAGACAAATTTTACATGTTCTCACTCATACATGGGAGCTAAAAATTGAAACAAACTCATGGAGTTAAAGAGTAGAATAATAGTTACCAGAGTCTGGGAAGGGTAGCAGGGAGGCAGGTAGAATAGGGATGGTTAATGGGTGCAAAAATGTAATTAGAATGAATAGGCTCTAGCATTTGATAACACAACAGGGTGACTAAAGTCAACGATAATTTACTGTATATTTTTAAATAACTAACAGTGAAATTGGAATGTCCCTAACACAAAAAAACAAATAAATACTTGAGGTGATAAATACCCCAATTACCCTTTAGTGATTATCACATATTGTGTATGTCTGTATCAAAACATTACATGTACTCCATAAATACATACACCTATTATGTACCCATAATAATTAAAACTGAAAAAAATTTTTAAAAGAAGCCAAAGAGGAAAAAACACCTAAAGGAGTAAAGGTAAAAATTACATGCACTTTCTCCTCAGAAACCATCCAAGCAAGAAGAGAATGGATTTGAGAGGCCAAAGGAGACGGATCACTTGAGCCTAAGAGTTCAAAACCAGCCTGGGCAACATGGTGAAACCCTGTCTCTACAAAAGATACAAAAATTAGCCAGGCGTGGTAGCACATGCCTATAGTGCCAGCTACTGAGGAGGCTAAGGAAGGAGAATTGCTTGAACCCAGGAGGCGGAGGTTGCAGTGAGCCAAGATCGCCCACGGCACTCCAGCCTGGGCAACAGAGTAAGAATCCATCTAAAAAGAAAAAAGCACTCTGTCTCTACCAAAAAATATATATATAAATTAGCTCGGTGTGGTGGCACACACCTGCAGTCCCAGCTACTTGTGGGGCTAAAGTGGGAGGATCACCTGAGCTCAGGGTGTTAGAGGTTGCAGTTATCTGTGACCGTACCACTGCAGCACTCCAGCCTGAGCAACAGAGTGAGATTCGGTCTAAAAAAATAAAAAATAAAAAATAAATTTTAAAAAAAATGGAGTGAAATACTTAAAGTGTTGAGAGGAAAAAAAAGAAGAAAGAAAACACCACTCTGAATTCTGTACCCTGTGAAATTATACTTTGAAAGTGAAGAATAAAGATTTCCACAAACCCTGGGGAAACTTGTTGCCAGTAGACTTGCCTGGCAAGAAATGTTAAAATAGATTTTTCAAAGAAAAGGAAAATGTTACAGGTCAGAAACTTGGATCTATTAAAATATATAAAGAAAGGAAGAGCACTGAAGACGGAATAATTGAATATAAACAAAAACTTATTTTTCTGATTTTTAATTGATCTAATTTTAAATTATTTAAATATAATTCTTACATTTAATTGATCTTAATTTTAACTGATCCAGATAACAGTTCAAAATAATATGACAATATATTTGATTATGTATGCTTATGTGTATATATTTATATACTTATGTATACTTACTATAAGTGAAATGAATGACAGCAATGATATAAGGAATGAGAGAGAGGAATTTGGATTATAACATTCCACAGAATGTAACAGAGAGAGTTAAAAAATAAGAATTTTTAAAATCTAACATTTAACAGTTATGTTAAACACAGCGAGAAGGTATAACTTACATTTGACTGGCATCCCAGAAGGGAAAGAAACACAAAACATAGTAAAGAAAACATTAAAAAAGATAATGGCTGACAATTGTGTAGAATTAATAGAAGATAATAATCCACAGAATCAAGAGGACTAACAAATCCTAAGCAAGAGAAATAAAATATACATCTAAACATATAATTAAACTGCAGAAACCCACAGATAAAGAGAAAAGTCTTAACAGCAGCCAGAGGAGGAAGACAAAACACTTTCAGAAGAGCAGCAATGAGACTAAAATCTAACTCCTCCAGAGCAACAATAGAATCCAACAATCAATCAAATATAATATGCAGAGAGAAAATACTACTCACCAAGAATTCTATAGCCACTAAAATACCTCTCAAGAAAGATAATGAAATAAAGATACTTTCAAACAACCACAAATTGAGAGATGATGTCACCAACAGCCCCTCAATAGATGAAATTCTAAAAGGCAGACCTCGGGAAAGCAGAAGTAAAGTAATTCTAGGGCCAAACGTAGTGGCTCACGCCTATAATCCCAACACTTTGGGAGGCAGAGGTGGGTGGATCACTTGAGGTCAGGAGTTCGAGATCAGCCTGGCCAACATGACAAAACCCCATTTCTACTAAAAATACAAAAATTAACAAAGTGTCATGGCGCATGCCTGTAATCCCAGTTACTCGGGAAGCTGATGCAAGAGAATCTCTTGAATCCAGGAGGCGGAGGCTGCAAAGAGCTGGGAAGGCGCCCCTGCAGGTCAGCCTGGATGAAAGAATAAGGCCCTGTCTCAAAAAAAAAAAGAAAAGAAAAGTAATTCTAGGTAGAAGTCCTGAGATTCAAGAAGAAATAAAAAAGAGAATAGTAAATATATGGGTAAACATAAATAAAATTTAGTAGAATTTAACTACATAAAGTAGAAAAATACATAATAATATCATCTAGTGGGATTAAAAACAGGCATTAAAATGACAACAATATAAATATATTAGTTGGGAGCATAGCAAATCAAATTCTAGTGTTTTGAGGTTTTTAAATTATCAATGTTAACAGCAAAGGTTTTGTTTTACTTTATACTCAGAACAATTTAAGACCACACATTATGCACTATACTTCTAGGTAGGATCCAGTATATTGGAACAGACCAATGCTCCTGCCAAAGCAACTAGAGAAACTATAAACTGGGCTGATATATCTACAAATGCTTATTGCTTGGAAATACTTGCTGATTCTATTACTCAGAACAAGAGGTTGAAAACCTGGATTTTGCCCAAGCAAAGGGCTGTTGTTAGGCAAGAAGAGAGGCCTAGTTCAATAGATTATGGTACATCCATACTAAAGGATACACCATGCAGCCTTTAAAAAAAGTAAAGCAGCTTTGTATGAACTCACTCCAGAAGATCTTCAAAATGTTTAAGCTAGGTTTTAGAGGTCTGTTACTGAGGGACCTCAACTCAATCAATTTTTCCACCAACATATGTGCCAAATTTTGAAACTACACCATAGAGGCTAAAAGCTAAGCAGAAAGTCTTGAAAAAGCAAAACAGGCTTTCTGGTAGTCTTGTGGTGCCAAGATAAAAATCAGCGTTCAGGACTTGTGGACGTGCGATGACCACACCATACTCTCAGTTCCCTAGAGACTGCAAACCAAAAGCAGACTGAACCTTAGTCTAAATGTCTACCAGAGAAAAAGCAAAATAGCAGCATTTGGAACTTCTATCATCTTTTGTATACAATGTGTAATATTCAATCAAAAATTACTAGGTGTATCAAGAGACCCTGGAAATCAAGGCAATTTGACCTTTCTTTTATAATACAATTTATAATTTATAACACAATGTACCTTAAGGTCCTCATTTGAATGCTGATGAAAATAGTTCTGCAGATGGGCAAATTTTCCATTATTAGAATGGCAAATAACAGAGAATTTACCATATTTCTAAATTCCTTGCAAAAGCAACTTTTGTCTTTCTTCAATATTACAACTACATAATTCCCAATATTTCTCATACAGAATACTCATTTAATCTTACCTATTACATATGTATTTGTTCATCAGCACTTTTACTGTATTTCTTTAAACATTTGCATCTTACTGAGAATGTGCAGTTCGAAAATTGACTTCTAATACCAACAACTAAAGCACTTTCTTTCCAGCTTTTCCTAAAACCTGTAAACTTCTTTCTCATTGCACATTCTGTTTCTTTTACTTATTAAAAACATAATAACTATAGCTTCAAAAAGGCAAAATATGTGAAAATACTTTGAAAATTTTAAGTCTCCACATATATACAATGACATTATTCCCATTAATTAATATAAGAAAAGCCTGGAATTTTTTTTTTTTTTTTTTTTTTTTTTGAGACAGAGTTTCACTCTGTCACCCAGCCTGGAGTGCAGTGGCGCAATCTCGGCTCACTGCAAGCTCCGTCTCCCGGGGTTTACGCCATTCTCCTGCCTCAGCCTCCCAAGTAGCTGGGACTACAGGCACCCGCCACCTCGCCCAGCTAGTTTTTCGTATTTTTTAGTAGAGACGGGGTTAGTCAGGATGATTTCGATCTCCTGACCTCATGATCCGCCTGTCTCAGCCTCCCAAAGTGCTGGGATTACAGGCTTGAGCCACCGTGCCTGGCCTGGAATTTTTTTAATACATTCAACTAAGGGTCATGAATTTGCTGCTTTTTAACAGGACAGAATCAAAAGTAGAATTACTTAAAGGAATAATGGAGAGGTCATATAAAATGAAATATACAGAGAATCATGGAATTCTGAGGGTCTATTTAGAGTCTAGTTTCTCTACCTATAACAAGATGATTCTTAAGGTTGCTTTAGTTCTGACTCTGTACCTAGCTAACCACATAGCTACTGCATTATTGCAGCAAAAATTTAATTTAGTTAAATCAATGATAAGTATAAAAAAGTGAGTACTCTCTCAGTTACAAGTGAAATGTCATATTTACACAATCAGACTTAGAATATACAGAGAAGATAAAAGTTCTGTACGACACAGAAATGTCTTTTTCCTTCTCGTGAAAACTGAGTTCATATCAGAAAAAGTAACCTAATTAGATAAATTTAAACATTTTTATTAATGACCCTGGAAAATTCTGACAGTATGGCAATGACTTACATAAGCACAATAGTGAAGAGCAAGTAACCTTTGTGCTTCATGCAAATAAGGGATCTTTGTACATTTGACTATCCAGATACAAAAAGGTAGCTTCTGTTTGGATAAAAGAAACACAGTGGTAATGATTAAACATGTATGCTTACCTTGTAAAAATTCCTCCTTGCAAGCAATGAAGTAGAAGAAAGCAATGCTGACTTTCTTGGCCTGCTTTCTTTAAATCAGCCTTGAACCAAGAATAACTGAAACACTGAACCACAAGTGTTCCAAAAAGCATAAAGCTTAATGCTAAAACACTAAAAACATACTGTCCTTCATGGAAAAATCTGACAGATACCCATATGTCCACAATTAAATCAGTTATGTAGATTACAATGCCAAGAACTGACATCATAAAATTCTGTTTAGTATATTTCATTATGAATGACTATAGCTTTTCGTTATCTACTTTTTTCTCCCTCACAAAAAGGGAAAAAAAGCCGAACAAATATTAGTATATCCTTTGGTATAGCATTGAATTTTAATTTCTACTCCCTAAATCTATTTAGAAGAAAGAATAAATATTATGAAATGGGAACACTAACACCAAAGTGACTAATTTTGACTTTCTTTTCTAAATCTCTAATCTAGGTCCATTGTTACAAGGCTTTAATCAATCTTCTGTTTCACAATGATCTTCATTATAGATGACAAGACCTAAAATAAAACAGATATTTAAGTTCCAAAATATCCTAAGTATAATATTAAAAACCCTCGGCAATGATTTCATCAAAGTTCTACTTTTTCTAAAAATAATATATTGCCACTAAATACAGTTCTTATAACAACTTTGGGAAAGTCTCAGAAATATACTTGATAGTTGATAACTTCCTCTCAGACTCTTTATCTTTTAAAAATATGACCTACCCACAAAGATATTTATCACATGACTATTTATAGTGGCAAATTGGAAACAACCTAAATATTTCAACATAAGGAAATGGTAAAGTAAATAAAGGTAGATTCATAAAATGGAATATTACGAAACTACTAAAATATATGTAACAAAGGTGCAATAGTTGTAAAAATTCTTAATACGCTTTTGGCCCAGCAATTCCATCTAGGATTCTATTCTAGGGAAATATTCAAAAATGTGCAAAAAGATAATCTTTGCAGAGCCTCTTTTATAAGAGCGAAATATTGAAAACTACCTAAATGACAATTCAGAGGCCTAGTTCAACAGATTATGGTACATCCATACTAAAGGATACACCATGTAGCCTTTAAAAAGAGTAAAGCAGCTTTGTATGAACTCACTTTGGAAGATCTTCAAGACGTTTTAAGTGAAAAAAGCAAATCCCAGAAAGATAAATACCATACACTATTTATGGTTTTTAATTATATATGGAGAGAGGAAGAGGGTTGAGAGAAGGAACAAATGCAACTTCAGTTGTTTTCTCTCTATATTGCTATATTTTTTGAGTTTTTTAAACAACAGACCTGTACTGATGTTGCTAGGTATATAATTTTTTTAAATAAAAAACAGTAAATGGTACTTACGCAGAATCTCAATGACTGGAGAAAATGTTTATGCTATTAATAAAAGTTAACATTTACTTACCACTATGTGCCAAGCACTGAGCAAAATGTTGTATATAAAACGCCCCAATTTAATTCTTCTATCACTTAAAATGTAGATTCTACTATTATTACTATTTTATAAACAGTCTGAATGAATGCAATCTGTATACAAGATTTGTCTGACTCATTGGTGGTTTTTTGGTTTGTTTTCCTAATTGATTGCCAACATTTCACAAAAAATGCAAATGTTTAACTGCTGTCAAAAAACAGAAAGATCCTCTATACTAGATTACTCCTCCATGAGCAGGGGCTGCCCCTTTAGATGGGGTATGCTCTGTCCTGTTCATCACAGTAGTCATCTGGCCCATTTCAGGCATTTCAACAGCTGGGTTTCAATGTTAATGCAGCTACCTACTAGCTGTGTGTCCTTAAATGTGTTCTTTTCAGCCTTATACCTTATTTTCTTCATCTAAAATGTGGAGAGAATAATGGTATATATCTTATGGGGTTGTTGTGAAGGTCAAGAAAGATAATACATGTAATACATATAAACAAACTCCTAGAAAAGTACTTGGCACACAGTTAGGGCTCAATAAATGCTAAGTTATCATTATGACCTTGCTGACCGCTTGCCTGGCCTCTGTAAGCATATGAGTTTGCAATCTCTGACTTTACATCATATGATGTTATGTGAAAAAGTACTATGGGTACGATCTCAAAGGTAAGGAGGGAGAAATGAGCTCTGGGGCCCTGATGCAACAGGACTGGTGTTCTTACAAGAGGAAGCAACACCAGAGAAAAGGCCACGTGAGGACACAAGAAGGCAGCCATCTGTAACCCAAGGAGAGAGAACCTCACCAGAAACCAACCCTGCTGGCACATTGATCTTGGACTTTCAGTGTACCGAACTGTCAAAAAATAAATTTCTATTGTTTAAGCTAACAAGTCTGTGGTATTCTGCTACGACAGTCAGACCAATTAACACACTATATTTCTATAAAAAATATTTATTACTTTAAACACACCAAGGTGAATGTTTACTAAAAAATACACACACAAACTAATACTTACTGTGTTCTCATCATTTTATCACTTATAAGTATTTAGTTTAAAAGTCTTCAGAATAATATTAAAAGGTATTTCATTCTTCTCACAGAATAAAGCAACAGTTAAGTTCACTGCTTCTGCTGTCAAGAACATTGTGACCAACAGGACAGAAAAAAACAGTTTAAAAACTGAGTTTTTAAAATCTAGTGGGCCATGAATTTCCCTGCAGTAGGTTTCTTATGTTAACATGAAAGACCTCAAGCCAACACACACATGGGGTTTAGGAGGATGAGATTAATTGGGAGGTTCTGCTCAATTGAACTAATTAAATATTTACTTAGAACCTACCTTGTGCTGTTTTAGGCTCTTCTGGATATATCAAGTGATGAGAGACAAGTATTCCTGCCCCTGTGGAACTTATATCCTAGCACAGAAAGATAATCGAGGAGTATCTCAATTACAATGATTTTATTTTTATAAATTATATTAATGTATTATCACATGCACCTCAAAAATATGTATATTATGTATCATTTTTAAACATAAAATTTGAAATATAGTCAATTAACAATAAAAATAATGAATAAATAAATCAAATATTAGAAGGTGGTAAGTGCTATGGAAAAAAAAAAGCATAGTAAGGAAGATCAGCAATTACAGTAGAGATGGGCATATCATGGGCTGTGACATTAATTAGATTGGCCAGGGCAGGACTCACTGAGAAGGTGGCATTTGAGTAGTGAAATTGGCCACATGAATATGAGATGGAAAAGTTTTCCAGCTTGAAGGAACAGCTAGTTCACAAGTCTAACGCACTAGATTTTGAATCCTCCATAAACAAATTTCATAAAATATTGTCAGAAATTTCTTAGCATGGTTCTATTGGATATGTTTAATGTGTATACAAATCCTGTTCTAATATCATTCTTCAAAACATAATTTCTTAAGCTTTACTAACAAAAAAATTGCATATATAAAAGAACAGATGGTAGTAATAATAGCTACTACTGCTAGGTGTTTACTAAAAGTGAAGTTTTTTGGCATAAATTATTTCATTTAATCCTCACAAATCCCTTTGAAAACAGTATTATTGACTCTATTTTGCAGATCAGAAAACTGAGGCATAGAGGTGTTTGGTATTTAGGTGAGTTATCTCTAATGAGTAAAATCTGTTTGCCTCCAATGCTTAGGTCCTACCCACAATATACTTACACAGTATCTGAAAAGACAACAGAAAACATTTACAGTTGTGTGAGTATAACACTTAGGCATAGTAGTCTATAGATTTGAGATAGACTACACATTATTATTATTATTATTGTATGTATATTATTCTTTTCTGTAGTGAAATTAAAGGGAGAGAGGAATATAGTTAGAATTGCAAATGATGTGATCTAAGCCTTTCTAAACAAAAATCTTGGCCAGGTGCAGTAGCTCAAGCCTGTAAGCTCACTTTGGGACGCTGAGCCAGGAGGATCACTTGAGTCCAGGAGTTCAAGACCAGCTTGGGCAATATGGTGAAACCCCGCCTCTACAAAAAAAAAAAAAATACAAAAATTAGCCAGGCATGGTAGTGTGTTCCTGTAGTGTCAGCTACTTGGGAGGCTGAGGTGGGAGGATCATTTTAGCCCAGAAAGTGGGGGTTGCAGTGAACTGACACAGCATCACTGCACTCTAGTCTGGGCAACAAAGTGAGACCCTGTCATAAAACAAAACAAAAAAAAGATTTTTTGTTAATTTTCTTTTTCTCTAACTTATTTTCCACTACCTCTTCTCAGCAAAACTTTATAGTCTGAGAACATGTTCAAAAGAATAAAAGTTGACTAAAATACAATAGCTAAGCTAAAATTTTGCTTTAAATGATTTTAAATGTAGATAATTTCCTTAAAATTACAGACTATAATACTTCAGTATTCCATATGTGCATTTCTTAATCTCTCAACCCATAAAGAGAGCTTCCTTTACCTGGCATGAGTAACAAAAATGTAGTAGCAGGTTTGGGTTGTTTGTTGGTTTGTTTGTTTGCTTGTTTTAAGACAGGGTCTCTCTATATTACCCAGGCTGGTCTTGAACTCCTGTGCTCAAATGATACACCCACCTTAGCCTCCTGAGTAGCTGGGACTATCAGCACAGGTACCATACCTGGCCAACACTAGCAGTTTTGAGTCAACTTTTACAAGATGGAAAGAATAATTTCCAAGAAACAGAAACTGTTACTGGCAGAACATTAGATGCAATAGATTAATCTAATATGGTAATATCCATATTCCTAATTTAGTCAGGCAGAACATAACACCAAGTAGAAGGAAACCTACACAGCAAGCTAATACATATAGCAGATCTGATAAAGAGAGCCTGCAGGTCTTTCAATAACCACATAGTTGTATAACTTGTATTAAGAATAGTTCATCTCTGGCCGGGCGCGGTGGCTCAAGCCTGTAATCCCAGCACTTTGGGAGGCCGAGACGGGCGGATCACGAGGTCACGAGATCGAGACCATCCTGGCTAATACGGTGAAACCCCGTCTCTACTAAAAAATACAAAAAACTAGCCGGGCGAGGTGGCGGGCGTCTGTAGTCCCAGCTACTCGGGAAGCGAAGGCAGGAGAATGGCGTGAACCCGGGAGGCGGAGCTTGCTGTGAGCCGAGATCCGGCCACTGCACTCCAGCCTGGGTGACAGAGCGAGACTCCGTCTCAAAAAAAAGAATTTAAAAAAAAAAAAAAAAAAAAAAAAGAATAGTTCATCTCTATCTCTATGGTTGATCACTACGCCGGTACCACTCTAGGTAAAATAATGCCACCTACAAAGTTTGGCTTCATAGGGGACTTCTTACACTTACTAACTTAATAGGACAATGATATAGTTTGAATATATGTCCCTACCAAATCTCATGTTGAATTGTAATCCCCCATGTTGGAGGTGGGGCCTGGTGGGAGGTTTTGGGTCATAGGGGTGGATCCCTCATGGTTTGGTGCTGTCCTCATGATAGTGAGTGAGATTTGGTTGTTGTAAAGCGTTGCGTCTCCCACACTACTTTCTTGCTCCTGCTCTCACCATGTGAGACACCTGTTCCCTCTTCACCTTCTGCCATGATTGTAAGCTTCCTGAGGCCTCCCCAAAAGCAGATTCTGGCATTTTGCTTCCTGTACAGCCTGAAGAACCATGAGCCAATTAAACTTCTTTTCTTATAAATTACCCAGTCTCAGGTATTTCTTTACAGCAGTGCAAGAATGGCCTAACACAGAAAATTGGCACCAGTAGTAAAGTTTTGGTATAAAGATACCTGAAAACATGGAAACAGTGTTGGAACGGAGTAATAGGCAGAGACTGAAAGAGTTCGTAAGACTCAGAGGAAGACAGGAAAATGAGGGAAAGTTTGGACCTTCTTAGAGACTGGTTAAAACTTGTGAGCCAAATGTCGATAATGATATGGACAGTCAAGTCCAGGCTGCCGATGTCTCAGATGGAAATGAAGAACTTATTCAGAGGTGAAACAAAGATCACCCACGTTATGCCTCAGCAAAAAGCTTGGTTGGATTGTATTTGTGCCCTAGAGATCTATGGAAGTTTGAACTTCAGAGTGATGATTTAGGGTATCTGGCAGAAGAAATTTCTAAGTAGCAAAGCATTCAAGATGTGGACTGGCTGCTTCTAACAACCTATGCCCAGATGTGGGAGCAAGGAAATGACTTAAAATTTGAATTTACATTTAAACAGGAAGCAGAGCATAAAAGTTTGAAAAATGTGCAGCCTGGTTAGGTAAAAAAGAAAGAAAAAGCTTCTTCAGAAGAGGACTACAAGCAGGCTGTAGAGCAACCACTTGCTAAAGATACTTGTATAACTAAAAAGGAGCCAAGTGCTAATATCAAAGACAATGGGTTCAAGTGATTCTCCTGCCTCAGCCTCCCCAACTAGCTGGGACTATAGGTGCACGCCACCACATCTGGCTAATTTTTGTATTTTTATTAGAGATGGGGTTTCGCCATATTGGGCAGGCTAATTTCGAACTCCTGACCTCAAGTGACCCAACCACCTTGGCCTCCCAAAGTGCTGTGATTACAGCCATGGGCCACTGCACCTGGCCCTCTTTTCTTATAAATTATCTAGTCTCAAGCATTTCTTTACAGCAATGCAAGAATGGTTTAACACAGACAATTTCAATCCAATTCCAAATATCGACCTAGCTATGTGGCTACCTGGTTGCCAGTCAAAATACACAACTTTTGCCCACTGTACAACTATCTGAGATAAGGCAGCTATTTAAAGAAATTAAAACTAGGAAACTTTCCCTTGTCAACCAAATTTAACACATATAAAACACAGACTTACTTGTCAAATATAAAAAGCCATCTTTGATTCAAAGTCCCTTCTTGAAAAATCTTCATCTTGTGAATATTTTACTTCTTCTTCACTAAAAACAAGTATAATTAAAGGATGTGTAAACTTTTAAGATCGAATACTAAAATGAAACTGAAATCACCTGTTAGTCACATGTGGCATTTTCTAATCTAGTGATAAGAGTCTGTGTCATTATGAATTCAGTACACCCTTTTATAACTATCTCATTGAGGGGAAGAAATAGCATAGGTCCTTTCATGGGCTGACTAGGTTCCAAGCTTTCACTGTATTTGTCAAATAAGTCTAGAAAATACAATTTGCCTCACAACAAATCCAAATGGATAACATGTCATATTTGAAAAGGAGGTTCTTAAATTTGAAGTACTCTAACAAAGTATCATTAACTTAGCCCTACCTACTTTTCAACCTTATACATTCTCAAATCGTATGCCCCCAAGAGCATATGATTGTTGGTCTGTATTCCCAAAATAAGCGCTGCTTTTCTTCTATTTCCAAGCCTTTGCTCAAGGTTATTTTCCGCTGTCTAGAATAACGGCCATCTATCTGACGAAATTCTGTCAATCCTTTAAGAATCAGCTCAAAACCCACTGTCTTTATGCTTTCCCAGATCATCCCAATAAATATGTTTCTCCCCTTTCTCCTTGCAATCTCATCACTTCAATTGTACATCTCTTCTAGTATTTACCCATATATGCTTTTTTTTTAAGAGACAAGGTCTTGTTCCATCACTCAGGCTGGAGTACAGTGACACAATCACAGCTCACTATAACCTCGAACTCCTGGGCCCAAATATTCCTCCAGACTCAGCCTCCCAACAGTGCTAGGATTACAGGCATGAGCCACCATACCTGAACCCACATATACTTTAAAAGTATCTCCTTCATGGTTATGACCCTCTAGAAAGCAAAGACTATCTTATTCATTTTTAACATGCCCTCAATATGTCTACAACATTACTTTGCATGTTGTAAGTAGATAATAAACTATTGTAAATGTGACTGAACAGAACGTAAAATATCTTTGATCTGATTTCTTGGAGAGGAACTTAAACTTCAAGTCACATTTCTAAACATATTCACAAAGAATTAACTTTGTATCTTTTTTTTTTTTTTTTTTTTTTTTTTGGAGACAGAGTCTCTGTCGCCCAGGCTAGAATGCAGTGCCACGATCTCAGCTCACTGCAACCGCCGCCTCCTGGGTTCAAGTGATTCTCCTGCCTCAGTCTCCCAAGCAGCTGGGATTGCAGGTACCTGCCACCATGCCCAGCTAATTTTTGTATTTTTAGCAGAGACAGGGTTTTGCCATGTTGGTCAGGCTGGTCTCGAACTCCTGATCTCAAGTGATCCTCCTGCCTCAGCCTCTGAAAGTGCTGGGATTACAGGCGTGAGCCACTGCACCCAACCAAAAAATGTATCTACCTATCTATAGGTTTCTTCACCTGGATATACCACAATCACCTCAATTTTATCTCTACTAAAACATAGTTACTATCTACCCTCTATTTGTACTCTTCTTCTAGTATCTCCTTGTATGACCCTATGCAAGTTGCCTTACTGTTAAATCATTTGGCCTATTTCTTCATCTGCCAAATGAGGAGCTTGGCAATTGATTAAATGGAATCCAAAGGAAAGTGCAGGTGAAAGTTTAATTTTTAAAAAAAGCTAAAGAAACTGGACCCTGTCTCTCAACATATGCAAAAGCCAACTCAAGAAGGATTAAACATAAGACCTTAAACTATAAAACTACTAGAAGAAAATATAGGTAAAATACATAAGGACATTGGTTCAGGCAAAGATTTTGTGGCTAAGACCTCGAAAGCACATACAACTAAAATAAAAACAGACAAATTTGACTCTATTAAATGAAAAAGCTTCTGCACAGCAAAGGAAACAATGAACAGGGTGCAGAGACATCTGCTGAACAGAAGAAAGTATCTGCAAACTATTCATCTGACAAGGGACTAATATCCAGAACATACAAGAAACTCAAACAACTAAACAAGAGAAAACACAAATAATCCCATTAAAAAGAGGGCAAAGAACATGAATAGACAATTCTCAAAAGAAGACATACAAATGGCCAACAAATATATGAAAAAAATGCTCAGCATCACTAATCATCAGGGAAATGCAAATCAAAACCATAATGAGATATCATCTTACCCCAGTTAGAATAGCTGTTATTAAAAAGACAGTAACAAATGCTAGAGAGGATGTAGAGAAAAAGGAACTCTTATACACAGTTGGTAGGAATGTAAATTAGTACAACCGCTATGGAAAACAGTACAGAGATTTATAAAATACACACATACACACACACACACACACACACACACACAAATAGAACTACCATATGATCTAGCAATACCACTATTATTTGTATATCAAAGGTAGAACTGCACCTGCATGTTTATCGCAGCATTATTCACAACAGGAAAGATATGAAGTCAACCTAAAAGTCCATCAACAAACAAATGGATAAAGAAAATGTGATATACACAATAAAATACTATTTAGCCATAAAAAATAATGAAATCATGTCATTTGCAGCAACACGGATGGAACTAGAGGTTACTGTGCTAAGTGAAATAATCTAAGCATAGAAAGACAAATATCACATATTCTTATTTATATGTGGGAGCTAAAAAGTTTATTTCAACCAGGCATGGTGGCTCAAGCCTGTAATTCTAGTGCTTTGGGAGACCAAAGCAGGAGGATCACCTGAATCGCTTGAGTTCGAGTTCAAGGTTACAGTGAGTTATGATAGTGCCACTGCACTACAGCCTGGGTGAAAGCCAGACCCTGTAAGTAAATAAGTAAGTTAAGTAAGGAAATTAATTAAGCTAAAAGATAAAAGAATGGTTGTGCCCCGATTCTCAAGAGGACTTTTCAGCAGAGTTCTTAAAAAGTGAAGATGTGCATAGCTTCCTGCCTGAATAGCCATTAATTGATGGCTATAGTAAATACATATTGACAGATTGAAATGCCTGATGTAGGAGAATGAACTCGATGAACTGACTACAGGATCTGTGTATTTTCTTTTAGGTAATTTATAACTCAACTTTTTTAATGGGAAGCGGTAGTTAACACTGGATAGTTAATACTTGGCTGATTAGAAACCGACTTGTTACAGAGAAAATGAGTCCCTGACATCTTGGACATAAAACAGCTCCACAAGACCAGCCTAGCTCTCTGGGCAGGCGGGTAACACTGGGAGGCAGAGGCACGCTCCTTCAATCTCAGAGCGGGGCAACTGTTAGTGCGAGGCAGGCAGGAGCAAGGCTGCACACGCAGACTCTGTCACCTGGACAGCCGCCCAATCCCCGTTTTTCATTTGTAACAAAAATAGTGTCCACCTCTTAATAATGTTTTGAGGATTAAGGGAGTTAAGTGGGATGTTTGTAGAAAGCACTTAGGCACAGTAGGAAGTACTAAGTAAATATGTCTTACCAGTATTTATTACAAAAGATGAACAGGCTGGCCAGGCGTGGTGGCTCACGCCTGTAATCCCAGCACTTTGGGAGGCCGAGGCGGGTGGATCACCTGAGGTCAGGAGCTCGAGACCATCCTGGCTAACAGAGTGAAACCCCATCTCTACTAAATATACAAAAAATTAGCCGGGCGTGGTGGCTGGTGCCTGTAGTCCCAGCTACTCAGGAGGCAGAGGCAGGAGAATGGCGTGAACCCGGGAGGCGGAGCTTGCAATGAGCTGAAATCGCGCCACCGCACTCCAGCCTGGGCGGCAGAGCGAGACTCCGTCTCAAAAAAAAAAAAAAAAAAAAAACAGATGAACAGGCTACCACTACTACACACATACACACACACAGCCACTGCCTAAAAGTCTGACTGGCAATCCTTCCTGGGATTTATTACTGAATAACGAACAGTTACCAAACCTGTCTGCCCCATCACAAGACTCTTCCAGATTAAAATGCCTCTCGCCCACTTGGATCCACTCGCCTGTCTGGGACACAAACCCGTGAAGCACCAGCCCCCGTGACAGAGCCAGATTCCCGCTTCGCCTCACGCCACCTCACGCCTCGAGCCAGCCTTCCCACCACTGCCCGCGCAGCCCGCGCGGCGTCACGTGACCTCTGGTTCTACCCCCGGCCGCGCTGCCGGATCCCCGCCCCAGCTCGCCCGCGGTGTCACATGATACCTGCCCCCCCCCTCCCCCGCTAGCCAATCCCCTCCCTCTCGGCTTGCGCGGCGTCACATGGACGCTACTCGCTGTCCGCGGCCTGTTGGTTTGTTCCGCGGTGGAGTATCCAGATAGGCAACACTGCGGCGCCGGCTGAGGCGGGAATGGCTGCTATACTGCAGCGCGTCGAGCGGCTGTCCAATCGAGTCGTGCGTGTGTTGGGCTGTAACCCGGGTCCCATGACCCTCCAGGGCACTAACACCTACCTAGTGGGGACCGGCCCCAGGTAAACGTTCTTCTCCAACCTCCCCAACGTACGCGGCCGGCCGCGGAGCCCGGGCTGTGACTGATCGCCGGCGTGCGGGCAGTGGAGAGCGCCGCGTCCTGTCCCTAGCAGTGCAGCCGCGCGCCTAGCGGCCCGCCGGGACTGCACGCAAGACACTCGGATCTCGAAGCTAGCTAAAATACGACCACCCTGGGTGATAGCTCTCTAATTTAGCGAGAAATGGGGGAAAAAAAAAGAAAGAAAGAAACTTCCTGTTTTGAAACCCGATTTACTCTGCTTGATGTTTGAATGCCAGAGTGTGCATGTTTAAACTTGAGAAAATTCGGATGTCAAGAGCCCAAGAAAGGGTTTACTTTGCTCACTTGACTTTAACTGGTGTTTTGCCCAGAGTGGAACTTCCCTTCTCAAAAGCGATTATGTTGAGGCGATTTCCTCAACTCAGCAGCAGAGGGCAGGATTCTCTTGGCTTCCAAATTGGTTGTCTGTAGCCGGTGGGATCCTAAGAAGAGCTGACGTAACTAATTTGGAGAAGTTTTTTGTTTCAATTGTGTATGACCTTGTTTGAGTTTAATTTGCAGACACAGTAGCACAGCTGTATTTCTAAGAAGATACTTTTGCTCTTGTTTAACTGCGTTCTGTTTTAGTGAGATTATGCAGGAATGGGAGATTTGGTTTACTGCATAGTAAGTCTTAGGCATTTAGCAACTTTTGTAGTCTTTACTGGATGAACCAAGAAAATGTAGTGTCTCTTGAGCATAGAGTTTAATTGTACAGTCAAGACATAAATAATTTTTAAAATATAATTGATTACTAAAAACGATTTAGTCAGTACAGTTAATTGAGTTTTCCTTGGAAGTGTCTACTGTTTGGCGTTTTTCCAGTAAATAAGAATTTTAGAAGCAGCAGACCTGCAAGGTGGGCAGGTAAAAGATTAAGCTCAGAGTAAACAAGGCAGGGTCAGGTAGTTACCAAAGGTTTAGGCTACCACCAGAATCTAGGAGGATAGAGAATTAAGCAGGAAAAATGCCAGATCTCTAGGTTACAGTCAGTCTTGGCTGGAAGTCCCTCAACCAAGTAAATCCATAGGCGGTCTCTCTTCAGTGTGTCATCTTAAACTAGTCAATACCTCAGACAAAAGATGCATATTATCAGAATTACCCTGGAAAGTCTCTTAGAAGAACACCATGTTGGAGATAAGTGTATTGTCTCAGTAAGTTCAGCACAACCTGCCTTTTTTCCAGCATTGAAACAGATGTCTGATTCTGTTTGAAAACCAGATGAAGAAATTGGCTTGTGTTTAGGGGCTATGTTGTACGAAAAATACACACTGTATCTTTAAACACTAGAATCACGCTCAACATAGCAAGTGCTAGTGCTAAAAGAGACTTAAAGACTAACTGAGGGAAAAGCAGATTTATAGTCTCCCGTCTTAAATTACTTAACACTGTTGCTCACATAAATTAATGGAGTGGAATGGCCAGTGGAATTACTTGCACTATGTAAATTATTTCTCCATATAGTTGAACTAGAGAGTCGGTATAGTTGAGCTAGAAATAAGTGTAGATGATGCTACTGTATAAAGTAAAACGTGTACAATAAAAGGTGGTAGAAATTAATATTAATTGACCTCTTGTCAGATGTTCTGAGATTGGTATCCACCCATTCCGCTTCACAAAACAGTTCTAAGATCACAAGCGGCTTTTGTATCACTAACCTCAATGGTATTTTTTCTGTTCTCATCTTCCTCGAACTTCAGTGCTTTGACACCATCGACCACTCCCTCCTTAATTTACCAACACCACATTCTTCAGGTTTCCTCTTACCTCTCGAGCTGCTCTTTCTCTTTCACCTTGATAGTCACCTTCTTTACCAAATCTTTACTAATTTTAGTTATTCAAGATGTAATCCTCATCTCTCATGTCCTTCTGTTTTCTCTAGGTGATCTCATCTACTTTTTTCACTTTACCTTTATTATCTGTTTATTATTAACTACCAAATATATAACTCCAGTTCAAATTCCAAACTTGATCTTCAGACTAAGTAGCCAACTTTTAAATCTATTTGCATGACTCACTGCTGTCTGGAACTCAGTGTTTTCCATACTGAACTCATAACCTGTCCCAGAAAACTGCCAGGTCCTCCTCCAGTTGTTCATATCTTGGTAAACAAAACCATCAAAGGAAATGCCTAAATACCCTCCCAGACATTTATTTGCTTCCTACTGCATATCCAAGCCATTATGAAGATCTGTTCATGTCCTCTGCTACCACTCAGTCCAAGCCAGCACAACTCTTGCTTAGGCTACTGTAATAGCCTCCTAACTGGCTTCTGTATGACTACTTCTGTCTCTCCCCAATCCAATCTTCCCTATGTAGCCTGAGTGGTATGTTAGGAATGAAAATTGGAAGGCCTTGTGTATTCTGACCTCCATCAGTCTTATCAGGCTCCTGTCAAACCTCTCCCATTCCAGCCATGCTGGCCTTATAGTGTTTCAGATGAGGTTTATGATTCCCTGTCTCAGGGCCTTCATGCATGCTTTCCTCTTTCTTCCACTCTTCCCTCCCTTCTTTATCTAGCTAATCTCATTCATCCTTTAGAGCACAGCTGAAATACCGTTCCCTCATGGAGTCTTCTCTGACCCATCAGACTGTATTAGAAGCACTCCATACTTTTCATGGTCCTTATCTCAATGATAATGAAATGATTTTTTTGTGCAAGAAGCTTAGTGTCTTTCCACACCTTCATACCCCACTATAACATCAGTTCAGTGAAAGCGTATTCATGGCTATATCCCCAGCACCTAGCACAGAGCCTTATACATGATACAGGTGGAACACTAAATAGTTGCTGAATGAATGAGCATTCTGTACATTTTCTCTTAATTTTCACTATAATGACTCCAAGACTGCTGGATAACTATAGTTTTAGCTAGTCTTCCTTTCTCATCTGATCAGCCCATGGATGCCAAATGAATTTCACTAAAACACTGCTAGACCTAACTGTGATGCTTAGTACATAGACACTCCATAAGCATTTGAATCAACAGATGACAGCCAAATTGTCCAGTATTTTCACTTTCCTCCTCTGCTCAAGAACCTCTAAAAGCTGCAATTGTAACCTTTCCTATCAAAATTGTACATACTTTGTGGGCAGATAGTGTGGCTGATAATAGAAAAAGGCAGTCAAGTGGAATAGAATTAAAACTCTGGACCCTGGTTACCTAGATTAAAATCCTGGTGCCATTTACTAGCCATATGACTTTGGACAAGACAGTTCTAAGCTTCAGATGCCTGATACAACCCAGTGAAGGTTGTATAGTACCTACCTCATTAGATGTTATGAGGATTCAGTGAAATTTAAGTGAAAAAACATATATGAAAAGTACTTAAGTTGTAGCACATGGAAAACATACCATGTTAGCTATTATTTTTATCACTTCTGCTTTCCTCATAACATCTAGACAACACTGGGCTCATAGTAAATGTTCAGAAAATATCTAATGATTTTATAAGAGTGACAGCAAATAGAGACCAGTTAATAGCTATCTTAATATTGACATAAAATACCTGTAACAAGGAATTTGATTCTACTAATTTTCCATCAATTGAAAATTTTTTTCTCCATTCATGTAGCAAATAGTTATTGTGTGCCTACTGTGTGCCAGACACTTTGCTCTAGTGAATAAATCGTTCATAGACCGACCTATACAGATTCATCTATTTTCTTGAGCCCTTGATTAGCATAATTTGCATTTGCAAAATGACCTCGTAAGATACAGGATATTATTGTCTTGACCAAAAAGAACAAAGTCAGCTAGCCCATGTAGAGATGATACTATCCAATCATCTATTATAACTATTCACAGACATCATGGTTAGAATAACTGTTTGCTAAGGGAGAAACTAATAACATTTTTTTCAATTTCAAAACTGTTAACAGTTTTTTCAAATGTATAGCTGAAGTTTTATTTTTGCCACATAAAGAATGATTCTAAGCACTTAACCTAAGCAATCTCCTTCTGCTAGAGAGGCCATGTTTTCAATGGAGAAGTCACTGACCTTGCATCTGAACATCTAGTGCTTCCCAGCACTGCCTCTTGCTAGTTATATGACCTGGAGCAAATCACTTAGCCTTTCTGAAGACTAGTTTTCTTAAAATAAATAATTAATAAAGTAATAATTCCTCCCTAGAGTTGATATGAGGATCAAAAGAAATAGTAAATATGAAAGCTCCAAATGGTTTAAATTGCTCCGTCAATGTAATATGTTATCAGTGTGCCTTTTTTTTTCCCTCAAGCTTGTTGCAAACTCATGTTTTAGGTTTGATAGCATCTAGACACCCCTCCTTTGTTCTGAATAGATTGTATTAATTCCAGAACTTTTTTCTGTTTTCTTTCTTTTGAGAGCCGTTCTTTTGTCAGTTCCAATTTTGTTAGACCAAGACAGGACCATTAAGAGACCTAAAACTGGAGGCCCAGAAACATGTTCTTCAGTACCACAGTCATATGGTCACTCAAACTTTCAACTGCAAACAACCAGCACAGGCATTCTAAAAGATCTGTTTTCTTTGCTACTAGATTTTATCAAATTCGTGTATCAACCCTGTTAATTTTGTCATGATCAGTGTGATGTGATTTGGTCTTTAAATTACAGAGATTTATATTCATTTTTAGATAATGAGATATTTCAAAGCAGAGTTTCTTGTGAGGATGGGAAGGCAAGGATTAAGAAATAATTTTAAAAGTGGTGGGGCCTTGATGGATTGAAAAAATTTGAGTCTTACCTGAAGTGTGGAAGGATTCTTTTTGAGGACCAGAAGACCCACAAAAATAGTCCCAGTGACTCTACTTTAGGGGCAGTGAGACTTTGTGGTAAATAACCCCAAATGCATGGAGGCAGCCAAAATCTAGGATGGGTGGGCTAGAGAGTGTTATTGGAGGTATCATAGTATTATAGTCTTGTGTATTTTTAATTTAGCATGACTAAATATGCACAGTGCTAAGTGCAGTACAATGTATTATAGATAAACAAATAAATCCATAAATTCCTTGAACCAAACAGACAAGCTTTCTGCCCTGAAGGGACTCAAATTTGTAGGGTAGTATTGGGTGTGGAAATAGGCAATAAACAAATAAATATGTAAAAACATAATATGTTACATGGTAATAACATGTAATAACATTTTTTTGCTATGGAAAAAAAGCGAGGTACGATGGCTAGGAATAGCATCAGAATTCTCTCTGACCCAAATCACACTCATCTCAAATTTGCTCCCTCCAGGGTTTACCTTCTTGATTAATGACACACCAGTCCTCCCACCTAGAAACCTCAGAATCGCCAACTGTTTCCCTCCTTCCACATCTAGTTGTTTAACAAATATCCTGTTGGTTGGTTGATTGTACCTTCTAAATGTTCTTTAAGTCATCTCTTCCTTATATTTCAACTACCAACAGAACCCTATAATAAACGCCCCCTTGGTCCAATGTGACCACCTGGGCTCCTGTCTCCGGATAGGACAGTTCAACACTGTGTTTCTGAAGGACATCTACTGTGCTACAGAACATAGGGTGCAGATAGAAGCCAATGGGCTATGAGGCCATTGCCCTCCTCCCTTATGAGAGGCCAGTTTGTTTTTGTTGGCTCTGGGTCTCAGGGAGTAGGGTTAGGGAAACAAACCAACCAATAAAAAATAGCCATCCAGTTACTCACTGTTTAATTTTAATGCTTTGCAAAATGCTTTCTATTGTATGTTACTTTTATTGTTTATTTCCAGTCATATGCAGTTCCCCTTCTCACCAACAGTTGAATGTAAGCAGGGTTGTTTTGTCCTGCTTACTGCAAGAACAAAGTTGTAGCACATATTACGTAATCCGTAAACAGTTATTGATGAATGAATGAATAACTCAGACTTTTCATCAAGGCTAATCTGTCAGCCAGCATGAATTAGTGAGGTGTTACTGTGAAACAGCATGAGTAAAGAAGTTTGTGAATTGGATCTTGAGCTGGGCATGGTGGCTCAACACCTGTAATCCCAGCACTTTCGGAGGCTAAGGTGGGAGGATTGCTTGACCCCAGGAGTTAAGAGACCAGCCTGGGCAATATGACCAAACACCATCTCTACAAAAATGAGCCGGGCTTGATGGCGCATACCTGAGTCCCAGCTACTCAGGAGGTGGATGTGGGAGAATCACTTGCACCCGGGAGGTCAAGGCTGCAATGAGCTGAGATCACATCACTGCACTCCAGCCTGGGTGACAGAGCAAGACCCTGACTCCAAAAAAAAAAAATGGATCTTGAGGCACATGTCACCCCGATGTCTTTAGTTCAGCAAAACTTCATAAAGGCCACCTCATGAAACCATGAGGAAGGGCAAACAAAATATAAGGAAGATTCAGAACCACAAGCAAAAAAAAAAAAAAAAAAAGCTAATTGGGTTGTCTAAGTAAAGAATCAAAATAGCTCAGACGTTTTTCCCGTGCTTCACTAAAGCCTTCATTTTCATGTGTCAGGGTGCTAATGTAAAACTACAGTGATAAGTTCTAAATCTAGTGCCAAAGACTAGTTCCTTTAGGGGTGCCATCGAATCAAAATCTTTCATATCTATAAAACTTTTGAAATATACTGAGATATGAGATCTCAAAGGCAGATAGATAAGAGCACATATTCTGGCATCAGAATACCTGGGTTTGAAAGATGTTTCTGCCATTTATCTGTAGAGTAACCTGGGCAAGTTACTTCTAAATATAATGATAAAATATCTATGTTAACCAGTTGTTATGAGGAATGCAATTGTTAAAATATGTAAGGTCCTTGGAATGGTGCCATGTTTTCTTTAATTGCTATGTATAAATGTTCAAGATTATTGCTATTATTCCTTGTTTAGACTTAGATTTAGCTCTAATTTTTTTCAGAAAACTTTCTTAGGGTGAGATTACTGTAGTTAAGCTGAAGTGACATAGCTGTTTTTTGAGCATGAAAGTAAAATAATTTTTGCAGTTTCTTTAATGTAAATTATCTGTGTACAAAATAATGCTAATATCAACTCAGCGTTCCAATTGTGTGATTATCTTCCATTTAATTTTCAGGAGAATCCTCATTGACACTGGAGAACCAGCAATTCCAGAATATATCAGCTGTTTAAAGCAGGCTCTAACTGAATTTAACACAGCAATCCAGGAAATTGTAGTGACTCACTGGCACCACGATCATTCTGGAGGCATAGGAGATATTTGTAAAAGCATCAATAATGGTAAACAGAAAACATTCATTAAGCTCATTGAGGAAAGCCATGTTTGGAGAATAATTTATTTCAGTTACAGAGCTAAGTAGTCTATAAACCATTTACTAAATGTCTCAGTTTTAAATGGTACTTTTAGAAATTGATGAGACTGTTGAATATTGTGCCTAGTTTTAACAAAGGAGGAACGGAAAGTCCTGATTTCTGTTTCAAATCCTCAATTTTAGTCTGTGAGTTACTATTCAGACTCAATCATAACCAACAACTGTTGAGCATTTACTCTGTGCCAGGCACTGCACTAAACAATTTATGTGGATACTGTGAGGTAGGTGCTCTTATTGTTCACATTCTAACAGATTATCTCAGGCCTTCTGTAACTTTAAGGCAGTTACTAAGATATGCTGAAATTCAGGGAAGATATCATTGTATTGATAATTCATTGTCCCTGAAACCTATACAGTATTGATATTTTCCATCTCTTTATTTCCTCATCCCACCATATACCTAAATTCATTCATTCATTCATTAAACAAATATTCCTTTTACTGTTGTATGTCAGACAGTGTTCTTGGCACAAGGGGTATGGCAGTGAACAAAACAGACACTGTTCTCATGGAGCTTTCATTCCAGTAGGGACGTTAATGGTAAATAAATAATAGATCATTCTGGGTGCAGTGGCTCATGCCTGTAATCCCAACACTTTGGGAGGTCAAGGTGGGTGGATTGCTTGAGCTTAGGAGTTCAAGACCAGCTTGGGAAACATAGCAGGACCCTGTCTCTCCAAAAAAATGTGCAAAAGTTTCCCAGGTATGGTGGCATGCACCTGAAGTCCCAGCTACTCGGGAAGCCAAGGTGGACAGATTGCTTGAGCCAGGGAAGCTGAGGCTGCAGTAAGCCATCATTGTGCCACTGCACTCCAGCCTGGGCACCGGAATGAAAAAAAAAGAGAAAAAAATAGATCAGATCATCTTGGGTGCTATGCAGGAAAATAAAGGTATAAGAAGAGAAAGGGAAGAGAGTAAAGTGGAGAAGGGCAAGGGCTGTTATATCCAGAGTGGACAGAGAGAAGGAGCAAACTCCTGGCAGTAAGGCCTGCCAGGCAAACAGCATTGCAAGAGCAAAGATGCTGGAATGAGAGTGTGGTTGGCACATTCAGGGCACAGTAAGGAGGTCAAGAACATTCATGCTCGTTTACATTGAGCTAGTATTTTTAAACATTTGTAAAGATCTGCTTTTTTAGGCCTTGTGACTATAATTGGGACATCTCAGCTACCACACCCAATATCACCAGGCGGCCAGTTATAAAAAAAACTGGCAACCAAGCTTCCTTACCCTCTTAGCTCCTTTCTTCCAATCTAAGGGCACTGTATACCACAGGAACTTATAATCTCTCAGTCTGACTTTTCCTTCTCTTGTCTTGCCTCTTTTAATCTTGTCTTACCTCTTCTTTTAATCTACCTATTAAATCTTGTGAATTAAAAAACTATTTTATGCCAGAGACGGTGGTGTGTGCTTATAATCCCAGCTACTCAGGAGACTGAGGCAGGAGAATAGTTTGAGCTCAGCAGTTCAAGACCAGCCTGAGCTACAAAGTGAAACCCTGTTTGCGGGGAAAAAAAAAACACTATTCTGTGATTTCTTAATTAGCTTTGTCACCTCAGCCAACTCTTCAGATTTTTCAGTTTGAAAAATTAAAATGTTTATAGCCCACTTTTTTCCTTCATAAATCAATTTTATTGAGCTTTAATTTACATACATAAAATATGCCCATTTTAAGTGAACAGTTTGGTGAGTTTTAACAAACATGAATACCTACGTGACCATTCCAGTCAAGATATGGAACACTTCCTCCATTCCAAAAACAGTCCCCTCGTGCTGCTTTGCAGTGATTTCCCCCATCCCCAGCCTCCAACAACCACTCAAACAGGATATGTGTTTTCGTTTATATTTGCATGTAAGTTTGAAAACAGATACAAAGTTATAGTATGACATTCATTTTGTAATTTTGATATAATTGTGATTTTTTAAATTGTCTACTAAAGGTCTCATAAGCAGAAATGTAACGCCTCCATTTCTTTACTGAAAGATAAAATTATACAGCTTATAAACAAACCAAAAAAACTCAATATCTCAATCTTGTTATATGATGTCAATTCCCAGAAAAGCATATCATTGTTTTCCTTTGGCCTCTAAGATACAAAATAATAGAGTTTGGGGTTGGAAGGGGAAGTGGTATTTGTTGTTGTTTCTTTTCTTTTTATTTCAATGTTTCTGTCTCCTTTATCCTCAAACTAGCAGATTCCTATGCCTTGTCCATTTTTCTTTGAAATATCTCTTTCTGCCTTCATATATCCAGTGCTACCATCTTAACCCTAATATTCATTACCTTCCAGCTGGGAAATTGCAGTCATTCCCCTCCTGGGCTCTCTGATCTCCTTTTGGTCTCCCTACCCACAGCTGCCATATTTATCATGAGTTAACACTATTTCATTATCTTACTAAAGAATGTGTAGTGATTACACATGGTAAAGTTTATATTCTTCTACTTTGTAAAAGGTAATTTAAGACCCTTTCTGATCTGAGCTCATCTTACCTATCCAACTTTATCTCCACTCTTCCCAGCCAGTATTTTGCAGTAGAAAAATTGATAGCATTATGTTGTCAGACATGTGTCATGTTCATTCTCATTTTAATGCTTTTGTTTGTTTGTTTGTTTGTTTGTTTGTTTTGACACAGAGTCTCACACTGATGCTCTGCCTGGAATGCAATGGCGCGATCTTGGCTCACTGCAACCTCCGCCTCCCGGGCTCACTCGATTCCCCTGCCTCAGCCTCTCTAGTATCTGGGACTACAGGCACACACCACCACACCTGGCTAATTTTTTTTGTATGTTTAGTAGAGATGGGGTTTCACTGCCTTGGCCAGACTGGTCTTGAACTCCTGACCTCGTGATCTGCCCGCCTTGGCCTCCCAAAGTGCTGGGATTACAGGCGCGAGCCACCATGCCTGGACTTAATGCCTTTTCTAATGCAGTTCCCCTTACCTACAACTCCTTCTCTGTACCTTTACCCATCCTGCTCATTCTGTAAGTCACACCTCAAGTTCTATCATATTTATAAATCCTTTCCTAACTCTCCTTTCTCTGAACTCCTGCTGCCTTTATTAGCTGAATTGTCCATTTAATATTCATTAAATAGTACCAAGTATAGTTCTTTGTTTCATGTTTGTAAGTTTTAGTTTCCCAATCAGGGCAACTTTTAAGAACTTTGATATCACAGTGATTGTACTCAGTGTACCTAGTATACTGGTTAGTTAATTGGCACTCAATTGTTAATTGGTTAATTAATTTATTTTCTTTGTGTCAGTGAGGGGTGGTATAGATTAAGCTTATTTTAAAGGTTTAATATCTTAGCCAGTGGTTTGGGGCTTCATTTCAGTACTCATAGCAAGGACCTCATGCTATCATCCTTTTGTTATTAATTACTGTATGACACCTTTGCTACATGTTAGGCACCTGGATAGAGAAAAGTTTCCAGGTTCTGTATTACTGCCTCTTCAACACTTGTCAGGATGCCAAAGCTAGCTGAGATTATGAAGAACTACTTTTAAATGTTTTATATAAACTAGGAGTGACTCGAAAAATATAGAGGCTTTCTTGTAAACCTAGAGGGGCATGAAAGAATGAAGAGCTGTTTGGTTGAAAGATGTGAAATAGTTAACATCCCAGAGATAACCTGCTGTAATTCATCCCATTTTCTGTTGTCTCTTAATGTTAATATTTTATGCTGTCGTTCACAAGTGTTAGCTCTATAAAAGTTGATCTCTTAAAAGCCTTAATTATAATTTAAAGTGTGAATCAATATATTTTATATGTTTTATGACTAGACACTACCTATTGCATTAAAAAACTCCCACGGAATCCTCAGAGAGAAGAAATTATAGGAAATGGAGAGCAACAATATGTTTATCTGAAAGATGGAGACGTGATTAAGACTGAGGGAGCCACACTAAGGTAAGTAAATGTCCCTTAGCCAGGGAAGGTGAAGGGTCTGTGTATATGTGTCATAAAAAAGGATGGAAGGATCCCAGCACTTTGGGAGGCGGAGATGGGAAGATCGTTTGAGCCCAGGAGTTCAAAGACCAGCCTAGGCAATATAGTGAGACCTTGTCTCTACCAAAAAAAATTTAATTAGCTGAGCATGGTGGCATATGCCTGTAATCCTCGCTATTCAGGAGGCTGAGATGGGATGATCGCTTGAACCCAGGAGGCAGAGGCTGCAGTGAGTCAAGATTGTACCACTACACTCCAGCCTGTGCAGACAGAGTGAAACCCTGTCTCAAAAAAAAAAAAGGACAGAAGGTTTATGCATATGTGCTGGTATGTATAAAGAGTACGTCAGGAAGGATACAAAAGAAACCCAATAACATTGCTTACTCTGGGAGGAGAAAATGAGTTGCTTGAGAAATGAGAAAAGAAAGACCTCACTCTTTATTAAATTGTTTATTTGAATCATATGATTACCATTTTTTTGAAAAATGGAATTTACACTTTAAAAAATTAGCGTTGTCTCCTAAGGAGGCTTAGGGATCTACCTATCAGTTCAATTCAGGGCTTTCCCATATTCTCACTTCCAAAAGATGACCTATACCTAAATTAAATAAGTTTTAGGCCTGACCAATCTTACCTCATGATTTCATCTGAGGGCTTCAAAATGGTATTTCAAACTCAGTTGTTTTAAAACTGAACTACTCTCTCCCCCACAATCTGTACCTGTTTTCTGATCTCAGAACATCCACTTTTCTCAGTATGTAAGACTTTACTCATTCTTCTAAGACAGAGGCTTCAGGATTACCTTGCACTGCTCTTGACCTTTACCATCCCCCTCGCCTTGCCCACTACACTGATCAGGTTAGTTTTTACATCAAAAATATTTGTCAACTGACACAAACAAATGGAAACATATCCCAAGCTCATGTTTGTGTAGGATCAATATTGTGAAAATCATACTGCCAAAAGCAATCTACAAATGCAACACAATCCCCATCAAAATACTACCATCATTCTTCACAGAATTAGAAAAAACAATTCTAAAATTCACATGGAACCAAAAAAGAGCCCGCATAGCCAAAGCAAGACTAAGCAAAAAGAACAAATCTGAAGGCATCACACTACCTGATTTCAAACTATACTGTAAGGCCATAGTCACCAAAACAGCATGGTACCAATATAAAACAGTCACATACACCAATGGAACAGAATAGAAAACCCAAAAATAAACCTAAATACTTACAGCCAACTGATCTTTGACAAAGCAAACAAAACCATAAAGTGGGGAAAGGACACCCTTTTCAATAAATGGTGCTGGCATAATTGACTAGCCACATATAGGAGAATGAAACTGGATCCTCATCTCTCACCTTATACAAAAATCAACTCAAGATGGATTAAGGACTTAAATCTAAGACCTGAAACTATAAAAATTCTAGAAGATAACATTGGAAAAACCCTTCTAGACACTGGCTTAGGCAAGATTTTATGACCAAGAACCCAAAAGCAAGTGTATTAAAAACTATCTAAATAGTTGGGACTTAATTAAACTGATGAGCTTTTGCATGGCAAAAGGAACAAACAGCAGAGTAAATAGACAACCCACAGAGTGGGAGAAAATCTTCATAATCTATACATCTGACAGAGGACTAATACCTAGAATCTACAATGAACACAAATCAGTAAGAAAAAACAAGGCCATCAAAAAGGCTAAGGACATGAATAGACAATTCTCAAAAGAAGATATACAAATGGCCAACAAACATGAAAAAATGCTCAACATCACTAGTGATCAGAGACATACAAATCAAAACCACAATGCAATACCACCTTACTCCTGCAAGAATGGCCATAATCAAAAAATCAAAAAACAGTAAATGTTGGTGTGGATGTGGTGAACAGGGCATACTTTGTATGGGAATGTAAACTAGTACAACCACTATGGAAAACAGTGTGGAGATTTCCTTAAAGAACTAAAAGTGGAACTACCATTTGACCTAGCAATCCCACTACTGGGTATCTACCCAGAGGAAAAGAAGTCATTATACAAAAAAGATACTTGCATACACATGTTCATAGCAGCACAGTTTGCAATTGTAAAATCATGGAACCAACTCAAATGCCCATCTATCAACAAGTAGATAAAGAAACTGGTATATTTATATGATGGAATACTACTCAGCCATAAAAAGGAATGATGGGCCTGGCATGGTGGCTCATGCCTGTAATCCCAGCACTTTGGGAGGCCAAGGCAGGTAGATCACCTGAGATCAGGAGTTTGAGAGCAGCCTGCCCAACATGATGAAACCCCATCTCTACTAAAAAAAATACAAAAATTAGCCAGGCCTGGTGTTGCATGGCTGTAATCCCAGCTACTTGGGAGGCTGAGGTAGGAGAATCGCTTGAATCCGGGAGGTAGAGGTTGCAGTGAGCCGAAATTGTGCCATTGCACTTCAGCCTGGGCAACAAGAGCGAAACTCCCTCTCAAAAAAAAAAAAAAAAAAGGAATTAATTAACGGCATTTGTAGTGACCTGGATGAGATTGGAGACCATTCTTCTAAGTGAAGCAACTCAGGAATGGAAAAGCAAACATTATTTGTTCTCACTGATATGTGGGAGCTAAGCTATGAGGACACAAAGGCATAAGAATGATACAATGGACTTTGGGGCCTTGTGGGGAAGGGTGGGAGGGAGGTGAGGGATAAAAGACTACAAATAGGGTACAGTGTATGTTGCTCAGGTGATGAGTGCACTAAAATCTCACAAATCACCACTAAAGGACTTATGTAACCAGATACCACCTATACCCCAATAACTTATGGAAAAAATATATTTGTCAGCTGAGCACAGTGGCACATGACTGTAGTCCCAGCCACACAGGGGCTTAGGCAGGAGGATCACTTGAGTCCAGGAATTCTTGGCTGTAGTGCACTATGCCAATCGCATGTCCATGTTAAGTTCAGCGTCAATATGGTGACTTCTCAGATCTTAGGAGCTGAACACCACCAAGTTACCTAAGAAGAGGTGAACTGGCCCAGATAGGAAACAGCAGGTCAGAACTCCCATGCTGATCAGTACTGGGATCGAGTCTGTAAATAGCCACTGCACTTCAGCCTGGGCAACAAAGTAGAAACCCATCTCTAAAAAAAAAAAATAGGTAAATACACACACAAACACACACACGCACACACATATTTGTCAGTGCTATCCCTTCTTCACATCCACTACCAGTACTTCCTCCTTTATCTTACTGTCTCCAGCTCTCCCCTTTAGCCTACCATCCTACATTGTGCTACTTGAAATTTTTAGTGACTCTCGCCGCATACAAGATAATGTTTGTTCTCTTTACCATACCGCAGTCTGACCCCAGGCCACTTTTCTGGTCTTAGTTCCCACTCCCCTCACAAAAACACTTAGCCAATATACAAATACTCCTGGGCATATTATGCCTGTTTATGCCTTTGTTTATATCACCCCTTTCCACTACTTGTCTCCTTGGTAAATTCTTATCTATTCTTCAGAGCCCAGTTCACATGTTACTTATATCAAAAACGCTTTCTGGGCAAAATTAACTGCTCTTATCCCGCTTTTATATAAATGTTATTCTATAATAGCATTTATCAAGTTGTATTATGGTTTTGTGGAGGAAGGTGTCTCCTTAAAAAGGAATCAGCTCCTTAAGTTCACAATATTAGTTAATGTCAGTTGCAATAGCAAAACAACTCAGAAATGTTTAACAGCTCAAATAGGAAACAAACTTATTTCTTGGTCCCATAAAGTCCCAAAAAGGTTACCAGTTAGCCAGTGGCCCTCTGCAAGTAATGATTTATGCTCCTTCCATCTTGTGATTCTACCCTCCTCAAGACTTTTTTTTCAAGGTTGCCATGCGCAGCTTAATCAATCCAGCAGGTAGAAAAGCATGGAAGGGATATTGCATGGGAGGTTTTCATGGACCAAGTCTTCTGTTGCATTGGCTGTCAATTCAGTCATAAGCCACCCCTAACTGTAGGGAGTCTGGGAAATATACTTTAACTGTATGCCCAGCAAAATAGAGGAAATGGGTTTAGTAACTAGATAACCATTCTCTGATACAGGCAGATACCAGGTTCATCCTCACATCCTCGCCTCTAGCACACAGAAGGCACTGAATATTTATCTTACATATAGTTAGTATCTTTAAAGAGGCAAATAGATGAACAGATGACTAAGAGAAAATAAAGTAGTAGATGTCCATGTCCTCTTTTAAACTGGTGCCCCCTTTTTTCTACTTGCTGTGGTTTTCAAAATGTAGTTTAGAAACCTGCTAGTTTCTGGGCAGTTTCCTTACAATGCTGTTATTGAAAATATAGCCAGGTGTGTTGGCTCACACCTGTAATCCCGGTACTGTGGGAGGCCAAGGCAGGCGGTTCGAGACTAGCCTGGGTAACATGGCAAAACCCCATCTCTACGAGACGGGCGGATCACAAGGTCAGGAGATCGAGACCAGCCTGACTAACACGGTGAAACCCTGTCTCTACTAAAAAAAATACAAAAAACTAGCCGAGCGAGGTGGTGGGCGCCTGTAGTCCCAGCTACTCGGGAGGCTGAGGCAGGAGAATGGCGTAGACCCGGGAAGCGGAGCTTGCAGTGAGCTGAGATCTGGCCACTGCACTCCAGCCTGGGTGACAGAGCAAGACTCCGTCTCAAAAAAAAAAAAAAAAAATAGCCAGGCATGGTGGTGTGTGCCTATGGTCCCAGCTACTTGGGAGGCTGAGGTGAGAGGATTGTTTGAGCCTGTGAGGGCAGAGGTTGCAGTGAACTGAGATAGTGCCACTACACTCCAGCCTGGTGACAGAGCGAGACGCTGTCTCCAAAAAAAAAGAAAATATAATAGCATGTTATATAATTTGCCCATGACATCAAAGGAAAACAAACATTATATTACTACTTCTCAAAAAGTATTCTTGACAGTACTGAAATTTCCTCCAAAGCACTCCAGCCCTAGGCCAAGTTAATGAAAGGGGTAGAGATGGTTTATTGACTCTTCTGTCTCAAAGATTTGGAAATCACAGTACTGGTTTATCACAGTTATCATAGAATCATGGGTATTCATTAGAGCTATACCTAATTTTCCAGATTAAACATATGCCACTGTTGGATGTTAACTGCCATCCAGGTGGAACAGGACATTTTTTTTTTTTTCTGTGTGCCAAGTACTTATTTTTTTTCTTTTTTTTATTTATTTTTTATTATTATTATACTTTAAGTTCTAGGGTACATGTGCATAACGTGCAGGTTTGTTACATATGTATACTTGTGCCATGTTGCTGTGCTGCACCCATCAACTCGTCAGCAAGGACCTTTTTTTTTAAACTTCTTATCAAAGTATAATATATAAACAGGAAAGATCACATAGCATAAATGTACAAAGTAATGCATTTTCACAAATTCAACAATGCCCGTAAGCAGCATTCAGAAGAAGAAACAGAATAGTATCAGTGTCCCAGAAATCTCCCTTACGCTTACTTCCCCTTCAGTTGAGTACTGTCTTGGATTCCTGGAGT
Source organism: Chlorocebus sabaeus (assembly GCF_047675955.1). Lineage (NCBI taxonomy): Eukaryota > Metazoa > Chordata > Mammalia > Primates > Cercopithecidae > Chlorocebus > Chlorocebus sabaeus. The sequence goes on from NC_132911.1 coordinate 76,022,709, forward strand.
GAATTGATGCCAAAGATTTCAAATATTATATGAATTCTATTTAATTTCTGTTTTACTGTACTCTGATGGGAATCTATGTAAAGAGTTAAGGGGAAAACCGACAAAAAGAATCAAAAACAGACACATTTTAAAGATGACTAGTTGTAAATACTCTTTTCTCAAAATATAAATTCTCATTATGCTAAAGCCTGGATAAAACATTTAATTTCCTGATGACCGTGGTTTTCAATTTTCACTTTTATGAAGTCAGAAAAGCCCAATTGTTTTCAATATTAACATGTAATATTTTAAGCAAAACCTCTGTTAAGCTAGCTAGTGAAAAAGACACTTGACAGGGTTCAACTCTATGTAAATAACAGCACTTAAGAGTTTTGTTCAGCGAAAGTTGCATAAGTAGAAGGTTAAAATCTGCCTCAGTCCTCATGTATTCATTGGCCAGTTGATCTTGCCTACTTGCCAACTTTGAAAAAATAAAATAAAATGTAGTAGGGACAGAGATAATATCCACCAAGAACCTTTGCAGTAAAAAGTAGAAAACTAGAAAGGTTTTTCGTAAGAATTTGATTCTGAATGTAAACTAGCAAGCTAAGTTAAACTTCTTGAAGAAAAGTCAATCTGACAGTTTTTGATCACTGTCCTGAATTCTCTAAGAGAGTCATCCTTACAAAGTCCACTCTATCACAGAAGTAACAAAACTAGATAAATTTTCTACCTGCTAAATAGGAAGGCCACAGCTGCAGTTCCTGTGATCTTTAGCAGCGCACCTCTGATGTCATTTCCTTTTCTCCTGCCTGTGTGAAGTGAATTTTAACAGGTTTATGCAAATTACAGCAGCCACCCAGGTGACTGGAGAATTGAGATTACTGATTCCCCAATTTAAGAAACCCTGCTGCTTGTTTTCTGTTTATAGCACAGAAAACTATTAAGTTCTGGTGTGTTAGGGGGTCAGGGAGGGCTGATAATGAAGGAGGCATTGCAAGCAAGACAGTTTTCAGATGAAGAGTGGTTCTCCAAGTGAGTTTTTGTAGATTAAAAAGAGAAAGATTGGGGTTCTGTTTGTTAATGCATTCTGTGTGTTCATAAGATTGTCCACAAGATATGACACATCCCCACACACAGACACATATTTATGTAGTTGGCTGGAAATACACCCCTTGGAATTATTTTCGTATAACATTGAATACTTCTATCAACAGCTTGCAACAGGTTTAACCAGACAAAAGAGATGATTTCTAACAGCTCTTTAATACCTTGCCATTGAATCAACTATAATATAGTAATTGTTTGCAATATATGAAATATACACTTGGAAACTATAAAAGCATAATGGTTCTTAATGTCAGACACTGGCCTTTCAAAAATAATTGCTCCCATTAGTATCTAATATCTTATACCTTATATCTATTATATTATTAGATTTTTTTAAAGACTTTACAGTTTCAGTATTTAATATGAAGGATTTGGTTGATTTTTATATTTATGGCAAAGGAGAAACTTCCCTAAGTTATAGTCATTTCAGTTCTCTTAAATACTTTTATTTAAGAGTTGAATTTTATCAAATGTCTTTTCACTGTCTAGGGAGATGAACTTATTAGTTTCCTCCATATCTTTACTATGATTTTCAGGCGTCTTATAATATTGGAGCATTCTTGCATTTTTTAATAAACCTTATTTGGTCATGATCTTTCAATGTGCTTTTGGATTCTCTTTGTTCATATTTTGGTTATTATTTTTAGAATATTAATTAAATTGAGTAGTATTTTTCTTTTTGTACCTTTGTCAGTTTGGGGCTTTATCTGTTTCTTTTTTCTTTCTTTTTTTTCTTTTTTTGAGACGGAGTCTCACTCTGTCACCCAGGCTGGAGTGCAGTGGTGCGATGTTGGCTCACTGCAACCTCCACCTCCTGGGTTCAAGCAATTCTCCTACCTCAGCCTCGTGAGTAGCTGGGATTACAGGCATCTGCCACCACGCCCAGCTAATTTTTGTATTTTTAGTAGAGGTGGGGTTTCGCCATGTTGGCTAGGTTGATCTCAAACTCCTGACCTCAGGCCTCGGCCTCCGAAAGTGCTGGGATTACAGGAGTGAGCTACCACACCTGGCCTTTTTCTATGCTTCAGGAAAGTTTAAGTACATAGTAGTGAAATTATCTGACCTTTAAATGTTTGGTAGAATTATCCTGTGAAAATACTGAACCTTTAGCTCTAATGACAGTCACACATCTTTTTACCAGAGCTTCACTGTTGCTTATTAATTAATAATGTGGTCCTGTGAGTTAAGCTTAACACAAATAGCTTTATACTTATTTCTGTATACTACTTTTTATAGATTATTTTTTAATATAAGGTTGGCCTAAACGAGTTTTGTATTCTAAATTAAACTATAATCAGATCGTTTTGTAAAAAGACAGGTTTACATGGTGGCTCACACCTGTAATCCCAGAGGATCCCTTGATGCCAGGAGTTCAAGGCTGCAGTAAGCCATGATCACTCCACTGCACTCCAGACTAGGTGACAGGGTGAGACCTCATCTCTTAAAAATAATAATACAATTTTTTAAAAAACATGTTTCAAAAGGTTTACTTATTAGTGTGGCTTCTAGAATCTAAAATCCAAACTTGAAAACATTTACATATCATGACTAGGCTCATCAAGGTCTCAAGGAAGAGAGACACACATAATTACCTTTAATGGTATAGTTTTGTTGTATAGGAACATACAGAAAAATGACATAAATGATTAGCTAAGAGGTGAAAGTGGTTGCATCTAGGGAGAAAGAAAATTATACAGTGGGGGAGTAACAGTTACAAATCTTAGAGGACTATTTGATTCTTTGCTACATCTTATTTTTCAATTTGAGATATTTATTAACTTTCTACTATGAAAAAATTAGAATTGGGTTTTCCCCTTCTCCCACTTTTGAGCACCATTCCTATCCTCTAACCTGTCATAATGCTGGTTAGATCAGCCTTCGGTGTTGATGTTACGACTGTAGACACTTTACAGCTGAACCGTGTAGTAAACTATGCTTACTTTTCCTGCTTTCCTGCAATTAATCATTGTTTTTGCTTTGTTATTTTGGATAGTTTTCTGTGTATTTATCACTAATTTAACTCTGAGTATATAAATCTTCCCTTAGGGTGTTTAATTGTATCATGGATTCTCTCAATTTCATCTTCTGAAAGAACCTTCCCTTTAAGCCTCCCAGCTAATAACTTGCTCCTGTCTCGACTTGTTTTCCTCCAGGCCTGGTGCTGGTGTCATCTCAGAATTCTCTGCACTCTCAACTGGGGCTTCTGGAACTTTGCCTCTCTCCAGTGCCCCATAACTTTCTTAAAACCCCCTCTGTTTTAGAGGAACCCACCTCCAATAGCTTCCTGAGAAATGGTGAATTTTTGAGACCTTAGATGTCTAAAAGTAGCCTTTTTTCATCTAACTTGATTTAAGGTATTTATGAGTATAGATTCTAAGTTGAAAGTCTTTTTCCTTCTCAGTATTGTCTGCAAGGTTTCATTTCCTTCTGGTTTCAATATTGCAATAGAGAAAGCTAAAGCCCTTCTGTTGCTAACTTTTTTGGTCCCTGGCTTTTGCTTTTTTCCTTCTTGTTCACTGTATCCTGAAATTTCACAGTGATTCCTTCATCTTAAAATACTCAGCATGCAAAGGTGCCATATTTTGGCGGTGGTGTATTCTGAGTCCCATCATCAGAAAAAACTCAGAGGAGCTGACTATAGTTTTAGTCAAAGTGGAGTATTTGTCAATCCGTGATAGGCCTTTTCAGTCTGGAAACATGTCCTTCAGTTCCAAAACTTTTCTTGAGGTGCATATTTTCTGTCATCTCTTGTGTGCTGTTTCATTTACTAAAATTCCTATTATTTTGTTAGAACTCCTGTACTACTCTATCTTTATTTTTTTCTCTCTCATTTTTCATCTTTTTGCCTTTTTACTATACTTTCTGGGAGATTTTTGTTAACTTTATCACCTAATCTTACTACATGTTTTTATTTCTGTTCTCAGGTTTGTAATTTTCAGGAACCCTTTTTGTTTCCGAAATGTTCCTTTTATACTACCCTATTCTTGTTTCATAGTTGCAATTTCTTCTCTTTTTGCTGAGGGTATTATATTCTATGGGGTTTGGTTCTTTTGGAAATTTTCTTCATAACTGCTTTGTTTGCTTGTTCGTTTTTATTCACTGTCTTCAACATGACTTTCCTTAGATGACTAGTAATCCTGATTATCTTCTGATGTTTACTAATTGTGTTCTGATGGAAACTACAGAGCTATTTGGGGGCTCTGAGAATGTGAGGGGGAGTCTTCTGTAAGCTTTAAGCCTCACTATAGGATAATCTGGATGAGCTCTTCAGTTGGGAACCTTCCATCATTGGTATCGTAGAGTCTTTCTTCCTGAGCTGGTAAAATAACTTAGAAAAAGACTCTTCTAATCTTCATGTAGGGTAAAGGCCTGGCTGCCAGAATTATAGAAGCTGAGTGTGGAAAGAAGGCATAGGAATCTACATATATTCTTGTAATCTTCCTTTTTTTTTTTTTTAGTATATTGTCTCTTCCTCCATCTGTGCCTTGTTTTACCCTCTTCAAAGATTAAACTTCCAGCGTTTCCCTTAGTGAGATTGGGGCACTTCTCAATTCAAAGTGGGAAGAGACTCTGAGGATCTGAATGTTTGTTAAAAAGACTTTCAATAGACTTCTTATTTCGGCCACCTTCCTTCCACTTCACCCTCCACTTCCAGATTTCCCAAATCCTTAGACTTTGAGGAATTCTGCAGTGCAAATCTGATTGGTTCTCAGCTTTCCCCGCTGCTTATTTAGGCTTCCATTTTCTCCTGTCTGATAAGTCACTCATCTATATGTCATCACATTTACCCTGTTCCCACAAAATATTCCGTTATTGTGAAGATTTATTAAGTATATTCCAAGCATGGCTGGGTACAGTGGCTCGTGCCTGTAATCCCAGCACTTTGGGAGGCCAAGGCGGGCAGATCACTTGAGGTCAGTGAGGTGTTTGAGACCACCCTGGCCAACATGGTGAAACCCCATCTCTACTAAAAATACAAAAATTAGCCAGGCATGGTGGCGAGCACCTGTAGTCCCAGCTACTTGGGAGGCTGAGGCAGAAGAATTGCTTGAACCTGAGAGGCAGAGATTGCAGTGAGCCAAGATTGCACCACTGCACTCCAGTCTGGGTGACAGAGCAAGACTCTGTCTCAAAAAAATATAAACAAAAAATTATATATACAGATAGAGAAATAGATATATATTCCAAGCACATAATAACTCAATACTGACTAGAATAGACAGGTAATTATCCTCTTAAACTAAATAAAATATAATTTAAACTATATTCCTTTAGACATTTATTACTATTTGCTGTGATTTATTTATGTAAAATGTAAAATAGAGACGTTAATAATGCCTAACCCAAAGTAGTGTAAGGATTAAATGTGTAATATGTGTAAATCCCTGAAGACAGTGCCTGGCACATGGAAAGCAATCTATTACTAAAATTAGCTACTACTAAGTGCCAAGTACTGGGTATATAAAAATGAAAATGAGATGAGAGTCCTGCCCTTCTGGAACTCATAATCTTGTGAGGTAGAATAGTAAACAAAACAATCTGAAGCCTACAGAATAGTATATAATTCAAAGTAGAATAATAATGTAGAGGCAACGGTGACCAGTACAGAGAATTAAGTCTGTATATTGCTGAGAAGTCAGGGGGTGCTTTGCAGAACAGATTATTTGAACTCAGCTTTTTGTTTATCTGGTTTCTTGTTGGCATAGTTACAAAACAATATAAATGTAAATAAGAAATTTTGAAATAAAATACCTGTCATACTTTAAAAGTATTATAATCAGTTTTGTCAACAGAAACTGAAAATTGGAGGAAAGGAAAAATAAAACCAAAGCATATAAATTTCTTATGTAGGGTAAAATTTATATTAAAAAAAAAAAAGCTTCTTTTAAGCTTTAAAATAAATTTTTTATTTAAAAAAAATTTAAATACATTTTTTACCGTTTATTAAGCATGCAACTTTGTGCCACCTACTGTGCTAAGCACTTAAATACTTGTCTTTGAAAAGTATATACTGATGCCAGCCTAGGCAACATAGAGAGACCTTGTCTTTACAAAAAATAAATTAGCCAAGCATGGTGGCACATACTTGTGCTCCCAACTACTTAGGAGGCTGAAGTGGGAGAATTGCTTGAGCCCAGGAGGTCAGGGCTGCAGTGAGCCAGGATCACACCACCATACTTCAGCCTGGGTGAGAACAGCTTGGAAAACATAGCAGGACCTTGACCTATCTCAAAAATAAATAAACATATATATGTGTGTGTGTGTGTGTATATAAAATGATGTAAACATATAATGATGTAGGAAAATACAATATAGTAAGTTAAGAATTCAAAAATCAGGTATTAAAACAATATCACAGTTTTGTTTTTAAAATATAAATATGCATAGAAAATAAATATATATTCTATAATAATAAAAGCACTCCCTCTGAGGAATAGAAATGGTTGTTGATGTTCATTTCTTTTAAATACTTTCCTTTTCTATTTTCCAAATTTGTTATAATCAGTGCTTATTACTTATAAAATAAGAAAAAAGGTAGGAGGCCAGACGAAGTGGCTCATGCCTATAATTCCAGCACTTTGGGAGGCCGAGGTGGTAGGATTGCTTGAGTCTAAGAGTTCAAGACCAGCCTGTCAATTTTGTGAGATCCTGTCTCTACAAAAAATAAAAATAAATTAGCCAGGCTTGGTGGCCCACACCTGTGGTTCCAGCTACTCAGGAGGCTGAGGTGGGAGGATCACTTGAGCCTGGAAGATTGAGCCTGCGGTGACCTGTGATTGTGCCCCTGAACTGCAGCCTGGGTAACAGAGTGAGACCCTGTCTCAAAAAAAAGAAGAAAAAAAAAGGTGGGAAAAGTATTAAATTTTACTTCAGAGTGAGAATCTTTGTTTGGTTGAAGGAGAGCATTTTCTAATGATAATTTTCAGTGGGTACAAGAAAAAAAAAAAGAAGCTTTTGAACTCATCTGTTTATTTGTGTCTAAAGATAAGGATAGAGAATAATTTACTTCTCAAAATTTCTTCTAAGCCTGAGTTCATAATTGTTATTATTCCTTATTTCTTCTTTCAACCAGAGTTCTATATACACCTGGCCACACTGATGATCATATGGCTCTACTCTTAGAGGAGGAAAATGCTATCTTTTCTGGAGACTGCATCCTAGGGGAAGGAACAACGATATTTGAAGACCTCTATGATTATATGAACTCTCTAAAAGAGTTATTGAAAATTAAAGCTGATATTATATATCCAGGTGAGTAATTTTTTAATTTTTTTGTATTTTTAAATAGAGACAAGGTCTTACTGTGTTTTCCAGGCTGTTCTCAAACTCCTGACCTCAAGCAGTCTTCCCACCTCAACCTCCCAAAGTGCTGGGTTTACAGGCATGCCAAAGTGGGTAGTTTTTCAAACCTAGCAAACCATTTGTGTCAGATGATGAGGAAGGTTCATTTTGGCTTGTCTCTGTATGTATTTGGCCTTGAAGAGATAACATATAAGGCGAGGCTCGGTGGCTCACACTTGTAATCCCAGCACTTGGGAGGCCAAGGCGGGCAGACCATGAGGTCAGGAGTTCGAGACCAGCCTGGCCAACATGGTGAACCCCCGTCTCTACTGAAAATACAAAAATTAGCTGAGCGTGGTGGCACACGCCTGTAATCCCAGCTACTTGGGAGGCTGAGACAGGAGAATCGCTTGAACGTGGGAGATGGAAGTTGCAGTCAGCCGAGATCGCACCGCTGTGTGTCAGCCTGGGTGACAGAAGCAAGACTCTGTCTCGGGGAAAAAAAAAAAAACCATATAAACTACTTCTTTAAAATATACCCCTCTTTGGGAGGCCTAGGTGGGCAGATCACCTGAGTTCAGGAGTTCGAGACCAGCCTGGCCAACATGTTGAAACCCTGTCTCTACTAATAATAAAATTACCCGGGCATGGTGGCAGGCACCTATAATACCAGCTACTCAGGAGGCTGAGGCAGGATAATTGCTTGAACCTGGGAGGTAGAGGTTGCAATGAGCCAAGATCCGCCATTGCACTCCAGCCTGGGCAACAGAGTGAGACTCTGTCTCTAAAAAAAAAAAAAGGAAAAAAATACACCCCTAAGTCCTCTCTAGCTGTGCAGTTAAAGAGAAGGCCGAGAGCCATATTAATAACTTTTGATAAAGATATGAGGGTTATTTTTCAACATACAGTTATTAATAGAACTGTGCAAAGAAATAAGCTTACATTGAAATGGGAAAATATTTTCATTCCATAAGCCACCATCATTTTTGTTAACTTGATTTGTATTTGTACCACATTTTAACTGTGTAACTTTGGGTAATGTTTGACCTCTGAGCTTTAGTTTTTTTAATTTACAATATTGAAATACCAATAGCTTCTATATCAACTATAAAATGGTAATCCTTATTTCCATTCTCCAGAAAGAGAAACATATTAGTATCTCAGATCTCACTGGACTGTTCTACAATATCAATCTCTCCTTCATCTTAAGAGCTAAGAAATGGCCAGGCGCAGTGGCTCATGCCTGTAATCCCAGCACTTTGGGAGGCCAAGGCAGGCAGATCACCTGAGGTCAGGAGTTCAAGACCAGCCAGGTCAACATGGTGAAACCCCATCCCTACTAAAAATACAAAAATTAGCCAGGCATCGTGGCGGGCACCTGAAATCCCAGCTTCTCAAGAGGCTGAGGGAGGAAAATCACTTGAACATGGGAGGCGGAGGTTGCAGTGAGCAGAGATCATGCAACAGAGTGAGACTCCTTCTCAAAAAAAAAAAAAAAAAAAAAAAGCTAGGAAAGGACCCAACAAAAAGACCCAAAAGGAAAAAGGGACTAGGTCACTTAATTTTCTAAGTTCTTCTAACTTGCTCCTAACCCATTGAAAGATCCATCCATCCAGTATCTTCAACACATTTATACTCTGTGATGAGTTCCTACTGCTGGGGAAATAAAAAACATACAGTAGAGCTAGGCCTTTAGATTAATATGATGATGTTAAAGGATTGCAGGCTGATAGCTTTAGGGGTTTTGTTTGTTTTGCTTTGTTTTTGCTAAAGACCGCTATTTTTAAAGAGAAGAGGGCAGACGTTCAGTAAATTCACATTCAGGCTAAGCTAATGAGAGGCTGCCTAGTAAAGATTCTAGAGTGCTTTAATGAATCCCGTGAACTGGCTTACTAGCACAGCAGTTGTTTATATGTAAATTATGCTCTGTAGCCATAGCTACCATAATATTAAAGCCTTCTAGCCATCAGGTTTTGTGCAAGGGCCTTTACAGTTGTCATCCTCACCAAAACCCTGTAAAGTAGGTAGTGGTATCCTCACCACACAGCAGAAGAAACAGCTTGGAGAGATTCAGATAATTCCTCATTTATTAGCCACACAGCAAATAAATAATAGGTCTGTGTCTAACCAGATCCCATAACAGGTTAGCCTGCTTCTGAATATTTTGTTCTCAAATATTCGAGAACATCATTCTTCCAGACTTCTATAATATATAATATTAATATGTACTGTCTTAAAGGGGAGGTAAATTATAGTATAACTTAATCTGGGTTGTCAAAATTTCTGACATACATAAGCGTATACATAGGATTCTTAAAGTTCTACTGTGGGTCTTGTGAATTTTTAATAGAGCTTGGTCATGTACATGAAACTGCTTTTTACATTCTCCTTTTGCAGTATTTTATAAGCTTAGCCTAATGGTCAAGAGCACAGAGTGGTTAAGAGATCCCATCAGAATCCTAACTCTACCCCTTCTTAGCTATGTAACTGTGGACAGATTACCCTCCATATGCCTCAGTTTCTGCCATAAGAAAGGTATAATAATTGTACCTACTTCATGGGATTCTTGTAAGAATAATGTATATTAATCATTTAGGGCAGTGCCTAGCACATAGTGAGCACTCCATAAACATTACCTATTGTTATTATTGTAGTTGCTATTTTTATTGCTATATTTTATTGTTAAATTTTTATTCCTATTTTTAATGTACACAATATTTTCTATAGATTGTATTTGCTATAATTTTCTAATTGGGGGGCATTGTACATAATTTTTAAATCTCTTTCACCTGTATAGCTTTCCAAATAGTTCATATTTGACATTTAGTATGCTTTTTCAATATATCATATGAATTATTTTTAAATAGAGTGAGTTAGCTTCTGTTGTACTTAGTATTTTTTTATCTGGCTGAAGTAACTCTTATAATTATTTTAATTCAGGACATGGCCCAGTAATTCATAATGCTGAAGCTAAAATTCAAGAATATATTTCTCACAGAAATATCCGAGAGCAGCAAATTCTTACATTATTTCGTGAGAACTTTGAGAAATCATTTACAGTAATGGAGCTTGTAAAAATTATTTACAAGGTAATTTTCAGTTTTCTTATTTGTATGTAGTCACAGATTTATTAGAATTGTCTATTTAGTAGACTATAGAAATGGTAAACTTATCATATCCCAGATCAGAAGTTATGCCACTTTTCTAGATGTGAGACCAGCAGCCTAAACTTTCTGCAGCGCTAAAATTAAACAAAAACTGGCCTTAGAGAACAAAGATAGCCATTTTGAGCCATCATTGAACTTTATATACTTAACTATTGTAGGAGAAACTGCCTATTTAGGAGAAACTACCAAGAGCCCGATGATTACATTTTATAATAATTTTTGCATTATTCTAGCCATCTTGATTATCTCGTGTGCTAACCTGCACCAAGAAAGGAGGAGTGACCTGCTAGACAGAAATATTGGGATGGTAACAGTGAGAAGTAGTAGCAAAGCAGTGAGAAGTAGTAGCAATGCCAAACAATGGAGAAAAAGGAAAAAAAAAATCAAAGAACATGAGTAAAGTAGTATGTAGGGAAAGAGCCTTACACCTCAGTGGCCTCTGAGAATATCACTGTATTGACAGCACTATATAGCATTCAGTATAATTCAGTTTTTCAGCAAATGTTTATTAGATGTCTGCTGTCTAGGTAGCATAGCTTAGAGGTTAAAAATGTGAGCTTTTGTGGCAGGCATAGTGGCTCACCCCTGTAATCCCAGCGTTTTGGGAGGCTAAGTGGAAGGGTTGCTTCAGCCCAGGAGTTCGTGACAAGCTTGGGCAACATAGTGAGACCTCAACTCTACAAAAAATTTTTTAAATGAGCCAGGCGTTGTGGCACATGCCTGTGATCCCAGCTGCTCGGGTGGCTGAGATGGGAGGATCACATGAGCCTGGGAAGTAAAGGCTGCAGTGAGCCGACATCCTACCGTTGCACACCAACCTTGGTGACAGTGCAAGACTGTATCTCAAAAACTTTTTTTTTTTGAGACAGAGTTTCTCTCTTGTTGACCAGGCTGGAGTACAATGGTGCCATCTCAGCTCACTGCAACCTCCGCCTCCCAGGTTGAAGCAATTCTCCTGCCTCAGCCTCCCGAGTAGCTGGGATTACAGGCATGTGCCATCACACCTGGCTAATTTTGTATTTTTAGTAGAGACAGGGTTTCTCAGTATTGGTCAGGCTGGTCTTGAACTCCCGACCTCAGGTGATCCGCCTGCCTCGGCCTCCTAAAGTGCTGGGATTACAGGTGTGAGTCACTGCACCCAGCCCAAAAACTTTTTTACAAAAATTAAATTAAAATTAAACTATACAAAGGTGTTACTCTGTAACCTAATAAATAAATTATAGGGCCAACTGTCTGTAGCATCATGAAAACGTTCTAAGAATAATTTTTACATTTATTCATTCATAAAATATTAATGTGTTTCTACTATGTATTACTATGCTAAACACTGAATATTCAGTAATGAACAAAACAGATACTGCTGCTGGGCCGGGCATGGTGGCTCACGCCTGTGATCCCAGCACTTTAGGAGGCCAAGGCGGGTGGATCACCCGAGGTCAGGAGTTCGAGACAAGCCTGGCCAATGTGGTGAAACCCTATCTCTACTAAAAATACAAAAATTAGCCAGGCATGCTGGCACGCGCCTGTAATCCTAGCTACTCGGGAGGCTGAGGCATGAGAATAGTTTGAACCTGGGAGGCGGAGGTTGCAGTGAGCTGAGATTGCGCCATTGTACTCCAGCCTGGGCAACAAGAGTGAAACTCTGTCTCAAAAAAAAAGAACAGATACTGCTACTGTCTTTATGGCACTTACAACCTATTCTATCTATAGGAGTATAGATAGAATATAAAACAAGATGTATACAAAGTGAAATTGTGAAAAATTTAAGTTAAAAATGTGTTTAAGATAAACTTTTGTTACATTTTGCTTTTCTTCAAAGCTTTCAAAAAATTAACTGTTCTTTTTTTAAAAAGAAAGAATTTTTTCACCTTCATTTTTCTTTTAGAATACTCCTGAGAATTTACATGAAATGGCTAAACGTAATCTCTTGCTTCATTTGAAAAAACTAGAAAAAGAAGGAAAAATATGTGAGTATGCTTCCAAATTTTCTTCTATTACCAGCATTTAAAATATTTTTACAGATGCCTTAGTTTCCGTCGAGGAAAAATAATACCCATCAGAGTTCTCCCATGAATATCACTTTAAATTAGAGAGAGACAGGCGCTAGGAAGGTCAGTAGCACAGGGCCAGTTGACCACAAGTTGGAACCAAAGGCTCCCATGGGAATTAGAATCTCAGTTGGAATTCCAATCCTTACCCACCAGAATGGCAATCAAAGACATGTAGTAGGAAGATAACTTCTATTCTCCCAGACCCGAAAACCACAAAGAATTTTACATGTGGTAGATTTGGGAACAGCCAAAGGTTTTAAACAGTGGTAAAGGTAGTAAACTCAGAGATGTTAAAGCAGTAATTATGTAATTATTTTATAGTGTTAGTTTGTCAAACTAATAATTTATAGAAATGTAATCCTTAAAAGCCAGAATTCTAAGCTTGAATTTGATGTGGAAGCCTTAGCAATGTTTTTACATGTACCAAAAATACCCAACTTTATATTGAGCAACAAAATTATTTTAAGAATGAGTGCTTTTTCTAGCCACAAGGTAACTTAAAATCCAGTGCATTTACTTATCTATTGTTAAATTTTTACTCTCTGATTTTCTTTCTACAGTTAGCAGCACAGATCCTGACAAGAAATGGAAAGCTCATCTTTAGTTTCAGATTAAAGAAAGCTTTGTTTTATTTTGCTTTGAGAGAATGGTATGTTTTCTTAACTATAGGTTATTTTATAGAGAGTATAAAAGTATAAAACATTGAAAATAACCCTAGATATGCTTTAAAATAATGTTATATTTATGCTAAAATATATGTATTACACTATACAACCATATGATAGGTTATTTCTCTAACCTTGGTCTTATAACGTTTTACCAAAAATTCAGAATCTAATAGTTTATCAGTTTTCAATAGATTCAATAAAATGGTTACTTTAAAAATAATAAAATTTATCCAATTTAAACTTGATGTTATTTTTGGTGTTCAGTTATCTATTATTAGTGATCAGTAATACTGTTTTCTATAGCTACTTTATTTAACAGCACAGATTTCTATGCACCCTTACTCTTTCCTCAACCCTTGTCTCTATCTGTACATAATTGCTTTGTCTTGATGTTTCTATCAACTATATCATGACTATCTATTGGTTCCATAACTCTGTATCCTGTGTATTTTCTTATTCTGGTATACCACAAACGATTCATGCAAATGAATTTTTGGTGATTGAAAAATATTAAATTCCTAATTTAAAGTATTATATGATGAGTAATTATTTCTGTAATCCATTAATGCAACCAACATACTTTCCAAGTTTAAATTTTAGTATGTAAATAGTCATCAGCTGATACATGAATTATATACCAAAAGTTTACATTTAAATTAAAGGATTATAACATAGGGCATTTTTTATATTTTTATATAAGTAGTGTTCTTATATAGTGGTTAGGTTCACAAGGCAGTCCACCAGTGCTTACTTATACAGTTCTCAAACTACAATACTAAAACAAGCTCAGAATTCTGAGTGTATTTTGTTTACTCTTCTCTAAAGAGTGAGACTTTAAAAAGTTTTTTGTTTGTTTGTTTTTGAGACAGTCTCTGTCACCTAGGCTGGAGTGCAATTGCGCAATCTCAGCTCACTGCAGTCTCTACCTCCCAGGCTCAAGCAATCCTCCCACCTCAGCCTCCTGAATAGCTGGGACTACAGGCACACAGCACCACATCTGGCTAATGTTTTTATTTTTTATACAGATAGAATCTCACTATGTTGCCTAGGCTAGTCTTGAACTCCTGGCTCAAGCATTCCTCCTGCCTCAACCTTCCAGAGTGCTGGGATGATAGGCATGAGCTACCACACCCAGCCAGACTTAACATTTTTTTAATTTTCTTTGGCAGCTTCATCTCTTTCTGCCTCTTTTCCCAAGGTCCCTAGAATTTTCATGCCATTCTAATACACTTATTCTCATGCTTTGAAGACCTAGACCCGTATTCCTAGAACTGGTTCTTATTACAAAATAACTATAAACTCAAAAACAAAATCATCCTAATTGAAAAATAGGCAAAGAACTTGAATAGACATTTCTCCACAAAAGATACACAAGTGGCCCATAACACATGAAAAGATACTCATCATCACTCATCATTAGATAAATGTTAAAACCCTGAGATACCACTTCAGGCCCATTAGGATAGCTGTTATTAAAAATTAAAAATTAAAAAAATAAATAAATAACAAGTGTTGGCAAGAATGTGGAGGAATCCTTGTGCATTGCTGATAGGAACATAAAATCATGTAGCCACTATGGAAAACAGTATGGTACTTCCTCAAAAAAACCTTTAGAATTACCATATGGTCAGCAATTTCTCTTCTGACTATATACCCAAAAAATTAAAAGCAGGGACTTGAACAGACATTTGTACATCCATGTTCACAGCAACTTTATTCACAATAGCCAAAAGGTGGAAGCAACCTAAATGTCTGTTGAAGGACGACTGGATAAATAAAATATGCTATACACATATAGCAGAATATATTTCTTCTTACAAAGGAGGGAAATTCTGACGTGCTACAACATGGATGAACCTTGAAGACATTATGCTAAGTGATACTAGCCTGTCACAAAAAGATAAATACTATACAATAGTACTTATAGGAGGTGCCTAGACTGGTCAAATTCATAGACAGAAAGAAGAATGGTGGATACCAGGGACTAGGAGGAAGGGGAAATGGGAAGTTAGTGTTTCATGTAAGAAGTTTTGCAGTTTGGGTAGATGAAAAGAGTTCTGGGGATAGGTGGTAGCAGTGATTGCAAAACACTGTCAATGTAATTAATATCACTGAATGATACTGTGTTAGGGTTCTCCAGAGGAGCAGAACTGATAATACAAATGTATATCTAAAAGGGAGTTTATTAGGGAGAATTGGCTTACACAGTTACAAGACAAAATCCCACAATAGGCTATCTGCAAGCTGGGGAAAAAGAGAAGTTGGTAGCATGGCTCAATCCAAGTCCAAAAGCCTCAAAACCAGGGAAGCCAACAGTGCAACCAAGGCTGAGGCCAAAGGATTTACTCTTTTTTTTTTTTTTTTTTTTTTTTTTTTGCGCGACAGAATCTCACTGTGTTGCCCAGGCTAGAGTGCAGTGGTGTGATTTTGGCTCACTGCAACCTCTGCCTCCTGGATTCAAGCGATTCTCCTGCCTCAGCCTCCTGAATAACTAGGATTATAGCCCCAGCTAATTTTTGTATTTTTAATAGAAACAGGGTTTTACTATGTTGACCAGGCTGGTCTCAAACTCCAGGATTCGTTTTTGATATGCTTCTCTTCCTCCTCTTATAACCAAATCTTCACCAAGTACTTAATGCCTATTCCACCTCCAGAATGTATCACTACCTCTTACCCCATCAATACTCCTTAGTCCAGGCCATCATCCTCTCTTGCCTGAACTAGTGCAATTAATTCTGGACTTCCTACTTCTATTCTTGGAAGAAGTTGGGGAACAGGGATGAGAAGGGCATTCTGAGCTGAGGAAATCTTACGTAAAAGCCATGGAATCATTGTCTTTTTATAGTACCGTGGCCCACTTCAGATATTGCAGACTGTAATTAGATATATTGGAAGAGGGGTGATAATGGAAGGCTAGTACATTTATTGTTTATTGAAAGAGTCTAGCAACTGAGAGCTTTAACCAAAACAATGGCATTCATTAAATGTCTGCTTTGTCCTGGGTACTGGGCCAGGCCCGGGGACACAAAGGTAAACAAAAGAAGCTCATATTTTATTTATGAAGACATACAATTACCATGTGCTAGAGTAAAGGAAGAGGAGCTTACCTGGCTGAGTTATAGAAAGCTGCTTAAAGGACCTTGAGCTCAGTCTTAAAAGATGGGTACATGGTAGGCAAAGTTAGGGGTTTTTGTATGGGAGATGGGAGAATTGTTCCAATTGGAGGAAATCATGTATGCACATAGATATGGCAGAGCATCATTTGGTTGGGGAACTAATTTATACAACTAGAATTTATGTTATTGTGTGTTAAGGCCATAGGGATAACAAGAATCTCATGGGAACACAGAAATCACACAGGAAGCAACGTATTGTTATCCAGCCGTGTTTCATACAGGTTGGGGTATGTATACTTTAGGAATTGGAAAGCAGTTCAGGTTCTGGGGCAGTTCTAGTATTATTTTGTTGTATCCTCACAGCAAGAGTTGGTCCTCTTCTATTATGGTGATTTCATTCCTCTATTCATTCCCAGTACTTCAGACAATCACTTTACCTTCTGTTCAGAGCACCTGGAAGTTTTTGCTTACTCATGTTCTGTTTATTCAAGAGTTTCCAAAGCCTGCTTGTTGTCACCTCTGCCTTCTCTCTGCATATCTTCAGCCTCTGTTTGGCAACTGAATAGCCCTCTTCATGTCTCAGGTCCTGATCTCCTCATAGAAAATGATCTGATTGGTGTATTTGTTCTCTGTTTGAGAGAATTTTCTTGCCACACTTTCTTATATGTTACTGACCAGCCCTTATGCTAACTGCTCTGGACCAATCATCAGGGACCAGAAGTTTTATCAGAAGGGGACAGGGACCCCATTGAACAGAGGCAGTGGGGAGCGTAAGCATTCTGAGATTTGATGTTTTCAGTATCGTGGGGGAAGGAAAAAAACAGAAGGAGTATCAAGGATACTAGAATGGGGGATAAGATATAGGATAAATATTAAAGAAGAGGAATAGCACTTAGAAACCTATTAGTTATTGAGAGATGGGGGATCAGGTAGACAGAAGTCTAGAAGAGCTATAGATTTCTGGCTTGGGCAGCTGGGTAGATGTTGGTAACCAGATTGAGAGAATAGAAGAAACGGGACAGGTAGAGTACAGAAGAGAAGACAGATGCGTTTTACTACAGATACAAGTTTGAAGTACCAGGAAACATCCAAAGGGAGTTATCTAGTAGGCACTCAGATGTATGGAACTGGAGCTAAGCAAATAAGATATATTTTGTTACAGGTAACAGAAACTTATTTCAACAAGCTTAAGCAAAGGGGGAAGTTGGTTGGCACATGTAACCAACCTGAGAAGAATAAGGGTAGAGTAAAGTCAAGCCTGTGAACAAGAACAGATGTTGACATTCTCATCAATACAACCCCAAACCTCTCACCTCTATTTATCTTTGCAGGTAAGAGACCCCACATTCAACTGGGTTCTTCACATGATGAAGGACATGGACATGGTTATGGGAGCTCTGGGCTCACACTACTATTTTTTTTTTTTTTTTTTTTTTTTTTTTTTTTGGGAGACAGGATCTTGCTATATCACCCAGGCTGGAGTGCAGTGGCACAAACATGGCTCACTGCAACCTCCACCTCCCAGGCTTAAGTGATCCTCCCACCTTAACTGCCCCAGTAGCTGCGACCACAGGTGCAGGCTACCATGCCTGGCTAATTTTTATTTATGTATTTGGTTTTTGTAGAGATAAAGTCTTGCCACGTTGCCCAGGCTGGTCTTGAACTGAGCTCAAGCAGTCCTCCTGCTTCAGTCTCCCAAAGTGCTGGGATTACAGTCATGAGCCCCCATAACTGGCCTCTAGGCTCATATTCTCACCACTCTATAACAAGCAGAAAAAACTGATTTGTCTAACTTCGAGATGAAAAATCCTAGGGGAAGAATTCAGTGATTTATACTGGTTCATTACCCATCCCTTAGACCAGTCCCTGTGGTCAAGGAAACATTAGGTACTGTATTTAGCCCACCTACCCCCTGTGGCTGGAGTGAGCAAAATCTGTTTCCAGAAGAAGACTGTCACAGGAAGATTCTGGACCAATATAGTTACCTTACTGAATAACTTTGCCTTCTTTCCAATTTGTGTAAAATATATAATAAATAAATCCAATTATTCTGCAGCAACTCAAAGAATGACTGGGTCATCTCTGTGCAACCTTAATCATTTCTGTGTATTTCTCTCGAGACTTTGAGTATTTTGAAGTCATCTCTCCAGATTGTCACTTCAAGAAAAAGTTGATGAAGTGGCTAGTAGCAGGGAAAGTAGAATCCTGGAGAACATGTGAAAAGATTCAAGGGCAGATAGTCTTATTTCTGCTAGTGCTGTTTATCAGTGCCCCCTCCGAAGTCTGTGCTTATAATAATGCAACACACATCAAAATGAGACCTGCCACCAATTTCCAGGGAATGGTGGAGGAGGAAGACTCTCATTATTATCAGTCTTTCCCTCCTATTCTATTTTTGGGGGTGCTTGGGAAGATACTTTTGCTTTAATTTTTATTTTAAAAAATAGAGACTGGGCACAGTGGCTCATGCCTGTAATCCCAGCACTTTGGGAGGCGCAGGGTGGCATCATGAGGTCAGGAGATCAAGACCATCCTGGCTAACACCATGAAACCCCGTCTCTACCAAAAAATACAAAACAACCTAGCCGGGCGAGGTGGCGGGCACCTATAGTCCCAGCTACTCTGGAGGCTGAGGCAGGAGAATGGCGTAAACTCGGGAGGCGGAGCTTGCAGTGAGCTGAGATCCGGCTACTGCACTCCAGCCCAGGCGACAGAGCGAGACTCTGTCTCAAAAGAAAAAAAAAAAATTAGTCAGGCATGGTGGCGGGCACCTGTAGTCCCAGCTACTCGGGAGGCTGAGGCAGGAGAATGGCATGAACCCAGGAGGCAGAACTTGCAGTGAGCCAAGATCGCACCACTGCACTCCAGCCTGGGCGACAGAGCGAGATGCCATCTCAAAAAAAAAAAAAAAAAAAAATAGAACTCCTAGACTCAAGCAATCCACCGGTGTCAGCCCCCCAAAGTGCTAGCATTATAGGCACAAGCCACTACACCCAGCCAGTACTTGTGTTTTGTTAGGGGATATATGTTCAGTATTTGAAATATTGGGGGATCCATTCCAAGATGACTGAATAGGAACAGCTCTGGTCTGCAGCTCCCAGCGTGATTGATGTAGAGGACAGGTGATTTCCGCATTTCCAACTGAGGTACCTGGTTCATCTCACTGGGAATGGTTGGACAGTGGGTGAAACCCACAGAGGGCAAGCTAAAGCAGGGTGGGGCATCGCCTCACATGGGAAGCACAAGGGGTCAGGGGATTTCCCTTTCCTAGCCAAAGGAAGCTATGACAGACTGTACCTGGAAAAATGGGACACTCCCACCCAAATACTGCAATTTTCCCAAGGACTTAGCAACTGCCAGACAAGGAGATTCTCTCTCATGCCTGGCTCAGCGGGTCCCATGCCCACGGAACCTTGCTCACTGCTAGCGCAGCAGTCTGAGATCAAACTGTAAGGTGGCAGCCTGGCTGGGGGAGGGGCATCTGCCATTGCTGAGGCTTGAGTAGGTAAACAAAGCAGCCAAGAAGCCCGAACTGGGCAGAGCCCACCACAGTTCAGCAAGACCTACTGCCTCTAGACTCCACATCTGTGGGCAGGGCTTAACTGAACAAAAGGCAGCAGACAACTTCTGCAGACTTAAACGTCTGCAGCTCTGACAGCTCTGAAGAGAGCAGTGGTTCTCCCAACACGGCATGTGAGCTCTGAGAACGGACAGACTGCCTTCTCAAGTGGGTCCATGTAGCCTAACTGGGAGACACCTCCCAGTAGGGGCCAACAGACACCTCATATAGGTGGGTGACTTTCTGGGATGAAGCTTCCAGAGGAAGGATCAGGCAGCAGTATTTGCTGTTCTGCAATATATGCTGTTCTGCAGCCTCCATTGCTGATACCCAGGCAAACAGGATCTGGAGTGGACCCCCAGCAAACTCCAAAAGACCTGCAGCTGAGGGACTTGACTCTTACAAGGAAAACTAAATTAAAAACACAAAGGAATACCATCAACATCAACAAAAACAACATCTACACCAAAACCCCATCTGTAGGTCACCAACATGAAAGACCAAAGGTAGGTAAAAACCACAAAGATGGGGGGAACCAGAGGAGAAAAGCTGAAAATTCTAAAAATCAGAGCACCTATTCTCCTACAAAGGATCACAGCTCCTCACTAGCAAAAGAACAAAGCTGGACAGAGAATGACTTTGATGAGCTGACAGAGAAGTAGGCTTCAGAAAGTCGGTAATAACAAACTTCTCTGAGCTAAAGGAACATGTTCGAACCCATCACAAGGAAAATATAAACCTTGAAAAAAGGTTAGACGAATGGATAACTAGAATAAACAGTGTAGAGAAGACCTTAAATTACCTGATGGAGCTGAAAACCATGGCAAGATAACTTCATGACACTTGCACAAGCTTCAGTGGCCGATTCAATCAAGTGGAAGAAAGGGTATCAGTGATTGAAGATCAAATTAATGAAATAAAGCGAGAAGACAAGGTTAGAGAAAAAAGAATAAAAATAAATGAACAAAGCCTCCAAGAGATATGGGACTATGTGAAAAGACCAAATCTGTGTTTCACTGGTGTACCTGAAAGTGATGGGGAGAATGGAACCAAGTTGGAAAACACTCTTCAGGATATTATCTGGGAGAACTTCCCCAAGAGACAAAGAAGACCATTAGATAATGGTACAGGGATCAATTCAACAAGAAGAACTAACTATCCTAAATATATATGCACCCAATACAGGAGCACCCAGATTCATAAAGCAAGTTCTTAGTGAACTACAAGGAGACTTAGACTCCCACACAATAATAACAGGAGATTTTAACACCCCACGGTCAATATTAGACAGATCAAGGAGACAAAGGGTTAACAAGGATATTCAGGACTTAAACTCAGCTCTGCACCAAGCAGACCTAATAGACATCTACAGAACTCTCCACCCCAAATCAACAGAATATACATTCTTCTCAGCACCATATCACACTTATTCCAAAACTGACAACATAATTGGAAGTAAAGCACTCCTCAGCAAATGTAAAAGAACAGAAATCACAACAAACTGTCTCTCAGACCACAGTGCAATCAAATTAGAACTCAAGATTAAGAAACTCACTCAAAATCGCACAACTGCATGGAAACGGAACAACTTGCTCCTGAATGACTACTGGGTAAATAACGAAATGAAGTCCAAAATAAAGATGTACTTTGAAACCAATGAAAACAAAGATACAACATACCAGAATCTCTGGGAAACATTTAAAGCATTGTGTAGAGGGAAATTTATAGCACTAAATGCCTACAAGAGAAAGCAGAAAAGATCTAAAATTGACACCCTAACATCACAATTAAAAGAACTAGAGAAGCAAGAGCAAACACATTCAAAAGCTAGCAGAGGACAAGAAATAACTAAGATCAGAGCAGAACTGAAAGAGATAGTGACACAAAAAACCGTTCAAAAAATTAATGAATCCAGGAGCTGGTTTTTTGAAAAAATCAACAAAATTGATAGACCGCTAGCAAGACTAATAAAGAAGAAAAGAAGAATCAAAGAGATGCAATAAAAAATGATAAAGGGGATATCACCACCAAACCCACAGAAATACAAACTACCATCAGAGAATACTATAAACACCTCTACGCAAAAAAAAAAAAAAAAAACTAGAAAATCTAGGAGAAATGGATAAATTCCTGGACACATACACCTTCCCAAGACTTAACCAGGAAGAAGTTGAATCTCTGAATAGACCAATAGCAGACTCTGAAATTGAGGCAATAATTAATAGCCTACCAACCAAAAAAAGTCCAGGACCAGACAGATTCACAGCCTAATTCTACCAGAGGTACAAAGAGGAGCTGGTACCATTCCTTCTGAAACTATTCCAATCAATAGAAAAAGAGGGAATCCTCCCTAACTCATTTTATGAGGCCAACATCATCCTGATACCAAAGCCTGGCAAAGACACAATTAAAAAAGAGAATTTTAGGCCAATATCCCTGATGAACATCGATTTGAAAATCCTCAATAAAATACTGGCAAACTGAATCCAGCAGCACATCAAAAAGCGTGTCCATCACGATCAGGATGGCTTCATCCCTGGGATGGAAGGCTGGTTCAACACACACAAATAAATAAACATAATCCATCACATAAACAGAACCAAAGACAAAAACCACATGATTATCTCAATAGATGCAGAAAAGACCTTCGACAAAATTCAACAGCCCTTCATGCTAAAAACTCTCAATTAACTAGGTATTGATGGAACATATCTCAAAATAATAAGAGCTATTTATGACAAATGCACAGCCAATATCATACTGAATGGGCAAAAACTGGAAGCATTCCCTTTGAAAACCAGCACAAGACAAGGATACCCTCTCTCATCACTCCTATTCAACATAGTGTTGGAAGTTCTGGCCAGGGCAATCAGGCAAGAGAAAGAAATAAAGGGTATTCAAATAGGAAGAGAGGAAGTCAAATTGTCCCTGTTTGAAGATGACATGATTGTATATTTAGAAAACCCCATCTCCTTAAGCTGATAAGCAACTTCAGCAAAGTTTCAGCATACAAAATCAATGTGCAAAAATCACAAGCATTCCTATACACAAGTAACAGACAAACACAGCCAAATCATGAGTGAACACCCATTTACAATTGCTACAAAGAGAGTAAAATACCTAGGAATCCAACTTCCAAGGGATGTAAAGGACCTCTTCAAGGAGAACTACAAACCACTGCTCAATAAAATAAAAGAGGACACAAACAAATGGAAGAACATTCCATGCTCATGGATAGGAAGAATCAATATGAAATTGGCCATACAGCACAAGGTAATTTATAGATTCAATGCCATCCCCATCAAGCTACCAATGACTTGCTTCACAGAATTGGAAAAACTAAACTTCATTTGGAACCAAAAAAGAGCCCGCATTGCCAAGATAATCCTAAGCAAAAAGAACAAAGCTGGAGGCATCACGCTACCTGACTTCAAACTATGCTACAAGACTACAGTAACCAAAACAGCATGGTACTGGTACCAAAACAGAGATATAGACCAATGGAACACAACTGAGGCCTCAGAAATAACACCACACATCTACAACCATCTGATCTTTGACAAACCTGACAAAAACAAGCAATGAGGAAAGGATTCCCTATTTAATAAATGGTGCTGAGAAAACTGGCTAGCCATATTTAGAAAGCTGAAACTGAATCCCTTCCTTACACCTTATACAAAAATTAATTCGAGATGCATTAATGACTTAAATGTTAGACCTAAAACCATAAAAACCCTAGAAGAAAACCTAGGCAATACCATTCAGGACATAGGCATGGGCAAGGACTTCCTGACTAAAACACCAAAAGCAATGGCAACAAAAGTCAAAATAGACAAATGGGATCTAATTAAAATAAAGAGCTTCTGCACAGCAAAAGAAACTACCATCAGATGAACAGGCAACCTACAGAATGGGAGAAAGGTTTTGCAATCTACCCATCTGACAAAGGGCTAATATCCAGAATCTACAAATAACTCAAACAAATTTACAAGAAAAATAACCCCATCAAAAAGTGGGCAAAGGATATGAACAGATAATTCTCAAAAGAAGACATTTATGCAGCCAACAGACACATGATAAAATGCTCATCACCACTGGTCATCAGAGAAATGTAAATCAAAACCACAATGAGATACCATCTCATGCCAGTTAGAATGGCAGTCATTAAAAAGTCAGGAAACAACAGATGCTAGAGAGGATGTGGGGAAACAGGAATACTTTTACACTGTTGGTGGGAGTGTAAATTAGTTCAACCATTGTGGAAGACACTGTAGCGTATCTCAAGGATGTAGAATTAGAAATACCATTTGACCCAGCAATTCCATTACTGGGCATATACCCAAAGGATTATAAATCATTCTACTAAAGACACATGCACACGTATGTTTATTGCAACACCATTCACAATAGCAAAGACTTGGAACCAACCCACATGTCCATCAATGATAGACTGGATTAAGAAAATGTGGCACATACACACCATGTAATACTATGCAGCCATAAAAAAGCATGAGTTCACGTCCTGTGCAGGGACATGGATAAAGCTGGAAACCATCATTGTCAGCAAACTATCACAAGGACAGAAAACCAAACACCACATGTTCTCACTCATAGGTGGGAATTGTTCAACTCAACAATTGAACAAGCTCACTTGGACATAGGGCGGGGAACATCACACAGTGGGGCCTGTCACAGGGTGGGGGCTGGGGGAGGGATAGCTTTAGGAGAAATACCTAATGTAAATGACAAGTTGATGGGTACAGCAAACCAACATGGCACATGTATACCTATGTATCAAATCTGTATGTTGTGCACATGTACCCTAGAACTTAAAAGTATAATAATAATAAAAAAAGAAATATTGGTTGTGAAAGTCTTGGTTCCACCTGCATTGGTGCCTTGTAAAACAAATTTGGAATTAAAGTGACTAGTGGGGGAGGGGACACATACAAGTGGACTTACTTGTGTATGCAGAAAAGATATCATAAATATTAAAAGACCAATAACATTGGTTCCCTCCCAGGAGGAGAACTTATAAGTGGCTAAGGGATGGAGGATAGGACCGGAAATTTTACAGTATACCCATTTATATCTTTTGGAATTGAATTATTTGAATGTATTGCCTATTTAAAGTATAAATAATAAAACATTTTAATGAAAATTAAAGGTATCAGGGGAACCAGCCCCCAATATATCAACATAGGTTCTTTCTATTTTCCCTAAGTGTCGGCCAGTCTGAGAAATAAAGAGGAAGAGTATGAAGAGAGAAATTTTACAGCTGGGCCTCCGGGGGTGACATCACATATTGGTAGGACCGTGATGACAACCCCGAGACACAAAACCAGCAAGTTTTTATTAGGGATTTTAAAAGGGGAGGGGGTGTATGAACAGGGAGTAGGTCACAAGAATCACATGCTTCAAAGGACAATAAAGATCACAAGGCAAGGCAAAATTAGAATTACTGATGAGGGTCTGTGTCCTGCTGGGCACACATTGTCTTGATAAACATCTTAACAGGAAACAGGGTTCAAGAGCAGACAACCGGTCTGACTAGAATTTACCAGGCTGGAATTTCCCAATCCTAGTAAGCCTGAGGGTACTGCAGGAGACCAGGGCATATTTCAGTCCTTATCTCAACCACATAAGACAGACACTCCCAGAATGGCCGTTCATAGACCTCCCCCCAGGAGTACATTCCTTCCCCAGGGTTATTCCTCACTGGGAAAAGAATTCAGCGATATTTCTCCTACTCGCACATTCATCTATAGGCTTTCTGCAAGAAGAAAAATATGGTTGAATACTGCCTGACCTCACAGGCATTCAGACCTTATGGTTATCTTCCCTTGTTTCCTGAAAATCGCTGTTATTCTTTTCTTTTTCAGGGTGCACTGATTTCATATTGTTCAAACACACATGTTTTACAATCGATTCATGCAATAGTGGTCCTGAGGTGATGTACATTCTCAGCTTACGAAGATAACAGGATTAAGAGATTAAAGTAATGCTGGGCATAAGAAATTGTAAGAGTACTAACAGGGGAAGTGATAAATGTCCATGAAATCTTCACAATTTATGTTCAGAGATTGCAGTAAAGACAGGCATAAGAAATTATAAAAGTATTAATTTTGGGAACTGATAAATGTACATGAAATCTTCACAATTTATGTTCTTCTGCCTCGGTTCCAGTTGGTCCCTCCATTCGGGGTCCTTGACTTCCCACAACAAAAGGCCTGAGCTGTCTATGGGGAAGTAGATGACCACTAGGAACTAGTGAGAGCTAGTCTGCAGTGAGCAGTTTATGATAGAGGTCTGGGTTAGAGATAGAGATTGGGAAGTCATCAGCACTGAGGTTGCAATTGAAGCAATGAGTGAGTGTGTGGACAACCATGGGGTGGATACAGTAGTCCCCCGTTATCTGCAGTTTCACTTTCTGCAATTTCAGTTACCCACAGTCAGCTGGGTCTGAAAATAGGTAAGTACAGAACAATAAGATATTTTGAGAGAGAGAGACCACATTCACATAACTTTTATTACAGGATACTGTTTTAATTGTTCTACTGTATTGTTAATCTCTTACTGTGCCTAATTTATAAATTAAACTTTATCATAGGTATGTATGTATGTATAGGAAAAAACAGCAATGTATATATAAGGTTTGGTGCTATTTGGTATGCAGTTTCAGGTATCCACTAGGGATCTTGGAATGTATCCCCAACAGTTAAGGGAGGACTACCGTATACAGGAAAAGAAGCTGCCAAAGGTTAGAAAGATTGAATCAAGGACAGGACAATCACTGGGGGAGTAGTGTTTACCAGCCAAGAGAGTTGTCTGAAAAAGGAAGGTCAACAGTAGTAAATGAGGACTCTATTTTATGTGCTGCTTACGCTTATTTTGTCCATTATTGGATGATATAACAATAAATTATCGACAAAGTGCTTGTTACCAGTTTTATCCAGATAAATTACTCATAATGCTAAATTTTAAGCAGTCTGAATCCCCAACAATCCACATTAAAAGCCATTAACATTATGTACAGTTTTTTAAAACATTAAGCATTATTCTTTGAAATAATACATATTATTATTGCTACTCCTTTCCCAGACCCAATAAAAAATAATAAGTATATAGAGGTACATATTAAAATAATAGTAAAAGAGGCTGGCATGGTAGCTCACACTTGTAATTCCAGCACTTTGGGAGGGTGAAGCAGGAGGATCACTTGAACTCAGACGTTCACAAGAAGACTGGGCAACATAGTGAGACCTCCTCTCTACTAAAATTCAAAAAAAAAAATTAGGTGGGCATGGTGGCACACCTGTAATCCCAGCTACTGCGGGGGCTAAGGTGGGAGGATCCCTTTAGCCTGGAAGGTTGAGGCTACAGTGAGCTGTGATCATGCCACTGCACTCCTGCCTGGGCAACAGAGTGAAACTTTGTCTTAAAGGGGTAAAAAAAAAAAAAGGAAAAGAAAAATAGCTCTATGAAAAAACTTTGGAAAATAAAAACATATATAACCAAAATAAATAGAAGTTTGAAAAACAAAGTTGAGAAATTTTTTAGAAATAGAACAACAAAAAACAAAAATGGAAAATAGAAAAGATAGAAGAATTTAGGAGGCAAGCTGGAAGTACAATATTAACGTAATGAGTCCCCCCAAAAAAAGAACTGAAAATAGGCAGAAATTATCAAAGAAGAAATATAAGAAAATTTCCCAGACCTGCAAGATGAGTCTAAATTGAAAGGGTCTACTTAATACCCAACAATGTAAAAAAGATAAAACAATCCAAACCAAGACATACTATTGTCAAATTTCAGAACATTAGAAATAAGGAGAAGCTCTTAAGAGATTGTAGGTTGTAGGTGTGGTGGTAGGATTAGGAATTTGTAATCACTTAGAAGGGAACACAAATCAAAGTGGCACTGACTTTTTCAGTGGTGAGTAGGTATTAGGACAGAAGGCCTTCAAAATTCTGAGGGAGGGGTGGGTACAGTGGCTCACACCTGTAATCCCAGCACTTTGGGAGGCCAAGATGGGAGGACTGCTTGAAGCCAGGAGTTTGAGACCAGCCTGGCCAACATAGCAAGACCCCATCTCAAATAACTAATAAATTTTTAAAATCTGAGGGAGAAATTATTTGCATCCTAGAAATGCATAACCAACCAATAAATCATGTGTGAATGTAAGGACTCAAAAAGTGTATCTGCCATACAACTCTCCTTAGAGAACTACAGGATAATATACTCTAGAAAAATGGGAAAAAGGAAAGCACAAAATTGAAACAGTAAATCCACCACAGAAA
Source organism: Chlorocebus sabaeus (assembly GCF_047675955.1). NCBI lineage: Eukaryota > Metazoa > Chordata > Mammalia > Primates > Cercopithecidae > Chlorocebus > Chlorocebus sabaeus. The sequence continues at coordinate 76,050,941 of NC_132911.1, forward strand.
AATGCCAAAAGGAAGTTATAAGACAAAGGTGTGCCCAAAGCCTTCTCCAGATTGGAGCAGGAGGAAGGAAGAGCTTCAGAGAGAGAGATATCCAGGGGGGAAAAACGAACCAATACATTATTTGATATATTTGAGCACTGGGGTTAAAAAAACTGCTGTTAGTCATACAACAACTCTAGTTGAACAACTGAAATAATTAGTTCATAGAAAACCATGCAAGTAGAAAATATGAGACAATTGTTTATTCCAAAAAACTAAAGTAGTGCAAGGAAGGAAACAATCATGAAATATTTTCTGCCTCTGCATTTTTTCGTAGGAAACAGTGTAAACATTGACCAAAAAATGGTGATATAGGATAACAGGAGATATAGATATAGGGAGGTTAAGAATACTAAATCATCACCTATGATAATAGAAAGTCAATAAAGCCTAAAATTGGCAAATCAAGAAGTAGTAGAGGTGTTTTATTGGTTAATACTAGAACAAAAATATCTAAAAGGGTTTAGTCGTTGCCTTTGGGAAGTGTGGGAGTGGCAGGAGAGAGAATGGAGACATGTTTTTTCTGCTGTTACTATTTAATATTTAAATTAGGTCTATTTATTAGTTTGGTATAAATTTAAATTGTTAATGTCAAAATACTGATAGTATGCAATGGATGGGTTCCAACTTTTCAGTTCAGTGGAATAAGCATTTTTTTGTCCTAGAATTTTTATTCTGCAAAACCTATCAGGAATCAGAAACAATGAAAGGTACATGCTTATTTATTGCTCACTTAGGTTTAAAAATAGGAATTTTCAAATTCCTATTATTTCATAGATACTGTTCTGAAGCACAAAGTTTTCCCTAAAAATAAATCCTGCACCTAGTATCTAGACTTAAGGACCTAGAGAATTAAAGTGAATTGGAGTCAGACCTTTATGATCTTTGTTTACTGCAGTATGAAAACCATCTAAAGATAACTAGATCCAAAGTTACCTGAATCCAGCAGGGAGCTATTTATATGTCTATGGTAGATCCCAACTTTGTTTTTTAGTCACAATATATTAGAGTATTAAAAATCTATGACAGTTCAAGTTTCTCTCACTGAGAGTTGAATTGAATTTAGGATTCAATAACTAGTAACTAGATTCAATAACTAGTAAAGAGAAAAAGGTCCCTTCCTCTATCCCTTAGTCTTCAGCCAACACCACATTTTCTCTGTGTGAGGTCAAGTTACTACTAAATCTGTATGAATGCTAACATTTATATGGCAGATTCCCTTACTTATTTTTACTAGTGTTTTTAAGAAGTGTGGGATGACTATGACCACAAAGAAGCACTCCCCTTATGAATATTTTTTCCTGATATATTTGAAAATAAAGACCAATCTTGAAAATTGTGTTGCCAGAAATCAGATGTTTCCAAATATATTGGGCTGCAGCAATTCCGGACCGTATATATGATCTTATATTATGTATGGTTGTATTAACACAGTGATGTCTTTGGCTCTTTAATGTTTTGAGTGAAGTGCATCTGTACTAAAAGACTAGGAAATTCGTTTTCCCATGTTTTTATGCCATGAGTTTAAAAGGTTTTAATCCATTGAGTATGAATTTCTTCTTTTTAGTGTGAGATTAACATCTACTCTAGTGGCATATAAAGCAAACCATGCTTTTAATATTTTCCTGAGTGTTGAAGAAAAGTCTTACTAGAAGTGTTCTGGTTTTATACCACAGATGTCTTTCCAGCTTATAGAAGTAGATTAACCCTGCTTCAGTTTTCAAAAATGGTGAAAATGTCTATTACAAATAGTACACCTTAACATTTGATATCTAAACCTAAAATGCTAAGGACTGTTGTTAACCATCCATTCTCTCAGTGTAAAAATGTGTTCCTGGACCATTTGTATCATCTGGTGACTTATTACAAATGCAAATTTCTGGACCCCAAAGGAGTATAGTTTTTTTCAACTGACCCAGATGATTATTTTACTATAGCAACAGAATTGTAATTTAATATTATGTTGGTGGCTTTTATTTTGTCAAAAGTCAGTATAAAGACACAGACATAAAAGTCCAAGTGTGGCGGTACACACCTGCAATCCCAGACCTTTAGAAGGCAAAAGGCAGGAGGATGGCTTGAGGCCAGGAATTCGAGGCTAGCTTGGACAACATTGTGATACTGGTCTCTAAAAAAAAGTAAAAATTAGCCAGGCACAATTAGCTGGGCATGGTGGTGCACCAGTAGTCCTAGCTACTTGGGAGGCTGAGGCAGGAGGATCACTTCAGCCCAGGAGTTTGTTACAGTGAACTATGATTAGAAACACTGAACTCCAGCCCAGGTGACACCAAGACCTTGTCTCTATTAAAAATAAAAAAAAAATAGACAGATAAAACCTTACCTGTTTTTTTAAATTCCATTGAAGACATTGTCTGTTTTATTGTTGAATGTTCTTCAACATCAATGGAACAAAATCTTTTCTCATTTCAGAGCTAGAACAAGTTTGTCTCTCCTGTGAACTTGTATGTTTCCTTTATTGGAGCAGCGCTTGTCAAATTTGATTAATTCTCAGAACTTCCTGGGGAATTTTTAAATTAAAACAACACAGCTTCTCAGCTGTAAGACCATTCACTGGACTCTCCTGGTGAGGGACGGCCCTTGCAATAATGATAGCTAGCCATGTTTCCAAAACTCTACATGGGATATTATCTAGTTAATTCGCCATGATCAGTTTTTGCCTTGGCTTCCTGGAAGCTAGTCTTAGAGCAATTATTCTTGGAATTCAGTTATTTAATGTAATTATTCTCCATTTCTTTCCCTATTATATTACTTGGCTCATTTAGTATATTTTTAATACATTTCAACATGGGAGGAAATAACCTAATAGTACTGTCTTTTAGATGAGCACATTCCTTGCAATAGCATTTAAGCCTAAAATAAATCAGTTACTAGGATTATAGAGTGAAAGAATATTATGGACTTTTTAAAATTTCCTCATTCAGTTTTATGGAGACTGTGGGAAACTTATCATTTGAAAAGGACTCTGAAATTTGCTATTAAAATGACATATACATAATTAAATTCCTGATCCCCCTTAAGCCTCTTTCATATGGACACCCCCAAGACTAAATGCATTGTTCTTTTCTTTATATTCACCACCTCAACGAGCTAATCCATTTTGGTGTTGTTAACATTACCACCATGCTGAATAATTTCTAAATGTGTGATTAGCTTGAATCACTCATCAAAGCCCCAGGCCTGAATCTTTTGCTGTCTGTGAGGATCCTTTATTTGGCTGTCTCTCAAAGACCAGACATGCATGTGTTGAAGAAACCCAATGCATCTAAAACCAAACTTTTCAGCTTACTGCACAATTTCCTGATTACCTCCCTTTCCCTACACACCATGTGGGTAAATGGCATTACCATTCTCCCGTGTCCCAAGCTGAATTAGTCCTTTGCCACCCTTGTTTCTTTTTAGCCCCACTCCACTTAACTGGGAAATATTTATGCTATAATTTGAGGATGTAGTTTGAAGGCAGATTGAGAACCAAAGAAAATGCTGATTGGTATAAGTGTACTCAGAAGGAGGATTAAATGGCCTAAGAAATAAAAGTGGCTTGCTTCACAGGGAGAAAACCTATCATTTGTCTTAGACAGACTCAAGGATTTATTCCTTTCTCTTCTTTGCCTAGCCTAGTGCTCATTTCCTAATTAAAATCAACTACTATTAGTTGATTTCCCTGTATGCAGCCTATTCCTATTTCCACTTATCATGGTGGTGGTATTAACAGTTTAGTAATATTCGTCTAATCAATCTTCATCTGTAGAAAAGGAATGGTAATAGGATCTGACTCAATGAGTTGTCACTATTAAATGAGTAGTTTGTAGTGTTTAGCATAGCACTTGGCATCCAATAAATATTAATTTTATTTTGATGTTATTAACAGTACATTCACATATTCCCTTATGATTATTTCACTTTGACTTATACCAACTAATTGCCACAAAGTACCATATTTAGTCTTTAGTATAATCTTACCATAATTTTATAAGCTAAAATTCACATTCTTCATCCTGGGAGTTAAAACTTAGTTGTGAAACCTTACGTTATTTTTCTGAGCCTCTATCTCCTCATTTGAAACAGGGATAACATTATGTTCTAGGTTTAGATAAAGTTAAAATTAGTAATGTATATCAGAAGTGCTTGGAGGACTGCAAAGAATTATATACATTGTAGTTGTTTTTATTTGTGCCATAAGCTTTGTCTTGGAGCACATGAACTGATGCAAACAAGGAAGGAGCTCCAAAGAATCCTTGACCATCACCCCGAGACCTGGGTTCTACTAGGCACTGAGCCACACACCAGTCTTTGATGGCTACAAGATATCTATTCAGTTCCATCAGTCACAAAGTCCCTGAGGCATAAGTCCTTCTAATTTGGGGAAGGCATTTTGCACAAAATGATGCTCTCAATGTTTAATTCTCATCAGGTGAAAATGATCTACTCCTGGCAGATGTCAGTGCATAATAACCTTATGAAGCATCCCCCGAAGCTGCTGCTGTCTCCAGAATGTGCCAGCCTCCAGGAACCAATTACCTGACACCATTTTCCTGTCTGTTCCTAAGAACTAGAACCCTCTTGAAAACACAACAAATTCAAACTGAAGTCCTTCCTCTAACTGTGATTGCTGAAATTATTTTAGAAATCACCCTACTAGATATCCCCCACAGTCCTTGGCCAGTGCCTCAAACACAAGTCACTCCATCCATTCTTCTCATTCACTCACATTCACATTACTGCTGGATTTTTCTTCCCTGATCCAACCACCTCCCACTGTTCCTCTACCTCCAGATCCTTTCTACCATGTTCTCTAGGACACCAGTGGTGGTTTGTGTTCTTACTTGTCTAGTACTTGCTCCTCCACACTTCTGGTACTAAACTCACCCTACCCACAGGGAAAAGCATGTGGCCAAAATGGGCCACAATTGTTGACCCAGAAATGATCATTCAACCTAAACTAGCTTACTTTAGGTCTTTCCTTGGAATTGTTCTGATAGAACCAGCAAGTGACCATGTTCTCTGCCATGTAAATAAAGTCTGGAAAAAGTGAAGCCAAGCTGAAACAGAAGACAGAAGAAAAATAAAGAGAGAGCGAGAAAGGTAGAGAAAGAATCTAATGAAGTCAAGTGCCTGGTTCTAGTTCCTAAGATCCACAATGCACCCTGGCTCCTGAAGCTTTTCTTTTGACTCTCTTAACTTTTGGTTCACTATATTCCCATTTCAGTCACTTGCAACTGCAAGAGTTACAACTAATATAATTAATTCCATTATATATAAACTATCTACAACTTCTGCCACTGCACCAAACATTCCCTCTGACTGGTTGTTTTAACTATATACCAAGCTCTCCCCTCAAAACATCAATCCCCTTCAGCCCTCTTGAATGAACATCTTTCCTCTGTCAAACATTGTATGTCTTCAGGTGGGGCTAATAGCCTTCTCCCTCTACAAACCATTCAGTGCTCCCTATGCCTGAAAAATCCCTGTTCCTGCTGACATATTTCCTTCTGCCCTTATTATTAATTCATTCTGTTAAAATAAGTAATTGGCCTGGCACGCTGGCTCACACCTGTGATCCCAGCACTTTGGGAGACTGAGGCAGGTGGACCACCTGAGGTCAGGCGTTCAAGACCAGCCTGACCAACATGGCAAAACTCCATCTCTACTAAAAATATGAAAATTAGCCAGGCATGGTGGTGGGTGCCTATAATCCCAACCACTTGGGAGACTGAGGCAGGGGAATCACTTGAACCCGGGAGGAGGAGGTTTCAGTGAGCCAAGATCATACCATTGCACTCCAGCCTGGGCAACAGAGTGAGAATCTGTCTCAAAAATAAATAAAATTTTTTTTTTTTTTTTTTTTTTTTTTGAGACGGAGTCTTGCTCTGTCGCCCAGGCTGGAGTGCAGTGGCCAGATCTTGGCTCACTGCAAGCTCCGCCTCCCGGGTTCACGCCATTCTCCTGCCTCAGCCTCCCGAGTAGCTGGGACTACAGGCACCCGCCACCTCTGGGCATCAATAAGGCCAATGAGCACCTTAGGCTCCTACACAAATGAACTAAAACCCAATTCTATATAAACAGTAAAAGGACACTTAAGCTTAACCAGTCACAAACCACCAACTTACCTCTAAGGACTTCCATCAGATTGTACCCAAATAATGGAAATGTTTAGCTGGACCCAATCAAGTAATTCCTTTTCTTATTTTTTTTATTTTTATTTTTTTAGACGGAGTCTCACTCTGTCGCCCAGCTGGAATGCTGTGGCACAATCTTGGCTCACTGCAACCTCTGCCTCCCAGGTTCAGGTGATTCTCCTGCCTCAGCCTCCCATGTAGCTGGGATTACAGGTGTGCTCCATCACACCCAGCTAGTTTATGTATTTTTAACAGAGATGGGGTTTCACCATGTTGGCCAGACTGGTCTCGAACTCCTGACCTCAGGTGATTCGCCTGCCTCAGCCTCCCAAAGTGCTGGGATTACAGGTGTGAACCATTGTGCCTGGTCAAGTAATTTCTTTACCTGTTCCACCTATAAAAGTCTGCTGCTCACACGGCTGAAACACAATTCTGTGAACCTCTTCTGGTTTTGAGTGCTGCCTACTTCATGAATCCTTTAATGTTCAAGTAAACTCTGTTAAATGTATTTTGCCTGTGGTTTTTAACAATTCAAAACAGAAACTTGGCTCACAGTTCTCCTCGCAGTGCCCTTCCTGAGTTCACCATCCATATGGAAGAACATCCACTGTCATTCTGTGACTACGCTGTCTCTACTAGCCTTCCTCCTCCCTCCATCCTTTCGGTGTAAAAAGAAGTGTCCCTTCCTATGTAAAGTTATAGTGGATTCCAAACTTTAGAGACCTCTGTCCATCATTTTGCCCACCTCTTCCCCCTGTCTTCAGCCTGTTCATCTCTCCCCTCCTTACCATCTGTTAATAAACATGCTCAACTGTGATATTACTCAAAACACAAAAACAAAACCTACCTTGACTCCCTTATTCTTTATTTACACACCCTGCTCTCTTCTCCCCTTCAAAGTTAAACTTCTTGAAAATATTCTACTTCCTGTTTCCATTTTTCACTTTGCATTCACCACTTACTGAAACTGAGCTCTCTTTTATCAGGGAAATATTACTCAGGCCCTGATGTGCTTGGTTAAATAGGGTGAGAAAGTCCACCTTGTGCTTGGGCTCCTTAAGCTTCTATAGGTCACAGGATTACATTCTACCCCTAGAGAGACACCTAGGTAGTGGTCAGGATGGGTCACAGAATCTTCATAGCCGTTATCAAACAGCTCTCTCCCAGTTGCCAGATCTACCTCTAAATGTGACATGCCATCTCCTGCCAGTCTTACATACTAGTAGCAACGCTGTATTATAAATTTGTTTTCTCGTTTCCATAGCAGCAAATTTGTACTCAAGGAAATCATACAATTTCCAAATATTAATGAAGTGGTTTTGCTTCCTCATGAAAATACAATTTCCTCCTCACTAGATGAGTACAATTTTATGTTTTTAAACTCATGATATAACATTAGCATGATATAACAATAGCATGATATAGCAGTAACATGTAAACAGAAAAATGATCTGTTGGGGTCTTTTTCATGGGCTTTGTGTTTCTACATAGGCAGCAACCAGTCTCTTGAACAGATCAAGAATGAGATAAGATTGAGAATCACTGCTGTCTGAAAAGTCAGAGTCTTTCTGGCAAGTACATACCCTGCAGGACTGTTTACATGAAACAAGAATGGGGTTTTTTGCTTCACAGTGGTGCACACTTGTAGTTCCAGCTATTTAGGAGGTTCTCTTGAATCCAAGGGTTTAAGTCCAGCCTAGACAACATAGCAAGGCCCCGTCTCAAAAAAACGTTAAAAAGAATGAGTTTGGCAGGCACACAGACACCTGCACCTATGACCTTGGGCAAATTACTTAACATCTCTAAGCCTCAGCTTTTCTATCTTTAAATAAAGATAACAACACCTATTTTATAAGATTTATGTGAAAACCAAATGATATATGTAAAAAGCAAAATGCCTGGAATTTAATAAGCATGTAACAAACATTTGTTTCTTACTTTTCATCAATTTGTCCCCAAGGAGAGGTTGAAATCAAACAGTCCCATTTTAGTTCTAACGTATTTCTATTAGGTAATTTCTTGTACCTACTTTCACATCATCTCAGAACAGATTTTTCATTCTTATACATGTCTTGTAAGGCCAACTAAACACAACCTCATTGAGGGCAAAGATCATATTTCTGTTCTTTTATATTTCTCATAATTACAGCAACCTTGTACCACAAATTTTCCTGGATAGACCTAATCCCAAATAAACTGCCTTCTGTCCTACAATCATTAAAAGAATCCTGAGAATTTCAGGATTCAGGCTATGTTTGCCAAAGTCTCACTTACTTAGAATGTGGCCTCCAGAGCTGAACACACATAAGCAATCAATCTGCTTGAGGGGTCCCTGGTGGGGTGGTTCACCTGTAATCCCAGCACTTTGGGATGCTGAGGCAAGAGGATTGCCTGAGGCCAGGATTTTCAGACCAGCCTGGCCCCCATCTCTAAAAGAAAACAAAACAAAAAGTCTGCTTGAGGGAGGCCTCCAGAGTCCATGTGTCTTGGTAGGACCACTTTCCCCACCACCATGATCCACCCTTGGAGAAGGTAATGGCAGTCGCCTTTCACTATAAACTTAAAAGGCCAATCCTAAAAAAGAAACGAAAATTATTATTAAACCTTCACTTTCCCCTAAAAGACCTCAGGATCATTCCACAATGATCACAATTCCACAGTTTGAAATTCCACAATTTCAAAACTCTTTCCACCTTAGTGACCTCCAGAGTCAAACTTCCATTGTTATCCATCATCACCACAATCTCCTCCCCACAAGGCTCTGTTCATCCCCTTATTTTGCTTAAGCCAAAAGCCCCTTCCCAGTCCCCAAACTCCAGGTGTGCCATCTACCAAATCCCCAACACCCTCTGCCTCTTTCTGAATGTTTTCTTCACCTTCTCGCCCAGAAACCTGGAGGCAGCTCTAACTGAAAACTGAAACCTGCTTCCCCAGCCTTCTCAAGAGGCGGCTGTTTCTTCCCTCCCACGTACCACATACCACAGAGCCTAGGGGTGGAGTGGGTGTCTTTCATAGTCCTCAATGCTGCTGACAGACAATTCTCCTCCCTTGCTCAAAAACCCCAGCTTTTCTGGAAGTCCATGGCCTGAAACTATACTACCCACTACCCTCCTGTGGCAATCATCTGCCAGTCTCTCAGGCTCTTCCTCATTTGCAGCAGATGTTAGTGCCCAGCTCCCTCACTGGCTCCCTTTCCACTCTTCTCCTTCAGTCATTCTTGGTGATTTAGCATCCATGTGAAGTGTGTGCTGAGCACCTTAGCCTCCTACTGCCTTGACTTCTCACTCTCAAAGCTCTCCTTCTCCATCCACCTCAGCTACCACTCCCACCTTTCTACCCTGTGCACCTCATTGCCAGTGACTGCACAACCTCTGAAATCATTTCCAGCATCCCACTTTCTCACCACTTCCTCCTCAGCCAGCTAGCCTCCACAACACTTCTTCAGCTCCATAGGTGCCTCTAACTCAGAGGCCCTAGCACTATTTCTCTGTCCTCTGTCTCTGTCAGAGAACTGGCAAGGAATAGATAGCCCATTCAAAAGAATTTAGCTGGAGAGAGTTTAATGAAGGGCTTATTCACAGAGGAGTAGCAGGTTGATGAACCAACAAGGGATGGTGAAGTATCTGGGGAGTAAGAGCATGGGAAGCTATTACAACCAACAGCCTGAAGTGGCGGGGGAGAGAATGAGGTCCCTGGAGCCCACTTAGAGCTGAAACAGTAACAGAAAAGCTACCTGACAGAGGCAGTGACCACAGGAGAACAAACATAGTCACTGTTGGAAACATAGTAAGGCAAGGAGGCATGATGGGAGTATAAAGAAATCCCCAAACCCACTGACTTTTGGCTAGTGTCTTCCACAGACTTCCAGTCCCATTCCAATGGGAAATGAAGGGCAAGGGAGCCCCAGTATTGCAGTCTGCAGACATTTGCCTTTCACAGCAGAAAAGGGTGAACTCTCAGGGCAGAGGGTGATAGTATAACAAGCATGACCACCACCTCATGGCCTTCACTTCATCACCCCTGCCCTCACCCTTGCACATCCTCCACATCCTTTGTCATACTGGCCTGGCAAAGTCCAACTCTGCCTTCTCCATACCTGTATCCAAACAGGGAGATATGCCTAGAGGAAATTATGTGACTCTGCTTACCAGTCTCACTTTAAATGTATGGCCCCAAATCTCAAGTGGGCCCTGCTATCTGATTACATCCCTTTAATCCACTCACCCTCCACAGTTTTACTCCATTCTCTTTTCAAATACCATCACACTATCTCCACTCCTGATGATTTTGTTTCCTACTTTACGGAGAAAGTAGAAACAATCAGAAGCAGACAACTTCATCTTGCCATTATCAGCCTACCCCTAAATTCTGCCCTCTCTCTGTTTGCTGTGGGCACCCTATCTTGTCACCGTGGTCAGCTGTGCACTAGATGCCATCAACTCGGAGCTGCTCAAGGACTTTGCTTCTGCAAGGAACTCCTGTAGAATAAATCTTTCTTATAGTTCATTCTCACCTGCATGCAAATACATCATAATGTGGCTCATCCAAAAAGAAAAGCAAAAGCCTTCCCTAGACCTCTCTTCACCATGTGCCCATTACTCTGCCTTCCCTTGCAGGGAAATCCCCTCAGATGAGTTGCTTATATTATGCCTCCATCTTGCCATTTCCCAATCTCTCTTCAACCCACTCCAGTCAGCCATTTGTTTCTACCATTTCAACAGAAAACACTCTCTTCAAGGTCACTAGTGACTCCATAAGAGTTAGGGTCCTAGCAGAAGCAAATGGCACGTTTAAATTGGGTGATCTGGGGAAATTTGTATAAAGGCACTCCCTTCAAGGGTGTGGGTACGTGGGCACGGGTAAGAAAACGATGAATGATAGTGCAGTACCCCAACGTTATAAACAATAGGGTCCCTGAAGGAGCAAGAAGGATAATTACCAAAGCTCAAGAGAGATTTGTGGAGAGAGGGTCTCCTGACAGAAGCAAGGACCTTCTGCGGAAGATGGCAAGAGTGCAGGGTAGGAGCCCACAATCATGACAGCACTGTCGCAGTTCAAGGACTCATCATCTCCATCCAATGTGGAAATCCTCAATGGGTAGTCTCTGTGCTGGAGCTCCACACACAAGACTGGCCAAAACTTTCTCAGCGGCACTTCAGTCTGAGGCGCTTCCTGCCTGATCCTTCTTCCTTCCTTTCACAGGGATCAGATCTACATTACAGTCTGAAGGCTTTCCCTGTTGACTCTCCTCCCCTTTAATTTTCACAAATGTTATTGCCAATAAGTCTCTTATGCTTCTAACTCTGTCTTGGCATCTATTTCCTGGACAACCCAAACTAACATAACCAAACAACCTCCATCTTACCAAACCCAGTGATTGCTGGGCACAGTGGCTCACGCCTGTAATGCTAGATGTCCCAGCACTTTGGGAGGCTGAGGCAGGTGGATCACGAGGTCAGAAGTTCGAGACCAGTCTGACCAACATGGTGACACCCCGTCTCTACTAAAAATACAAAAATTAGCCAGGCCTGGTGGCGCCTGCCTGTAATCCCAGCCACTCAGGAGGCTGAGGCAGGAGAATCACTTGAACCTGGGAGGTGGAGGTTGCAATGAGCTGAGATCATGCCACTGCACTCCAGCCTGGGCGACAGAGCAAGACTCCATCTCAAAAACAAATAAACAAACGAACAAAAAAACCCAATGGTCATCTCAAGTCCTATGGCTGGCCAGAGTATGATATGTTTAAGCAGTTGGAAGAAGACCAATGTGATCTTCTCACAAAGGAGTGAAAAATCACTAGATTTTGAGGTTTGAAAGGACCAATTTCAGTTTAAAAACTGACATTAGTAGAGCAATTCATTTCCAAATGACCTAGAACACTTCTATTGCACCTTGCACTGTCTCTTTGTAAATATCCACCACATTGGTCATTGTTTATTGTCTGTCTTCTATTCAGGCATGAGTTTCAAGAACAAAGACTAAGTCTGTCTTGTTAATAATTATATCCTACAACTCAGGACTTGCTTGGTGCATTGCAAGTCTTCTTAAAATATATTTAAAATGAGTAACTTTGTAGAGTCATATATCATTTTTATATTTGTTTCTTAGTTAAACTATCTTAAGGTTTTATTCTCGTTTATGTGTGGTATTTTTTATTTTCATTCCCTCAATAAATATTGACAACTAAATATTTGACAGTATAGCACCAGGTAGTAGGAGCTGGAAAAATGAAATGACTCCCAGTTCCTGAGGAGCACCAGTCTAGTAGGAAAACAGACTTGCAAACAATAGAAGATAGTATGATTACTGCTAAAATGAAATTATGTACAAAATACAAGTGAGTCCTCATAGACCTAAGTGTAAGAGCTAAAACTATAAAACTCTTAGAAGAAAACACAGGAGTAAATCTTTGGAATCTTGGGTTAGGCACTGATTTCTTATATAGGACAACAATAGCAAGTGATTAAAGAGAAAACAGATAAGCTGGACTTCACTGAATTAACAACTTTTGTGCTTCAAAGAAAACCATCAAGAAAGTAAAAAGACAGACTGAAAAAATATTTTCAAATCATATATCTGCTAAGATCTAGAATCTATTTTTATTTTTTAAAATACAGAACAACATGGACGTATAGAATAGATATTTTTAAACCCTTACAACTCAATAAACTTTAAAAATTAATCCAATTTAGAAATGGTAAAGGATTTGAATAGACATTTCTTCAAAAAAAAGATATACAATGGCTCCCGAGCACCTGACAAGGCTAGTAGTCAACATCATTAGTGCTCAGGGAAATGCAAAGCAAAATCACAATGAGATACTACTTCATACCCACTAGGATAGATAAGATTAAAAGACAGAAAATAACAAGTATTGGCAAGGATGGGAAGAAGTTGGAACTCTTACACGTTGCTAATAGGGTGGGAAATGGTGCATTCACTACGGAAATCAGTGTGAGAGTTCCTCAAAAGGTCAAACATAAAGTTGCCTTATGATCAGCAATTCCACTGCTAGGTATATACCCAAAAGAATTGAGTTCAGACAAAAACTTGTACACAAATGTTCAACTGATGACTAAGATATGCTATATCCATACAATGGTATATTATTTGGCCATAAAAAGGAATGAAGCGCTGATACATGTTACAACATGGATGAACCTTGGAAATATTATCTTCAGTGAAAGAAGTCAGTCACAAAAGACCATGATTCCATTTATATGTAATGTCCAAGCTGGCCATGGTGGCTCACAACTGTAATCCCAGTACTTTGGGAGGTGGGAGAATTTCTTGAGGCCAGGAGTCCAAGGTTGCAGTGAGCTATGATCACAACACTGTACACCAGCCTAGGCAACAGAGCAAGATCCCATCTCGAAAAAAGAAAGAAAAGAAACAACGAAAGAACAAAAAGAAATGCCCACAATAAGCAAATATAGAGAGGTAGAAAATAGATCAGTTGTTGCCAAGGGCTGCCAAGACTATGAGGGGAAATGGAGAGTTACTGGTAATGTGTACAAGGTTTCTTTTAGAGGTTACAAGAATGTTCTAAAGTTATATTATGGTGATTGTTGCACAACTTTGTAAATATACTAAAAACCACAGAATTGAATATCTCAAATAGCTGAACTATATGACATAAATTGTACTGCAATAAAACTATTGCAAAAATGCAATTGAATCATAAAAGATAAATTGCTTAGGTCACAGAATTCAGTGAAGGTTTTGAAGAGGTTATATGTAAATGAGACATGAAGGAACAGCAGGAACCTGCTGTGTCTATGAGAGGAGAGGAGAAAACATTCCAGAGACAGCAGCACACGCAAAGGCAGGGGAGAGCATGGGAAGACAGCATGCCACGGCATGTACAGTCGTCCCTCAGTCTTCACAGGGGATTGGTTCCAGGACCCACGCAGATACCAAAATCCACCCATGCTCAGATGCCTTATATAAGATGATGTAATATTCTGATGAGAAATATCCTAAATCCTCCCACAGACCTCCAATCATTTCTAGATTACTTATAATATCGAACACAACATAACTGCTACATAAATAGTTGGCTGTACTATATTGTTTAGGGAATAATCATGGGGTGGAAGTCTGTAGATGTTCAGTACAAAGACAGTTTTTTTCTTGAATATTTTTTACGCCAGGTTGGCTGAATCCACGGTGTATGCGGCACCCACAGATACGGAGAGGCAACTGTATAGTGTGTGTAGTCAATAATGCTGGTACAGAGATTACGGCCTGCAGATGCAGGGCTCCAGTCTGTCGGGGTAGGCAAGGACCAAATCAGAAAGGGCTACTTCATCATGCTAGCTTTCCACGAAGGAAAAGGAAAAACTTTCTGTCCGTTAGAAGCATCATTCTAGCATAAACGTTGAAAGGTGATCTGAAGGGAAATGAAACTAGTGATTGCCCAGAAGGAGGAAAATAATAATCACTGACTAAATTTATAAAGCCCTAACTCCCAGCTAAGCAGTTTCCTTTAATCATCTCATTTCATTGCTAAAATGAGCACTATAGTTACCCCTACTTTACAGATGATATCCACAGGGCTTGCTCCCTCACCTCCTGCAGGTCTTCAGGCAAGTGTAAGTGCCTCACACTTTCCTATTCCCCTTGCTTTATTTTTCTCCTGGATGCTCAACTCAGTTTAACATCTGTTTCACTTTTGAAATCTTGTTTAAAGATTCTCTCCCTCATAAGAATAAATTAATTTGTATTTCAGTTCTATATCCCCAGTGCCCAGGGCACAGTCAACCCTCAGTAAGTACATAAATGAATACGTTTTTAAAAATGAGGAAATGGGGTCCCATAGAGATTAAGTAACTTGTCCTTGATCATACAAGTAATAAGTGGCAGAATTCTGATTTAACAAGCCACATTCTTAAACCACTAAGTGGTTACATCAGAGTTGTAATATTGTAGGCAAGAGGCAAGTCCCCTCGGACTGTGGTAGTGGAGAAGCGGGGTGATAGGACTGCCCCGGGCTGGTGATGACCGGATGCGGAAGGGCCCTGAAAGGGCTCAATCTAGCATGACTTTGGTTTCTACATTTGGCTCATGGGTAAACAAGAGAGCAATTCTTCAGGAAAAAGAATACAAAGGACTCCTGGTTTGGGCAAAACGATAAGACGAGGACGTGCCTTTTCCACGATCTTTTTCAACTTTTTGATTACTAAAACATGTTGTTAATTTAAATATACGTGAAGCCAGTAAACCCAAACTGATCCCTTGGTCTTCAGTCTGAGGCCAGTGGGGGATGGGGGTAGGGATGGGGACGGTGACGGGGACAGGGATGGGGGTGGGGATGGAGAGGCAGACCAGAATACGGTCAGCTTTTTTTTTTAAGTTAGTCCAAACTTACAAAGGGTAGAAATAAGTCCCCGGGAGTGCTTAACTCTAAGGTTAATTTTTTAAGGCAGATGCTAAAACTGGAGAATACACCGTACCCCTGTGGAGTCAGGTAGTATTGGTAGTTTTATATTATCCTGACGGTGGCAGTCACTTGTAGAAGTGGCAGTGTGCAACAGGCCACTGACACCCAATCCCTGGGTGGCCAGGAGGGCGGGAGAGCACCCGGTCGCGGTCTCAGGCTGCTGAGCAGAAGGAGGAAGCTCGCGCCTCAAACGACTCCCAAACCCGGGCCCGGTGCGTAGCAGGGGCGGGCCGCTCACGTTCCAGCAAACTCGCCCGGCCGCGAGCCAGCGGCCTCCGGTCCCCAGGTGGCGCTGTGGCCTCGCGGAGGAGGCCGCGGCACTAGCGAGCGTCGTCTCCCTGGTGCGCATGCTCGCCGCCGCTGCGGGCTGGCTGTTTTTTTTGTTTGTTTTTTTTTTTTCTTTTTTTTTTTTTTTTTTCTCCCGGGCGGCCCGGCGGCTGCGTACTGGCTGTGGGATGGGAAGTGAAGCCCCAGCGAGCGGCTGCAGCGGGGCCGTGAGGAGCAGCCAGGGGGAGGCGGCGGCGGCGGCGAGTCGGTGAGCAGCTGGGAAGAGCAGAGCCGGGGCGGAGCACCTGCAGGCGCGGGCGGCGGCCCCACCATGGCGATTCGCAAGAAGAGCACCAAGAGCCCCCCGGTGCTGAGCCACGAATTCGTCCTGCAGAATCACGCGGACATCGTCTCCTGTGTGGCGATGGTCTTCCTGCTGGGGCTCATGTTTGAGGTGAGCCCGCCCCGAGCCCCAACCGCCTGCTCCGCCACCCCCTGCCCTGGCCCGGGCTCCAGCTGCCAGCCCCGGCTTCTCCGCCCAGGACCGCGGGGGGCTCGGGTCCGGGGTAGGTGTGGACCCCCTAGTCCCCGAGGTGCAGGCCTGCCCTGCCCCGCCCCACGCCGGCGGCAGCTCCCCAGTGGCCGGCCCGGGGATGTAAAGTCCCGGTGGGCCTCATCGCGTCCCGCAGGGGGGTGGGGACCGCCGCGTCGCCCCCTTCCTGACCCGCCGTCGCCCCCTCCCGCCGGCTGCGCGGCGTAGTTCCTGGTTCCCGCGAAGGGTTACGTGGCAGCCGGCGAGGGGCCGGCGGGCGGGCGGGGGCGGCCCCTGCGCTGCCGAGCTGGCTCGGGGCGGGTGGGCGGACTTGGGGGTACTGCCAGCATCGGCCGCTGAAGCGTCAGCCCCGCGAGGGCCGAGGAAGGCGGAGGCCCGGCCCCAGGGTCTGAGGAATGCCGGCCTGGAGGCCACAGGCCCGAGTGACAGGGGGGCCCCCCGGTAGCTCCGAGATTGGGGTGAGCGAGAAACCTGAGTCGGGCATCTGCTTTCGACTTGAAGGGCGGTGGCCGCCGGGCACCGGCACAGTGGAGGCACGCCGGATTGTTTTAATTTCTGTTTTTTCAACTGGTATTATTACCAGTTAACGAACTTTTTGCCCTGATGCTTTAAAGAAACAAGGTCTGATGGATAAATCGAGGTTCTGAACAGCGGTGCCAAGGAGTCGAGTAATTTTGTTTCTTGAAGTAGGAGAGGATAGGAATGTCAGGAGTGTGTAAATTCTCTTCCCACGTATCTAGTATTTTGATGGCTTATTTAACAGCTGTTGAACGTGGATGATAAACTTTGCAAGGTGAACGAGTAACATCCTACGTTTTTCCCCTCTCTTCTCAATACACGCGCTCATTCCTTTGCTTTTTCCCTTAATTTTTCTGTGGAGCCCTTATGTCTCAGTAAATATACAAATTAGTTTGCTCCTGCCTTGTTTTGTCTCCTCTCTCCTGCATGTAACAAGTGAGAGTAGAGATTTTGGAGTATTTTTAAGAGTCTGTATTTCCAGAGTCTAGGATAGTGCCTGGGACATAGGAGTGCTTAAAAAAATATGAGCGACGTTAAGAATCCTTGAGAAAACCTAATGCAGTGACATTACCAGTGACCAAAAGGTGAATACATTTTTTTTCATGGAGCCTTTTTTTTAATTTTAAAATTAAATAATATTTTAACCTTATTTTCGCCTCTCATCAAATGGGCTTTTCTGGATCTAGATACAGATATCATTTACTCCTGATGGTGTTGTGCATGTTTGAAACCACTGCTAAGGATGTAGCAGGTATAGTTAAAGGGTAGGTAGAAGGGAACTAACATTCTCAAACTTTAAGTCTGGGCTGTGCCACCTACTTCCTGGGTGCCCCAAGTCTGAGTCTGAATTTTTCTGCTCTTTATAAGGAAATAATATCACCTGTACTCTTCTCCTCACAGCCATTTTTTGCAAGGTTCAGATAATATGGTGTGAAGGTAAATACAGTGCTAGGCCTGGTGCGCTGGCTCACGTCTGTAAGTCCCAACACTTTGGGAGGCCAAGGTGGGAGAATCACTGGAGTACATGAGTTCGAGACCAGCCTAGGCAACATAGGGAGAGCTTGTCTCTACAAAGGATTTTTTAAAAATTAGCCAGGAGTGATAGCACGCACCTGTGGTCACAACTGGGAGGCTGAGGTGGGATAGTTACTTGAGCCCAGGAGGTGGAGGCTGTAGTGAGCCACTGCATTCCAGCCTGAAGGACAGAGCAAGACCCTGTCTCCAAAAAAAAAAGCCCAACGCTAAACATTTGTATTCACTTTCTGAATTTGATACTTATATATACTTTCTACTTTGATCTTAAAGTGATACTTTAATATATGTAGTATATTCAATTTTATGTAACTTGTCATAAACCATCTCCACATGTTAAGATTTCCTGACTTTAAAAACATATTTTAGGGGTACCGTGACCTGCAAGGTACATTTGCAGTGCTTTGAATGAACTGAAATATAAATCAGAAATTCTGACACATAGTATAACTTTGATTTTATATAAACTATTTTACATTCTCTTACTATATTTCTAGGGAAGTCCACCACCTATACCTTGCCTCACATGTTAGTGATTTTTTTTAACAGTGGATTTTCACCTTTATATAAATTTGTAAAATTTGAAAATCTAAATAGACAAAAATACTAGAGGTTTTTTAAGTCAGTTCAAAAGTGAGCGTTAAAGTGATACACAAAAGTGAAGTTTCTGCGAGTTGTTCCTTTTTCTTACCATATGTTAAGGTGTTAGGATTTCAAAGCATGTTATCTATATATAGGAATGTGTAGACTAGGTTAGTTTTGCTATTCGACTTTTAAAACAATAGCTGCTGAATCTCAAAATTAACGTAATTATAGAATTACAGTACTTGTGCTAGAATAATAGAGAAATTGATTTTTTTTTGCAGAACTGTTAAGCCTGTTGTGCAGATACATTAAGGAAATGTCAGAGGATTTATGGTGAAATCAACAAAGAAATTAACAAAGAAAGAAATACTGTATTACTAGCCAAAATGAAGAAGCAATGCAGATACACTATAAAAGCATGGATTCTGGAGCTGAAGGGATTCATGTTCAAGTTAGGGCTCTGCAGTTTGCTAACTGGGTGACCTAAGGCAGCTCAGAACTGGAGTTTCCTCATCTGCAACATGGGGCTTATTGGGTTAGTCTGATAATTAAATTAACCAATATGTATTAAGCCTAGTTCAATGCTTGGCTTGCAAGAGGCATGCAGTAAGTGGTAGCTATTATTATTCTTTAAAAACTCACCAAAATTGGGAAGTAGAAAACATTTTTATGTGAGAGAAGGGCCTGGAATCTCTTTAGTTAGCATCTAAAGAGATTATACATACTGAAAAGGCTAACAAAGTAGTCTGTTTGGTGGTAATGTAAGAGTTTAATTTCCAGGGAACTTCACATTAATCAAAAATTGCTTGTAGATTTTAGAATCATAGTTTTATTACAGTCAGTATCTGTCCACATAATTCAAATCATAGTATACAATGAATGGCTTCATATTTGAGTTAGGAAAAATTGAATGGTCAAAAAATGTTAGGGATGCTTGGGAAGCTTTCTGAAA
The DNA here is from genome assembly GCF_047675955.1 of Chlorocebus sabaeus. Taxonomy (NCBI): domain Eukaryota; kingdom Metazoa; phylum Chordata; class Mammalia; order Primates; family Cercopithecidae; genus Chlorocebus; species Chlorocebus sabaeus. The sequence goes on from NC_132911.1 coordinate 76,070,467, forward strand.
GTGAGGATGTGGAGGAGGGGTGAAAAATTAGGGGTTCACAAGAGACGTATTTCTTTTAAGGAGTGTATAAAGGAAATATATTCAAAAGGAAAGATATTCAAAATCTGCAAGTTCTTTATGCCATACAGATTTTGGGGATGTTTACAGTTTCAGCCATCTTGAAACAGTTTTCGAGGTTTGGGGGATTTTTTTCTTTTTCTTTCCTTTTTTTCTTTCTTTTCATGACAGGTAAGGTTTTCAGGTCATAACAAAGTTTAAGGGAGAGACACATCTCACATATAAGTGTGAAACCCCAATCATCACATTTGTGAACTACAAAAGGGTCTCTTTTTTTTTTTTTTTTTTTTTGAGACAGGGTCTCGCTGTGTTGCCTTGGCAGGAACTTGACCTCCTGGGCTCAAGTGATCCTCCCCTCTCAGCCACCTGAATGGCTGAGACTACAGGCACGTGCCACTGAGCCCCACTGAAAGTGGAATTTGATATTCAGAATTGTCTTTACTTTTCAGGGATCCACTCCATGTAGTAGTCACATCTTCCTCTAAAACAAGGGCAAAATAGTTAACATCTCTATATAACAAGAAAAGATACCAAACCCCAACTAGCGACACTTAATTAAAGAAATGTTATTGTATTCATGACATTGTGTACAGCATAGAATTAGGTAATTCATTTCAGTTTCTGGTAACCTATTTAAAATGCATCTGAATAAGTCTCATTTCTTTTTTCATTTTTCCATTTTTGTAACTGGAGAGCAGTACTGTAAATGTTCAAAACTGTCATAAACTCAGGTATTTTTACTTTTGAGTGCATTATATATCTCTGTAGCCTATTTATATTCTAAACTAACTTATCTTACTACTAATTAATTGTGGTGTGAGTTTAACTGAAGCAATGCTAGCAGGGTGTGAGGCTTAGGAGGCCTGGAAATGGCTGGGAGCATGACTGCTGGCTTAAACTTGAAACTTTTTGGAGTGTGTAGTTTACATTTTTCCTCTTCTACTTAAAATCACATACTAAACCAGCTGGAGGCCAAATTTTAATTTTATTTGGAAGCCTGGCTAAAAGGATAATCTAATTTTTGCTGCTTTTAGAATTCGATGCTAAATTTTTCTTTGAAGAATCTCATTTGTTGTTTGTAAAGGACTCTTTTTGAGACGGAGCCTCGCTCTGTCACCCAGGCTGGAGTGCAATGGCGTGATCTCAGCTTGCTGCACCCTCCGCCTCCTGGGTTCAAGCAATTCTCCTGCCTCAGCCTCCCGAGTGGCGGGGATTACAGGCACCCGCCACGACACCCAGCTAATTTTTGTATTTTAGCTAATTTTTGTATTTGTATTTTTAGTAGAGACGAGGTTTCACCATGTTGGTCAGGCTGGTCTTGAACTCCTGACCTCAGGTGATCGATGCACCTCAGCCTCCCAAAGTGCTGGGATTACAGGCATGAGCCACCGCACCCGGCCTGTAAGGGACTCTTTAACAAAGTGTTCTTAGGTGTGACAGTGGTGACTTCATATTACAAACTGGAAACAGGTATGTGGAGTATTTGTGTGTAAAAGAGATAGAGTGTGTGTGTATATATATAGTTTTTTATATATATATAATGTGTGTGTATATATATTGTTTAGACTGTGTGTATATATAGTCTAAACAAAGATAGCAAAACTAAATGAAATGTAGTGACCACTCAACTTTACTAAAAATAATCACAAGAAAGTAGTGTTGCCCTGGAGACTCATGTCATCATTCTGCTCTAATGAGTCCTTGTTAATGACCCAAATTTTAATAGAGTAGCCTCAGTAGCCTTTTCAACTCAAGAGACCTTCATATCTAACCCAGTTGAGCAACTCACTTTACTGGCCGTATCCTGTGCTTTGTCATGCAAGCCTGACTTCTTCCACTTCCTGAATTCCAGGATAGCAGAGTTTAGCTACAACCTACGTTTTGTTCACCTCCCTGGTTCTAGTCATAAGTGGGTTCTCTACCTAGTCCAAGCTGTTGTGGTACCGTAGCCCCCTTTCCCTTTCTCCAGTAGGTTAGCCCCGTCATTGTTTTGCCTTTCTTCCTGCAGTCTTTACTCCACTATTGGCTTTTTCTATGCCTCTCAATTCCCAGAGAGAGTCATACTTATGCTGGTAGATAATATTGCAAATCAAAGGTTTCTAACCTCAGACGTTCGCATCTGGGATCTTTTTACTTTCCCTGGCCATCTCCTTTCCCTATGGGAACTATTTAAATAGTCATCATTCACATCCCCATTATGCTTAATATGTGACATTGCTTTTTTCCCATACAGGGAAAATAAAAGTTTATCAAGTGCGGTTTTCCTTATTTTCCTGTCTTTTGAACTTATCTGTCCCGTCCATTACTGCCTTCTTCCCATCTAAGAGGAAAAGTTGTTCAAGAGTGCAATAGTCCTTACAATTCTGTTCCCTACCATATGCCTCCATCCATTGTTCTTTTCTCTGGTGCCTTCACTGTTGCCCCCACACAAGCTCAATCTGTCCTATCCTAAAAACAACATAAATTTTGACCTGGCATCTACTGGATACCACTTTGTGCCTCTGTGTTCTTCAATCCACTGCGATGCAGCTCCTGCTCTCACTACTTAGTTGGAATCACTCAAGCCGTGACCACTGATGACTTCTTTAATTGTCCGGTCTGTTGTTCTCTTTCCTCCCACGTCTGTTTTGAAACTTTGACTTCATTAACTACACCTTTTAGAAATGTTTCCCCTTTGGCTTTTGGGACTCCAAGCTCTCTTTATTTCTTTTTCTGTCTCTCTGACCATTTTTTCTTAGTTTCAGGGACTTGAAGATTTTGCTTTTTTCCCTGTTCTCTCCATAGGTCTGATGTTGTCCTACTTCTCTACAAATACTGTGCACTCCCCATATATGATTTATGTATTTTCACAGCTTCAGCTATTATCTGTAAAAAGAGACTCCGAAATCTTTATTTAAGCTGGATTCTCCCTACTGAATTCTAGACTTAGGTTTTAGCTGCCTTACTGCACATCTCGCAGAAATCTCAGCTGTAGGTATCAATAAATAACCTTGTACTCTTTCTTCTAGCTTACCAAACCTTATTTTGTCTTCTGAGTGCCTCTCTATCCCACAGTCACTGTCTTAGTTCAGGCCTCATTATCTTTCATGTGGTCTCTTGCAGAAGTTTCATTCTTGGGTGCATGCTCACTCCGGTTTGTACTTTAACTGATATTTATTCAGCGATATTGATTAATTACCTAATATGTACCAGGCCCCTTGCTGGGCTCTGAAAATCTAGTGATGAGTGGAAACAGGCATGGTCCCAGTTCTATTGGAGCTTACATTCTAATGGGCGAGACAGAAATTATTAATATAATCAAGCCAGAGTATGATTTTGAAGGAAAGGAACACAGTTCTCTGAGATAATCTAACAAAGGAAATGACCTACTCTAGGAAGGCAGGGAGACTTCCTTGAAAAGGTGTGATGCAGCTGAGATCTGATGGGAAAGATTTTCCAACCGTATTTTAGATAGAACAGCATGTGCAGAGACCCTGTGGTAGAAGGTGCTGCAGGAGGCAAGGGAGCAGTAGGAAGTGGTCTGAGATTGAGGCTGCAGAGGCAGAGGGAGGAGTCAGACCATGGAGTCCTGTGGTCACATTCTCCTAGAAAGATGGGAATCTAGTGAAGGATTTTTAACGGGTAGGAAGGGGGATGTGATAATGTGATCAGAAAATCATTCTAGTTGCAGTGTGGAGAATGGATCTGAAGGGGCCTGGGAGACCACTTAGCAGGTCACAGACAGCAATCCTTCTAAAAGGCATAAATGAACTTTCCCATCCTCAAAATTCTCCAGTTGTGCAAAAATGAAATCTAAACTACTTAACTCAAAAAACAGTCCTTTCTAGCACTCAATAATGTTTCTAGTCTTTTCTAACACTTCGTGATGTGCATCCTATGCCTGGCCTTGTGTTCACTGCTACTTGACCTTGCCATGCTCTGTTTCTTCTGTACTGTCCTCTTCATCCCCCTTTGTGAACCTAGGGAACACCTATTTTCCAGCAAAGCATAACTCCTTCATTTCATTCTACCCCAGAAAAAAAAACCAACAAAGCTCATTGTTTATCCCAAGTACCCACAGTGCAAGCTATTAGCGCTTATTCTACAGTATTATAACAGTTTGTTTACCTATACTCTTCACACAGTGGAGCTCCTTGTCATTAGGGATTATTTTATCCATCTTCATCTCCTCCTTTTTTGTCTAGCACTTTGCCTGGTGCCTGTAAAGATTGGGTAAGCATTCCATTTTTCTGTTCTGACCAATTTACTTTTACCAGTAGTCAGGTCAGTTAAACAGTTACTGACCACTTAACTATGCTAGGTGTGTGGGATACTAACACACCCACACCACAGACACTATATTTGATCTGCTTTTCTCATGCTAACTGTGCATCCTTTTATTTTATTAATTTATACTTAAAATTTGTCTTAATAGGAACTTTTTATTCATTGTATAGGGCTAGAGTAGAGAATCATTATTTGTCAAATAACTGTTTTCTGGAACTGCAGAAAATGTCTTTTGAAATCTTAAAGTTAAGAATGAATTACACAATCTTACCTAAACCACAGAAGAGTATTCTGGTGAATTACATTAACTCCTTGGTAATCAGTAATTTCCATTGTGTCTGTCAGGGTTCCACAGGAACTAGAGGGCCATTGGTGCTTCGATTTAGGGACAGATTTTGTAAAGTTTTTGCCCCTGATCTGTTATTTGGGAGAGGGTCACAAATTGACTTGATCTTTTTTTCCTTCTTTCTAGATAACGGCAAAAGCTTCTATCATTTTCGTTACTCTTCAGTACAATGTCACCCTCCCCGCAACAGGTAGGTAATTTACACTAAGAATTTTCTACGTAAATAGAAATTCAGATGAACAAACTTGGAAATTTTTATGAATACTAGGTCCTGCATTATCGTCAGAGATCTCATCCATGATGTGACTGAATGTTATTTTGATCATTTTGTGATACAAGATCTGATGTTTTTGATTAACTTTACCCTCTATATGTTTTCTGTTTACTATATATTTTTGTGAATGGACTTGAAATTCCATAAAAGAATTTTGTTTTGCTTTCTCTGCCTTCTGATTTTTTCCTAAGAAAATTATAAGAAAAGATATTTTTAAAATTTGTTTAAATGTCATTGTTCATTCAAGGCTTCTAAAAGCACAATGGCAGATTTAGTTTTTCTGCAAGTTACATTTTGGACCTGTAATAGCAATCCTTCTAAGATTATTTTCACTTTGTCTTGTGCTCTACTTTTAACAATTATTTTGATTCCAGAAAATGTGTTCGTAAACTCTAGGAATTATCTGGTAACAGCATCCAAACTATTAGGTTTTATTTCTAAAATGTTATTTCTTAATCTATGTAAAAATTAGGTGTTTCTTAGAAGTTGATTGTAATTTAATACAGTGATATAATTAACTAGCATGGGCGAGGGATGGGGTATTCTTTGGTTTAGGCAGTAAACCTGCACAGTTTTTTGTTTAAAATGTAAGATAATGTAGTATACCCCATTTAGTTGGTGTTTTTTTTGTTGTGGTGGTGGTTTATGTGTATATTTTTTAGAGACGATAGGGGCTTGCCAAATTTGCCTAAGCAGGAGTGCTGTGGCGTGATCATAGCTCACTGCAGCCTCCGGCTTCTGGGCTGAAATGATCCTCCTGAGTCAGCCTCCCCAGGAGCTGGGACTACAAGGGCACACCATCATACCCAGCTAATTTTTCAATTTACTGTAGAGATGGAGTCTCACTGTACTACCTAGGTCAGTCTTGAATTTGGGCCTCCAGCAATCCTTGCCTCCCTAAGTGTTGGGATTACACGGTTGAGCCACTGCACCTAGCCCCTGAGTTGGGTTTTTGTTCAGTTATGTTTAGTTCTGAAAATATTTAATTTAGTGATTTAGTTATCAGGTTACTCAAAACTACAATACTGTTTTGAAATTTGAATTTGCGAGAGAAGAATAAAGCTCTTTTACATATATGTTCCCCATAAACGTAAAGTTTGAGAATAAGTGTCATCAATTCACAAGTATTTGATAAAGATTTGTTTTTGAAAAATTATAGCAATTGTAAGGATTAAAAACAACTTTAGTAGTTGCCTTTATCTCTGCTGCTTATAGATCAAAACTAAATCAAATACAGGTCAAATCAGCTTTTCCATCAGAATCATAATTTAGTGTATAGTTTGAAAGTAGAAGTAGAAAGTTTCAAAAGCCTTTTGCAAAAAATAGGTCAATAGGCTAAGTATAACTTTATCAACCTAATTTATACCCCTGTGATAATATCAGTTTATTGAGTGTGGCCTCCTCTTCCCTCTTTTTTGGTCTTTGGTGGCTGTGACTAACGTGTCAAATCTTTGTAAGTAATTTCTAAAGCTTTAGATTTCTAGATAGTCTTGATTTTCATTGCCCCCCTAAGACTCAAGATGTCCAAGACCACGTTATTTATGATGTTTATATAGAACTTTTTTATTACGTTATTCTTTGTTTCTATAACTTGTACTTAATGCTGTTTTTATAACCTTATGTATATTTTTGTGTATTTGTGTCCTTTTTGGTCTTCAGAAGAACAAGCTACTGAATCAGCGTCCCTTTATTACTATGGTATCAAAGATTTGGCTACAGTTTTCTTCTACATGCTAGTGGCAATAATTATTCATGCCGTTATTCAAGAGTATATGTTGGATGTAAGTATGCAGTCTTGGAAATCTATACCTTATAAACTACTAGCTCTCCATAATCTGATAGTCATATATTAAATATAATTTATAATTTATTCTTAATTACTAATGGCTGTTTTTATTTTTAGAAAATTAACAGGCGAATGCACTTCTCCAAAACGAAACACAGCAAGTTTAATGAATCTGGTCAGCTTAGTGCATTCTACCTTTTTGCCTGTGTTTGGGGCACATTCATTCTAATCTCTGTAAGTATGTCATTCATTCTCATCTCTTTTAAGTATGTCATCTTAGGCTGTTGTTCTCCTTCCTTATCTAAGATTAGGAACTCTGCTAATGAACTAGCATAAGTTAAGAGTTTCAGTGATAAATCTCTTTTAGGTATTTTTTTATACAGAAAAAAATCTAAACTATGTTTACTGTTTCAGAAAGACTTATTCATTTTTAGTCACTCTGAATGTTACTTTTATATCTTTTTTTTTTTTTTTTTTTTTTTTTTTGAGACAGGGTCTTGCTCTGTCACCAGGCTGGAGTGCAGTGGCACAATCTCGGCTCCCTGCAACCTCTGCCTCCCGGGTTCAAGCGATTCTCCTGCCTCAGCTTCCCAAGTAGCTGGGACTACAGACACACACCACCACGCCCAGCTAATTTTTGTATTTTTAGTAGAGACAGGGTTTCACCATGTTAGCCAGGATGGTCTCAAACTGACCTAGTGATCCACCCACCTCCGCCTCCCAAAGTGCTGGGATTACAGACTTGAGCCACCATGCCCAGCCTTACTTTTATAACTTGTTGTGATTTACAGATACCTCTGTATCAGCAAAAAGCATTAAGATGTGAGTGATACGCCTACTAGGTTACATGAGTTGTAATGTTCACAGTCATTTCCTCCTTTAGAAACAGCCCCAGTGTTTTCCAAGCTTCTTAAATGTTCTATAACTTTTCAGTTATGGCAATCAAAACCTTTAGTTATGTCACTATTACTAATGAGAAAAAGGCAGTATTTGCTTTAATGTTAGTGATAATAATCCCTTAAATTTATATGGTGTTCCATACTTTACATACTTTTGAGTTTGTCAGACACATAATTCTTTTTAATCACTATATTAGAGATGAATAACAGGAGTTTTCCAGGGTAAAGGACTTCTTGTGGAGGTAGATTAAAATTCAGCTTTTTATTCCATTGCTCATTCGATTTTACTCTACTGCTTTAATAATACTTTATAGGTAATATGTAAATTTTAGTTTGAAAACTATTATAAATTTTTTTTTAAAAAACCATAAAAGTTATACTTCTGTGGGAAAATACTCTTACAAAAATCACTTTAGATTTTATTTATTTTTTAATCTTTTTTTTTTTTTTTACGTATACAGTAATTCTCTCTGAATAGATCTGATTATCTAAGAAAAAAATTGGGGCAGTATTTTATTGATGTAATTCCATAAAACTCGGTAGTGCCCTGATCCTTTGTCTCCTGTCAGATGCTACAAACTTTTCCTGAAATCTTCGGATTACCCAAGACAAAATTCTTCTCTCCTGGTCGCTATTGTGCCTCTTATTGGTGGTTTTATGTTTGTCTACGTGTATTTTTATTCTACGGGATTGAAAGATTTTTTAGGGCCAGGAATTGTTTCTTACTTGATTCCATATCTCATTTATATCATTGATTTTCACTTTGCTCAAGTAACCAACTCAAATTGGATTGAAAATAACTAAAACAACTAAGGAGTTTGACGTCAGTGGACTCTTTGCAATCTACTGTGGGGAACTGTAAATGTTTGAGAAATGAAAGTAATATCGTATTTTCCAAGAAGTTTGCATTATGCTCACAGGTTAATTTTTGTATCTTCTTTCTTAGGAAAACTACATCTCAGACCCAACTATCTTATGGAGGGCTTATCCCCATAACCTGATGACGTAAGTCATTTTTAGCAGCCCTTTCTTTGTTAAGAACCACGGTCATGTCGCTATTAATCAGAATTCATTGTTATTCTTGTTAGGACCTTAGGCAAATGCATAAAATAGATGAAAATATGTCTTTGACAGTCCCACTGCCATAAGAAAAAAAAAACACTGTGTACCTTTTTTTAATGTTTCTATTCTAATCTTTTCAACTTCTTTGTAAGCTTGAGACAACTGATTTTAACATAATCTTAATTTGGTACTCGCTTCTTTTCCTTTCTTTTCACTTAGCCTTTCTCCTTTTTATGACTCCATCTTCTCTATACTTTTGCTCCTTTGGTTTTTCCACACCCTCTGTCTCTTTTGACATCTTCCCTTCTTACTCTCTTCTATTATAAACTTCTTGAGGTTCGGGATTGTTTCTTTGTTTATTTCTCTAGTTTGTACAGTGCTGCTAGGTTAAAGTGCTCAGTGGTTACAAAGACGTCTGAATAATTCATTATTGGAGCCCAGCTCTAGTACAGCTATTCTATATTAATTTTCCTTGCTACTTTAGCCTGTATTGGTCTTTCATATCCCCAAATTTGTCATTTTGGTAGATGTTTTATGTAGTGTCCATATATTGTTTTGATTGTTCTATAATTGTCTCATTTTTGTAAGTCTTGCATTGTGCCCATAGCCACTGAGACTATATGTGCCTTGGTAGCAGTAAAAATTATTTTATATCCTTCATTGTGCCGGGTACGGTGCAGGTGCTTGTCACCTAGACAGTATTTAGTAAATACATTGTGATGTGAGAATTGGAGAAGGGAGAAGATACGAAGGAAAGAAGAAATAACGTGACTGTGGATATTTTAAGTCCAGCAGTAGTACCCACTCTACTGAATCATACTCTGATTTCTAAAGTTTTATTAGTTCAACGAACTTTGTAAATATTGTATTTATGTGGGACCGTATTCCCTCCACCCCCACTGCCGAGAAATTAGATTGGCTTTGTGTTTTCTATTTTAGACTTCTGGAGGAGAGGGAGAGGGGAGAAAAAGAGGAAGCAGAAGGTCTAGAGGAATATAATGTCAAGAGAAGAGTACTAGTTCTAGACTGATTATGATATAGCTCCTGGAGAGCCCTGGTATGCTTTATTCTGACTCTCTTTAATCCTAGCTCTGCCTCCATTTATTTGGGGCTTTTTCCATGTTCCAGCCAGGTACAGTTACCACATTTGCTAAGAAAAAAAAAAACAGAGGGTATTTGAAATTGAGATTATTTCAATTTCAAGTGATTATTAACCTATGAGCCTTTGCTTTTGTGTCAGTCTTTTTCCCCTTCTTGTCTTGATGAAACTGTGTAGACGTGTGGGTTATGTTTTCAGTAGCTAACGTGATATAATAGTCAGTATTAATGAACTAATAGGGGCTCTGACTCCTCTCTGCTGGCTTACATGTCAATAGCTTTCTGCAGATAATATCTTTGCCTGCTGTTTAATCCAGGGATCTTGTCCAGTGGTGGGACTGTCACAGGGAAATGGGGAAAGCAGTTGTTGAAGAGTTGTTTAAAGGTGCACAGATACTGTATGGAATGATAACACAAAGATAGTTACTTAGTATATCCTGATTTCCAGTATTTGTTTACTGTTTTTTAAAAAAAATTATGCTTTAAAAGATTCTCTTCATTTTCTTGTGTTGTACAGGTTTCAAATGAAGTTTTTCTACATATCACAGCTGGCTTACTGGCTTCATGCTTTTCCTGAACTCTACTTCCAGAAAACCAAAAAAGTAAGCTGGGATTTTGTAGTGTTAAAAAAATGTCTTGTCTTTTTTTTTTTGAAAAATTTTTCTAAAATTAAGTATTTCCTTACATGTTTGCCCTTCCTCCATTCTTCTTACCTAAACTCTTACCCCATCATTCTCCCACCAACCCCCTTTCTACAAAGCCTAAAATCCTTAAGCATTTTTTGGCAAAAAAAAAAAAAAACACCTTCAGTCAGTACTTTAGCTTAGATTTTTTACGTTTGATATGTTAATGTCTTGTCTTAAAATTATATTAGTGGTAATGTAAATTAAAATTTAAACAAATTTTTAAATGTAATATTTGTTTTATCTTACTGATATTCTTAGCAAATTATTTGACAAGCGAGCTAAAAAGGATTAGTCATATTACCACTAACAGTTCTGTGTGTAAGTCCTAAAGCAAAATTCAATATTGGAAAAAAAAGTAAAATATATTTAAATATTCACTAGCAAAGCTTCTCCTGAAATGGGTAGAGCATTCCCTTTTTAGCATGTGGGAAGGATATTTGTTTGTTTTATTTGAACAAATACGTAAACAGCTGGAGCACTGCAAAATCCTACTTCCTAGTTTTACCCTCAGTGCTTCTGAAGTCAGGTTTCCATGCTATCACAAAAGTCATTTTCTTTACCCTGTCTCCTCTGAAGCCAGTATTGGCTCCCTACTATTTTAAACTAGAGTAATGCTGCTCAACTGTGCCCTGAGAGTTTCTCCCATGGCCACTGTCTTCCGGGGACCTCTTCCTCTGCTCGCTCCTTATGCTTCGTGCACACTGATAGTCTCTAGTTTTGTAATCCCAGCACATCACTTCTTTTTCCTGGAATACCTCTTCCCTCGGATAAATTAATCAAGTACTTTCATTTCCCTTTTTTCTGGTGGTTTTTTTTGTTTTGTTTTGTTTTTTTTAATTCTCATATATGAAATCCTTTGTGGGATTTTACTTCAAAATAATACCAGGTGAAGGAAAGTAAAGAGGGATACAGATGAAACAAGTTTGGTCGTTTATTAATAATGATTGAGTTATGGGTATGTCAGAATCTTTTCTGTCTGTTGTATATATGTTTACATTTTCCCGCATTTAAAATGTTTTTTTGTTTTTTTAAATCCCCTTTGACAAATCTTCTGGAGTAAAAGTGTGACAGCCAGTCTGGTGACTAGTTTATTTATCTTTGCCTACTCAAAAGCCATAAAACACTATTTTTATGTGTGCTACAAATAGTTAATTCATGGACTAGGCACTTGGTTTGCTACTGTTTCTTGTCTGTGTTCTGTGTATCTGTCGTCATTCGTCATTCATGTTGTCTGCTAGGATTAGAAAACAGCACCAAATTAGAGGCCATATGCTATGGCACTTAATTTCTTTTTATGCTGATTTCTTTTATAAAGTAGATTGTTTCTCCAGCTATATTGATTGTAAGGAATAGGATGAAGATCTTCTATTTTTAAACGCTTCACTTAGAACTGTCTTCAGATAAAATTGTTAGACCCAGATTCCAGTAGCCCTTCCATGTTTAGTAACCTCCTAATGTGAACGTAGGTATTGTGGAGCTGTACTGTCCAGAATGGTAACTACTAGTCACATCTACGTGAACATAAAAAAAGAAAAGCGAAACTGACCTTTTTGTCCCCACTAGCCACATTTCAAGTGCTCATTAGCTACTGTGGCTAGTATGTACCATTTTGAACAGAGGAGATACGGAACATTTCCATGATTGCAGAAAGTTCCGTTGGACAGCGCTACTGAGAGTATCATAGTTTCTTGATGTCTTAGTAGCATGGCTCAGATATTTAAAGCCTTCTTCAGGTATTTGTATACTTAGGAACAGATACCTCTGGATTTCATTATTAATCCATGTCTATATCTTGTTCACTGACTATGGTAAGTAAGGAGGGACATTTCAAAGTAACTGTTCATTTTAGTTCCTGAAACTCTTTTCTTATCAGTTCCTGCCAGATGGCACTTCTCCAGAAATGCAATCTAATTTTTATGGAATAATTTGCATAACTTAGAACTTAACTGAAACTATTTTTAACACCTGCATATGACAGTTGAAAGTAACTGTTTCAAGTAATTAACATAATTTGAAAGTAGCAGCTGCATATGTGTTGAACAGTTTCTTAAAATTTACTCTATGAAAATTATTTTTGGAACTCTTTACTGGAAGAAACTAGTACAGTGATTGTTTTGAACCAATCATACAGACAAATAGGAAAGAAAGGAACGCTGTTAGTAGCAGTTCAAGAGGTGTGTTAGTCACAAAAAACTTAGTTTCTTTCAAGGAGAAAACTTAAATTATGTATACTGTGTATATAAACAGTTATCCCTTTTGCCGATGAGAAGATTCAAAATATTTCTTAGACATCTTGAATATATGAGCTTTTAGGGAAGTCATGAAATAGCCAAATGTTTCTAATATTCAATTTTAGTTTAATTATACATACGTATAATTATTTGTACATATAATTACATATCATATAAAGTATTAGAAATAGTATTTTCCCCCTTCCTACTTCATGAAAGTTACATTACACTTTTCATATGCAACTTTGATGTTAGTATCTGTCATTCATCATCACTAGAACCACTTTTTTTAATCTGATGACATTTTTTCCACATCATAACATCATCTTCTGTCTCACTGGTTCCTTTATTAGACCTTATAAACCTTTAAAAATGACATTGATTGAAGTTTTCAGGTGTATGTGTCTTACACAAACATTTGTTCAAGATAATTAATACAGAGCTCTATAATGCAAGAGCTTTGTAAAGATTTAATTACAAGATGTACCATCTGAGGTTTGGGGGGACATCTTTGCCTTATATTTGGGGCATATATGTGATATTCAGCTTTGTTTATTTTTCAGTATAGTGTAGTCAAGAAATGTGGTTTTTTTTTAAATAAATTTTTTAAAGTATGTTATATTTTTTAATAAAAAGATACTGGAATAACAACTGAAAATGGCACTTGAAGTTATTTATGATTTTAGAATTTGCTATGATTTCTCCCAGTCTTCTCTGTTCTCTCCCTTTCCCCAGAACCCATGTAAATGGGTCCAGAGACCATGCTGCTGGTGCTAGGCAAGGCTTTGTTGTTGGCCTCAGACATGTGAATACCGTGCCATCAGGGCTGTAACCCCAGAGGAAATGGAGAACATTGCAGGAGGCTGGCCTACCACAGGGATGCTAAAAAGTAGCCATTTTCTAGATAAAATTTCTCATTTTAAAAATCATGGTAAGCCAGACATGGTGGCACACACCTGTAGTCCTGGCTACTGGGGAGGCTGAGGCAAGGGGATGGCTTGATTCCGGGAGTTTGAGACCAGCCTGGGCAATGTAATGAGACTCGTCTCTAAAAAATAAAATAAAACTCACAGTACACTACCCCTACTTCCATGTATTTTTTGTAATCATTTGGGAATACCTTTATCTAGGGTGTGTGTTAAGTTAGCCACAATTCCTACCACCCCTTGAGGTATTCTACTCATCTCTTTTTTTTTTTTTTTTTTTTTTTTTGGTATTATTGTTGTTGTTATCCCCATTATACAGAGAGATTAATTAGCTTGCCTAAGGTCCCTCGGCTAGTAAGTGACACAAGTATTTAACTACCCATTCTCTTACTCATTTTTACTTTTTCTGTGGTAGGCTTTGAGTGTACAAACACTGTTTTAGAGACACTGGTCAGTTGGTGCAAAGCTGAATGGACCATTACTTAGAAAAAGGTTTCTTGATAATCCTATCTTTTTGAAAGCAATAGATACTATTTTTAAAACTTTTGCATAGGCATTTGATGGTTGTGAAGATGGAACCTAGTGATGGCATTTTACCCTCTATTATTACTGACTCGGTTGGCTATCAGAAAGGTAAGGCTCCTGGGCACAGTGGTGGGTGCCTGTAGTCCCAGTTACTCAGGAGGCTGAAATAGCTGGATCACTTGAGCCCTGGAGTTGGAGGCTACAGTGCACCATAAATTCACCTGTGAATAGCCACTGCACTCCAGCCTGAGTAACATGGTGAGACCATGTTTCTATTTTTTAAAAAGAAGGTACGGGGCTAAGATACAAAGTTGAACCTGAACTTAGGAAAGAAACTCTATGGATTTGTCCTTAGCTAATGTCAAGCACAACTGTGCTTCATCTAATTGGGTTGAAATTTAAAGATAAAAGATCAGAAATGGAATGGCTTTTTGAAACTTAGTTTGTTTGTAATTTGTAATAGTGTTTTTAGTCTTGTCAGAGAAGAAAAGAGTAGGCAGCTTAGGTTCTCTGCTAATTGACCAGTGTCAATTTTAAAAACTTAGTTGGATTTCTTTTAAATTATAAAAAAAAAAATTCCTCCTAAGTAGTTACATTGCATTATGGTTTTTCCAGCAAATTAGTTTTTTTTTTTTTTACATTGCTTACTCAAGTTTTTATGCAATGAAATGAGTTTAATCAACAGTTAAAAACTAAAAAGTTCCCCTCATAAGTTTTAAGGGTTTTCTTGGTCTGTTTTCTCCTCTGAAATTTGGAGCATTGAGTAACACATATGAAAGAATGTGGCAATATTTCTTATACCTAGTCATTTATGTGGCCACCTTCCTGCTTTGCCATATTCACATACTACTAATTCATACTTTTGACAGTTTAATTATTAAGGTATATTAAATAACAAACTATTTTGGGTTTTTTGTTTTGTTTTGAGACAAGGTCTTGCTCCGTCACCCATGCTGGAGTGCAGTGGCCACAGTCACAGCTCACT